>NC_086202.1:27160227-27791818 GCF_035770615.1 Melospiza melodia melodia
TTCATACGTTTTCTTCCCAAGAAAGAGTATCATGGAGTTATAGTTAAGGATGCTTCCTCAGAAACTCACCCTGAAGTGATCTTGATTTTTCTTCTCCCTTGACTGGTATTGGGGAACTTAAAATCTTGGACTCTTATTAATTGATAAAAAGCATATTTTGCGTTTCTGCATCTCTTGCCTTGATGTCAACATTTAAAAGGAAGAAGAACTCTTTTAGTTGAATAGTTTTGAGAATAAAAAATGCCCCAAACCAGATCTCTGAACTGGAGTTGAAAGCCTTCTAATTACCCAGGCAAGAGCAGAAATTATGTTTCATGAATCATTCAGAACAAGCATGCTTTTAATCCTCTTCCTGATTATACTTTTTAGTTGGTATGCTGGAAACACCCTCCTTCCTCAGTTCATTTTCTTGGTGATGAGTTTCTGTCTGCTAGAACCAAAGCTGAGCTGCTCCTTCCTCCCTTACTTTGAAATGTTCATATTTTTTTCATTTGATTCTTTAATCATGGCAAATCTGCAGTTTTTTAATGGAAAGGAAACATGTCATCTTCAATGTTAAAGAGATGCATGATTATATCACTATTGATTTTCAGTGAGAAAACCCTTTAATTTAGCATATTTATATTTGTATGAAGTGCAGTTGAACTTTTGCTGTACTTAATTTGGTGGTAGCCTAATTATACAGTTCAATACCATCTAATAACCCAGGCTGAAGTACAGGACAGTAGAAGATTTTTCTTTGTGATTTAGCTGGCAGCAAACACTAATCTTTGTGGTTGTTATCAGAGAAAGACATCTGAATCTATAGCAGTATTTGTCTTTTCCTGGCACTCGATTCCTGCCTTCTCTGTGTGTCAGGGCTTTCTTTATCGTTTCCGGTTCTTCTGGGCTCCAGACATTCATCTTCATTTCTGTGGTTTTTCCCTTCTCTCTGTGACTCATGGCAATACATTTTCCTTTTAGGTTGGTAAACAACACACTGATGTGTATTCTGAATGTGGTGTGGGATGTTGCTGTTAGATCAGAAGCAGTGACTCAGCTTTCTTTAGCCAGCGAGTGGCCAGTTGCTGATTCACTTTGACAAATGTCTGGTTTATACTGAACAGGGACAAATTTGACAGTATTTAAGGAACTCCTGAATAAAATCACATTTCCTTTTATATTCTTTGAAGTCTGATACAAGCAAAACCAGAGGGAGAAAAAGTCTGTTTAAAGAGTGACCTTGATCATTTAAAAGAATACATTCTATGATACAAAAGAAATTTGGATGCTACTCCAGTGTGAGAAGTTACCTAATAAACTGACTTCATTCTTGGCATAGCTACTGAGTAGTTAAATCAGTAATACAATTATCTCTCCTTGCTTTATTACTGTACTTCATATATTTATATATAAAGTTATGGAAAAATTTCTGGCTTGTTTTGCATGTGTGCATATTTTCTTGATTTGTGGTGCAGAGTGCTCTTTTAGACTGCATAAAACCAGCCTTTACTAATGAACCTGGATCTCTAATTACTACTGTACCATTTCCCCCCATTCCTCCTCATTTCCTTGTCTAGTGACTAAAAGGTGATGAATCCAAGTCATCAGTCATCACTAGCATCAGCCTGTTCCAATAGCAATTTATATTTCTACTCTGCTCTTTCTGCTGATATACTTTAGATGAAAGCCTTAATAACAACAGGAACTAAAACAAGAGGAGTCACAGTGACTTGTAGAGACAGACAATGTTAATTTATTTCACGATTCCCACTCACTTGCTTTCTGAAACGGGAAGACAATAATCCTTCCTTAGCAGGATAGAATCTTGCCTGTCACTGATATCTAGAGAGGCTGGTCCTAAAGCCCTGTACATTTGAAGATTACAAATAGGATAATGCTGTGAGTATACAACCTTAATACATGAAGATGGGCAGGACTAATCAGATAAGAAAGAATGGGGTTTTATGCTTTTAAAATTGCCACTCACTATTTGGATTTTGTTATTTCCTCTGCAGGTAAATGCTACTATCAGCTTAGTGTGGTTATAGTTACATTTTTTTTTGTAAAGGAAATGTGCTGCTGCTGCTGACAAACAAATGTAAATGGAAGAAGGTCTATCTTTTAATTAAAAATAGGGTTTTCATTAAATAAGAATTGTTTGTTATGCATGGATTCAGGATATGAGACCTGGTAGAATCAATGCAACTGAAGTAGGCCAAAGTTGTGCCATGAGCCTGGCTTTTTCCTAGTCCTTTTTTTCTTCTCTATTAAACAAAGTAACATTTCCTAAAGGCAAAATGTAAATTTGTACTTGGATATGTTTCTAAATCTCTGGCTAGATTACTTGGTTTGCTGTATCAAGTCTTGGTCTTTCTTTGCAAGTGGGTACTGGAAAGGAAGTTTCATCATCCAATGTTGGATATGCAGCAGTCTTTATCGATGCCTGCTCCTCTTGGAGAAGCTTTTTGTTCATAGGGAGGAAGATTATCTGATCCCATCCTTTCAAGACTGTGTTGAAAAGCACCTTGGGAAAACTTTGGTAACTCACACAATTTCTGAAGCCTTGTAGCCTTTCTGAATTCCTGTTCATTCCTGTTCATTCCTGAAAAGTTTTTCATAGTTTTGCCATTTGTTCTTCACAGACATTTACCATGCTGGCTTAATAACTGTTTTCTTCATTTTCTTGCCTCTACAATGACACTGCTACTGGGCAAAATTGAAAAGAAATTAAAAACTGGAAAAAAATATATAATAGAAAAGGTGAAGTGATGAAGCACATCTGTTTGAGAGAGTAAGTACCGCAAAGCATCGCCTAGTAAACTACAGAGTACCTTTTGTGAAGTATTTATCTATGGAATCCCAACAACAGAAAACTATCACAGGGTATAAGATGTATTCTGTTGCAATGAGATTCTACTCATTGCACTACTATAAACATAGCAGTGTCCTGCTGAATTGCAGAAGTCTTAAATTTTTATATTTGGATTTTCAGAACTACCTGTAACTTTTCTGACTACTCATTTTATTTATTCTTAATCCCCTAAAATGAATTAATATATAAATTAATTTCATCATTATATCAGCATTCCATGACTGAAGTTGGTGGATACATGTATTTTGGGGAATTTAAAAGCAGTGAGCAATTTTGTTTAAAATAGTTTCATGGTTTGTCATTTACCCAGGGTTTTCCTTCTGGCTTCTTATTTGTTTGTCTCAAACAGTCGTTTCATCTTGTCTTTCTTGTATTTCATTGGCTCATACACTTGGTGAATTATCTTTACTGGGAAATGCCATTTGTTTTATGTCTGTAGAGGGCCTAGCACAAATAGGGCCTAACCTTGTCAAATCTCTGTCTGCAAACAGCAATATTAATAATTAAAAATGGCACAGGAAAATTGGATTGAGACTGGAGTTTGTATGAAACGAAATAGTCAATGTAATAAAAGACAGTCTTTAACATATAAATGGGTTTGAGAAGATACAGTGTAATCAAATTCAACTGCATTTTTTAGTACTTTTCATGTCATGTCTCCCAAGGTGCTTTACAGCACAATAATCATAATTAACTCTGGATTTAATCAGTGAACTAGTGCAGTAATCCACAAAGCGGGACAGTGAGTTACAAGAGCTTGATGTTGGTGAGGACCCCAGCGACCGTGCTATAATTCATGAGGAGATGTCCGTGAAACCCATCAAGGCTGGGTGTGGCAGAGTGCATGGGGAGGCAGCTCCATGTTCCAGGGAAGCAGATGGAACAAAGTCCATTTCTTTGAGAACATAGTAATCTGAAAATGGGAGGGTTGGGATGTGTGCTTTGTTTTAGGGTGATACTGAGAAATCATAAGGGGAATTTATATCACATTTTCTGGTTTGCTTCAGTTTTGCTTTTATAAATGTTTGTGAGTGCAAATATCTCTCAAACGTGAACTCTGTGAATTGCAAGTACTGGTTTCTTGGCAACCACATCAGGACTTTGCTATTTGCAGCTAGAAAGGAGGGTGCATTTTAAAACAGTCTGCAAATTTAGAGGTTTTGATGGCATTCATGGTAACCAAGCTCTTAGGTTTGTTCTTAGTCCTCAGACCCCTAAGGGCATTACACCTTGTAGTCCATGTAGCGAGTGCCAAAGTAAACTTGAATTACCTAAGGTTCTCCTGTTTATTAGAGGACAATCTTTAAAATGCAAACTTTGCTATTAGGGATGTTTCAGACTAGGTGTGTTCAATAAACTACTTGTACGAAGTGTTTCAGATGGGTAATGATGGGCACTCTCCATGTCTCCCGGAGATGATGATGACAGGACCTGAGGAGTGTTCCTGTGAACACCCCCTTGGAGAGGAGGAAGGGGTTGTTCAGGTATAGAAGCAATCAGTGTGGGAGGGGTAAAGGGCATTTGATGCACTGATATGACCCATACAATTTCAAGTGTAGTTTTCCTCTTCTTTCTGCCTCCCTCCTTCATCTTACTGCCTCAAATCTAGGGAGTGTATTCTCTTCCTTGGATCTCTGTGGAGCACAGATACTGATGAATTTCAGGCAGAGTAGGCAATATTCCAGTTGCTAGGGTCCAGATGCCTGATATGCAAGCAATACAATTTCAAGTCTTAAATATGTTTTTCTTTGCCATTGTATATGATTCACATAAATTGTTCTTTAAAAGTATCAGTGTCTATGAAGAATTCATTTTAAGTATTTATTATTGTGAACAATTAGAATGATTTATGTTAAGATGTTATTGCTGTCTGAGCAATGAAATCTGTGGTTATGAGAACTGGCTCTGAATTCACAGGATATTAATTCTGCTGAAGTTCAGGTGAAGAAAAGAGAAAGGTCAGTGAAAGGAGGAAAGTGAGATATTTTCATTCTCTTTCTGTGGATGTTGGTGCAGGCTCTGGAGTGCATGTTCTAAATGTGTGTTGGATCAAGGTTTTAGATCGTGAGCTTTTAGGATCTAAGAGAGTTTTAAAATTATACCATGAGGGATTTATACCCTACTTTGAATAAATGTTGAATAGTAGTAATAAAACAGCATAATTGTCATGACTGCATCAAAGATTCTTATAAAGCTTCTTATTTTGTCGCACTGCAATATAAATGCCTCAGCACATTTTACAAATGTGAATGAATTGACCTTCTTGTACATTCAGAGAATGGATAATTTTCCAGCAGATAAGGAATCCCCAACAGACGTTTCTAAAGGAGTCAGTCCAGTCACTTGCAGTGGTGTCACAGCTGGGAACCAGGTTTCATTCTTCATTGCCATGACATCTTTCCTCACTCTACCCCTCTTTGCTCCTCTTTAGCCCATTTTTTATAGTTGGGCCCCTTTGAAGCCATCTGTATTCTTTTAATGTTTTTTTTTCTTAGTCTTAATACCATTTGCTTTCTATATAAGCAGTGCTTATATAACTCTTGAGGGGTTTAGTAGTGTTGGCTGGTTCAAAGACGCAGAACTTCTTCAGCCAGAGAATTGTGACTACATACATATCTACACAGCGAAAAAGAAATGACACTCCCTTCATACCTGGAACTTCTAATGTCTCCCTAGGCTGCTGATGGATGCAGCCACTGCATCATTTCTTTCTCAAGCTCCCTCTGCATGAAGCAAACTTTTACCCATATATTTATTATTTATTAAATAAAACATTTATTATTTTTTCTTATTAATTTCAGAATCTCTGGACACAATTACTAAATTATGTATGCTTATGGGTATATTAGTTTGTGCAGATAAGAAGACAGAACAATACAGGTTTCAATTTTCAGACTAAGAATAAAATCTAGCTACATATCTCCAACAGCATACCCAGATGAAGTATCTATTGTGCTAAAGCAAACAGTGTTGCTTTTTACTACTCCCTCCTGGAAAAGGGCCATGGTTTTGAGATGAAACCCAGCATCTCAAATGAATTTTTTATATAACTTGATGTAGCAGGATTCATTTTCTCCATCATCTAATGGGTCATGTTTATTGAATCAGACAAACTCGAGAATCTGAGCTTTCAGATGTGGAGGGTAAAAAATTGCCTGTGTTTGTTTGGCATCATCGATTTATCAAGACTTTAATCTTGTGCAGATACTTATAGATTGAGTTTCCTTCCCTTTGTGAAAGTTCCATTATCTTAAATCTTTAAAACCTAGTATTGAGGAAAAAATGATGTTTAGGAAAACCACCAGAAATATTTTACAGAATTTTTATAGGACTGCTATAAAGTAAATGAGTGGTTATTGTGTTTCTGTACATTATTTTGATTCAGTGACTAAGGAGAATATGACTTCTTGAAGGAAAAAATAGCTTTGATCAAGCTTTAGCAAGGTGAGTAACAAAACTTCTGCAGTTCTGCCTCTCTTGAAGATATGGATACTCAGCTCTGTGGGCTGCAAAAGATCTTTTCTTCTGTTGAGGGATTTTTGCATTGACAGCAGTTCTGGCTTAACTGTCTGTCTAGTAGTGTAAAGACTGATTGCTCCCATCACCACAGGACAGAACCCTGCCTATTTTCTCCTGACACTCTCCTTTGTGAACACTATGGAATATTGCAGCTCCCCAGCAGGAAAATTGACCTTGTTGCACTGAAATCAACTGGGAGAGTTACCAGTGACTGCAGCAGCAGCTGGGTCAAGCACAGGGTTAAATTCTTTTTGCCTGCACGTTGAATCCAGCAGTGTTCGGTTCCAGGACTTCTGGCAGCTTTGCCCATGCCATAGACAGTCCAGGAATGGGGAGGGCATTTGGGGGCTGGCAGAGAACTCCACGTGCAGAGCAGGTGTGGGCTCATCAAGCAGCAACCAGAGGCAGCTGTGAGTAAGCCAGGGAATTGGCAACACCTGGGGCAGGGAATTGGCAACACCTGGGACAGGGAATTGGCAACACCTGGGGCAGGGAATTGGCAACACCTGGGACAGGGCATTAATATGTAACACCTGAGGTAGAGGTGGCCTTGCTGTAGCAGAACGCTGAGGGTGCTCCAGAGAGGTGGTTGTCTGCTGAGGGAGGGACTGCCTGCTTTTCTTCCTCCAAACAAGAGATCTCAGGTCAGACTTCTGTGTTTCAGGAGTTGATGGCGTAACTTCTCTCTGTGGGTAACAAATAAGCCTTATTTTTTTGCTCTGTTTTGGGTCACTTTTGCTTATCGTGGATGTATGGTTTTTATATATGTTACAAGACTTGGTTTGTGTTTGTGGGCTAGGTAAGGCATAAATCCTTTCCAGGACTGTCTCAGAGTGACAAGATTGATGTGTAGAAAGTACCTGAGCTGGAAAGAGTTAAGCCTGAGCTAGAAGACTGACAAAAACTTCTCCATGTTTCAGACCTAGCTCCCTTTGGGCAGGGGATTGTGACTTATGTGGTTTTTAATGTGTTGGCTGTCTGTCTGGAAACTGTTGTTCCTCCAAGAAGGCAATTCTATTGTATGTCCAATAATTACATGTAATATTTTAAAGTAAAGTCTGCTAGTTTTCATATTGATTGATTTAATGCAGCCTGGCTTTTGCCTTGGCTCTTAATTGTTAGTAAACTAGACTGAGATCAAGGTTTTTGTGTGTTTCATGGAATACCAGTGGATGTGACAGATTTTGAATGATGTGTACTAGAAATCACTTTGGATTTATCTGTTTTTATGCTGATATTACACCCAGTACTCTATGGATTCATTCTCTCCTGTTTGTTTAACGAAACCCTTTGCACCTGTGAAAAGTGTGTGCAAAAGGTAGGGAGCAAAGCCTAACTCTTAATTGTGCTATGAGTATAAGAAGCAAATTGGAGGTGAGTACATGGATAGTCATGGCTCTCCTTCTGTAACAATGTCCCCTTTAGAAAGCTAGAGCATGTATAGCTAGGAGGTTGGTTGGAAAAGCTTGGCTGGGCATCTGCTAAGCTCTAGTATTAGGAAACTAAGACCAAACATTTTTAAAGCACCAGCTGAATCTTTTTGTGGTCTGTAATTAGGTACAGCTCTCTCACATTTTAACAGATACTTCATTTTTATTCTGCCTTTCCTAGAGACTTTTTTCATACAAATTACAAGGGTTTGAAATGAAACAAGGTGAATGCTCTGGGGCTTTAATTGCTAGCTGTTAGTAAACAGAAGTTCCTTTGCATTAAGTTCTTGCAGAAGCTTCTGAATAACTGTTCAGGGGTATAGTTTACTTTTGTTTGGGGGCACTGTTTCACCTTTTGTGAATGCTAATGGCACACTTTGAATTACAAGGATTTATTTCAGAGGCTGTAAAAACTGTGAGATATCTATCAGCTGAAAGGCAGCTCAGTGTTCCTAAACTAGCAGTGTGTAAATGAGCTCTTAGGCTGTATTTTTTGAGCTCTGTGAAGTGCTGTAGGGTGCACGCATCCAGCTGTGAAGGATTACTGTTGATCCCACTAGCTCATCTAGAAAGAGGTTTTTATTTTAGCTCCTACTTTGAATGACTGATTCCTGTCCTGATGGGGTACATACATAATTGTAATCCATTGATTACTTTACTTCTTACTATTCATATGCAGTATTGATTTATCAACCATAAACTTTCATCACTGTCATCTCTGAAAGCTCTTATCTGGAGTGCCACTCATAACGAGAGAGTTTATACTGCTGTTACCTGTCTCTGGTGTGGTAGAATGGGTTGCTTTGCCTCCAAAAACACATCTCTCCTGAAGAGCGGAAGGAGTGATGTGTGCAATTGTTGGGGGGGGTTACTGTAGCTGCCTGTTAGGAAGTCTTTTTTTCATATTAGACAAGTTTGCTGCCATTGAAATCTAACCTTAAGTAGCTCTGAGAGGCGAAAAAATGAGAATAATTAAATCAATGATAAGTGGTCTGCAGACTGCCTTTGGGAACTCCAGCCAAGCCTTCAGCTCCTAATAAAAAACCCATTTCCACTTTGCACCCAGAGCAGACATTGAGGTATCTCCTCTAGCCCTGAAATAAGGAGAAACAAAATCAGCTAATTGAAATCAGTCTGAGCTAGGGATTTCTTCTGACTGCCCTCAAGTAAGGATGTGAGGAGGATGCAATTGTTCAAACATTATAAAGTGTGTTATAGATTTCTGCTTTCTCTCTTCACTTCTCCACTTTTCTTTTCCATGACTTAACATCTTCCCTGCTGGATTTATGCAAAAATTCAGGCATCAGGTGTCACCCAGGCATTCCACAGTATAGGGCAGTATATTAGCAATGGAGTTTTGGGTACCCTTCAGCACAAGAGGTTTGAGCCACCAGAAGCTGAGGCATAACACACTTGAATAAACAAGTATTTTGTTTTTCCTACATGCTGTTCCAAACAAATTTAAAAATTATAATTTTAATTAAAATTCAAAGTTAAATCTTATTTTTTAAAGTAACTCAATCAGACTTTTTCTTACACCTTATGAGTCAGCCATATATCTATGTTGATAGTGAAGCTCTTGCTAAATTTTTTTAGGCTTACCCATAACAGTCTTAGTACTTTTAAGATTGTACTGTAGTTTTAGTCCTAGGGTGAAGGTGTAAGCAAAAGGTGTTAGCCTTCCAGGAAAAAAAAAAAAAAATTCTCAAATTAATTTGAGGTTGGTTTTTGTAGAGAACTTAAAAGCTGAGGCCTGCATGGAAACTGCTGCTTGTGATTCAAAGACTGATAGCAATATACCTCCAGAGAAGTTTGAGTTCTTGATAAAATAGCTTTTTGCAAGTTCATCTTGGACTGATTTTATGCTTTAGAAGGTGAAAAATGGATAGTGCAGTGGAGAGCCAGGTGAAATGTGTGAGGAGGGGCTGTGATTGAGAGCCAGGTGAAGTGTGTGAGGGGCTGTGAAAGCAGCACCTGTGTTGTAACTGCCTTTGGACCGGCCTCTCCTTTGTTCTTCTCAGCACAGGTGAAAGCTGTGAGCTTGTTTAATTTCTTGTACTAGTGCAGCAGGTGGACGTTCTCTGCACATTTTCTTGGGGAACCTTCAACAAAAAATAATGATGTCACAGCAGGGACTTAAGTGTGTGAGTGTATAGATATGAGTTTAAATCACTAGGTTAATTTTTAAATCAGTCTCTGCTCCAGTTAGTACCTTTTGGTTTGTGTCATGAAGCAATTTCAGACTTCACAAACCAGGCTTTTTCAAATTAAATTAAACAGGAAGATGCTCTCCAGGAGCACTCCTGCAGCTGATAAGGGGCAGTTAGCCCACAGCACTGGATCAGTGCTAGTCCCAAGTAAAGCCCTTGTAATCCTATTCTGGGAGCACTTGGTGATCAGCACCAGCTGGTTCAGTGCTCAGAGTGCAAGATCTCCTCACACTGTCTTAAGTTATTTGCTAGTATAGATAAAGCATGGGAATTAATTAATAGGTTTTTTTTAAAGGAGGGTGGTTTTTTTGACTGAAGTTGAGGGATGGAGAATAAGTGTGAAGTATTTATTGAGATGAATTTAAAGGAGTAGAAAAGCTTCTAATTGGAATAAACTATTTATACTTGGACTTTTATTATTTTAAGAAGAATAGATGAAAATCTTGCCTTCCTCACTGTTCACAAAGGACAAGGGATGATTAGTCAGTGAAACATGTAGGGCACTTTTGTGAGATGGGGGATATTTAAACCTTTTTTTGATAAAACTTCTTTCAACTCTTTCAGGAAGAAGGTAAATGCCAGCTATATAAGTGATGAGAGGGGAGGTGGTGGTGGTTATTTTGCATTTGTCGTTTCCCACAGAGGGCTTCCACTTTGCACACAAACATTTGTGTGTTTTGTGGACTAAGAAAGTGAAGGAGAATGACTCCACCCCCTGATAATCAGCCCCAGGTCCCAGTCTGAACTCCAGTCTCTGGGGCAAAATGGGGCAGCTTTAGCAATTTTCATTGCACACATCTTGTTCTTAATAATGACAGTTAATCTGAGTGCCACTTCCAGGGCTGTATTTAAAGGAATGTTTAAAGAAAGTGATAGTTTGAATTCCACAACATTAAGCAAATGCAGATGGGGAGTGGGGGGAGGATGAGGCAAGCCCCAAACTCAGTAATCAAGGGTAAGTGAATGTATCACTTTCATCTTCCCTTCTACTGCTCCAATTTTACTCTTCATCACATTCTATGGGTTCTTTTTAATCTGTCTCCTGGGTGATATATTTTTTCCCTGAGAGCTTGTTGTGCCATTGTGACTGTAGGAGATAGTGTGCCATTTTTCCTTTCCTGCCACTATTTATTCAGAAAGATGAATTGTGATTTTTGTGTGCTGTTTCTAGTTTGAGAGTGTGCCAAAGCTTTTTAGGGTTCGACATGCTTGGTGTCCTTTTGCTGTGGGGCTGGACTATACCTTTTGCAGTGATGAAGAGCTATTTGCTGTAGGGGGAACAGGAATACAGCATATCCATGATATTAGCAGTTTTTGTAGGTCTTTTGTATCTTTAAATGGCATGAAAGCTGTGAAAGGAGCACTAGATGAAAGTACTGTCAATGGAAATACAAAACTATGTATCCTCACCAGAAATTAGAATAAATTCTTGTCATAAATGATGCATGTTTTATTCAGAACTAATTGTTGTTTTATTTTGGCTCATAACATAGGATGCTACCAATTATTAAGGAAGTAAAGCAGAGAATAGGGATTCCTGGACACCTTTATTCAATCTGAATTAACTTCTTTAAAAGGGTTATTTTTGTATTTTATTTTTTATAAATGAAAATGTTTTCTTTTGTGAGACAACTGGATAACTCAGTGTTTTCAGGCTTATAATTTTTCAGAGGTTAAATAATGCTGAGTAGCCAAAAAGGAAGAATAATAGAACTCCTTCTGGTTTTTATGTATGCATATAATCAAGGATCTTTATGTTCAAGCATACATACACAGTTACTTACAAAAATGTGAAGTTTATAATGACTTTGAGAACTTGTAGGATACACAATATAGCATAATTATAAAACAGAAACACATACTGTGATTTATGCTAATTTTATCTAGCAAAATCTTTTCATATTACTTTTAAAATTGCATCTTGTTTTCCAAGAGAAATTTGTTTGTGCTTACAGGTGTATTTCCTCTTCTCTTGTAGTCTGGTTTAATTTCAGCTGAACTTGAGAGCAAAATCAGAGATGAGAGGGCTGTTTTGGGGAGATCCCATTAGGATTCCCTGCTGTGAAGGAGGCCCTGTGCTTGGAGCAGGGGCTTCCCTGTTTTTACCACAGCAGAATTTCAACAGCAAGTGAGCAGTCTTGTTTACTTCTTGGCCATGGAGTCCCTTGTATTTCCTGAAATGATTTATGCTTTAGATTCCAGAATTGGCTCCTCTTAGGACATAAATCCATTGGAAATTGCTCTGACTAGTTTTCCTACTTACAGAACTACTTGTTATACTCCACCGTCATTTATTCCCCCTCACCTTGCCTGTTGAAGCCACCAGAGCAGCAAGGATCTACTCTTGCTTCAGAAAAATAAATTTTAGAAAGTGTGTTTTGTTGAAGTTGTAGGTGGATCACAATGTGTAGAATAACTATAGAGAGAATAAATTGAGTTAATTAAGGGTTTTGTTTGATCATCTTGCTAAATTTATCTCAGAACAACTGAGCAATATTTGAAGAAATAAAAGCTTTACTTCAGAAGTTTTTTCTAGGTTACTTGAAAGTTTGGTGGTGTTGGTACCAACTTTTTACAGCTTTTCTCTATTTGTGTGTCAGTTTGCATGGAACTAGATGGAGGGAGGAGAATCCTTTTGTGGCATTTGGTGTTGAATGACATGGGGAAGGAACTTTATGTGAAGGGTGGCAGAGCACTGGAACAGCTGCCCAGGGAGGCGTGGAGTTCTATGATTCTGTGGTATTTGTTAAACCATCAGGAAAACAATTTTGTTCTTTGGAAGGGAGATGTAGCTGAGAAAATAGTCTGCATTTATAATAAAGATTACTTACTACTTATTTTGTAGTGCACTGGTTTGAGGAGAAGGAGGTTTTTAACTTTTTTGGAAGCAACTCGAGGACCACACATTTAGTGGTAGTGATGTATTATTCAAGGGAGAAAAAGGTTAACCTCATAAAACAGTGGGAGAGATATTGAGCTCTTTATTGTTTCATGGAACAATACATGAGGCAGATTACAAATGTTTTGGAGGGCTGGAATCTTGGATGCTGGATGGTTTGATAAAGTACTCATGAGTTGAACAGAGCTGAATGTAAAGCACCCAGCTGTTCCATGCTGCGAACTGACATGTTCAAAGTGCTTACAACTGTACTTAGAGTTGGTGCTTTATGTGCAAGGCTTTCGGTCTTGGACAGAGCTTTGGAAGCTGTGCACTGCATAAATCCTGTGCTCTCAGGGAGTGAATGCTGAGGAACTGATATTTACAGATTTTCTGCTATGACAGATCTCTGACAGGAGATTGGTTGGAAGCCAACCCAATACTAAAGTTTGCTGATTGATCTGGTCCAAGGGGTTTTTCAGTACCAGCAGAATTATGTTTATATTTGTGGTCCCTCAGCAGTTGCTGTGGAAAACTCTGTCTTTGCAAAACATATGCACTTAGGCTAAAGTTCTGAAAAATGTTTATCATGCTTCAAACAGAACATGCTGATATCTACTATGTGATTATTACAATTGTATTAATGCCTTTTGATAGGGCAGGGGATAACCTGTGAAATGTGATTGTCATCTTTGTTCAAGGAATGTAAACAATAGCAGTTGGGCCTTTTGGTAATGAATTTACAGGTTTATGTGCTACTAGAACCGACTTCACTTCTTTAAACTGAACGAGACATGTTTTGGTACATTGAAATCTTCAAGCACAATGCCTTCCAGAACAGTCCATGTGGTATTTGTCCCCCTGCTGAGCAGGCACGCAAGTCATGACCTTGTGTGAAATCAAGAGGAGGCACAGGTCTCTGAGCTTAATGATTGTCTCTTTGTCTAAGAATCCTTGTGGAGCTTTAGGGAATAGGCAGGTAGAAAGGGGAGTGGGGAAATGAGCAAGTACTACTGGGCTTTTGCAGCCAGAACTGAAATTTTGAATTTTGCCTCAAATTCAACTCAAAAGTATTCTCTATCTTTCCCCCGCTTTTCTCTCTTGGATTTGCTGGAAACACAAACTGAAGAGGGAAGAGGTAGCTCGTCTTTTTGTTGAGCCAAAAGGTGTGGAGATTGGCTTGGGCTACCTTTGCCAGGCTACTTTGGCTGACCTATGGATTAATGAAACTGAGGCACAGACTTTTTTGGAAAACAACCCCTGAATTTCCAAATGAAATTGTCACTGTCATCTGTTCTATATCTGCTCTTTACTGCCCAATTTCTGTGTGAGTGGAAAGCTGTGTTTCACTACCTTGCAAATATTTGTGCTTTGCTAATTATTCTTTTCAGCATACTTCTTGCTTACCCCTGGGTATGTCAGGACTTTTGTATGCTTGCTTTTTTTCTGTGGGGTTTTTATTTTTTTTTCTTTTTTTTTGGTTTCGTTTGTTTGGATTTTTTGTAAACATTGTTTATCAGACATTTGGCTTCTGTTCTACTTTCTTTTTTTACTTAAAAATATCATTCCAGATTGGAAATGTTTTCTTCCAAATCTTATGTTATAGGAAGTGATTGCTCTTCTAACAACATGTTTGCTTGTATGAGAAAAATGGTTCAAATTTCTGCTGTTGCATTTGCCACAAAATTCCATGTATGTGAATGTTAATGACCTATCTTTGAAATTAAGAATGAAATGACATTTATAATTAAAGTGTTGGATTTTTTTTCAAATGCTGAGTACTTTCTCTTGTTGGGAAAACATATCCTTTAATAAGCAATACTGTGCTTGTTTGGGGTTATATGATGTGGGTTAAGCTATTCAATTTAACTTGAATAAACACCTTCTGACAATTGTCTGCATCTTGCTGAAAAATGGTTCTTAAGTTCTTTTTTCTTGGAAGATAAATATAATGCTACAGCTTTTTTTTTAGATAATAACTACACTAAGTGCTATTTCACCTATTTAAAAACAAGGTATTTTTAGTTTTCTTACACTTGTTCAGCTGATCTTTTAAAAGATAGAGATGAATGCTGTACAAAACAGAAGTGAATACCTTAGTGAAAAAAGATAGATGAGATTTTAAAAAACAAGGAAGTTAATATGATAAAAGCATAATTTTGAACTACAAAGATTTGTTCTTCAAGATGTGTATCTTAAAATGATCTGGAGAATACATCTTATTAATAGCAAAATATTTATTTATAAAATTCTAAAGCCCTCTGAGGAGAATGTATGATTAAGTCAAAGATCCTAATCTATCTGTGTAGCTTAAAGCTTGTTTGATCAGAGCTGAATCTCTGTAGTTGCACTTTATTCTCATGAAGCAGTATAAAATCTATTTATTTGAAGTTCTACATTGGTATTTATCCTCTCTTCCCTGTAAATAACCATAACCACTTAGTTCAAGTATTTTAAATACAAAAGAAAGAGGAGAATTAGAGAGAACCCATTCTAGATACTGGAAGAAAGGTATTCTAGGTTTGTGTGGGGAGTTTTTATTGCTAAGTTAAAATTTTCTTCTTCGTGATAGCAGAAATGAGTAGTAATCTATGGCATTAAAATTTATGATGCTCTAGATTTGACATTTTTTTGAAATTTCTAATTCTACCTAAGTTTTTGCTTACCAATTAAAACCCATTTTTAAAATAAAATGTTTGTTATAAAGTTGTTCTTTTTGTACTATGTACTTAGAAGAAATTATAATGTTGATGTTATATTCTGTAACATAGGCTATAAATGGATTCAGAAGTGTCCAAATGTATCTTAAATGATTAAGCACTGTCCTGCTAAGCTAGTTTATTCCTCATTCTTTTATAGAATGGAGGAGTTGAAATATTCTATGGATTTTTTTTCTGTTTGTTTTTAATCTGATAATTTCCTTCTTCCCTGCTACCTATAAAGCCTCTCTTCACTAATAACTGGACTCCAAGGGAGGGGAAAATGAAAACTTATAAATTTTACAAGATCTCATAAAAGAGATGTAAACCAGCCTTATGAGCTATAAAAATGTTACAGATTGTAAATCATCTATCTGGGGACCTTCCAGAGTGAGATGCAAGCATTGCTGCTTATTGGGCAGTTCCCATCTCTAATTGCATGGGGGTTTAGGATGCTAAAGCTATAACCTGTAAATGGAACAATACTTAATGTGGTCTGTTCTTTGTTTTTTTTTTTTTTTTTCTTTTCTTGGAGCTAAAAATAGTATTTATGATTTTAAAATCTGGGGTTGGAGCAGTGGACTGGAATGAAACATTGTGGTAAACAAACCTTGTAAAAATCTGTGGATCTTTCAGGGATTTAGGGTTGTTGGAGATGTTAGGGTGAATATAGCTTCTATAGGATGTCATATATTCAAAAATATTAGCAGTATATTAACAGAAGATTAAATGTTTCAACTCCATCAGACTCAGGATTCTTGCCTTTTGCACACTTCTGTTGGTTTAATAGAAACTCCTGTTGTCACTTGGAACAACAAAATCGGTTGTGTTCTTCATAATTTTTAGGTCCACTGCCCCTATTTTGAGGTCCACTAGCCCTATTTCCTTTTACTTAGAAGGTGTTACTTGTTAATTTTTTGCTTTGTTAATTTTTATTGCCTTGTGTAAAAAGGCCTTGATTAACCAAAGGGAAAATTGTAACCTATGAATCCAGATACAGGTTGTAATCTCCAAGTTTTGTCCATGGGCTGCCTCAGTCCTCGGGGAATTGCTGCAGGAGAGATGAGGTCACTTGCTTGCTGAAGTCTTCAGCTTCTCTGTGGAGAGGTATAAAGGTGACAGTTCTAATGAGGGTGTTTTTCTGTGGGGTTGTGCTCAAAGCAGCTAAATGCAATCACCCCTTCCCGACATGTCAGAGCAGACCCCAGAGAGCAAAGCTGCTGAGATTCTGCAGTCAGAGTTGAGACCATTTAGCACCTCAAGATCAGGCATCCGATACCAACCTTTGTGTGGTGTTGACTTGGACAGAATTCAAACTACTGACCTATAGAAAACAAACAAGCACCTTTTTTTAGTAGAATTTTTACTGCCAAGGTTCTCTTTAGAGCTTGGCAGTCTGGCTGCCGCTAGCAGTCTTTGCACTGCAGGCACAGCACTGATCTTCCCCTTGTGTTTGTGATGCAGGAAGGGAACAAGGCATGCAAGATGAGTGGCTGTGCTCTCCAGGAGAGCATCACTGTCTCGTTTTGTACAGGAAAACTAAAGCCCCAGATGACTACAGATTATGTGCAACTCAAATCAGTCAAGTCTTTGTTAGTTTGAAAAGCTTTTGTATTTTTCTGAAGTCTTTATCTGTGTAAATTGGTAGAGATTCCTGATCATTCATCAGTGGAGATTGAATGGTGATGGAGAAAAAAATTTTCGTTTGACAGACTTTCATATGACAAATTGAAAAAGATTGTCACTCTGGGGTGTGGTGGGGGAAGTGGGTGGGAGTAAAAGAGGAAGGAGTCTGAATGTATGTGAAATTCTATGGTCTTCATCACTGCATGCACTTCACAATGTCATTGTTATCTAAGATAAAATGGATAGTAAGGAAAAAAAGGATTCTTCTCTGTTGTGAACTCTGAAAACACCCATGGGAGGTTATACTTCCCTCCCAGTACAATAGGAGTAGAGTTTAAAATAATTTAGGCAAGTGAGTTTCAGTTCTGATGTTAGAAAACTTTTAGTCCTTGCTTGTTAGGGGACTTGGAGGGTTGTTCACAGGTGTTTCTTTGACTTTCTCTTTCAACAAAACTGCTTCTGTGCTAGGAATTGCTGGATCTTAACCTACAACTGCTAATTATCCCAACCAACTCTGCTGTGCTATTCCTGAGGCTGGATGTCCAAGAGGACACTTGTCTAGCTGTGGTTGTGCCTCCCCAGCCCATGTACTGAAGATATCAGTAACTGAGGCTGAGAAATTCTTTGGCTGTTGGTGTGGAGCAGGAGGGTTGTGCAGTGGATTTTATTCTCAGCACAGCAGTGTGGCATGACAAATTTGTTGCTTTTCTTTCTTTCTTGTATTTTTAGTTTGAACAAGCTTTGGCCATATGTAAGTAATTTCTATTGAACTGAGTTTTCTGTTGGCATCGTGGATAAACAAAATGCAAGGTTAATAGACCAGAGGATTATACAGTAGGACTGCATCTTCATATTATGCTCAGAAAAATGCAGAGTCTTCTTGGTTTTTGTGTTTTGTTTTGTTTTTTTTTTTTTCTTCTCTGATTTAGTGAAAACTTAGTTTTCATTGCAAGCCTGTTCCTGAATAACTCTTTATCACATTTCCACCCAAAACTCTTTTGGTGATCTAACCTACTCCTGCAGTGAATCAGCCAGTTATGACTGATGTAGAGTTAAAGAATCAGGTGATTGCTGGTATAAGAAGCTGAGTTCCCCACTCCCAAACACACTGTTACCTCATATAGAGGATATTGATTCAAAAATGGCTATCACAGAACACTTTTCAATGATACACACCTGTTCCAGATACTTAAATATGACCAAAAAGCTTTTCCTGTAATGAAGATTGCATTTTTTAATGGTTTTTGCCTTTTGGAAATAGTCTCTGTTCTCACCTCCATGCTGGTGATGGTTCAGATGGAGAAATATGCTTTATTTTCATCTCATAGAGAGCACTGAAGAGTGCTGGGCTGTTGAAAGTACCAGTATCTGGATGAGATATTTTCTTATTGATGTGACAAAACTGCATGCCAGGTTGCAAGCACAGGGAGACAGATGAGCCAGAAAGGTTAATTACTTCTCATTTTCTTACCCTTATGTTTATTTCAAATGCTCATCTCTTTCAGTGCCTGAAGGTGGCCAATTAATCTTCCATGCTTTTGTTTCTACCCAAAAGCATGGCTGTGGTGTGTCTGGCTGTTCCTGACAAAGGTGTGAAGAGTTCCGTAGTGAGGAAGAAGACCAAAAAGCACAGAAAACCATTTTGCTTTCAGAAGCCTTTTTGAGGGTTTGTTTAAAGCTAAAACATGTAGTGATCTTAGCATGAAAGTTCTTCCACCAGGAAGATTGTGGGTTATGCTTGAAGAGAACCATGGTCTCTACCTTTCTTCAGAACAGAGTAATTTCATTCCCTGCAAGTTGTATTTAGAAGGAAGGCTTTCAAATAGAGACCCAGCCCTAGGGAGCCGAGTCACCTCCCTGAGTCCATTGTCTGTACTTCTCAGCTTTTCTGCTGTTAAATGGTTTGCATTGCTGTGGTTTTGTCACTGCAAGCTCTGACTCTCCCTAGCTGTATGGAACAGGTGATGGAGCTCTGCTTGTTCTTTCACTATTTATCTTTATAGCTCCATGAAAACAGGGTAAATCAGTGTGACTTTCTCCTGTGGTGCCCTTCAATCTAAAATAAGATGTGTTTGTATGTGGGGTTTTTTTAATGCTTGTTGCCCTCTATTGCATTTTCTGTCATCTGGAAATAGTTTGAGAACCTGTGCAGAGAATGAAATTGTCTAACAGCAGAGCTTCCTGACTTCTGTCACAACTAACTGGTTTTTCCATGTCTGCTACACCAGAAACAAAAATAACTTATTAAAACTAATGTAAGAAAAAACTTTCATTTTTATTCTTTTTAAATTTCTTGTCCTTTTTTTTTTAAAGAAATTCCATACTGCAGAGTGGTGTTCATGTTGCTCATGTTCAATTTCACTGTGAGAAAGTTGCTTCTTAGCTGGCAAAGAATCAGTAATTTGTCAGAAAATGTATGTCAAAACGATGTCAGCATGAAGTCACCATGCAGAATGAGAAGTTCAGGAAGTTTAATTATTAGAAATGGTGTCTGGCAAATAAAGGTGAAGTATTTTACAGGAGGCCCTCGCAACTTACGGAAAGGGATCTTCTGGTGATCTTCATCATAAAATAATTAGATTTTAAAATATTTTAATAATTTTTTTTAAATAGCTGACGTCTTTATTCCTGTTCCATCTTTTCCTTTGCACTTAAGAAGTATTATTCAGAACAATCAATGATAGGCCCTTTAGGACAGATCCATGTCCTGAAAAGTATAGTTGCAACAATACTTCACAGTGCTGTGCCAGTGGTGTGATGTTAAAAAGGAAAAAGGAAGAGAAACAAAATAGTAAAATGTGTTTTTGATGCAGGTACATTGTTCTTAATGGGAATTCTAAGCAGTCCTCTCAATGTAGCTCACAGTTTATCTTAAATTCATTGAAGGAAGCTCTTTAACGAGTTGGTTACTCAGGAAAAGTGTTTTTGGTTAACCAATATGATGAAATTCTGTGAAAATGGATGTTCTGTGAAGCTCTGAATGATTCTTCACTTCCAGGGAAGTGAGGCTCCCCTGGATTGACAGACCTGGTCGTAAATCTGACAATTTACATTGTGTTGTTCACTTTTGTACAGGGCAGAAGTGATTTCAGGTGAGGGAATGCTGAATTGCTAACATGCAAGTACCTGGAAAACTTGGCTTACTCTTCTTTGGGTAAGATGGAAGGCTAGATCTCCAAAATTGAGAAACTTTACTGTATGGCTACTCACCTCATGAGATGAGGATATGCTTTGTAGGCTTTGTCATGTTTGTCCTGGAGGAAGGATGTGGTGATGGAATGACTGCATTGAGCACAGGTGGTTTCAGTAGTACTCTAATAAGCAGCGTGCTGGTTGTTGTGAAATATGTGTAGTCTAAAAGGATATTTATTTTCAAGATATGATCTGCAAAAATGTGGAATTATTTCCAAATACATTTTTGGCTGCCTTTGCTTTTTGCCTCACTTTTGGAAGGCATTCATTGATGTCATGCTGTGATGCAGAATATCATGCAACAAGAGAGCTGGGAAAGAGGCTATCTGCTATAGGATTTGGTTTCATATGTATTTGTTCTTTGTTGTTGCACTCTGAAAGTTTAATTTGTTGAGGCCTTCCCTTAATAAATACCATTTTATCAGAGCTATAATGCTGAGGTTGTGAAAAATGGTTGTTTAGCAGGTAGAATGATGGGCATGGACTTGGGAAATTTCTTCAGCTTTGTCTCTCCTTCTTTGACTCTTTGGGTCATGAAATGTCCAGTTTACTTTGTCTGTAATTAAATCTCTTCCTCTTCAGAACCAGGTTGTTATTACTGTTTTAACTGTTTCAAGATCTGTTTGAATGTCTCATACAAGAATGTACTGTTTTCCCCCTCTTCAAGTTGCAATTTAATCGGCCTTTCTATTGTTGCTTTATAAAAAAAGAGAGAGCTCAATTGTGCTTTTTTGAATACTTTCCCATTCCAGCCAGGAAATTTCCCTGGACTTGAATTTGATTCATAGCTGTGAAGAAACCTGAATTTTCTTACTTATTCTCATTCTGCAGTAGAAGCTAAGATTTGAAAAGCAAGACTTCTCAGACCCTTTTTCCTGCAGGCCTTTGATTGTTGAATACTGGTCTTTACTGGACAGGATTTAGAATGGATGTAATGAAGCTGGTGGGGAATGGTGAAAGATTTCTGTACAGAGTAGGAGAAAGGAGTGGCAAGAGCACTGATGTGGTTTAGGATATCATCAGCCTCACTGGTAAAGGAGACTGCTAGTCAAATGAATGAAGAATAGGAGCTACTTCAGGTCTTGCAAATGAATAAAAGAGGAATGATAGTTTATTAAAGGCCTCTGAGGCTAAAAATGGACACATTTTCATTTTCAGCCTGTTACAATCTTGCAGTTAATCGAGTTAGCATGCAGAAGTCAGTACTTATTTATTGTAATGTTCTTCAACTTCAGTGCTTTTTAGATTGCTGTTTAACACACAATAACTGTTATATTTAGTTTTAATTAATCATACAGTCATGCACACTAGAAATATGATTTACACATTTTTCAGTGTAATGATTCCAAAGTTATTTTTCTGGGCATTTCAATTGTTGGTTGAAAGTAACATTCAGAGTAGTTGTTTGGCTTTTCATAAGAACTGCTTCTAAGCCAGCTGTATTGACCCATCACTCTTCTCTGTCTTCCCTACTTCACACTAAGGTTTTTAATCTGGAAAACCAGGATTGAATTGTTACGTTCTACTACTTTGAAACCCTGCCAGCCTGAACTCGGTAATCTCAGAAGAATTAAGAAAAGAGTGGATGGACTCTGTCACATTGATTCACATCATTTTAGCTTGTCATCATGTCACAGGCTAGAGGAATGATTGCATAACTGCTACAGCAGAGACACAGGCATTGTCATTAAGGAACTGTGAACCAAACAGGCTGCTCAAATATGCTTGTGTGCAGCCCTTGGGATGATGCTAATCACCAACATCTCTGTATGCTGGAGGTCTGAAGTCACCATTAAGCCACTTTTTTCCCCCAAATTCTACTTTAATGAAGTCAGAAGGAAAATCCTGAGGTATAAACATTGATGTGAAACTCTTCAGTGGCACTATGTAAGTGAAAAATTGCTTTGCAATCAGGAGGCAATGCTGTACTCCTGCTGGAGACACTCTTGTCATGTCTGTATGTATTATACACCTCTAAGTACACTGACCAAGATCTGAGCCTCCATCCTCATTTGGGAGAGCTCAGCAAGGTATGTGGTTGCTTTTGATGGTGAATTTGGTTTCCTGTACCTTCTATCCATGCAAATAATGAGCAGACAAGAAGTCACTCAGTAGAGTGTTGTGGGCTGTGTGCTCCTAATGGGGTGGCTGAGCTGGAAGCTCTAAGGAAAAAAAATGCCCCAAAAGCTTTGGACTGCTTGTTGTCAGGGGTGACCTTGCTTGTTGCATTTGTTCACAAGTTTTCATGTGTTTGGCTGAATTTGAAAAAACAAAATTGTGGAGATCTGTTGGGAGAAAGGGGAAGGATTCTCTTTGCAGCTCTGAACTCTAATTATTTGCATCTACGCTACTGTGAACTTCCAGATGGCATGATGCTCTGTGATTTTCCAGTGCAGTGCACCCTTTGGGGAATTTTCCTGAGGAACAATGAAACATATTTGAATTTGCATTCTATCCTAGTACCCTGCAAATGCCTTGTAAGCAAGACTCCCTTGTCTGGCAAAAAGTGTCTGTAAATTAAGAGCAACTTAGGTTAGGAGTCCACCTGCCAAATTAACTTAGTTTCATTCAGCAGCCCCAACAGATTTTATTTAGCAGGCAGTCTGTTCCACATTTGGATGATCTGCTGACATCATGTGCTTTCTTCCTCTAAATCATCCTGGATGAAACCTGGGGTTTTATGATGCATTGAACACATATGCATTCCCTCTGTCTGTCTCTCTCTCTAACCTGCAAGCAAGATGGCTCTTGCTTATTTTAGGTAAACCAGCTCTTTTTATATGTACACACAAGTGCTCATTGTAAGTACTTTATTTGAAGAGTCTAAGACAGAAACACACTAGCATTCATATTTACAAGTTTTCAGGCTCTTACTGCAAAATGTTATGTTATGGAACAAGTGTCTGGCTATTTCTAATATTTGCACCTGCGGTTTCTTAGTTTAAAGTTTCATTCCCTCACCTTTCTTCTTGCATAATTTTTTTCTTCCATTAAGCTTTCCATATGCTTTTTGTGCTTATTTTCCCCTATAAAGGCATACTCTGCCCTGAGTGATATTACAGGTGGTAGGGAAACTGTAGCTAACAGTGGTCTTATAAATTGGATTTTTTTTTTTTTTTTAATATAAAAAATAGAAACTAGAAACAAATGGAATGGTCTGCCCAGAGATGGGGGAGTCACCATCCCTAGGGCTGTTTAAAGAAAGACTGGATGTGGTACTTAATGCTCTGGTCTAGTTGATGTGGTGGTGGTTGGACTTGATGATCTCAGAGGTCTTTTCCAACCTAATTGCTTCTGTGATTCTGTGAGATAGCCTGTTTTCATCTGTCATGTATTAAAAGTAAGGAGGGAGACGTGGGAAGTAGTGGGCAGACTTCCCAACAGACATCTTGCTTTTAGGTTTATGATTTGATGTTGGGGTCTATAAGAATTTCCATCCCAAGAAAGCTACACATGCAAATCTACACTCTTCTTTATCTCCAGGTGCAGCTGGTTGCTCTACTGAGGTAGATTTGATTCCTCAGTCATAGAGTTTTCCCATTTGAACAAAGGCAGCTCATTCTCCAGCTTTCTCTGATGCAGTCTCCTCTCTTGATTGAAAAATTGGGCGAATAATGTATTGCATGTCAGCATAGCTTTGAGTTTCCTTTCCTGGAGCTGGTTCCCAGCTTCAAAAGGTCTTGGAATCAATATGTTTATTTCATAACAATACTTGAAGAAGAGAATTCAGCTCTTTGTGAGAGAGGATTTACAACTCATGTAGTGCCTGGGCAGTGGAATTGCAAAATTGAAACTACTGTCTGACTACCAAAGGCGTAAGCCCAATTTCAAATAGGGGATTTATGCTTGTCCAGCTGTGCATCTACTTTAGGGCTACCAGTACCCTGTCAAGTAGCTGGCTTCTTAATGATTTGAAAGATGTCTTCATGGTAGGAATTGCAGTGTAACTGTCCTATTTTTCAATATGTACAACCAGCTTATACAATTCTTATTTCCAAAATAAGATAAGTTCCTTTAAAACAAACAAATGCTCCATTACTTTTCAAAGTGAAATCTAGTCATGACAATGAAAATCCCTCTGTTTGTGTGAGGTTACTTTGCATGATGATGGAATGGAGTTGTAATAATACAAGAATTCTTGCTTTTACTGCCAATACCCTTGAGTTTTAGCAGCCTTACAATGTCCTCAAAAATCAGCCCAGCCTCAAGTAGTTCAGGACCTCATCTTGGGTGATAGAGCTTAATAAGCCAGAATCTAATGCTTGTATATTGTTCGAATCATGTATGCTGTAATTTAGGAACTGTAGGCAAGAGGTTGAAGGTCAGGTCTATTTACAAATAAAAATTCAAGAGCTTTTTCTTCTTTCCTGTGGTGGTAAGGAGCAGAAAAAAAATGTTCTGTATGGCAGCAGGTGAGAGTGTGAAACATCCTCACTTACTGTTCAGGTGGACTTAGTCTGCCAGTGGGGATGTGTAATTAAATTCCTGCATGCAGGATGCAGTACAGAAAGACTATTTTTTTTTTTCTGGTAGTGTCTGCACAGAAATGTACTTGGAAGTAGAAAAAAGATCAAATGCTGTTCTGTCTCATCTTCCTCTTTTTGCAGAATGTCTGTACAGCCATGCATTTGGGGAAGGGCTACTGTTGCAAGACTTCTACTCAGTTACTGGGCCAGCCTGTGGTATATTTGAGATGTGGCTTTATTTATTTATCGTACTGGTTTTGATGTCTGTTAGGGAAGGAATAATAAAGTCCTCAGTCCACTTCAGGTCAGAAGTTAAAGCTGTGTGGTAGCTCTAGCTTTATACAAGAAGTAGCCTGTAAAAGAATGGACGAGTGTTTTCTACACCTGTTTCAATCACCTATAACCTCCTCTCTTCTTTGTCCACCCCTTGCCACCTACCCTGTTTGTTTTGCTGCCAGAGGCAGTTTACCTGTGGCTTGATGCCAGTGAGTAATGAATAAAATGAAAACCTTCAAATGTGTGTGCAATTAAACACGAAGGCTGGCTAATGTGCTCTCTGTGGTTTATACTGGTGCCCATGAGATTTGATCGGGTTAGTTGCCTATTTTTATTTTATGTGATTTTGTCTGTGGGTTTTGTGACCAACTCCAGAACATTAATTTAAAGGAAACTTTATAACTGGCAATGTGAAATAGGACTGTTTTTCAAAGGTGTGGTTGAAATGGAGAATTAATGAGTAGAATTAATATCTTCTGCCAAAAGGATTGTCTTACTGGGTTCTTAAGCACTAAATTTAGGGAAAGACTCTCTTGCCCAGCCTCACTGGATCAATGCATTGAGTTGCTATGGGTGTGGCCAGGTGTTTCCTTCAGACCTGGGTAGACAGGATACAAGCAGCAGCTTGTATCTTCACTGGGGGAATTGGGAGCAGTGACAGCTTCCCCTGGTTATCAGCAATCCCAGCAGAACCCTGTAAAAAAGCATTTTATTTCTGATCCCTTGATACCTGACATCTGTGTGTTTTTCCCTGTGCAACTTTTGTGCGGGGTCATGTGCCAGTGTTGAGGATAAACATTTCTTTTCGAGATGCTTTGTGGGCATGAGTAAATTGTGCAGTTTTCATTTGCTGTAGATGATAGAAACCAGACTTGCAGGTGTGTTTCCAGACTTGAGGAACAATGCAGCAGGTACTTCCAGCGTCTGCATTCTACAGACTCGCTGCTCTGTCTGCAAAGCACCAAGGGCACCTGTGGCACTGCATGCAGAGCAACTGCGGCATAGAAACCACTTTGTAAATGAAATTCCAAGCCTCACACAGTTGCTTGTACTGAGGAAGAATTAGGGATAGCTAACTAGGACAGAAAAATTGTTCCTTGTTATATTTGTATGCCCTGCCAAGCAGGGTTCTGCATATAAACAAGCATTACTGCATAATTACAACATACGTGGAAACTTTGAAAATATATAATCCTGTTCTTTATTGCATCAAAGTATTTGTGATTTTTTTCTGTTGCAATCTTTCACATAGAACATTTCAATTAATTTTTTTTAAAGTTTTATGCATAGTCCAGGGAAGAAGACTGCTTGAGAGCTGCCTGCAGTTATCAATACTCACCCATTTTATTGTGGCTGTGGTGACTAATGCTTTTGCTTACTTGCCTATATAGTGCTTGAGTAAAGGCCAGGGTTTAATTAAGATTCTAAGTCTTATCTTAATATGCATAATTCAGTAATTATTGAAATTATTTCCTTCCTGCCTCATCTATTTGTTATTGTAATTCACGCTTAATAATTTGAGAGGTTGAGAGCTGTTGGCAGAAATTCAGTGTTTACATGGGTTAATTTACTGGTTTAATACTGGTCTGTGAATTGCAGCTGTCAGTTCTGCCCCTTCTATCATGAATTTTTAATCAAAATATAAAAATTAATACCAAATTACAGACAGATATTTTAAAAATCAATGAGATGATACAACATAAATAGTAGTATTAGGTTGCTGAGTGACTAGATAAGCCAACCAGAATGAAATAAAAGTATTGTGGGAGAGGATGTTGAAGTAGTAAGCAAAGTCCTTACAAAGCACACTATTTTGTGTAGAAGAAGGTGTATATTTTTGAAGCCTCATTTATTGTTTGAGCCTATACCTTCTGCTTTTGTTGGCCATGGGAGTGGGAGGATGTAGTGGCTCAAACACTACACAATCATTCCTCCCCCCTTTTAATTTCCAGCTGCAGCCTCCTTGTTGAGCTGTGTGGATGAGGTGGTCTTTGCTCTAGGAGGCAGGATGGTGAAATGCCTGTGTGCTGCATGCCTGGATCATAAAGTATGAACAGACTGTCCCTTTGAAAACTGGGAGCAGCCTTCAGTGATCTGTAGAGCTCATGTGATGTGTTTCCATTACTGTTGCTATGCTCCACGGTACCTGCAACAAAAAAACATAATTGAGACCAGCAGAATGCCTTGTCTACAGGTGCAGAAAAAATACCCCTGGGTACAATTAAAAAAGGCAAAATACCTCCTGACATCTTCCCTCCTTCTCCCCTACTCTAACTCCCTCAGGTTTGATTTGGAAGTAATATAGCTCCATCTGGCAGTGGAGGTCATGTGAAGTAGCTGGTGTCAGAACAGGTTGAATCCTTTAATTTGGAAACTGCTGCCTAAAAGTACCTAAAAATCAAATATAAATGATGCACTGTGGTTGTCATCCTGGGTTATAAATGGCACTACAAAACTTTTGGGCATTGCATACTCTACCCAGAACCTGTTACTGTGGTTATTATTTTGGAGACTTTAAAAAAACACTGGAAGGTCAATAGCTAGAAATCTTAGAATCCTGCTTGTGAGTCCAGAATGTAGCACTTTCAGTAGCTGTGTGGCCTCAAAGCAGGATGCAACTCTGGGGTAGAAAAAGAGACTTGTATTAAGCAGGTGGTGGGAGGAGGTAAATTTTTCCAACTGTTTAGATTAGAATGATTTGAAGTTAAAATCCATATGCTATACATATTCCTCAGTCACAAGTTCCCCAGGCATTCTGATTGAGGTACAAATAATTTGAACAGTATCTTGTGAAAATTGTTCTGGTTTTTTCCCTTTTTTTTCAATTGTGGGTCTTGATTAAATACTTGGGCTTGGAGTTTCTAATGTATATAGTGCAAATAGGAATTCAAATAATTTAAAAACCCACAAGTTTAGTTAGAAATTTTTGCAGAGACAAAAAAATAAAGGTGGCATTTGTAGCTTACTTTAACTAAACTTCTACTTATTTTATGTAGTACAACACAGCAATGCTGATGTATATATGTGATCAGGTGCTACATTAAAGAATTTGAAAACTTCCATGGTATTACTCTAAGCAAGGTGGTTGATCCATTATAATTCAAGAGAAGAAAATGTACAAAACCCACAAAATATCTCAAAACTTTTGGATTCAAATGAAATTAGGAGAAACTTGAGTAGGACTATTATGGTTTATGCTTTCCAAATGTCTCAAGAAATGTTAATGAATTGGTGATATTATTGTAGTAGAGCAGGACATGGAACAATATTCACTTAAAAGTAGTTGAGGGTTATGTAATTTTCCAAGGGATATGGCTGCAGTGTAGAGATGACCTGCGGGAAGGCTGCGTGATGACAACCTTCAATGAACTACATATTTCCTCAAACTATGAAACTTGTATTTGTTTCTGATAATAGAAGCCTGAAAATACTACCTGCCACTCTTAAAAATTGTTAGAATTTCAGTTGCCTTCTCTGAAGCTAACCTAAAGGTTAGAGAGAAGAAACCTATTTATGTCCTGTTAATGAGAAGCTCAAGACTGGTAGTCAGTATTTCTTTGAGGTCTGAATTTTAGGATTATTTATAAAAGCTACAGAGAATTAGTCAAGCCTGAAGAGGGTTTTCTTCCAGGCATAATATTCCCCTAGGATTGCTGTAAAATAGATGACTTTGGGTTAGTTTTTCAGATTGTTGTGACTTGTTAACATTTGATTGTAGGGCTATTTTTGGAGAGTGGGCAAGGGACAAGTCGTCGTGCTTTTGCTGTAAGGACTTTTGTGTTGTTATTTAAGTAGTGCTAAGTAAAGCTCTTCTATTTCCATCCACATTTCCAAAACCAGACTGTGAAATGTGCTTTAAGCATCTATATTTTAAAAGGAGTCTCCTGGGTAAAAAAAAAAAGAATAAAAGCAGTTTGGTTGCCATAGAGATTGTCGTGCTCAGTTTGCTCCATACCCTGAGGTGTGTGGAACTTAGGACTGAGCTACTCTTGCAAAGCAACAGGTCTTGGTTCCTTTTGTGCTTGCTGTCCTCAGAATGCAGCAGTAATCCAATTGTTCTGAGAGGGAGCTTTTCTATTCCTTCCGTCCATCCCTAGTGCTTATCCATTATGGCCAGGGCCTATTGCTTCAGGCTAGAGAACTAAGGTGAAGTGCTGCTGTGGCAATAGGGAAGGCAGTTAGAATGCAGAGAAGGGACTTGGTGCTGAAATGGGAGTCAGCATGGTTAAGTGGAAGCTTTGGTTCCTGCAAACAAGACCCAGGAAGGGAAGAGTCGTTCTGATAGAAGGAAAAGTCATGGCATCATCTTGCCTTCTCTGCCTTTGTCACGCTCTTAAACAACCAGTGTGATGCCAGTGCCTTTACTAATGGCAGTTTTAAGATCAGCTCTGGGAAGGAAGTTTGCCTGAAGATGACCTTGTGTGTTTCTTGTTTGGTGTAGAGAACAATAATTTGCTGCTGTAAGGGCTGTGACTCACTGAGAACATTATTGAGTGCATTGTGGGGATGGAATGGGAAGCAGGTTTCCATGAAATCCGTAATTATGAGTCTGATCTTTGAATTGTGCTGCTCTGTCGGAGTTAATCCAAAACACAGTGAGGTAAATGCCAAGACCCCAGTGCCTTGGTCAGGACTTTTCATCAAGCTGTTGATCTGAGAAGCCTGTAAGCTTTGCTACTGGCAGTCCTCCTCCAGACAGTGCACAGTGACTTGTTCCTGTCTTGGCTCCTTAATTGCTTTCTGCCTTCTTTAAAAACCAAAGCGATGATGAAAACCACCTTGCCAAGCAAACCCCAGAGAATGCTCTGTCTGGTTATGTCCATTCTTACATTAGGCAAGAAGAACGTGGTTTCATCCAGTTCAGGTGTTGATGATACTGAAGAGAACATCAGAGAAAAACTTGTGCAAAATCTGTCATGTCAGGACAAATTTACCTGGCAAGCTTTTAGAGTGACAGATTTACACTCTGCTGTGTGGTATGTCTTGGACTTCTCTTGAATAGACCTGTTGCAAGCCCATCTGCGTTTGTTCCAAAAAATGTTTGCTGAAGAGTTACCAATTTTTTTTCATTTCTTTGATAGTCTACTTTAATTGCTTTTCTGTAGTTCATTCCAATTTCAGGTTAATTGTGTACAATTTGATGACAGTGTGCTGTGTCTACTAAATGCAAATTCTCCAAAGGCTTCAAGAAGCATTTCATTTTAATGAAAATGCCATTTGGAAGGGAGATATGCAGGTTTAAAGCAGAGGTCAATTTTGGCAGCTAATGAGTTGGTGTAAATGAAAAGAAATATCTTCCTGAAGGACTTTTTTTTTTTTTTTTTTTAAGATTAGAAAACCATGGGGGTTTTTTTCAGTCAGGCCTTGCAGTGACTTAGACAAGATTTTTTTCTTATAGCAGGAGAGCCTGCTTTGGCAAAGCTTCATGAACCTGCCCTCTTTTTGCTGCAGATGACAAGGGCTGCTTTTCTTATGGCCATGTAACTGATTGGTCAGAGCCATGTATAGAGGGGTGGGGGCATGGAAGAAGTAGAGTAAGCAGAAAGCAAGCTTATGTGAGTACTTTGAATAATCCATGGAGACTGAGTAATTATGTATGGCTTTTAATGAGATGAAGATGTTGATGGTAGTTAATGGGATTTTTCTGAAGCAAGAAGAAAATTGATGCTCAAAAAACTAAGAAAATGTAATGTGTATCTGCAGTTCTGTGCTAGCTTTTTAAAAAAATATACAGTGTCAAGTTGAAAATATTTAAGACTTATTCACTTGTCAAGGAAAAATAGTATCAACTGAAAGGGTGATGATTTCCAATTTGTCTGTGGGAAATGACCTTGCTGCATGCTTTCCCCTCTTTAGAGAGACGATAAATCCCTTTTATTCTACATGGTCCTTTTATCCTGTCCTGTTCATTTGTTATTTGCCAGGAAGCAGATAGGATTTGAACATTGCCTCAGCCTGGACATAGGGAAAAGTGGTTTTTAATTACCCAAATGGAGTGGAAAAGTTAGTATCCCATTAGCAATCCTCAAAGACTAAAGCACCATAAAGTGTAATCACTTAAGAATCTGTGTCTATAGTATAAAGCACATTTGAATGAATGCCAAAGAATGAGTTCTAAGCAGACCTAGACCCAGTTATAAAAGTCCTTGGGTGTATCTAAAGTGTTTGGTTTAAGTTTCAGAAACAAACATCAAAAAAAAAAAAACAGTAAAAAATGGATTTTTATAGCTAGTCTGTTTTCTCAGATGGAAAGTAATTTCCTCCTTTGAAGGAAGTCTTGTACCATAAGCAGTATATTTGGTGATTATCAATGACATTTAACTGGTGGGCTCGTTCCGGAAGATTTTTTTTCTTTTTGATGAAAAATTGTTCTCTAACAATGTTTGGTGTCATGACTTTTTTTTTCCTCTTTTTAAGTAGAAACTGTGGAATGTGAGCAACAGAATACAGATTTTTTTTCTGAAAGAAAACTTCCGGCAAATGATTGAGCTGTGACAGGGAGGTGCCAAATGGGAATTAGGTGCCCAGTTCTCAGTGCCTTTGAGTATCTTAACTGCCGTTTGTTCTTTTGCTAATCTCTCTTTTTGATCCGAAGTAATTGGCTTCTGCCTGTGTATCTTTATCTCCTTCTTTGAGGCATGTGTGAATGTGTGGTAGGGAGATTCGGACTGCTATGGAAAAGAGCATCAGCTGTGTGCTGGCAGCATGCTGAATGTGGCCTGTGGACCTGCAGAGTGGGACAGCACAGAGCAGGGGTCACCTTCTGGTGACCCTACTATGCCAGCAACCAAAAGGAGTTGCTGAAATAGGTAATAGTCAGGAAAGGACTGGATTTCCATGGATTCAGTGCAAGCTCTGTGTTGGCTGCCAAGGCATGGTTGCCCTGGCTGATAACCTCGGGCACTATCACTCTCCTGGTATCTACAAGCTTCTTGACTTAGGTCCAAGATAAGAGATCTCAATTTTGTTGCTCTTTCAAAGCTTAAAAGAGCTCTTAGCTACTTCAGAATGGAGAAAAAAAACCCTGCAAAATCAACTCTTCGCCTCCAAAGAGGAAAAAGCCAGAAAGAGAACAGAGAAAAACCTTAACAAAATGACAACCAGAAAATGAGCAAACTAAAAAACACCCACAAACAAGCAAATTAGAAAAACCCAACCTCAAACACTGAACATAAAATATCTCTGAGGAGCCCTTGAATTTGAATGGGGGAATGATTTATATTGCAGTTCCAAAAGGACAAAACTGTTTGTAAAGGCTTTTTCATACATTTTTTAGGGAAACTACAGCGAAATGCTAAGCAAATTCCCTAACCTCAACTTTCTATGGGCTGGTAATTTCATCTGACTTGTCATGATGCCTTAGTTTGCTTTGCAATACTTGTGACCATCAATAGATTTGAGAAATATGGCTGGGAGCTAAGCTATGACATAGGTAATTCTGAGCATCCATATCTGGGCTGATTTCACTGGTTTTGAATGTTTTTTCAATGTTTTGTATGTTTGTATACTCACCATCCCACATGCAGAACCGGTGCAATGAGTGACATAATTTTATTAAGCATCAAAACACTAAAAAAAAAACCAAATAGCACAGAAAAATTCTGTTGAACATCTGTTTTGGAAGGTAAAACTGGAAAAGAAAAAATAGACATAGGAAATATTTTTCTTTGTTTTCTGTATGGTTAGTGAGCTCCATTTCTTCTCAGTGCCTTGGATGGCATGGGAAGGCTTGTAGGGGGGGATGTGGAATATAGAATTAACAATTATATATCATAGAATTAACAATTATATAACAATGGAAGCAAGACTGAACCAAGCCTCCTTAGGCAATCTGTGCTCTGTAAGTAACTTTTTTTTTGCAGGGGTGTTTGGGGAGATGTGTGCAAAGCAAAAACAGTGGGTAGCTTGTAAACATTAATTAAACCATGTGGTGGTTTTATAAGTGAGTATTGTTCAATAACTAGGAGTCATTTACACATTTTTTCCAAAGGGCATTTATTGACACAAGGTAAGCTACTACATGGAGAAATTCCCTTAGCTCTTGACTCATAGCCATAACATAGTTACCAAGTGGTTTTCTGCTGTTTTAGGCCATGATCTTTGCAAGTGATTTTCCTGTAATTTCTAGGTAATGTGGTTTGAGTGCTGTATTTTAGTTTTCTAGAATATATTTGTACAATTAACTTAAAGCACATATTTCAATATCTCTTATTAAACTATACAAGATATATAATACTTTATATACTTTTAAGGTTTGTATTATTATATATAAAATGTTAAGCTCAAAATGCTTTGTTTTAGAAGTTTAAATTTAATTTCTTGATGTCATTGATGATAAAAAGCAGGATAGGGTGCTCACAGACCTGTAGGGACATCTCAGTATGTAAATGAATCCATTTACCAGCTTGTTTTGTCACATGTGATTCTGGCTTCTCTCAAGCACATTTAAAGACTGGGGGATATTTATGTACAAACAAAAACTCCAGCCACACATTGCTTTAGAAGGCTGGAAAGTCTATGTAGAAGTCTCTACTTTTCAAAAGCTTATTGGTATACACAATATATTAACGCTGCACTTCTTTCAAAATTATTATTTGCTAACTTCAGCAATTCTTAAAATGGGGGAAGAAAACATGCATTGACAAAACCTGAGATATTTCTTTAATGATTTTAAACAGCAGAGAAAAGTCTTTAGGGTTGAGTGAAACCTGTACTTGGCCAAGTAATTGTTTCATGATATTGATGTATTAAATCTATATCAATAGACATAATGCATTGTAAATGGAACTTTTATAGCGTTAAAATCAGTGAAGTTTTGGACTTCAAATCGATAAAAGGGTTAAAAAAACAATGTAGAGGACTAAAAACCAATTAAAAATTGAAATGCTTTGCTAGGAGCATCAGCAATACTTTGCCCTGAAAAATGCGCAAGCTGTTTGATTTTTATGAAGGCAAATCTTAAAAACTTAATTTATCACCATGTTACAAATCCTGCTGTTACTCCTACATTCTTTTTGTTTTCTGAGTTGAGACGAAGGCCTGAGCTGAAAGATCTCACCCAGCCTTAACTTTGTATCCTCTTGAAGTAGGCAGCTCTTGTGGAAAAAAAAAAAAAGCTGTTCTGAGTCTTAAAAGTTGTGGAGAATCTACTTTTGCCTTTGTTAAAAGAGTCTGAGGGTTGATAGGCCCTTGGCAGCTACGTAAGTGTGCGCAGCAGCCCTTCCCCTTTAGCTGCTGGTGCTTGATTTCACTCTGTGGAAGTGGAAGTTGTTTTCAGGTTGTGCCTTACCCTACTTCACAGCTCGACCCTGTTTGGCTGCCCCAGGTTTGGAGAAGCTGAGAGTGCGATAACAGAGGGATAAGCAGGTTAGGGCTGACCTGAGGCAGCTGGGAGCCTGTCCAGGAGCTTGGCACAAAGCACCTGGCTGCTTGTTCAGGGTTTGGAGCTGTCATTTCACCATCTCCTTCTGCAAATCAGAAAATCCTGTAGCTGCTGCTCTCCCAAGGTGCTGTATACTCTAACCAGTTATGTGCCATGCCCGAGAAATAACTGGCCCATAAAGTGTATCTCTGTTTTTGGAAGCTCTGAAAAACTGATGGTGGATTAAGTGTCCTGTATTGCCTAGAGGATAGTTGTGATTTAGGAAGGAAGTAAAACATGCACTAGAATGAAGTACCCGACTCCGTGGCACAAAGGAGACTTTGGAGCTTCTGAGTTTCTTGTCTAAGGGCTCTGTTTGGTATCTGAAATGCTGCAATGGCTGAAAGTCAACTCCTACCAAGTGGCATAGACCCTGTCAGAATGCAGCTCCCTCTGCCAAGATCTAGGACAGGAAGCTCCTGCTGCTCAAAGGCACAATGAGCAGAGTGTGTTGCTGGTGATGAGAAAGGAACCCACTTAACTCAGATTGAGGAATTACCGCTCTGCTGAACTGGATCCAGGCAGCAGGCTTTGTACCTATGAATTACTTACAGGCTTTCAACTTTCTGAGGGGACAACCCCTTTGGTGTGGGCTTGGTATTGGGAATTGGATGTGCTTCTACGATGCTACAGAAATAGCCTGCAAGTCTCAGTCTAATGTATTCTGATGATTTTTGTTGGGAGTTAATGTCTTTCTTGCTCCAGAGTTGTCTAGCATTCCCTCTAGGGACCCTTACATCTGAGACAAATGCAACAGAATAGTACTGACTTGTGAAGGGCTTTAGGCATTATGGAAGATTAGTGAGAAAAAAATGGGATAAAAAAACTGCTTTAAGGTTCTATTACTTAATGGCTTATCTTCAGCTCCAAACCTTTGGTTAATAAGTACTTGAGGGAGGGGAGGAGACAGGGAAGGAGAAATTATCTTGTAATGGGAAATAATTTAGGACTGCTATAAAAACTCAGTAACTGTGTTCTCTTGACCACCTGTAAATCAGGCCCCTGATCCTATTGCCACTAAAACTAGTGAGTAAATTTACTCTAATTATTTCAGGTGGGTACAGATAAAGTTTATGCAAGTAAAGGTTTTTAAAGTCTAGACCCATACTGTGTGGCTCATACCTGCTCAACATTTGAAACCTTTAAAACTACTTGCATGTTTTATGAGAACTAAAATTTTTTCAAGTAGAAATCTTATAAAGGAACTCAGTGAACTTTATATTAATTTTTCCTCTAACTTCCAAAAACTAGTTGGATAAAGCATCCCTGCATGTCCCATCATATCCCATGGGATTCTGCTGACAGACCAGGATGGTCCCTGAGTGCTCTGAGACCTGCCACAACTCTGCTCCTGGGTTCCTGAAGGCAGCTCAGTCAGCTGTGCGTGTCATTGCTGATGGGTTATTGGCTTATGGCAAAGAGTGACTCTGTGGCCAGTTTCCCAGTGTCCCTGTCCTAATCTGAGCCTTATAATATCATATTAACAGATAAATATGACTCCTGACCTATTTATTTTCAGAACTATTTGGGAAGTGCTGTGGGTTGCGTGATGTACAAATCTAAGATTTAGAGGATTACTGGGGAATATTAAATTGTTGTGGCTGGATCACATTCAGTCTATGAATAAAGATTTTTTTTTTCTGAAAGTTGATACATAATGTAATTTTATTCTTAGTCATCACAAGCTTCTCTTTTTTGTATTTTTTTTAATATTTGGCTTTTTTGTAGAAGCCAATAAGCTACCGACAATTTTAGCCTCCAAAACAAAAGTCCAAAGGTTCACGGAAATCTAATTTCTACTAGAGACCAAGACTTTTGTTCCTGATCTGGTGAGCACTATTGGGTTGTGCATCACTCAAATGGAGACAGGTGCATAGGAATTGCTTCTTAACATAGCTATTTCTTCCACTGTGTTTTTATTAGCCCACAGGAGAAGGGGGCAAGTACCCATTATTTTAATGCAAGTAGCAGCTGGAGGCCTAGTTATGCAGGGAACTTACCTCTGACTAACTACCACTGAGCTTAATCATGTTAGTAAAGTAAATATTTCCCCAGCATAGAGGGCATCTGAGTCTTTTAAGTGAGTAAGGTTTGCTACATAGTGGATAACAAAGCCATCCAAATAATTCCTCCCTTTCTAGGTCAGTGCTTTCTTCAGTGTGCACTTGTGTTTTGAGAGGCAGTGGCTGTGAAGTCTGTTGGGCTCTGCATTACGTTAGTGTCACGTTTTCACTTGTTCTGTATGTTAGAGTGTTGTGGATGATGTTGTATCTGCAAAAGCTGTGCTACCAAAGTTGTCAAGCTTCAGTTAACAAAGTGTGTACTCTTCCCTCAGGAGATATCACTCCAATTTTAGACATTTGAAAACAGGGTATAACAGAAGTGGAGATGGTGAAAGAAGGTGAGAACTGGATGTATTAGATCAGTAAACATTCTGAATTTACTCAGTAAAAGTGGAGCACATAGAAGGAGAAGTACATCAAGGAAGGAATGACCTTTGTTAGCTCATCATTACAGCTGTCAGCATGAAAGCAGATTTGGAGATGTGAATCAGGAGAGCAGAGCAGATGGGTATGTTGAGGGTAGCTGAAGAGTGAAACTGAGGACAAGAAGTGGAGGGCTTTTTATGGGAGAAGCGGGTGCTCTGTGGAGTCTGATGTGCCAGATCCCAAGTCCCTGAATATTTGATCATGTTTAACTATGGATCTGGATGAAAGAGTGAAAATGTACTGAAATATACAGTGAAGTCAAGAAGGTTAAGGCTAAAAAGCTGAACTTTCTCATGTGCAAGGGAAAGAGAATTAGTGCAGAGACCTAGATTTATTTAAGAATAGAGTAATATAAGTAGTACAACTCTTGGTAGTTGTGGTTTTTTTTCTTTCTGGGGGGGAGTGTGTCCTTCTGTCTTGAGTGCACAAAATGATGCATAAAATGAGAAGGTTTTGCTAGTCAAATATCTGTTTGATGGATGAGAGTTTCAACTGTCAGAGCTGAGAGAAAAGATCACTCCCCAGACACTGTGGTCTTTGTCCTTTTAGTTTGCTCTTAGGGGAAGTTCTAAATGAGGTAGTACAGGATGAATATGTGGCCCATGAAGGGTTTGCAGTGAAGAACAAACTGTATTAAATTAAAATATGCATAAAAACTAAATTAGACTAGCTTATAAAGTGAAGTTGAAGCCAATTATGGAAATTAAGCATGATGTAATAGTTAATGAAACCAGTGTAGCAAGCACAGTGAAGCTCTGCTGATTGCCAAGAACATCTTGCTTTTACAGTACTTATGTAACCATCAGGAAAGGCCTCTGAGTGTTTTTAATAACAATAAGCCTTTTTAATAACACTTTCCTGCTTCTGTTCTCCACTTTTTTTCCCTGTGATATATTGTGCTGCAGGTAGGAGTGTACATGTTAAAAAAAAAAAAAAGTGATTTTCCCAAGCAGTATTCCAGGTTGTGTATGTATTTTTATTGTCATTGTGCACTTCTGTGAATGCATGTGTCTACTTCATTAACAAGGAAATTCCTGGCTCCTGAGGATTTTTACTGCCCTTCGTAGCTGAATGGAAGATTTGTGTGGTTGTTTGTCTTGATTTGCTTCTGTAGTCAGCAGTCCAAATTTAATTTAATTAGAGGAAAGAAATACCCAACAAAAACACAGAGCAATGTAAAATTGTGTTGGTTCTGTGATAGTCGCTGTTTCCAAAACCTTTGTATTTTTCAAAAAAGCCATAATGTGAATTTGAACATCACGGAACTTAATTTGTCACTTTTCAGAACATGTCAACCTTATTGCTTCAACAGAAAAACTAGATTTCTCTTCACAAATACTTGTCTGACTGAAGCAACAATCAAGTCTAATGAACAAGAATCTTCATTTTAAAATAGAGATCTATTTTAGTATAGGCTGATAATGAAGTTTGCCCGCTACAGATGGCCTTTTCTTCAGGTACCAAATTTCTTCTGTGCTTTACAGGTAAAAAGTAAACATGAAAAACTAGATGAATTGTAAGTTGAGAGATCATTTCTACATAGGCTGCTTATAAGATCTTGGGTAATCTAGGTAACATGTACCAGATAAACATTAAAATCAGAAATTAGAAGATTTAAAAATGTTTCTGAATTATCAAAGCCAGTTCCTTGTAGAAATACCAGGATTTGCCAAAATTTTACCTGAGCAATACTGAAGTAAGATATAGTCATGTACAGGAAAGAGAAGTGCTGGGCTTTGCTGTGCCTTTTGCTCATTACTGGCATCAGCAGGGGGCTTTACTTGAGATATGCTCTCTCTTCTGTGAATTAAAGAAACTGTCTGAGAGCCTTAACCTGAGAAGTTTGATTCAGCTGCTATCAGTGAATTTTCAGTGACTTTCTGAGAAATACATGATGGATTAAATAAATTTTTTTTCTCTAAGCCCCACTTGTTAATTTGCAGAATATAATTTCTTAGAAGTTGATGTGAAATGTTGGAACACTAATATTTTAGGAGAGCATGGTACTTGGAGTTGGTTATCCTGTCAACTCCAACAATCTCCAAGTACAGATTCATTTGGGCGTCAATACTTGCTCAGACATGTATTACTTCATGTTGTGGAGAAGAATGTCTTAAGAGGGCTGAGAACAGTTTTGCATCGTTAAAAAGGCTGTAATCTAAATTTGTGTTAATATCATGTAATAAGGAGAAACTGTTACTAAGTCCTTAGAAATTCTTGTCTCTGAATTATTATGCACACGGTAGCTACATACACCAACGAACTTGTATTTCTGTCATACCCAGCTAAAAATATCTTGAACTAGAATCAAAGCCCGGTTTTGGGTTACTAGAGTTTAAATGAAGCAGCGTAAGTGGAAAATAACCAAAAGCAGAATGGATAAGGCTATGCTCTAAAGATGCTCACTTAGAAAATGAATTCATACTCAGTTAATTCTCAGTCAGAACTAGAATTCTGTGGTAGATTTTTGAAAATGGTATTACTGTGTCTGTGATCCTAGGCTAACTTCAATGAATTTCTAAAAATGAATTACGTTATTTTCTTTGTTTTACCCTCCCTCAGCTTAGGTTGTTGCCAAACTATTTTTTTTTTTTTTGCAAATAATTTGTGAGAGCACTGACTCTATTACACATGAAATAGTGGAAACAATGCAACAGCTCATTGCATTGCATGTGGCTTTTCTCTTGTCATCTATTCTGCCTCATAAAGCAAACATCTCAAACAAAGGATTAAATTAAAAAGTAGAAGAGGAGAGAGGAGTGGGAAGAATAGGAGAGGAAGCATAAAGCAGATTCATATTTTTCTTTTATTTCAGAGAAAAATTGATTATAAGTGAGACACAAACAGGTTTGTAAAACGCTGAATATTACTGTCTTTCCTATATTGGCTAAACACAATAGTATTTTGTATCTACACAGAATTATCAGAAACAAAGAACTTGATGTTGGTTGTTTTCATAGGTGAGGTACATATAATTACTAAGGAATATAATTTCCAGATTTCATTGTAACTTTAAGTAATGACTTTTTTTTGGGGGGGGGGGGGCTGGGAGAAAATGTTCATTTTGATTTCAACACAGGTTATACTGTTTTCCATCTTAGTTAAATACCTTTTTGTAAGACTTCTAAGTTTAGAGTTCTGTTTGTGAGTGCATTACAGATGTTCTTGCCATTTGTTTTATGGAAGGAAGATAAAATATTGTGTGTGTCTGTCCATTTTTTTTCCTACTTGCTACATACCACTGCAAATTCAGTGTGAAATCACTGCAGAGATAATTCATACCATTCTCCAATAACTTGCATTAAACCAGAGACACCCCAGAGACCATAACATTATCTAAGGGATTACAAATGATGCAAATACAGACTTGCCATGCAGGGTTAAGCTAGACCATGTAATTTCTTAAACAACAAAAAAAGAAAACAGGTGAAGTGTGTTTATTTCTTGTTTGTCCATTGCAGCCAGGTTTTCAGCTACTGCCTCTTAATTATTCTGTGGGAAGAAGGAGACTTTTCTCTTTTAGGAAAGGTTCTTGATGAAAAGTGATAAAATGCAAAGCACAATTCAGGCTGAACAAACTTTTCAGCTGTGGAAAATGAAGCATGTAAGGGGTATGCATAAAGGAGTTTTTTCTGAACTGATGAAGGACATGGTAGCAGAACATAAATAACTGGATTTATCATAGAAAAGTGAAAATTATCTAGAAAATTGTACAGCCTTGGTTGTTTGCTCAAAAGACCTCTGGTATGTTTTGACTGTACTAAAATCAAGAAAGTAACTTTTGCCCTTTGTGACTACACACAGGCTCAAATTATCACCATGTCAGAGATTTCAAAATAATGGGTAAATTAACATTTTAACTTTTTGGACTGAAGTAAACACTAAAATCAGAAATGACCTACTTTAAGGATGCCCTTTCCAATTGTCTTTACTTCATGTCTTTGATTATACACTGTATGTCACTTACAATTTGAATAGATCCAAAAAGTTGTAAAAACTCGTTGCTAGTCTATGGAAGGTTTTCTGGAATACCAAACACTCAGAGAGGAGGAGAGACAACAGAGTAAAAAGTTTATACAGGCTGCCTCTTTGTCCCTCCAGAAGAACCAACTGACCTTGGTGAACATGTTTCCTGTATCCATGAAATGCATCTCCAAATACTTTTTTTATAGCTATGTGTACACATATATATTAAAAACCCCCTTGATACATGGCTAGATGTGCATGTGGTTTTGGATGTGTGTACGTTTGATTTTTCATACAGTAAATCAAAACAAAATGGGTTTTAATCTAGCATAGACTTATCATTGGTGACTGTCTTGAATGCATTTTCTGGTTCTGTGTATCACTTACAGTTTGAATAGATCCAAAAAGCAATAAAAATCATTGCTAGTCTGTGGAAAGATTTCTGAATGAATTTTCTGGTTCTGGTGAGTTGGTTTGAGGATGACTTTCTCTTGTGAATTAAACTGCTTACAAAGACACATGTTTAGCAGCTTGGTAGTTGAAATTTTAGTCTGTTATCTTTGTCCATGTCAGTACTTATATTTGTCAGATACTTGTCATTTTTGTTCTAGTTGTCATTTGACAGATTTGGGAACATCATGTGTGAAATTACTGGGGCAGTATGGAGCATGGTCTGCACTATTTGAAATGAGTGGAGACAGTGTCAGTGAATTGCACGGACTGACCATGGCCAGCTTTCTTTGCCATGTGCTGAATTGTATTGTGGCCAATAGTCACTGCATCCCATACATTATAAAGCTGGAAGACAGGACATTTTGACATTCCAGGATAGTTTGACATGCAGAACATGAATGTGTTCATGTGAATGTGGCTTAGCAGATCCCTGTCAATTTAGTTTTTTTCTATAGCTGGCAGCTAGCTAACATGAGAGCTGCTATGCCAGGAAAGGTCCTGATGCTGACTTTGTGGTTTGCCCTAGCATAAATAAGAGCTGGTACATGACCACCTCATTCATGGTGGGGAAGAGCAAGAAAATTAAAGGGTTGAAGCAATCAATGGGCAGTGGTTGCTTGCGTTTTGTTTGCAGTTCTTTGAGCATCAAAAGGCGTAGAAGTAAGTTGACAGATTGTTAATTCCTTTTCTTACACATAGCACCCGTTATAAATATAGAAAAGGAAGAAGGAGGTTTGGGCTTATTCCAGGCAGGATCCCAGTTCCCTCCATTTGGTACATGGGTGGTGTTTCCTCTTCTGGCACTTAGGGATTTGATTGTTTACACAGGTTTGCTTAGCGAGTGCATAATTTAAAAAGTGATTTGACAGGAAAACAGACTTGCCTGCATGTGTGCACAGGAACATGGGAATTTATACCTTCTGTATGGATGCAGGGCATGGACAAGAAACCCAGCTGCTGCCCTCCAGGGGAATGTGTCTGTGATGGGAACCTCTTGCCCCACACTCAGCCTTTCTCCTACAGCTCCCCAGTGCAGGGCTCCCTCCCTGCCAGCTGCTGTTTGCTGGGGTGAGCAGGGAGGGGGATGTGGCTGAGAGATGGAGTTATACTTCAGGAATAAGAATATTCTTCAGAATTCTGGCCAGAATTATTAATTCCTGCTGTAGGTTCTTGGTGTTCGGGGCACTGAAGGCATGCTGGGGGCGAAAAAGCAAGACAAAGCTGAGTGGGCTCCAGTGTCTTACTGCTGCTCACTCAGCTGTATTATATATGTGAAGTAAATCATGTATTTATTTTACATGGTAGCAGTAGTGATTTGTCTATGGGGGACATCTGTATTGTACAGGATGCAGCAGCTTTACTAGCTGTGGCTTTATTGCTGATTGCAATGTAGATTGTTTAGAAAACACTTAGAAATGCACAACACAGAGCTAAAATATTTGGATATCAATTGTGTGCTTAGGAGGTTATTTAATTAAGTTCATCAGGAAACTCAATATTGCCCTTACACATTGATGAAGATCTGTCATCTCTTCAGGTTTTGTTGAATGCTGAAACTATACTATTTGCCTCTTTCTCATTGTTTTAATGACAGGTCTTCTAAGTAAAATGTGAAAAGAGAGAGAGAAGCTGAATTTGTCTTACATTCATGTAGTTAATCTTATGATTGCTTAGCTTGTGCTTGTTTCGTCACAATTAATCACTTTAAAAGCTGGTTCAAATTTTCCATTTCAATATTAAGGCATAGTGCAGGAAGAGAAGTGAGTACAGCATAAGAGTTGTAAATGGGAGAAGTCTTTTTAAAGCCTATACAAAGTCTAATGTCATTAACAGCACCACTCTAAACCAGATTGTAAAATCTTTGGGTGTCACCTGTGCTGCTGTTTTAAACTCCACTGGTTGTTCTGTGCAGTCCTCCTGTTGCATTATGTTAGTTGTAGAGAGAATGAACGAAAAGAAAAATATTTTAGTGTTTTGTGACAGCTGCTTCAGTGATTTCAAATCAATCAGGTGAGCATTTTCATTTGTCTTTTTCTCAATTCTCATTACTCCTTGGCAACACCAATAAAGAAGAATATAAACGGCAAATTAAAGACAAAATGACAATAGTACAAAAAATGAGAACAACTTTTTCTTTAGGCTCCTGTGGGAGCCAATATTGTGCTCATATCATTTTGTATTAGATGGATGTGGTAACCAGATTAAGTAAATGTAGAAGAGGATTTATCAGCGCTAGGGAAGCAGGGATGTCTTCCAGGGGTGAACGCAGCACCTTTCGCCATTTGAATTCTGTTTCAAAAAAGCTGGTCCAGACATTTGTTCCTTTTCATACCCTTTGCTTTGCCAGCCATGCATTTCCTGCAGGGGTGGTTTCCATACTTTTCTCATATCTTCTGGGTTTCTTTCCTTATCTGTGCTGTTCTGTCCCTCACTTACTGCTAATAATTAGCACTCTTCTGGAAGTTGGAGTGTTGGAGATCCCTGAAATTGATCTGTGTTCATTGTGCAGCCAACAAACAGTGGCAGAGCCAGGGCTGTTCCCAAGCCCCAGTGTCAGCATTGCCTGGCCATGTTGTAGCAGCCAAGACCTGGCTGGTTACAGTGGAATTTTTTCTCTTCATTTTTTTTTTTAGAACTGCAAGGTACTTCTATGTAACTCGAAAACATCTGTGCTTTTTTTGTGGTTTTTTTTTCCTTGTTTTGTTGTGTTTTTTGATAAAGTTGAATCAGTAGAACTTTCTTTAAGAATGATAAGAGCAATATAATTAGATTGCAATTACATGATCTGATGTAACTTCTGCAAAATAACCTTTCAAGTGACAAAAAAACTTTGAAATAATTCTGTTTCAGTGCATCAAATAAAAGGATAAATCTTGGGCAAAGTTCTTTCAGATTTCTGAGACAGGGAAAAGACTGTTTTATAAGAGGGGTGTCATTTTTGTGTTGTAGGAATGACAAATGACAACCAGTGATTAGGAAATGCTTTAGTAGAGTTGGTAGAGAGGCATTTAATAAGTAAGGAAAATAGTTTAAAAAATGCCAGGATACACTGAGGGTATGGTTTTAGGAGGAATGATAGCTTTTTCTGTGACCAGTAACCAGTTGAGAATTGATTTGAAATGCAAAGCATGAGACAGGCCAAATAACCTGGACATAGAGTATATGGAAAAATGTGTTGCTTGTTACAAAATGAAAAAATGATTATAATTTTTCTTTTATCATCAATTATCTATTGCTATGAAACTACCTCATGCATTTGTTTTTCTGGAATATGCGTTGGTCTGTGTCATGGAGGCAGTTTGGTCCAGCTGAGTAAGACTGGCTTCCAAATCCTAGCCCTTTCCTGAGCTGGCAGCTCAATGATGCTTTCACCAAGCTGTGCTCCCTGTTATTGCTGGCCCTTCTCCTGGGAGCTATGCTTCCTGTACTTAATTAGATGAGAAAAAGATGAGCTGTTCCACTCTCCCTCGCTTGAGGTTCCTGTCTGGATGGTCCCAGTTCCAGTGCTCTGTACAGCTCACTGAGCTGGCTGCTAACCTCAGGAGCCCCCTACAGTGAGAGGATCTATTTTGCCTTCTCAGCTTGAGAAGAGAGTGAATTCCAGCTAAAATTGCTCCTTTGCTAGCATCAAACCCAGTGTGACTGTGGTTTGGGGAAAGAGGAAGTGTGGTGCTCCCAGTGCCTTGGTCATTGGATATTTTCATAGCTTGGATTTAAAATCTTCCTTTCCTGCTCTGAGTTACATCAATATGCAGAAAAAGATATCATGTTCTGTAATTAACGGTGAAATGAGTCCTGGCAAGTACAGTCCTCCATGTACCAGGCAGCCAGAAATGGTTTAAAGGTTCCAATACCAGGCAATGTCAAGCTTGCACGGAAAAGCCAGCTCTAATAGGAGCTAAGCTGGATTGGCTGAGTGCTTGGCTTTTCTAAAATGATCTGCAAAGAGCATTAATTAGTAGCATATCAGCAGGCTGACATTTGAGAATCTTCAGTAAAACTGCAGTGATGATATTGATCAGAAACAGTAACACCATCTTGTCACTGAGGATTTAGCCAAGTAAGGTTCAGAGGACAGAGGTTGTAAGTAGGTGATGTTAAATAGGTCAGTTGCATTTGGTGCCTTCCATCCCACACAGCTGGGAGACGGCCTCAGAAGGCAAAAACAGCTGCTGTGGCCGCTGCCTTTTTTTTGTTGTTTTTGTTTTCTTTAGGTGTAGTTTTTCCTTTTACATTGTAACACAATGATTAAAAAGGTGTCAAAATATACACACATGAACAATTTGTAGCAGTAAATAATTATTCAACTTTGTTTAGAAAAATAGGTATGTCAGGGTTCCTCACCTTTCTAAGGCAGCTGCATGGAACAGCTCATTGCAGGCAGCAAGAACAGGACCATATATTTTTTACACATTGCTTTTGAATCTAGCAAAATACTGAAGGGAGAGTGGGAGGGAATCAGCCTCATTTGTTAGAGTATTTGCAACCTTTAGCTGTTCCCAGGTGGCTACAGTCAGTCGTCAGTAGGAGGACTAGGACAAAGTTCCCTCCTTCCAGTGTCGGAAAGGTCACACGGTAGAATCCAGAAAACATTCACCTCGTGTTCCAAATGCAGATTTTCTGAAAATAGCCATATGCCAGTTTGTTATGGTGATGTGCACATGCTTGAGCTCGTATGTTGCTTCTGATGCCAAGTGTCTGTCTCAATGAGCTGAGTAAAGCAGAGTGTCAGTGCAGCGAGTATAATCCATGCTAATATTAGAACGCGGGGCCGGATCCTGCCACGGCAACTGCAGCTCGGGCTGCTCAGACCTCTGTGCTCTCTGCAAACAGCTCTCCCCGCTCCTCATCCCTTTATTTCTTTTTCTAGGAAGTTTGAGTAAAGAGCAGCTAATCCCCTCATAAAATACAGCTGCAGTATGGTCTGGTGGACAAGTACTCTGTTGAGTTTTTGTTTATCTCAATTAATGCACTTCTAGCTTGACAGACAGCCCTATACATTATCATCCTGTGTGGAAAGGAAGTTTGCAAGTGATGAAGGTAATACCATTAACAAACAAAGAAAACCCCACCCCTCCAACCTCCCAGACTTAACTTAGTCTGAATTAGAATAGCAAGGTTAAGGACTTGGGAAGATGGAGTTGTACAAGGACGTGACAGCATGAAATGTTGGGAGATAGGTGGGTAGGTGAGAAGTGTTACTTCTCAGGCTCTAGTTTGCTTTGTTTTATTAAGGGAGTTTGCCTGCATAATTGGCAGTCATATATCTCTATCCCGCACAAAACTTTAGGAAAACCCAGCTCAGAGCACTTTGACTTTGAAATGGTAAACTGGGTAGGACTGACAGGAGAAGTGTTCAGTGCTGATGCTGCCACCTTTGGGCCAGCTGGAAATATCTCCCCATGGTGTCACATATGGCTTTCAAACCACCAGTTGCAAATAGAATTGCAAATTTCCCTAACCTCTAGAAATTTTGAGCACCAATCAAGTTCAAAACCCCTCTTCAGCGCCGGCCTGCCTGTTGGACTTGAACTTAAAACCACAATTGCACCTATGCCATAATAAGTATTAGTGATAAAATTTAGAGCATGTGATTGTAAAGGGTATGAGTGCTCATTTTAGTCAATATTAACATCTCTCTCTTGCCTGTGTTTCATTTCAGTTGATATTTGCTTGTAATAAATAGATCAGTGTTGATGCCGAATTCAGTAATGTATTTGCTTAATATTCACTTGTTAAAACATTAGAATAATGAAAAATATTTTTTCTTTACAACCCCTTTCTACTCAGTACTTTGCACCTGTCAAATCTGTCTTTTTAAGTGCTTTTTATCCTTTGGTCAGTTATAAAAGCATTAGGGCAGGACAAAGATATTTCTAAATATAATGGGAAAATAAAGATATAGTGTCAAAAATGTTTGGTGCTGTCTGACTATGGTACTTATAGGAAACTCATCACCATAGTAACTAAGCCTCTGCTAAATAATTACCAACAGATTTGTTCTTTTTTGTCTTCTAAGTATGTCTAGCCTTGGCTATAGTTTCAAATATAAGAATGGTATATACATACATGTTAGCACACTGCATTTGGATGATAAGCCAAAGAACTCACCATATAGGATCCTAATTCTTGCAGAAGTGATTTCTGATTTCTGGGTGTTCATGGCTGCTGTTTTGTCACAAATGAAAGAATAGTGCAGAACAGTTTTAATAAAGGCTATCTTAGTGCAACAGCGATCATGGAAAGCCAGACCTCAGGAAAAAACCCAAGCTTTTTCTACAAAGCTAAAGCAATTTCTTGTAAGACATTAGATTTGTGTTTAATAAGCAGTTATTTGAAATAGCGGAGGAAAATTCCCTGGCTTGGCTGTTCCTCACACTCCTTCAGCAGCACTTGGGCATTGCCTTGCTCTCAGTAGATCAGTGGTGTTGCATTTCATTTTTTTTTTCTTTTCTTTTTCCCTGCGGTATTGTGCAAAGCAAATGTTCTAATTTGGTTTGGAGGATTTGCTGCCCCGCAGGCTGTGTAACCTGGGTGAACAATGAGCAGGGGAGGCAGACTAGGGGCTTTCAGCATCTTCGTTTACTTTTTTGAGCTGCTGCTGATCCTTTCTCTGAACTCTTCTCATGCAGAGTGACCTCACATTTGCTTCAGGAGCATTTTGGAGAACACTGAAGTCTTTTACAAAATCTGTTGCTGCTTATGGGGGGGAGCAGCCTGCTTCTCTTTTGTTTTATTGCCTAGAAATGCCGTTTCATGGGCATATTCCATTTTTAACCCTATTCTTTTGGGAGGAATTTGCTAACTTTTCATGCTGCTCTTAGCTGTGAGATAAACTTCTCAAAATGTGCTTGGCTTGAATAGTCTGAAGAGCTCTAGTGAAGTGGCCATGCCTTGAACAGGTTCTTGCAAAGTATTGCAGCATTTGGGTTGAATATTGATATATGAAGTCCTTGTGCTTCTGGCTGAGCTCAGTTTCATCTTGTTTGTTGGGAGCTCAAATGGGTTTGTTTTCTGTAGTGGCTAATGCAGCTTGGTGCTTCAAAGAGCTGACAACCAAATGATCTCTGACTTGTAGGTGTTCTTTTTTTCCTTTTTTCTTTATTGTCTGAGAACTGTTGCTTGTGTTAAACAGGCCATGAACCATTTAGGACCAGACTTCTGAAGTACGTGTTGCCTGTGCTCACAGCAACTAGCTGAGGTGAGGCACAGATAAATTGAAGCTTATGAATTGATTTTTTGCCTTAATTTATTTGTGTTGAAACCGATGTCATTCTCTCCTGGTGTGGAGCAGCATCCAGATGTCTGACAGAGATAAACATGCACATTTTAAAAATTTTATTTATTTATATTATTTTTAAAATTTTTAAAATTAATTTTTGGTGTGGGGGAAGCTGAGGAAGGGGAAGAAGGAAAAATATGGTAGAGATTGTTCTTGACTTTTCTTGTGAAATTCTGACATGAATCCTACAGGTTGTAGAGGTTGGTGTTTTTTGTTGTTTTTGAGGTTTTTTTTTTAACAAAAAACCCCCACTAACTGTGAATTGTAGCTAGTCTTTAGCCCGCTGAATATTCATCTGTTTGAGGTACAGCCATGAGGTCTCCCACGGCAGTAGCTGCACTGTATGGTCCTGAGCAAATGTGGATTACCCTAGAAACAGTGACAGGAGCAGGACCTGTACCACAGAGGAGCCTGTTGAGGTGGTGTGAGATCACCACATGGAACAGCAGTAACTTGGGACCTGTACTGTGAGAGTAATTTTTTGCCATAAAATGTGTATTTAAAATTGGATTCTTGTAAATACACCCTGTAATTGTTGAAATAGATGTGTGGACTGTGTTAGGAGATGCAGAGGAATTCAGAGCAGTTTCTGTGAATATCATATGGGAGCCATGTATAGATGTACAGTCTTCAAGTTGAGCTGAATCAATGAGATGAACATTATGAATCAAATTCAGACTGTTCCTCAAGGAATCAAACTTGCAATTTTCAGCCCTACCTCTGAAATCTAGAAACTTAAATATGTTCTTCAACTGGATGATGGAACATCTCTGCAAATAAGAAGGTAGAGCCACTCAACGTGGTATGAAATTTGTTAAAATTTGGTTCAGCAGGACATAAAACGTACGTGCACAGATTTCATTAGCTCAAGCAGTGTTACTTGGAATGGTGATAAGCACTATCTCAATCCGTTATCTAACAATAATCTTCTAAATGGCAGTATGTTTAAATTCCAAATATCTTCGCTAGTGCAATAAGTGAAAAGAACTTCTCCTCTCTGAAGATGATTCATTTGGGAGAATGTCCTTGAAAAAAAATCTCCTTGTATCCTAGCTAAGGATATGCATATTAAGTCTAATCTGAAGTTTTAAATTCTGCCAAAGATGAAGATTTATGATTGAGGTTAGATTAAACCATGGCAATATGGTCTTGGTTAGTATAACAGCAAAGTATGAAAGTGAATTTTAGGCTACAGAAAGTACAATTTCTTGTTCATAGTATCTATCTCATTTAATCTGTATTGGAGAAGTCATGGATATAACATCTCAATCATTATTATTCTTAACAGACAATTACTTTTCTACTGATTCATGTCCTCTGACGTATGGTTTGCTGGTTCTCAAGCCACTTTGAGACTATTAAATAGCCACATGACCCTTTTGAGCTAAGCCTGTGGACCTTCAATTGTAGCTTGTGTTTATGCAGTTGACTTTTTGTCCATGTCTCTCATTCCTTATTTTGGCTTGCATATTCTAGTTGCCTTTCTTTTAAAATGTGAATGGATTTCTAATTTTTAATTTCAATTTATTTGAGCGACCTGATTATTAAAATAAATCCGTTTGCTGTTGCCTGATGGGAAATATTGAGCTGTATTTCCAAGAGTTAAACCTTGCCCAGCCAGAGTTCTGCATGTGAATAGTTGTCATACAGCAGTAAGCAGCTTCACAAATTTTTTTCCAGTTTCATCTTAAATGTTTTGTTTTAGTGTGTTTAGTTGGTAATTTGATTCTATATAACATCATTTGGGTAGTTGGGAACATGGATAAAATCATTGGATAGAATCCTGTCTGTGATAAGTGAGAGACATTTTTATCTAATTGTGCTTCAGTTTCCAATATCAACACCATCCTTTCCATGTATGCTCCACCAAGAGGGAAAACGGTGCACAGTGTTATAGCTGACTCTTTGACCTCTGCACAGTGTAAAACATGAGGTACATAAGGATTAACGGGGTCTAGTGTGCTTTGAAAATGGAATTATGTTAAATGATTAAGAAAACCTAATCTCTCTGGATTTTATCAATATATTGTGTAACAATCTGTGTGAGTGAACAGCTACTGAGAAATGTGCTTTTTAATAAAAATGTTGTGTTGGTTTTGTATAATCTCTAACAAGGGGAGTCTAAGAATTTAGTGGGAATGAAAGCAACAACACAGTATGGAATTTCCTCTGTAGAGTTTCTAGAGTTAAATCAAGTGTTTTTTGATTTTTTTTTTCCCCAAAAACTTTGGGTGCTATATCCTGAGGAGTGATGCTCACAGATTTTCTACTCTGATGGTCCTGAGCAACTGCAGTGGCTGATCCTCTTGAGTGTGTGTGTGGGTGGACTTCCAGCCTCAGCTGCTGTGTTGCTCTCAGGAATTAACTGGTATTTGCCCTAAAGGATAACTTGAGAGGATTGGATTTTGCCCATAATCTCTATCTTTCACAGTTCAAAGAGGTGAATTTATGTGCCTTCTGTTTAGGGTGGCCATGAAATTTTGTGGAGTCAAATTTGTCTTTTGGTTAACAACATGAATTTAACAGAGGCGACTGTTGTCTGCTTCTGTGCCTTAAATTAGCATTAGAGGAGTCTGTTCTTGAGAGCAGGTACCAGGGAACTCTGAAATGAATGACATCTCTTCTTTAATGCTGGATTTCATAATGGTTAAAAAATAAAACTCTACATGAAAACAAAAATCTAGTTCAGCTAACTGTAGTTAGCTGAATTCAGTAATCTTTTTGCACGGTTTAAGGTTTCTAGAAAATGCTTTTTGAAGTGTTTCAATCAGTCTGCATGATGTGAAGTTTTCTAGTAGATTTTTAAAGAGAAGATTGTAGAAAAATAGCTAATTTTTTTCTCCATAATTATTAGTACTGAATTTTAAAAATGGAGGTGGGTTTGCCATTGAACACTGACTGTCTTAAGGAACCTTTACTTGATGCTTTCAGAGTAACAGCCCTTTATTGTAACAGCCTTTATCATCATAATGAACTGATCAAAAGTTCTTAAAACCATTTTTTGTTTGTGAGCTTGTAGTGAATTCTAAAACTTCCCCTTATTTACATGAAAACAATAGGATTCATCATTATGTCTCAAATTTTGTTTCTTACTGCCTGACTAAATAATGTGTCTCCATCAAGGTGATCTATGTGCTTATTCTCTATCAGCTATTCACTACAAAACCACTGAAATGTTATCTTGGTTTAAATTATGGGAGAGGTAAATTGCATGGCAGGACACAACACCCCTTTGTTGCTAGTTGAGACTCATTCAGCATCTAGATCTAAATCTGAATTCTGACTTCCATTATATGCTGGTTAGAACCATGAAGTTCAGTCATTTATCTGAAGCTCTTATTCTAAGTGTTCAGTTTTTCCTTCTCCCCTTTACCTTGTTTTGTATAAATCCTTTTTCCTGTATCTGTATTATTGTTATTTTCAAGAGGTACAGGAAAAACAATGTGTTTTCTTGTTGAAATAGATAACAAGAAAAAAGATTCAGCAACTAATGCCATGGGTATTTCCAAGGGCAGAACAGTGCTAATGTAACAATGAACAAATAATAAAATCCACCACAGAGGGATTTCAAGTCTATAAAACAAATAACTTGTATGAATATGATAATAGACTGAATGGGTTCAGAAGTGATTTGCATTGGTACAGCTAGAGGTCTGGTTTGAAAAATGTAGCTGGTTGTGAATTTGAATATTTTTATGATCTGAAAACATCACTGTCAACTTTTTTCTTTATTCAGAAATTCTTATGCAGGAACTGCAAGAAAGCTGTGCTCATACGGATAGATGAAAAATAAAGACAGTATAAACCAGGCTATGTAGCTGAATATAAACATCTGGAATGTAGAAAGTAAATTATCATTTTTTATTTCAATATTCAAAAGTTTTAGTAGGAGAATTTTATGCACAACATCAAGATATGCCACAGGATGGCCTTTCCCTCAAGACTTTTATTGTGCCTTGTGTAACTTTAGTAAAAGACAGATGGGTGTAAGGCTTGAACCCTCAGAATTGTGAAGTTTAACCGGGCTCTCATGTGAAGTGGGTTTTAAAACACGAGTGACATTCTTCTTAGCCCTGTGAGGTTGTTACTGATTTTTGTTTGAGATGACAGCCTCCTCTCTCCCTCTGTGGCTAGATCAGCTTACCTGCCTGCAGAGTTTCTCCTTAGAACTGGGTGCTTTTTCTGAATGTGTAGTCACCAGTAAAAGCATGTGATGTGTGAATATATTACATTAAACTTATTATATGATTTTTCAACTTGGTTAAAGTGGGTACAAAATAATTAAACTTCTTTTCCAGGAATGAATTCAGTCTATACTAGAACAAATCCAACAAAAGCAATGGGGAAATATTAATAAGAGTAATCATCCAAAAGGGGGAAAAAAACCAATTCAGGCTTTGAAGTCAGCCTGCTTTAAAACAAATACTTGAAACAAAGAAAATAATTATTCTTCAATTTTAATTATTTTTCAGCTTGAAAACAAGCTAAAGATAAACAAGCTATCCTAAAGATACAGGTTCACTTTTTGGTTGCATACTTGTTTCTGTAGAGTCTTAAGGTAGTTTCTTAATCTATAATTTACAGCTTTTATTCAGTAAAATACCTTGATAATATACTTTATATTTAATCTGTATGTCATGCTTTGTTTTAGGTACAGCTGCTTTGAAATCTAGTAATTCATACATATTTCAGATTAACTGAGTTCTTACTCCCCAAGAATTAGCCCATTATGAAATTCAATTACTTCAAAAAATATATTTCTATCATATGGAACAATTCAGCAATGTAGTTAACATCTCATTCACACCTTGAAGAATTTAATTGCTGATTTAAGGGAATTAAGTGCTGAATTTAAATGCAATTTTCTAGCACCATGTGTTTGGAAACTTGTAGATAAAAGATCAGTGTAATAGAATTGTGGTGCCTCTTGTCTCATATCTGGCAGAGCACAGATGCAGATCACAGTATCTGTTCCATGTGATGCAGCTGTGCAGAACCACAAAGGACAAACACAGTGGAAAAAACACCTTTGAGGGACTGGAGCAGCAGCATATACAAAATCATGAGCAAAATCAGATTGGAAAGGTATCTGAGAAGGTCACTTACCACGCCACTCCAGGAGTATGATACCCATGAAAAGCAGCTGGAAGGTGCCTTCATCATGGATATTGTGTGTGTGCCTGATCTGACTGTCATGTTGTTTTCTGTGTGGAGTCAGGGAGCTTGTGGCAAAAAAAAAAAAAAAAAAGAGAGCGAAGTTTAAAAACATACTAGCAAGTATTTTGACTTTGTACTACAATATCACTTTAACACAGGTGACTTTTACAGCACTTTTTCTTCTGATGCTAAAACTGTATTTGATGTCCAAAGTTTTACAAGCCTTCTGGGGGAAAAATAGTATGGTAAACTTCAGCGTCTGAATTTAGAAGGCAGTAGTTTACAACGTGGTAGTGACCCTAATCCCACATTTGGGGGATTACACACTTGGGGTTAGTCTGCCTGGCCTGATCTAAACATGGGATAAATCTGCAGGGTGTGTTGTGGTATTGTTTGCTTTTAATGAGGTATTTGATACAGAATGCGGTCACAACTGCTGGTATGTAGCAGACTATAAATCTAAACCCTCTTTGCCTTGTTAAGAGTCATAGTTGGCTGCAGACCAGTGATCAAATCCCTGAGCAGACAAGGAGCACAGGCTGCTCGTGAAGAAAGAAGATGTTGCTGTCTCTGGCTGTGCAAGCCTAACAGAGCTGCTAAAGAGAACTCGGAGCTGCAGCTGATGAAAATAAAGACAAAGTAAACCTGGCTCTCCCAAGGCATTTCTGGCACTGGAATACAGGTTAGGAATGATAAGTTGGGAAAGCAGCTCCTCTTTTAAGAATATTGGTTGAGGAGCTGAACATTTTGAGACCGTTGTTGGCAGTTCAGATACTTAGAGGTCTGAGGAAATTTGATTTACTTTCATTACAGTTTATGTTGGCAAGGGAAAAGGTTGAAATAACTTCTTTTCCAAGCTATCCTAGAGAAAATCCTTGAAGATTGCCTCCATGAATGTAATCATCTGATCAGGCTTATATCAGGAGAATTCCATAATTGCCTTGTTTTTGTGAGAAGTGTGTGGACTGAGATTACTTTTTGGCAAATCAGTTATTTAACTCTAGCTCCAGGATAGTCTGGCAGAGCAAATGACACAAGACAGTGTCTGTCCTGGATATATTAATTGTGCCTTACCATAAACCATGGGGGAATTCTGGCATGTTCCCAGGACTTGCTCAGAAGCATCTGAAAAAATGTCAGCTCCCACATGGTGAGTTTGTTTACTTCTAGGTGTAAAGAACACAGAGTGCCAGTGTTACCTGTGTGCTGGGCAGCAGAGAAAAGTGAACTGCCCCATGGAAAGCAGCATTGAGGGCAGGGAAGCTGTTAGGAGGAGCGCAGATATCAAAGCTAGCAGCCAGGGCTGCCAGACTCAGCATTTTCCCTGTCTAGTTTACAGGTGCTAACCTAGTGAGCACTACATGAGGCACTGGTGAGGTTGGTTGTCTGGTTTTTGAGGTCCCCAAAGTGTCCTAAAGCTCTGTCCAAAATGAAAAGCATTGCACTGCTCATGACAAATCCCAGCAGCTATTAGAGGGTTAGCAATAGCTAAAGTTATGGCTAATGGCATCATTTTATGGAAGGAGGCTGTGTTGGCTAGTACATAATGATTTAACTCCTGCTACACATTTTTAAGAGTCCTAGAGTCCTTAATTTCTCTTTGAAAGTCTCTAGAGTTAAGCAAAAGAGAACTTGGAAGTACTTAGCTGAAAGGCAGCACTTCTAAGCTGAGCAACTTCCCCCTGCTGTGTAGTGCACCAGCAGGAGTACTTTAAGTGCAGGTTTTTGTGAGGGTTTCCACATATGATTCCCTTCTAGTTCAGCCAGACTTCTGAATCCTCTGAGCTGATGTTGTTGATTAAGTGCTTAATGCATTCTGTACTCACACTGCTGATGCTGCTGGGTTCCTAAACGTGAAGAAGTGTGGGTAAAAGGCAACTGGTTTGAAAGACACTCTTCCTCTGATAAACCTCCTTGTATCACACATTTTTTGGATAATGGTACTTGCAGGCCTGGCTTACAGTCCACTCTGCCAACTCAGTGTTCAGAATATGGCACTGAAAGGATGTTCAGTCTGCGTTAGAAACAGCAAACCACCAAAATCTTTGTAGAAGAGAAATGACAGTGTACTGGTAGGGTTTAAACCCTGTTGGTTTGGCACAAAGACAGTTTAAGGCAGAGATGTGTGCTCAGAACACAAAGGGTTGAGTATGGAATGACCAAACTTTGCTTTTAAAAATGCCTTATTGGGGTGTAGTGTAGGTACTTTGTTAGGTATTTGCTTTGTGGAGTAGATTCAAGCGCCTAAATTGGTAAAGTTGCACTGCTTTGAATGGAGATATGTTTTATATTATAGATACTTTGCATGGGCCTGATAACAACTTGGTTACTTCTGAAAGCAAAAACTGAAAACAATTGGGCTCAGTGCTTTTGAATATCACTTTATTAATGGTTTGATGCTGTTATTGTTTTCTGGCTTCCTAGGCCCTTCAAGGTGAAAAACTTCTCACTATTAACTCTTCTCAGTGTGTCACTAAATCTCCTTGAAAACTGGTTGAATGGGTGGTACTGAAAGAAACTGGCTCGTGGTCAGTAATTACTGATTACTTTATCAATTTCTTTAGTGGTTGCATGTTGGACATGTTAGTTTCATTCTCCATTGATAATTTGCACCTTAAAGAGACCCTGGAGCCTTGTGTTGGTGTTAATATTAGAAAGAATTTTTCTTCTGGCAACAGTGCATGTTAGACTCTGATTCTAGGTGTAAATACTGTAAGGAAGATGTATCACTGAAGGTGATTTTATGCTCAAATATTAGAGGCTTATGTTCTGAAAAGATGTGTTAGGATTCTGCAGCTCTGGTCTATTTAGGTCTTGTGCTTTGCTGGATCAATGTGTACTGAGAAATAGTACCTAAGTGATTTTTCTTTTTACAAGAAAATATCTTTTAATGAAAATCCTTTTAGTAGCAACTCCAGCAAATAAAAGCTGTTCACATTTACTGTTAAACTGTCTATAAAAGAGAACTTGCAAACCAGCAGTAAGCACTAACAACAGAGCTCCCATGCTTGAACAGGAAAATCAAACTTGTGACCTACTAATGTGCTCTTTGCCCTGCTCAGTGGGTCCTTGTTATCTCAGTGGTGCCTGAAATTTATGGTAAAGATAGCCTGCTTTTCTTTATTGTGAGCCATGCAGCTTGGGAGCTCTCCTGAATGCTTTGCTGCCTTTCATGCAGCAGAAGCCAAAGGATAAAATGGTACCCCACCCTGGCATGTTGGGCAGCTGGTAGTGGGCTTGGGAGAGTTGTGTACAACACAGCCTAAACAGGAAACAGCTGTGTCAAGTGAGAGAAAGCCATAATTCTTAAGAGTTTAGGGAGTCATCATCTTGCTAGTAACTACAGTCTGATGTCCTATATTGCAGAACCTTGCTAAGTCAATTTGGAGGAGTTGGAAGGTGAATTTGAAGATTTTTTATGCCTTTTCTTAAGCTGTAAACAAATATACTCTGTTGTTGAGGAGTGTGCAGAGGGGTGTGACTTTGTCAAGCCAAGGCACTTTTGAGTCTTTTAGCACTGGCCGGACATGAGCTCAATACAAATGTTTGCCAAGTTATTTCCACATATGCAAATACTTCTTAATGTGATGTGAAGAAAATAATTTCATTTTACTTGCTGATTTAGTGCTTGACTTGTTGCTTTGCCATTGCTCATACAGCCAGTTTTCAGTCCAGGGAAAAAGTAAATGGAGGATTTGGGAGGACCTGCATTAACATAGTTTGCTCCAGTGACCCTTAAAGGCAAATGTTGGACTCTGCTCCCCTTGAGCTATTGTGTAAGGCAGAGCCTAAATCCCAGCTTCATTTAGCCTTAGGATCATGAAAAAGGAAATGGTGAGGTTTCACTGGCACTGAATTCCAGTGGCTGTCACAGACAGGCCCGTCCTTGGAACTTGATTCTTCACTCTGGATGTCCCTGTGGAAAGAAACAGAGCATAAGAAAGGAGCAAGGTCTGCATGCACAAAAAATACAAGGACAGCATTTAAAACTTAGGAGGGTAGTTTTTACTTTCAAGAGGAAGAGGTAAGAGCTTTCCAGAGCAAGTAGAGCTGTGCTGCAGTGTTCTCAATCCCCTTCTGCAGTTCTGAAAGCATAGCAATGTAACAAGGTAATTTTTAAGGCAATTTCAGTAGTGGAGACAAGAAGGAATTAAAGCCTAGAAGAGGCTTCTGGCAGAAGCTGGGAAAAGGTAGAGATGAATTTTGGCAACTTTTCCACGGCTGCTCTTTCAGCAGTAATGGTTACTTATGCTCAGCACCCTCTTTTTGCTGGGAATGGCAAATGATTGCTTCTACATCTGGTGTCTCTGAGGGATCTGCCAGCTGGCAGGGAAGTGCCTCCTGATGGACTGAATGACCCTGTCCCCTCAGAGACTGAACATGGGTACTGCATCTGCTGACTGGAGGGTTTCTGTGACTCTGGTTTGCATTTCTCCTGGCTGGAGCAGGGGGAAGGCTCACCTCATTATTGCACACCAATAGTGCAGTGCTTTGCCAACAGTGGTCTTGTCAGACCCTTTCTTTGAAGTTTAATAAGCTTGGGGTGTTATGGAATGGGGGAGTATGGCTGGTAGAAGGTCATGTCCCTGGGCCTTGACTGTACTTATATCAAAGGATACTTTTAAAGTTGTTGATCATCTGTCAGGCAGCATGATGAGATGCAGAGTAAACCAGAATCTCTTTGATTTCTTCACTGCTAAGGTTATCTGTATGCATGTTGGTCTTGTTTTTCTGTTCTTAGCCTTGGGCTTTATACAGCTATTGATTTTATTTTTTTTCTTCTGGTTGTTACAACATTAATGCTTATTCAGGTAAAGATATTTGTTATTTTCCCAAGACAGCCTCACCATTCATTAAGAATGTGATGGGCTTCTGTGTGCTGGTAATGACTGTTTTAATTCCAGCAGACAGAATGCCTTACAAAGAGCAGGTTAGATATTCACAGCTAGTTCTGTGGTCCATTACAGCAATTCTTTTTCTTCTTCACTGCAGTTAGCATTAGTATTCAAAAGCTGAAAGCATGTTGGTTGAAAGCTACCTAAATATTTATGGACTATTGCTAGGGTCAGAGTAACAAGGGCAGCAAATGAAATTAAAGATTTACACCATGAAACAAAGCGACTTATCAATCACTCTTTGCCAAGTTGCTCCTGCTTTTTAAAGAAGTTATTTTCTAAGGAGATTGTTTCCAAAAATGAACTTCAGCATGAAATTTTGATCTGTAGTTTCATTTTAATGTCTGCATTATTTCTTTCAACAAGATGAGCCAGTGGAGAAGACCTTGCATGACCATCAGTGCTGGCTGGTGCATAGCTTGATTCCATGAGAACAGTACCCAACCTCTTTTATCTGGTTATATCAAAGCCTCTGTCCAACTTCTGCTTATAAATACCCCTGAGTGAGTGAGGAAATAAATGAGAGGAGAAACTGAGATGCAGAAACTTTAAAAAATTCCTGTGCTAAGTCAGAATTTAGAATAGAAACCAGGATTTGTGAAGGCTTTACATTTAAACTTTGCAGTCAAACCTCAGGCTGGACATGGAATCTGGCTGTGCTGAGCAGTGGGCAAGCTGAGATGGTTTTATGTTTTTCTGGAGGAATGGAAGCACCTCAACAACCTGGCATGTGCTTTAAATGAGAAATGACACTTTATTGTTTTGTGAAAGCATGGCAGAACATATATTTGAAATGGAAATTGCCTTGCTTATTCAAATGAAAACCTCTGAGCACAGAAACCCTGCTTTCATTATTTTGATTAGAAGCTAAGTATTTTGCAATAGCAAGCAAGCAGGAAAAAAGCCAAATTTGAGAGAAGAAAATACTTTCTATTCCTTCAATTTTTAATATTTTTTGTGCTTTGAGATGTGTGTATTCATAAAAACAAAGTAAACTATTAATTTTTATTTTTATTACGTTTTGAGATAAATTTAAGTGATTATCTACCAAGGGCTCCATAATGTGACAGCAGAATGTGAACAAATAAAGAGAAAATGAACTGAACAGTAAATGGCTTTAATAAACAGCATGGCATCTTTTTCCTTTGGATTTTAGCTGGGGATTGCATAAAGCAGAGCCCCAGGATCTGACTTAACATTAATTCATTTTCTAGCTTTCTTTCAAAGTTCTGTCCAATACTTGAAGAGAATAAGTCTGGGTATTTTGTTGCACTATAATAATTATAAACTAAAAAAAATAAAATTGCATTTATGTAAAAAGTACATGCACATGCTTGGAATTTTTTTTTTTTTTTGCTAGGACAATTCTAAAGTAGATCAATAACCTGTAAAGAGCAATTTTCCAGTTAAATATTGAAATAGCATTTATTTGTCCAAAGTAGGCAACGTGTGCAGTAGTGGCAGTTTGGAATCAGCATTTGTGTTTTGCAAATGAAACTGGTCTCTTTGGATGGCTCACTCCCGAGAAGTTGTGTTGCTAATCACCCAAAAGGGATTTTGGATGCACTTGGAGAAGATACATCCTTGTTTGTTCTGGTGGAGTGCCTGAACATTAGCACTTGCAAATATTTTGGTTTGCAGTGATGGGTGGTTCTTTTGCCTTCCAGGGAAATAAGACCTTAATGAAGGTGAAAGAAAAAAGAAACATAAGAAATAAATAATGTTCACTCTTATTATATGAAGCCAAAGATTCATGGAGAGGACCTGAGATTTATTGTCGCTAGATGAGGTTGTTGTGTTATCTCCTACCCTGAGGAGCAAAATATCTGTAACTTCACTGAAATCTTCAACAGTGTTTTAGGCTCAGCATCTCCCAAAAATCACATGCAGAAAGGTGAATTTGTGTATTTTCCAGTATTGCTAATGGCACTGTGATTTAAACAGTTATATTTTGCTCAGAATCACAGCAGTTGAGATCCTGAATGTACCAATGTACGTCCTTTGGATCACCAGAAAAACCCACAAATACAATAAAGAACTTTATATCTTTAGAAATTCAGGTTTTGCTGGTTCTTAGCCTGAAAGGATCCTGGGCCTGAAGACCAGTTCTATGCTGAGTCATTAAAGAAAGCTCTGACACATGGGCACTCCAGTCTTCGTTTGGCTTATTAATATTGGGCTGATGTTCTGCTCTAGGGCCAGTGTGGAAATTCCAAGAACTTCACCAGCTTCAGAGCATCCCCATATTTAGCATTCACAGACATGCCTGTCCAAACACAGAGTCTTTCTTTTGTGTTTTAACTGTTTAATCTTTTCCCCAGTGAGGAGGAAGGTGCACACAGCCACAGATGCTTGAGTGAAATTCCTCTTGCTGCCCTGTGAAAAAAATTCTGAAAAGTCCCTATCAGTTAAGAATTTTAGATGAAGATATTTACCACTAAGGATCATCAATAATAAATGTTCATGATTTTTTTATTAAAGATTGAACTTGTGACATTTTCTCAACTTTTGAACCTTGTGCAATACCTAATTGAAGATGTCTTTTTCTCCCACTCAGGATGAAAGGCATCTAACATTTCACATCTTTTTATCTCTGTTGGAGGAATCAGTTTATTTTTCCTGTGAAATTGATTCTTCCTCCAGCACTTGTCTTTCCTTCACTCTTCATTTACTGGCTGTGGTACTGCATGTCTCTCTCAGCCAAGGTGGTGCTGACAGCATCAGTGAAAATATTTCAGTGAAAAGACCAAGTTAACCAATAGCTTTCACTAGCTCTGAATGGCTGCAGGCAGTCAGACACTGAATTACCTCATGGCTCTGCTCACCCTGAGAGTTCTAAAGGCACATTACAGAAAGTTGAGGGTTTATGCATTCAGGTACTTCATGCAGGACCCTAATTACAGAATATTGGCTTGAAAATAATTCCTGATGATGATGGGGGAGTTAGGCATATTGTAGCTCTAGAGCAGAGGATACTGACTCTGAGTATCAATCATTCTAGAAAGACATGGGTGTTGAGTGTATTTTCCTTGCTTCATTTTTCAATTCAAACAGTAAGTGCATATTAGAACATAGTGCTTTGTGTATATTAAAGTGTATGTACGCCCTGTGTTTGGCTCTTTCCCATGATGGGGGCTACTTTGTCACTTTGGTCACTCTGCTTGGACAAACTTGGAGAAAGACTCTGGAGCATTCTCTGCTACAGTACTGAGTTCCTAAGTGTTTTATATCATGTTTGAAGTCAAAGAGAAGTCCTTAACAGTGGATTCCCAGTATTGGGAATAATGTTATATACTTACACACTGGTATTTGAATTAGCTGTTTTAGATACTTCCCTAAGATGTACATAACAAATCTTGTCTCTGTGGAAGCTGTATTTATTTATAATTTAGCTTTAAAAGCTGCTTTGGAAGAATTGTGGTTCATTCCATGTGTGATAAGCTAAACACAATTTGGTTCTGTTCCCATCCCCAGGTTTCATTTATTATGAAAACATGTCTGACTTTTAAGCTGGTAGATTTGAGGGGGAGGGAAAACGAACATATATGAAATGTTCTGGTATGGTACTTGGAAGCACACAATATTTCTCTGCCAGTGTAATCCCAGTTTCCATACTGTGTCTGTATTTTTCTTGGTTACCCAATAGAGAGGCAGTGACTGGACAAAAGGGGTTTTGATGGGAGTGCCATTCTGGCATGGTGCTGTCTCCAGAGGGTAGTTTTAAATAGCAGGTGCACCAAGAGTTGTCTGCTCTTTGCTGTGTGTAAGACAGCTCTCCTAACTTCCCAGCACTGGTGGGAACTGCAGTGTGGACAAGGCCTTGGAGCAGAGACTTTTTCCTTGCAGCAGAAGGCAGTGAAACGCGTGTGAGATCAGCCTGGCTCGGTGTGGTGCTTGCCAGCAGTGCAGCCTGTCAGGAGGGCAGCAGCAGAGATGGACAGCTTGCTGCTTGCCAACAGGGAGCCTGTCTGCAAGCAATGTTTCCAGGAACTCTTCAGGAGATGCCCCTTGGAGTGGCATTTGGGCAGCTCAGCCCCAGGGGCTGCGCAGTTGCCCTGCTCTCTGTGCTCTTTTACTGCTGTCGTTGATTTTCACACTGACTTAAAGAGAAGCAGCTAGAAGCCTTATCTCCTGGGGATGTGATTTGCATTCTGTGTTTAATTAAAGCATGACAGTTTATGCCAGAGGATTTTAAAATGGGAAATGGAATGCTTTTTTTGCCAAATATTGGGATTTTATAGAGACTTGGAAACTCCTTAGTGGAGAATTTTATTTATAAGTTACAGCCTGTTTTGCAGGACCCATTGAGTCTGGCTTTGTTTTCTTCTGGCTTTCTCCTTCACTGACTTATTTCAGCATCACAATAATATTGATGCAAATACCCTACTCAGTGACAAAGCTGTTTGAGAAACAGGGCACTGACCAAATTGTTTTTCTAGTAAGGAGCTGTGCCTGAGGACTGTTAATGAGAGTGAGAACCTCTTCTGCACTAGGTCAGAGGTTTCAATTTGATCACATCAGGCAAATTTTAACCTCCCTGTAAAGCTGTTAGGTGGCTTGTAAAACAGTGGTTGATGTTTCATTCTGCTTGTTAGTTTTTACAGGACATCTGTAAAAACCTTGTGACCCTGACAGCTTCAGTGGTAGTCTCAGAAGAGAAGTCAAGTATTAAATAGGAACAATCATGTGGATAACTGTGAGGAAATACTGTGTACAGTAGGTCAGCAATTCATAACAAGGCACAAATATTTATCACCTCACTTTGTGAATGAGGTCACAAACGTATAATTTTGAATTCAGCTGTTTGCAAATGAATTCACCCAAAATTTCTTAGTTTTGATTAAGCATATAAAGAATATTATATTTACCAATGCATAGAATTCGAGGCCACCTGAAATTTAATTTTACCGTGTTTTTTTACAAAGGTTTACTGTGAGTGAACCTGATAGAATTCACCCTTCTCTCAATTATCAGACAAGGTCTCAGATCTGAGGGTCACTTTGTCCTTTGTGCTGGTTGTGCTGTAAGATATGGCTACCCACACTTCAGCAGGGTACTGCAGAGTTGCTCTTTGGAGACAGGCCCATGAGTTATTCACATGTAGATTTAGAGTGGTAAGAATTATTCAAAATCCTGTTCTTCCATCAAAAACTGAGCTGTAAACCATGGAAAGAAGAGACATTTTCATGTGCATGAATTCAACATCTTTACAAGTTGGTTATTTGATGTTGTCAAATAATCTGCACAAAGCCAGAGAAAGCAACAGATTCCCTCTTGGGGGTGAGGAAGCTGGTGATAAGGGTCAGAGATTGGGAAACTATTGGTGAAATGTTTGGGTGATGGACTTCTCTCAAGATGACTCACATATATCTAAAACTTTACTTGATTTGCAAAGGTTTGGGTTTTTTGCAGATAACTCTAGATAGAGTGTGTAATTAATACTGCTCTCTTCTGCCTACCCCATGATGTTGAAGGGCTTACTCTGGATCCAGAGAAGGGAAGGAAGTCCCCATTCTGCAGAGCAATTTATACTAGAGTCCATGCAATCATAACAAGACATGGAATGCTGGAAGTTAGAGCAGCCTGGACTATACTGAGCTGCTGTTTGGTTTTGGATAATTAGCAGTGGATTCATTGTGAGATTCATCATTTTGAGCTGTAGAACCAAGGAAGTGTGAGTAAGCAATCCCTAGTGTCCATCATGATCTTGTTTTACTGTGTGTACTTAGAATTTACAGTTTTCAGTCTTTTTGAGTTTAATGTTACATTGTGCCTGTGAGGTTTGTTTTGCTGCACCAGAATTAAGCCCTTCTAAAGATGCCCTTCAGGGTGGCATTTCTCTGGAGTGCTGGGAGAAGCTGAATTGGCCCTGCTCACAGAGCAAAGGGCAAGGCCAGAGTGGGGAGGGCTGCTCATGGTAACTTGTTCCCTTGTAGCTTTTCCACAGCTATAAATACAGAGGAATTGTCCAGTAAATGATGCATTTTGAGTGGATGATTTCAGTGCTGTCTGCCGCATCTCCCTGATGCTCCAGCAGCACGTAGGTTCAGGTCTAAGTGTTGACTGGGGTATTCATCTTCCTCTGGAGCAAGGCACTGGTTCTGCACTTCCGGAGGATTTGCAACACTGTGCTTTGGCAACTTTTCCCTATATATGTAGCTTCTGTTTGGAGATTGTGATTTCAGGTGGCCTTGGGAAATAATAGATACAGGAAAGGGTAGGGTTTTTCTTTGTTATCACTCCTTGTTGCAAGGGCTCATTCCTTGTCATAGTCAGTCTCCTACAAATCTCAGCAGAGCCCAGGAGAACACAGCCCACTCCCTCTGGGTGTGCTCCTGCCTGTGCTATTCCCATTCTGCAACCCCAATGGGAGTTTGCTGAACTGAGGCAAGGACTGCAAAGCATGCAGTTGAAACCTAATTTCTAATTACTGATTGCATGCAAAAGGGCCAAAATAGTATTTGCAGATGCTTTAACAGAAAGCTGAGATGGCCCATCATGGGGAGCTTTATTCTACTCTTAAATACAGATGATTAATATTAAATTTATTATGGAATTGTCAATTTTTTAACCCTAAGGGGTGAAATGGGGGAAATTATGGCTTTACCTACCACAAGCAGCAAATACTCATGCTTTTAAATGAATTTCAGATCATACCAAAGTAATTCCCTTTGTAATTAATAACACCAATATAGTTGGTTTCTTATTTCTTTCCCATACTAGAATTGTCATCCAGTAAATTATGTACCTGTGATTTCCTGTTGATGCTGAAATATTGTCATTTAATGGCCTACTATGCTCATTCATGGATGTACAGAAATAAATAAATCAAAGGAAACAGTCTGTTAAAGTGCACTTTCAGCATAATTACTAACACTGGATATGAGCTCCTCTTTGTGCTATTTCTTGTGTTCAGAAGATATGAAAGATGTGGATTTTAATCAGTTTCTGTGGGAGAGGCTTATTAAAAAAGATCTTCAGGGATTAAAGGAGCAGAGCAGAAGAGATTATAGTTGTGTTAGTGAAACATCTTTAAAGCTATTTCTGTGTATTTTTATCAAATGTATTGTAACCTATGTAACATGGTGAGAGAACAAACATCAGCCAGAGAATATCCTTTGCACCACTGGAAACTGAAAAGAGCTCTTTTTTTCTTTTGTATCGGGTTATATTTCATATTACTGTGTTATATCACAGCCTATTACATAACCTAATGCCCCAACAGTGAGAAAGGGAGTGGGGGACTGAGCACAAGTGTCAGTAATGTAGCAGAAATATAACTGAAAGAATTGAGCAGCACACAAATGGTCAGAAAGCCAGGCAGATATAGCAGCCTTTGCAGCTGCAGTACTAGAAATTTTCAATGAGAGAGAAGAATTGCAAATGAGATATATAGAAAACTGTTGTATGGGCTTTTTAATAGACAATACTCATAGCATCTATTCATCCAAATTTGAATATAGAAAATAAAATTAGATTTAGATTGTAGTTAGTATTTTTCTGAAATTGCATTTTGAAACAGTGGATATTCTGTAGTGCAGCTGTTTTTTTTTCCCAGAATCAGTGGAATTTCTAAAAATAATAGAAGTTGTTCTAAATTGCCTTTTAAAAATAATGTACTCTTGTACTTGTGGTTCACCATTAAAACCTGGTGGCCTCATTTAAATTATTAGGTAAGGATGGGTTATTTCTGCTCACAGAAATAAGTCCTGGGTAGTCTGATCCTGTAAACTGCCAGCACATGTACTCTGTATCTCCAGTGGAAAAGCAGACTGCTGGAATCAGAGCTCTGACCTGACCAAGGACAGCTTGCCACCCCAAAGACTGGTCTCTGTGGCTACTGGATTTGTGCTTGCTGCTTTGTTGGACTGACAGTAGTTTAGTTTGAACTAATACTAAACAAATGGCATTTAGTATTAATTGTTGTATTAAAAAATGATGCTTGAGTGTGGGTTGGGCGTTGCCAAGATGTTCTTGTTTACATGGCTACTACCATCACTGGAAAAGTTTCCATTATCAATACAGATAACTTAAAATTCAGTTAATTCAAATTGAGAACATCAGTGTTGGGACATGCAGAGCCCTGCTGGTGGGGTGTGAAAGGTCTGATTTTTTCTGGGGTGAAGGACACTCATCTTCCATGTGCAGTGACTATAATGCTATAGGTGTATTAGAGCACCCTGAAAGCTGGATAAACCCACAAAGCTTTTCAAAATGGTGCAGTGCCTTTTGGCCCGCAAAACTGGACTGGAAAATAAATGCAGTTTTAGTAAAAATCCATAGTGGGAATGATTGTATTGTGATGAAAAGAATCTTTAAGTTTTGGTTCTGATAATAACATTATTATAATTTATGTTACATTGTTTTGCTTATTTTTATTATGACATGTGGTTTTGAGAGTAATGTAGCTAATATTTCATGTTTGAGATTTTGATTTACTATTTTACTCTACCATTGTTTAATGCTGTGAGATGAATATAATTTAGCAGTCTTAGACCTTTAGTCTTTTGTACTGATTAAGAAAAAATGATCTGAAATGTCAAGATTTCATATAGAATGAAAAATATATTTTCAGTCTTGTTATTTCCAATTTACTTATACCTGCAAAATAGAGGAGAAACTTTTAACATAAAGTGAAGGAGAAGTGGAATTCCAGTGAAAGACAATCTGTCCTGAATTTCTCAAAAATTTAAGTTGAGCTCTTATTTGAGTCTTGAGTGATTGCTAATTGCTTTGAGCTGTGCATCTCTGAGAAAAAGGAACATTTCAGATTATTCCAGGGGAAGGTGGAGCAAAATAACCTTTTTGAAGAGAGGGAAAAGTGAGAATCTGGCCAAGAGGAATGAGTTCATGAGGAGGAGTGGGTGAAAAAAAGGTGACCAAAACTCCAGGTTGCAGAGGTGATGACAGAAGACAGTGATGGGGAACAGGAGTGAGAATGTCTTTGATGGAAGGATTAACCATTGTGCTCCGGAAGAAGCTGTTGCTTGGTTTTTAACTCCCTTCCCAGGTGGGCTGGTACCAGCCTCCCATGGCGTATGCCCAGTCCTGGGCAGGGCTCAGGTGTGGGGAAATCTCTGCATGAGCTGCGCAGATCTCTCTGCAAAGGGAAATGCCCCCGTATTCCCCAAGGAGATGGGCAGGGCCTTCCCCGGTGCTGTGAGTGGCGAGTGTGTGCCCGTGCTGTGGGACGGTGGCACTGGTGAGTGTGTCACCGTGCTGTGGGACGGTGGCACTGGTGAGTGTGTCACTGTGCTGTGGGACGGTGGCAGTGGTGAGTGTGTCACCGTGCTGTGGGACGGTGGCACTGGTGAGCGTGTCACCGTGGTGTGGGACGGTGGCAGTGGTGAGTGTGTCACTGTGCTGTGGGACGGTGGCAGTGGTGAGTGTGTCCCTGTGCTGTGGGACGGTGGCACTGGTGAGTGTGTCACTGTGCTGTGGGACGGTGGCAGTGGTGAGTGTGTCACTGTGCTGTGGGACGGTGGCACTGGTGAGTGTGTCACTGTGCTGTGGGACGGTGGCAGTGGTGAGTGTGTCACCATGCTGTGGGACGGTGGCACTGGTGAGTGTGTCACCATGCTGTGGGACGGTGGCAGTGGTGAGTGTGTCCTTGGGGTCGTTGGGAAGCTGCTGGAGGCACGAGGGGCTTTGTTGGGTGCAGGGAGCTGCCTGTGGAGGAACTCAGTGTTGTTTGGCTGTGCTGGAGAGGGCCATGGAATGGGCACTGAGCAGCTGTACTGTGGGAAGCCAGGTGTGATAATTCAGATGTCTGAACAAGGTCTGGAACATTACAGTCAGTATGAAAGGTAGTGTTCAGAGAGAACTGATTGTGTCATTTCTGCTTCTGGAACAGAATACATGCCAGCTTCTTAATTTTTTGCTGTTTATTGTCTCATTAACTTTCGTCTCAAGGCTGTGTGATATTTTATTACCTGCTTTTCCAATACTTGTTATAAACACCTACTGAAGCTTCATATTAAAGTAATCTCACTCCTGGCATTCCAGGCTGGCGTTCTCAATTCAGATTTGCCATAAAATGCAGCCTGTGAGATAATTATGTTAGAGAGAACTGCAGTCTGCAAAATGCTTTAAAAGCTGGGGTATAATTAATTATAAAATGACCTCTTAAAGAGAGTAGATTTATTTCTTTAGCATGAATTAATTTCCTGATAGAGATTTTGGATTGCCATCAAAACAGAATTGAATCTGTCAGTGTCTGTCACTATTACCCCATCTAGCAGTATTTACCAACTCTGATGTGATGGCAACTCTTCTGGGGGAAAAAGGGCTGCTTGGGGGCCAGAGCTTTCCAACCCTTAACTTCCTTTCAGAATGTCACAGTAGTGCTGATAGCTATTGATGTGTCTACTATAATTTACTAGAAACTGTAATGAGATCAACAGCTCCATTCACAGAAGTGGCCGCGTGCCAGTGAGGAGGTGGAAGGCTGGCTCAGTCCGACTCGTACCAAACTGTGATTAAGACTGAAAGGATGGAGGTTTGTACTTTGCTGCTGCTCTGCTGGGCACCACAGCATTGATCAGCCTCCCGTTGTTTTTGTCTTTTTAACCATCTGTGCTGTATCTCTGCAGGAAATGAGAAGTTTTCAATGGATAAACCTTGTTTTTCCTTGTTTTGTTTTTTAAAATACAGCTTTTGTATATAAGTTAGCTAGACAACAGTTCATTTTGGATATAAGCTGTTTTTCTCTGTAGCCACTGATGGTTCTGACTTGAGCTGCGTTCAGCTTGTCCTTGGTTGAATACTGAACCTTTCAACAGTGCTTGGTGATAGCCAGCTGATGTGGATGGCCTTGTGCAGCTGATGATGCTAAAGCTTTTGAAAATAATTGTTTTGAGTATACATTTAATGGGGGTCCTCGTTGTTATCTAAACTGTATTAGTGGTAAGTCCTTTAATTGTAATATTACTAATATGGCTGAATACTGCCAGTGCATAATTTTAAAATGTTTTCATTTTCATGACTAGCAGTATGTTTACCAAGACCTTCTTGCTTGCTAGATCAACCTCTCTAGTCAATCTGCATGCCAATGCCAAGTATATGAAATACATGTTGTTTTCTTCCATAATCATCTGCACTTTGAAAACATAAAGGTAGTGTTGATGAGTCTGCTTTTAAAAGCAGAGAAATGGAATTGTATCCTTGAGACAGATCTGAGCATTTCTAGTTTGAAAAGAGCTTTGGATATTTAATTTGAAGCAGCCAATGAAAGGCCCTTCTGAGTGCCAGAACCCTGGTGCTGCACCCTGGCGCATGAGCATTGCAGAGCTCATGTGCTGTGTTGGAGCTGTCAGAGAAAAAGGCTGGTGGTGATGTAAATGTTAGCCTGTTGCTGATGAGGATAAAGGAAGCCAAACATCCTGCTTTGAATCCTCTGCTCAAGTGGAATGTTTGCTGCAGTGAGTGGAGTGTGCTGCCCAGGAGGCCTCCATCAGGTGGGGTGGCAGCCCTTCCACCAGGCTCTGGCCCAGCCACCCAGCCCAGGTACCCCAAGGAGTGGCTCACCTCTCCCTGTGGCAGTGCAGCAGTGACTCCCACCAAGCAGCGTGGCTGGGGAAATCTCCAAAGGATTTACAGCAGTAAAGGCAAAAGAAAATCCCGTAGCAGGTTATTATCTTGATGTGGTTGTGTTGTGGTTGGGCAAGGCTTGTTGTCTGTAGTTTAGGAGGAACCTGTTTTAAAGGCCAGTGAAAATGTTGTTTTTATTCTTGTGCAGATCTGACTGTGCTGCAGGGGGGAGCTGGCACATCACAATGCGCTTTGCATTTCTTTGAGCATGAACCTCTCGCAAGGGAGTGATGTCCCACTGGTGGATCTGATTGTCTCTCTAAGGCATCTGAATATAAAGATCAAAAAGAAACAGCTAGGGCGGAATGGGACAGAGAATCCAGATGCTTTGGACAAGGGCTACTGTATTCTCATAGAAAATTTTGCTTCTTTGCTTTTATTGGCACAAAGAGCCAGGAATGTGTACCTTGTAATCTACCTGTCTAGGGATCCACTTCACTTAGTGGGACTTGGAGCCCAGTTTGGTTTTCTTATATGGAAAGCTGGTTGCTTTCCATATAAGAGGAAACAATTATCTTTGGCTTGTGTTCTTTATGCAGGTACTCTTTAATTTTGTAAAATAAGGCGGTCCCTACTGGTGGGATTGAGAAGGAATGTGGGGGATATATTGATGAAAGTCCTGATAGCAGCCATCCTGTGCCTCTGTCCAGTTGCTGTAGCCTGTTGATTTTACAATGCAAAATACATGCTGAAAAGTAATTGTATATACTTCTATATTTGAATGGATGCAGGAGCCTCCGTGTGCAAGTTGAGTGAGGGGGATTCCCTAGCCATTATAACATGCCTTTCAGAGCCAAGAATGAGGGAAGGGAGCAGATGAGAGCAGCCATCCATAATTTGTCTTGCTTCCACAGTTTTCACAGCTTGACCTCAGAAGCAGCCATCATGCCTGGCTTTGGAAGGAAAAAACCCAAAATTCTGTGTGTTTGTTGATTTAAGGATGCATTTGTTGTCTAGAATTAACAGGATGCAGAGCCAAGTGGGTATTGATGCTGATTGCATGCAACTCTGATTTGGATTTTGGAGCTATATACAATTGCACAAATTGTGTCATTGGCAACTTAATTGCCCTAGATTTGTGTTTGCGCTGAATTGTAATGAGAGGTCAGTTTTCGTACATGGGAGATGAGATTTAAACAAATTCAGCCTCTGCTTACGTGGGAAAGTTTGCTCCACCTCAAAACCCACAAAACTATTTTTTTCAGCTTTGCATGTATGGTGATTGTGTGTTTTGCAAATTTAGTGTAATGAATGTGCTTTGGCTAGGAAATGGGAAAGGTGAAAGTATAGTGTGAAAGGCATATCAAACTTGATTATCTTTCTGAGAGTTACAAATCTGGTGAATGATAGGAATTCAAGAAATGTAATGGATTTGGACTTAAGTAAAGCATTAATAATGTCTCATGATAATCTGCTTCATGAAATCTTACTTGAAAATATTGATTCAAATTTACTGTGATGGAGATACTGCCATATGATATAAGAGTTGGCAGGGCAAGTGTAAATGAAGAATGATCTTAAATGGATGAGGCTGGAGTCTTTGAAAAAGCCTGGGGAATAATGCTGTATGTGTTCTAATGTTTAATATCTTTGTTAGTAGCACAGAAAATGAAGTATATAAAGTAAATTCTATGGTGGTACTGAACCATGAATATCTCAAATATAGAGGAAAATAGTTGGATAATGCAAAAGACTGTTGAGAGTTATTAGAAATGAGGATGAAAAATAGGAAGATGACTGTTGAAAAACATAATCTGAGTCATAGCTGAAGGGAAGAATAATGCATAACAAAATTCAGAACAAAATAGTGAACCTCAGGAAATAGATTTTTCCTTTTCTAGTTAACTGAGATTAATTGAAGGTTGAAAGAGCTTTTCTTTTGGGCTTCTCTTTGTTAGGTAAAAAGGCAATCGACTCCCACAAAAAACCACACCCAGCATCACTAAAATACACTGCCTAAGAGAGGTATAGTTGCACTCTCCAAAGAGTCTGCTCAAGAGTTCTTGCAGGATTTATCACCTAGCAGATTGCTGTTTGGGAGTAAGTAATGGTATCCATGAGAGTGTGACCTCAAAGATTAAAATATTATTTGTAAAACTTATTTTTTTTTAAATCCTCTTAACCAGTTTGTCACTATCAAGCATGTGAGTGGGAAAAAAAATCAAGACTGTTAATAAAACAAAACATAACCTCTGTTATCGATAACTCAAGTTAATTTTGAAGTTTTTTTGTCTGAGCAGATGCATCTTGAGATTAAAGCTTCTTTTACAAGAGCTGTTTGACAAAAGTGAATATGAATAAAATGCAACCCATGAAGTCTTCCTCTGGCAGTGTGCATGTAATCACATCAGAGGAAATGGCAAGGTCACTGTGTATTAATTCTCTGGGTATTTTATGAAGTTGACCTTTTCTGGTGTTGTATCCTAATTAGTGTAGGCAGACCTGCTGAGCAGTGATTCAAGGAACATGTAACTTCACCTCTGAGGTTTTGGAGGTCTTTGATCATCCTGTGAATTAGAATTTCTATTCATGTCCCTTCTGAACTATGGGCAAGCTGAGCTTGGCATTTCTCTCCCTTACATGGTTCCCTCTACCTGATGGATGCTGCTGTTTCTGTAAGATGAAGGGAATCAGACTGGATATGCATAAATGCAGGCACAGAGTGGGAAAATGGTGACTTATGCTTCCAATAATTCAGATGCCTACCTGCACCTAACACCCTGCTTAGGCTTTTTGCCATCTGAGGGTATCAAACCTACTATAGATTCTGTGAACATTAATAATTTTTAATATGTCAGTTAAGAGGAGGAGGAATCTTAAGGAGTAACCATGTCAGTTTTCAGGTAAATTACATGGAAAATGTCTACAAATATGCTAACTAAATATTTGTAATTTGGTCTGATATTTAACTATTTACTGTTATTGGAAAGAGAATTTCTGTCTTGTAGTCTTACTAAGTGCTATGAACTCATGTTTCTAAGAATGCAGGGTATGTATCATACTTACATAACACAGAAGTGTATTTTGACTTAGTAAACAATATGAGTCATTATCTTCTGTGACTTCTGAACACAGGCTTTTAAGGATTTGTGGCAGATATGAGTGCAGAATATTGATTAATAGCAGTAGTACCACTGTTACAGTAAGCAGTCTTAAAATACAGCTTTTCTCAGTTGTGTGGGCTTTATGGAGGATATGAGAAAGTCACTCTGCTGAGAACTGCAAGGCTGATCTGACATCTGTGTCTGGTGCTCTGAGAACTTAAAAAAGGTTTGCCTGGTTCAGAAAAAGAAAGTTTGACAATCTTTCTGTAATGACTTAGAGACAATATTTTTGGTAGTGAGTTGCTCCATACATGTAGAAAAAGCTTTTACAAAATAGAGAAACTGAAATTGGTAAAAACTGAGGCTGGAACAAACCACACATTCTGAAACAGTTATGATGATAAAATGTTGGATCACTGAAACTGAGCATGTGGTGAATTGAAGAAGCTCTAGACTTGATGTGAGGGTCGTTTGATAAAATTTCATAGCAATATGGTACAGAACCTCAGACTTAATGGCTATAATACAATCTACTGGCCTTAAAAACATGAAACTTCATATTTATTGTTGTAATTTCTAGCTAGTGAAATGAAGATGTCAGGTATTTAGAGGGTGAAGTATTATTATCATTATCATTCTTTTTATATTATTATTGTCCCTATTAGGTTTTTCCAAGTGATCAGTGACACCTGCCATATTGACATGGTGGTAAATTTAATGTAGCTTATTTTGGCATATATAGATATTACTGAGATCAAGATTACTCTTGTGAAGTCTGGAAGGGCATATTATGATTATCTTGTAATAATATCAACAGTGTCTCACTGGCCATCTCCTCTGACCTGCCGCCTACAACAGCTGGACATTCACACCCTCCACCCAAGGGTAATTTTAAAAATTCTTCTGCCATGTGTTTTCAAGGCTGAGACCAATATCATGTGGCCTTTCCCCAGATCTGCTCCAATTGGTGCCTGTTATCACAGCTAAACCTTGCATTTTTGGTTGGACTGAGGTGGGCTGAAGCGTGCAGTCACTGTGGAGAGCACAGGCGGTGGGGCTGTGCTTGTGCCAGCTCTGCCCTGCTAACAGTCTAACCCTGGGGTGGCACCTGGGGCTCTGGGACAGCTCCTGCTGTCCCCTCTGGGGACTCTGGGAGCTGGGAATATCTCCAGAGGCTTTTAGTGCACCTGCCCCTTAGACTGCTGCTTTAAGATGTTGCATGCGAAAATCTCATTTAAAAAATATGCAGATGAACTCTGCTTTTTATGGTGGATCTAATTGCACACCTAAAGCTACAAATTTTGGGAAATGTTCCTGTAAATTTTTATTTGCACAGGTATACATTGATGGATTTGATCATAAGATGATTTCTGCTCTGCAGTAGGTGGTGGAATCTTGCAATTGGAATGACTGAGGATCAAGAAGAGTGATTCCTCAAGATATATTGCATCCTCATTTTAGTGTTTTTTGATCTTAAGTATGCCTAGTAGCAGAAGGATAATGGATTTTCTTGGGGGGAAAAGCCTAACACCCCCAACTTTATTATATATATTTTAAACCAGTAATTTAAAGTATGCAATATGTAAGCATCATCAAATATGGTTCATTATGTGTAATCATAAAATATGATTAAGATATATTTTAAATATTATTCATGCAAGACTTATTCTAGATATTAAAAACTTTCAAAGAATGAAATGCAAGATTTTTCAGGCCAAACGAATTTAATCTGGTTTTAAAAGTGTTTCTTGTAATATCATTCTAGTTTATTCCATGATTCCACTCCTGTTCACTGTAGACCACTTAACAGTGCATTCATCTGGTAATTGTTGCTGTCACTTCCATACCATTTCTGTGAATTAGGAAAAAAATCTTGCATGAATTATTTTTAGTCAACTGTCCCTAGGCCCTTGCTGGGCCCTCAAGGACTGCTCAGCCTTTTAGAGAAGGTGGAGAAAGGAAGTGGGGACCTTGCTGTGCTGCCATCTGTGGAATTTCCATCTCCCATCCCTCCACTGAAAAGCCTTCTTGCAAAGATGGAAAGCCACTGACTAGGATTATCATAATCAGGATTTAAAAATGAATGATTTGGTGAATAAATTTTGTAAATATTGATATGAGACAGATTGCTACATGTGTCCAAAGACAGTCAGTCAGTTAAAATGTAGCTGTGTGGTTTCTTGAGTGAGGCCCTGCACAGCTGTGCATGTGGGTGTTTTATTGCACAGCATCTGGGATCTCTGTGACCCCTGTGTCCTTTGGGCATCACCAGAGCAGCCTTCATCCCTCCTTGCACAGGCAGGAGCCATAATTCAGCCTGTCTCTGTTACCTGCTGCTCCTCCAGGCCCTGCTGTCCTGCTTTTTCCTGCGTTTCTTTCTGTTGTAACCCTCTGGGCAGTGTCTCCTGTGAGCAGTAGAGCAATAAAGCCTCAGCCTGTCCTTGATCAGATATATCTGACAAAGGAAGCCCCCTGAAAGACAAGGGCTGCTCTCATTCTGCTTGCCATCTTAACCTGTTAGAAAGAACATTGAAGTAAGTACAGGGATATCATCAGTTTGTGATACAAATCAGGCTGACCCTCACGGGCAGCAAGTGGATTGAGCCAAGCACTCTGGAAGTGTTATTTCAATAGGGAAAAATAAGCATAAATACAGATCATGGTGTTCAGAGGGAGAGTTTAGCTTGCCTTAACTTTTTAATGTGGAGCAATTCAGGCTTCTTAAACAAATGAAGCAGGATTTAAATAAGAAAAGTATTTTAAACTCCTCCAAACAAGGGTGATATGTGGCTAAGGTTAAAGTATTGGCTGAGGATACTTTTCATCTGCCAGGCTTCCAGCTGTGTTAGAGTATGAATTTTTGTGCTGCTTGGAAAGGGGGAAAGATGTGCCAAAGACATATAGGCAAATGTAGGAAGTTAATTTTATGGAAAAACCTTGAAATTTTCTGTTTGTGAATTGAAGGTGCTTTTTCTATTATCTGTTTACAGCACCAGACACAGATCTGATAGTATCTGCTTTGAGGATTAAATTAACTTCTTGGCATTTTTTGAGTTAGGGAGCATATAAAGGCCATTTAATAGGAGTGCTTCATTTGATGAGCAGAAAATGAAGACAGCAAGATTACATATAGACCATTCTGCAGATCCTGTTAGGATTGCACATCTTTGTGATGTTAAGAACAGACTCTTTTCTTATTTGCTGCTGCAGTTTAATTTTTCACTTATTTGAAACAACATGAAGTGCTTCACTATTCTTTCCTGTCCTTTAAATTAACCGTGGATAATGGAGGATTTATGCTTCATGTACAGATCATAAAATAGTTTAAGGAAATACTTTTCCAAGAGGAGTAGAATGAAAATAAGCGATCTTGGTTTCCTGTGCCTTGTAAAATGAATATTCACTTTTGCCACTGGATGGTTCTCCTTGAGCACTTGAATTCAGTTGTTCTGGTTTGTGGTTGTGCCATTCTTTTCCACCATTTACTCCAGCATGGCCATTTACTCCACCATTTACACCATTTACTCCAGCATGGCCAAATGCTTTGCTGGAGAAAATCTGGAGCGAGGAAGAGCTGATGTAAAAAAGAAATAGCTCTCCATTTGTGCAAATAATTTGCAGTGGCAACTTCATAAAATTGAATAAAGTATCCAAACAGGATGGTATATGCTAGAAGATGGAATTACCAACTGGAAAACAAAAAAGTTATTGCAGCAGATGAGCAGGCCAGAACAAAGGAACTGGTGATGCAGCAGTGCTCGGTTGGGTGCAAATGAAAAAAACACACAGACAATCAGAAAACACAAATAGAAAACATGGCAAGAAAATACCTTCTGTTGCTTCAAAATATGCTCTTTGATTTCACTGAGGCAGGTAAAGATGTTCTCAATATTTTCTGAAAAATATGAATTTACATGTAGCGCAGAAAGACTTTTCTGTGTCATATTTATTTGCAGTCAGAGATTGAATTTCACTGTTCTGTGTTTCTACAGGATATATGTTTTTCTTTCCTAACAAATGCAGTATTTATTCCTGCTCTCTGTGGTGTATCTGTCTAGTGGTGGTTATTGCATGTGTTCCTGATGTCCTGTGTGCTGCAGTTTTCTGCCTGGTACAGGTGGATGTATTAAAGGTGCATGGGAAGATGGCAGAAGAGAATCCTGCACACAGTGGGAGTGTGGCTGTGGGCACACCCACACAGTGCCCTGCAGGGCCCTGGCCAGCAGGTCTGTGTGACAGCCCACGCCCAGCTGCTCCCCCAGCTGCCCTGGAGTGGCCTCAAGGTCAAAATCTCCTGTGCTGCACAGCTACTTCAGTGGGCTTGGGGTACCCTGGGTCAGGCTTCTGCATTATTCCTGCAGCCCCTGTGCTGGGCAGGCTTCTGCAGCTGACAGAGCAACCTGCTTGCCCCTGAGCTGAGGGGCTGCTTCTGTTTGAGCAGTCTGAGAGCACTGACAGACTCCTGGCTGTGTGACAGCATGTGCTGTGTGGTGGGAAGAGCATGTGATGGTGATGTGTGATAGCTGGTGAGGACATACCTGTGCTTGACTTCAGTTTGGACACTGGCCAAATGTATGTCCTCCTGTTTTTCAGGCTGTCTGCTTTTATAAATAATAATAATTTTTGGGGAAGCGGACATAGGGGTGGGAAGATGCATATGATTCAATAATTATTTTGATCTGGTAGGACAGGCTGTTTGTTGGTTTTTGTTTTCTTTTTTTCCTGGGTATTTTGTCTTCTTAGCATTGTGGGGCTGTCAAGAAACATTTTCTGCTGCAATATGCTATGTGTGTGTTTCCACACAGAATATATATGTGTTCACGTACACAGTAGTAAATTTGAAAACTGTTATTACCATTCAGGAAAGAGATCTTGTATCTATTGTGGATATTTCTCAAAAAACACTACTTGAATTTCTGATGATGGTAAGAAACAACAAATAAATCTCAAAGATTTTTAGGAAAGGAATGGTGAACAAATCAACCTCATTTTTCAAGTTTACGTTCTGTATGTCAGTTTCTGTGTGCAGATCTGATGATCCTGTCTCTTAAAGGTCACAGTAAAACTGATAAAATCTAGAAGAAGGACAAGAAGGATGGTTAAAAGTGTGGAGCTGCCTGTACAGGAAGAGAAACACAATAGATTAGGATTGCTGCATGAAAAGATAGGATAGTATAATGGCAGAATGTAAAAATGTGGATGGGAGAGAAATAGGAGTAGGGAGTGAGAATTATCTGCATGTTGTAATATGGGATCTAAGGGGTGTCCAACAAAAATAGATGTTTTAAAATAAGTTGTCTTTCATGGAAAGCACAATTAAATTGCAGAGCTTGCTACCACACAGTATGAATGACAACAAATTATACAGGACTTAAAAATCAAGAATTTTCATAAAAATAATTCTTTTGTAGGCTACATGTAATCCAAAGAGTGGATTGGAAGATGAATGACAACAAATTATACAGGACTTAAAAATCAAGAATTTTCATAAAAATAATTCTTTTGTAGGCTACATGTAATCCAAAGAGTGGATTGGAAGCCAGCTCTAACTCAGGTTAGTTCTGTTAAGCTGCTGGAACTGCTGTCAGTCTGCAGGCAAGTGTGTGACACAATACATGCTCAGCTTCAGGTTGTTAATTCACTAAGGGAAGGAAAAGGGAAAGTAGTATTGGGATTGGTGGTTTCTTATACCCTTTTTGCTTAGTGATTTCTGTATTCAGTGAATGTGACTCTTTGGTAGTGCAGGTCTTTTTGGTTTTGGCTGTAAGACCTAAGAGACAGATGATTTTATTTTTCTAATTAAAACAGAAGTATAAGTGGCATTATTTAGCCATGGTATTTTCTTTGTGATTAGCAGGGCTTGTTTGAATTTGTTTAGTTTCTTTGTGATTGTTGACAGTGCCATTGTTTCTCTTGGATATTCATAGCTGGATTGAGGCTGAGTGCACAGCCCACAAGGTGTAAGCCAATTATTAGGGGTTACAGAAGAGCATTATCCAAGTCAGTTGCCTTAAAAATGTACATGTACATGCAAACATACATATATATGTATGTTAACACCAAGTTCTGTTTGTATTCCTGTCTGGTGTCTCTTATTCCAGCTCTGAATAGTAGACCTGTCTCTGCTGCTGTAAGATAATTTGAGTCTGAATTTGTGCTCTGTGTTCTCAGAGGTTCCTAAGTGAGGAGGGCATTATGACAGTCCAGCCAAGATAATGCAAACACAAGAGTGTGTTGTCAGGGGTAAGCGAACACTTTTGTGCAAGCTAGTATGTGGTAGATCAAACAGAGAGGAATCAGCACTGCAAACTCTGAGGCTCCTCTTCAAAGCATCACTTGATGCTGTAGTAAGGCTCTCTATCCATTATTTGCTTGTTATTTTATCCAATGGTGTACACCAACCCAGTGATTTTAATTGGTGCTTGTGGAGGCAGTAAATGAAAACTCTGACCATGATTCTGCTTTCTGCTCCTTGGTTCAGAAAAAACATTTTTCTTTTTTGGTTTTTAATCTCCTTGAAGTTTATTCTTAAAAGTGCAGTTTAAGGAGTTAGTGTTCTTCAGTAGTGTATTGGGGTAGAGTACTAAGGTGTGTCACATGCATGCGTGTGCACATGTTTAACTGAACTACAACAAATACTCCAATTGAAAATTGGGTACAGTCATAATCCAAGTGAGATATAGGATAAAGTTTCCTCTAAAACCAGTAACAGCACTTTGAGTATTCATGGTGGTGTAATAAATCATTCACCTTGTTAAAAGAGTTATCTGTACATCCTGAAATTTTGTTTCCACTCAGATATCTTAAAGGACAAAGAAATGAGTCTTAAGGATTCTGCTGCTGACAATAAGCAGCACATGGGAGTTTCTTGCACCTCAGACATGAGAAGGAATCTTCATTTCCATTGCTAAGTAGTAAATCCTGGATGATTTCCATAAAGGAAATTTGTACTGGAGTGAATAACATTGCCTTTCTTCTCAGCCATATAATGGGGTGAAAGCCCTATTGACAAGTTCTGTACAGGATTTTGAAGTATTTTAGAGGAATTTTTAGCTCATGTGTTTAGCCTATGAATTCTAGAGCAAGGATAACCTCAAACTAGATCCAGTTCAGCACTGAATTGTTCCTTTTTTCGTGGTATCATTTCCTTAGGAAATGGCATAGGTTTCTAGGGTGGGTTCTGCATCCCTGTGAATCTTGAATTCAATCATAGTTTGCAAGTTTTTTTTTTTGATGGAGAAAACCATTGTAGTATAACAACTGCACTGAGTGCGTCAGAAACACGTGGGGCTGAGCATGAACATCAGACCTTCTGCCCTACTTTGCATTTGTTAGTTGTGCCACTTATGAGTTTGTCTGCACTGCTCAGTGCACTGTAGCACAGAAAAGCCTTCTGTGTGACTTCAAAATGACCTAGCTCATGTACCAGTAGCTCATGCAGCTGTGAACTGCAGAGTGTAGGCAAAATGTAAAGTCCATTTGTAGGTTGTGTTGGTTTGGCTTTTCACGTCTTTCCAGAGACAGTAAGATTTGGTACAACTTAATCTTAAAAAAAGCAGGGGTAGCTTTGTAATCAGCTCACTGTTCTTTTGGTTTTGTTTATTATCTCTTCAAAGGATTGGAATGAGGTGTATGAGATGTTTTGCTGCAACACTGCAAGTGCAATTTCATTAAAATAGGACAGTTACAATACCTTTGAGATCCTATGAGACAGCTTGTGGCTTTTGCTGAAGCTGCAACAAGATTTCCCAAAGCAATACCCAATTAAACATGGGGTTATAAGACAATGTGATCTTCTCCAAAGATGGAAACACTTGCTCTAAGGTATACTTTTTTTTCCCCCAAAATGTTCAGACAAAACTATCATAGGTCAATGTGTTACCATATGGAAAAATCATGCTCTGGCAAATGCTCACAGAAGCCAGCAGAATATCTAAGCAGTTCTGGAGAGAGTGGAGGTGGGAAGCTGTTGTAGTTAAGAGCTCTATGAAGGTAGGCAAACACAAATGTTTAGAACAGGAAAAATGTACAAGTTCTATCCTAGAAATAGTGTTGAATGTTCTCCTCCTCCCTGATCTGGATTTGGGAAGAACAATTATGTGTGGGTGACACCTCTCCAGGCTGGGGAAGGTTCTAACTCAGTGACTCCAGCAGGAGTAGGTCAGTGGGCACTGTGATGGCAGCTGAAACTCCCTGTGAGCCTGGCTAAGGTGTGCTCATGGGAAAACAAGGAATTTCGCAGCTGTATTGGGCTTTATGGAGGAAAGGGCCAAAGTGCCACTGGGGAGAGATCAATGGGAATGTGCTAGAAATGCCATGGTTTTCCTTTTCCTTTCTGGTGACTGTGTTTTGTGAATATATGTGACACGTGCTTAAGTATTCACAGGGAAGCAAAAGGTGATTAAAGATGTGGAAAAGAGCAGAGACTTGGAGCTATAAAAAAAATCATAATTGGAGGAGGGGAAATGCAAAGAGAGAGCAAGAGAGACTTGATTTCTGCTCCATAGGAGGCAGAGTCAAGGCTTAAAACCAGCAAGAACTTTGTGAACTCAGAGTTAATGTATTGAGTGCTTAGAATCTTTGTAGGATTTTTTTTTTTTGGTAAGGATTAGGCTCTATACAGATAATTAGAAAATGCACAAGTATACTTGATAGGATTAAGAAATCATAAAGGATTTAAATCCTCATGCTCCAGCACAAAAGCCAAAGAATATGACAATATTCTGAAGAATGTTCCCTTATAGGACTTTGGTTTTGTGTATGTCTGCAAAAGATTTAAAAAGCTTTAGAGAGATTGGTGTGGTGTCAGTGACAGATATGGAAAAGACACTGGCCTAGCCAAGCCAAGCTAGCTAATGTGGTAGATCCAATATTGTATTTACCTTCAGTGAAGGTGTTGCTTGCACAAGTACAACACTGATCTCTGACAGAGGAACAATTGGGAGATAACAAGTCTTCACAAAATGGGCCCAAAATTTTGTCTCAAAATACCTTCACCCTTAGCCTTTGAGTGGAACTGTGACAGATGGCTGCAAATCCAAATTGTACCATACTTTGTAACAGAAGAGAGATGATCCTGGACTGCGCAAGGGATACACAGACAGTTATCTACATTAAAAATAGTTTATAGGAATTCAGATTTCTGGCCATTTACTTTTTATAGCACCTGCCGTGTTTTGATTTTAGTAGCCATAAATAATTTAACTTCTGATTCTGCTGTGCAGGGCCTGAAATGACAGAACAAGTATGTATTTCTCTTGATGCTGTGTTAGCCACTCCAACAAAATGCAACTGCACGCTCCATGCAAGTACTTCAGGAAAAACAAAAATAAAAGAAATAAGCAAATGACTACACAAATGAAATTAGACCTTGCTATCATTAATTTATCTGTATGAATTATCCATCTGACTCCTTGCCTTCTGTCAAATGTGCAGAGATCAGAAATGGAGTTTCCCAGCCTAATCCAATTGATCCTGAAGATAAAAGTTTAGTCTCTTCTGATTTGTCTAAGTGGCATAAAGCTTTGTGCTTATTATGGAACTCACTCCACTCTAAACAAACACCAGCGTTCCTGGTGAAGGAGAAAGCCTATCACTCTTGGTTAGGGTCTCTGAGGGATGGAAATTGGAGATTGTGTTCGACAGATTCAGTCTCCATCTCAGCTGGCATGCACCTAAGGTGCCCAGGAGAGCTTTACGCTGGAGGCTTTGTATGATTTGCCCTTGAGAGCTCAGACTTCTCAAAGCAAAGAGCTGAAGCAAGAAGTTGCCAGCTGGTGCTCACCCCAAGTGGAGCTTATAGAGACCAATCAGTGGACGAATTCTTTTGGCTTTCACACCCTTGGAAAATGTGACTGTCTTGTGGGGTGAAGTTGCACATGGGCAAAGGAAGTGTCAGATGAGGGCACTGGTTATTTAACTGCAGCTGAGAGCTGGCATCTCCTGCTCAGGGTGATGGTTAGTGTGGGTCAGAACCTGAGGGCTCAGCCTGAGTCCTGTCGTGAGGGAAGTGGGGAGGCAGGAATGGGAGATGGTGATGATGACAGGAATGGCTGATGTGTTGAACTTCAGCTGGTTTTCAATTTTTGTATTAAAAAGATGCATTTTTGTTTCTTTCCCCCCCGCTCCCCCAAGTGTTTAGATTGTAAAATTAAAAAAAAAAAGGGCATTAGCAGAATTGAAATGTCAAGGTTTAAATGTTTAACCTTTGTTTAAAAAAGGTTTCATATGTTCTTCATATGAAGCTTCTTATGGTTGATTTTTTGCTTTATACTTAAATGACTTCAGCAAGGGTCAGTGGGCAAGAAACTTGTCACTTCAAAATACCTGCCCTGTTTGGATCACATTTGCTTTCTAGTACATCAGCACATTGTGGGGTATAAAGAGATGCTTTAGTTGCTTGTCTCATGGGACTCTGTGTGCACCCAGGTCCCTGATTAGGAGGCTGTGTCAGCTCCTGGGCCTTGCTGCAGTTCAGCTGGTTGGATTCTGAATGCCTTGTGCTGAATATTAGAAAGGGTGCATTCACAAAATGTGGAAGTTGTCTTGCAGTTAATGGAAAATAGAGATAAGTGTCTTTAGAGCATTGGTAGAAAACACTGCCTTTCTTTTTGTTATTCATTTCTAAGTGTTCTAAAATTAGTCTACAAATTGAACATTACCTACCTTTCTGTTTTTTGGTCTTTCTGACAGTTTATCTGATGTATTTTGTCATTGCTCATGAAAACCTCGTCTTTCAGTTCTGGTGTTCAAAGACACTGAAGTCCTGTGAGTTACCTGGCTAGCTGTGGTCAGTGCAGTTAATCAAATGTATCATTAAACTGGGGAAAATATAAGCACTTCTGCCATTTAGAACCCCCTTTTCTGACATAAGCAAGTGTACAGTGCAGTCTCCTGCATGCACAGAGGACCAGGGAAATTGGCAAAGTCTTAAGTGAGGTGTTACGTTGTACAGAAGTGTATTAGACTGGAAAGGGACTTGGAGTGGAAGTGAGAGAAAATGTTTTTCTCTGACTGCCCAGGTTCTGTGTGGTGGAGGCCTAACTGTACAGAGCAATGTCTGTCCTGCCCAGCAGGGTCTGATCCTGCAGCTCTCTTTAACTCCTTGCTGTGCTTGGCTGTGGCTCAGGGAACAGAGGAAGCAATTTGTCCCTGTGGTGGATGCTGGCCTCGGTCTCCAGGGTATCCAGCCTTGTCTGGGATGTGCAGCCACCCTGCTCTAGGAGAGGGCTGTGAGGAAGGAGCATCTGATACATGCCTTTGTTACACCTAGATGTAGTTGTGTAAAGTGTACAAGAAGGAGCCAGACTTCCCCCAAACTTTAACCCTGCTTCAGTCTTGGGCTTCATTAACACCTTCTGTTGGTACTGTGGTCAAGGATAACATATTGTGCCTTGGGCTGTACACTAAGGAAACCTGTTATTGTAAAAAAAACCAACCACCCAGCACTTTTTTCTTGTAGAACTGAGAAATGGTTGTCATCTAAATATATATATGAGTGGTCTCCATGGAGTTTGAGACTAGTAAATGTGCAAGGTCGCTGTCTGCCAGACAGACAACCTCAAGATGTAGATTTGGACTACATCAAAATATTCTTACCACATGAAAATGGAGAGCCTCTGTGACAAAAGCCCCCCTGAGAAATCAGCTGTCATGTCTATCCAGGAGGTAGTTCTCCTGGTTGCACAAAATACTTTCAGCCTGTGAGGAAATAGATTAATTGGATTTCATAGGAGTTAGTTACTGAGATGAATTGGGTCCAAAATAAAAGTGGTTCATAGTACTGCATGTATGATTAATGGTACAGAAAATGCTCAAGAGCTGTGTAGAACATGGGTGGGGAGGGGTGTAGGGGGATAGAATACAGGTAAATAAAGGTAGTATAGAAAGTAATCTTACCCTCTAAAGAGTTGCAGCTGGGTTAATTATTAAAGCTTAGGAGCAGGCCTGATGTTAACAGGCCACAGCTATAGCCAATAAGAAGAGTGTTATAAAAGAGTGGGTTGGGTGGTTGAGGGGAACTGGAGTCAGTTGGCTGCTGTGGGGATGAGGAAGAGTCAGTGCCTGGAGGAGCTGTCTACGAGAAACATCAAGGAGGTATGAAACTAGCAGAATGGAACCCTTGCAATGTAATGACAATAGAACTCTTGCACTGTAATGACAACAGAGGGGCAAGGTGTTTTCTACATCTGTGGTATGTATTTAGACAGAGATCCTTGAATGAACAAATGTGTTCTGACCTAATGCTCATGAAATGGGATCTTTTGAGAAATGGTTGTCTGAAGTAAATTGGGAAGGTTGGGTAGCTAACAGTAACCACTGGGTCTGCAGAACCAGGCTGCACTGTTAGAGCTCTCAGGAGCTCTCACTGTTAGGGCTCCCTGTGTCTACGGATTTAACTTCAGAAGGCAATGCCTCAGTTTTGGAGAGATTTGGGCAGCTTTAAAAGCCCACCGTGTCAATTGTGCAGGTTATTATCAGTCAGACAAGAGGGTAATGTCATGCCACGCCTGGGTAGTGATTCCCTGCAGCCCTGTACCTTATAGTCAGGTTGCTTTAAGAAAACAATTCAGTGATTATGAGAAAAGAATAGATGCTGTGAAGAATGTGGCAATTTAGCTAGTGAATATAGCATATTTTCTGGATGAGACAGTGATTTTATAAAGATGTTGTGCAGTAAAAAGAGAAGAAATCAGAGTATAACAGTCACAGAATGATGACTGAAGAAAGCCAAGCTCAGCCCTGCAGGGAATACTGTGGTTCTTGTCAGGATGTCCAGGCTCTCGAGCTGACGCTGTGCTGTCTGTGGCATCCTGCTGTAACTTGAATTTTATCAGTCTAGGATTTGAGTGTTTCTCATAGTAAAATTCCCTAATGCTTGGGACAGTGAGGATTGCAAAAAGGCCCTTGGTGTTGTGGCTTTTTAACATTTGAGTTTTTTTGTGCTTGGCTTATGCCTTGAACATACAATCATATCTTCTCAGAAAATCTGTATAATCCAATAATGAATGCCTTTAGTGAGAAGCTGGTGACCTATGAATAAACAAACAAAAATTCCTAATTTGTACTGGTTTCTCTCATTAGAAATTCATTTTTTCTAACAAGTCACATAATTTTTTTTAGCTGGTAAAAAAAAAAAAGATATTTGAAAACAGGAACCTTCTCTGACCTGCTCTTTCTGTTTCAAGATTTGAGGTGCATCTTTTCCTTTCGTTAAACCAATCTCTGTGTGCCCAGCTTGAAATTAGTCACTAGCTTCTTTGTTATGAGGTTTATCTTGTTAATTGAAGCATTTTTCTTCCATCTGTGTTTAGCTTCCTGCACGAGCACTAGTTATTGGTGTTACAAAGCCCTGTAGAAACAGTTCAGGAAGGTGCAATATTGAATTCCTTACCTGTCTCCACGTGGTAATGCTTTAGTAACTATATGTTCTGACCAGGAATCAGTAGTAGGGCAGTAATAACTCTTTTGGTCTTCTGTAGAATACATTCAAATGCAGTGGTAAGAGGACAGGGACAAAATTGTTTTAGTCTGTGAGTAAAGAAAGCTACCTGAAGGTGTTATATAATGAGATTATATGAAGAAAAACATAAAACATAACAGCCAGTTAAGCATTCTTAGTAATAAAGCCTTAGTAGCGCCTGATAAGAAGTGTAATATGATAGTTTTGTATAGATCATGCCACAGGGCTCGAGTTATCCTGCATTATCTATCCACTCTGACAATAAATATATTGTGTATATATAACATGGTTACTAGTAATTGAAATCAGGTGCAGTTGAAGGAATTGTACAATAGCTGAAAGTAGAGCCTTTAAGTGAAGCAGTATCTTCCTGTGGAATGTGAGGTGTTTTAAAAGCAGATATTTTCTATGTGGCTGCCTCTAGATGAGTCTGAATTAGTATGATTTTCATGTGGCAAGAAACCTTAGGTGCAAGTTGTAATTAGACTGATTTCTAAATGATTTTTAATAATATATTAAGTATTCTGCATTTCTGTTGGTTTGAGGTAAGCCTCGTTATCCCCAGTGTAATACCTGTTTATCCCCAGAGACAGAGGGGTGACATAGTTAAAAAAAAAAGCTTCTGGTTGAAAATGGGAAAAAACTTTCAAGAGGTCAGGTCTCATTTAAACATTAAAATAAGAGGCCTGATCTTGCAGCAGCCTCTGGTAAGGAAATGTGTAAATGTTGAGACTTTGTGTAAATGTGTTGAAAATCTGCCTTCAGGTTCACAGTGGGAATACCAGGTGTTAAATACATTTGAACATCCGGCTAATTTCATGTGTTCAGCTGAGAGCTCCTGACAATTTGTGAATTCTGTCAGGATTCCTGATTTATCTTGTTGCAGAGCTGAAGGGGAGAGAGAAATTCAGAGTAATACTCCAATAATTTAAATTAACTTTAGTAGGTGTTAATAAAGTTTCGTGGTATCTCAAGTATTCAGTGGCAACTGCTGAAAGAAAAACTGGAGAATGGAGATTTGCAGTGTTTTAATGCTACCCAGTTTATAGCACTGGATGGCCATGGGGGATTTGAGATCTGCAAGCAAAGTGGTTTTTATATCACGAATACTAGTGCTGAGTGAGGACAGGAACCTTTCCTTAGTAATGAGCAAAAATAATTTTGGCATTTGTTATGTCTTTCATGAGTGAGGAAAGGAGAAAGTGTTCCTTTTCAAGTTGATTTTAGAAAATGACATAGCAGCTTTAGACTGTTGCTAGGCTTGGGATATTTGCATAATCTTTGAATGCAGTTGTAAGTATGTGATACATTGCAGAGATCTTTCAATAGATCAACCCCTAAAGCTTGTCGATAAATAGATGCTATAAATACATCCTGAGTCACAACCAGATTCATAAACACTACAAGTCTTTCAGCAGTTGGCATAAATAAATGAATGCTGTTGAGATAAGTGGGCTCCTCCACCACGGCTGTGCTTCCCTGGCTATGTGAAGCTTTCTGGTGTCTCCTCTGCCTTATGTAATATTGCTGTCCCCTTTGCTGGTAGAAGTAACAGCTGTGGGAGGGGGAAGATCATAGATAGGACCATAAGGATGAGTTTTAGGGCTGTGCATTTCTGGAGCTGCTTGTTGGAGTATGGAACTTGCTGTCTGTGCATGAGACAAGGGCGTAGCCTTTGTGAACTTAGCTTAAACCTTCTCTCATTCTGCTTCTGGTGACACAGCAGCCCCAATAGCATTATGTGTGCCCCAGTCTCCCATAAAGTCTGAGGATGTGAAGTGCTGCTTTGGAGAGATGTTTGGGGTTATTTGACTTTGTTATTTTCAAGTAGGCACTTTAGTGAGCACAACGGCAGATTGGGAAGGAGATGATGCGTCAGTGTTTTGGTTTGCTTAAAATGTCTGTGTGAGTGGGAGTGTGCAGTGAGTGCACGTGCTCCTAATGTGCTGGGGAAACAACAGGGATGTTTTGTAGGTAGTGCAGAAGCCGTGTTGAGGAGGCTTGGGCTGATGCTCATCCCTCTTGCTTTCAGTTTAAGGTGTGACACAAAAGGGAAGAGTTCAAGCCTCTCCCCAAAGGGAAGTTCCTCTATTTGCGCATGGATATCTTTAAATAGACAGGGAGGGCTGGTGTGTTCCTTGGTTGTCAGTGCTGCTCTGGATCCAAATGTGCTCCTCAGTACCAAAGAATGGGAGGTTTTACCAGCTTATCTGCAATTGCTGTGTTTGGCTGCTTTTGTAGATGGCAGAGGAGTGTTTTCCTTTGGTGCATGCTCCATCTGAGCCTGAGCCACACTGACATTGAAATAATACTCAGCGTGTACAAGTAAAATAGTCCCAAAGGAGGCAACAAAGTCAGGCATCCCAGCAGAATGCTAACGAGAGTGTAAAAAATACTTGTGTGTCATTGATTTGTCATGAAAGGCAGGTGAAAAAAGCAGAGGGTGAGAGAGTGCAGCTCATTCTGTGTTGAAGGGCAAAAGAAAACATAATTATTGAAGAACTTACAAAGAATAGAGCTCAAATATGCAGTATTCAGAAAAGCAGTTGTTCTGTGAGTAATTGAGATGGTTTGCAGTTAATTCTACCTCAGAACTAGTGTTGAAGGGGAAAAAAGAAAAAAAAAGTCAAAGCTGATTCAGTTCCACCTAGTGCCTTAAAATAGTTTTTTGATGCCATTGTGATTAATGTCTAATTCTGTAGAACCATGCACTATTCAAAATTACCAGAAATGCTTAATCACATTTTTAATCATGCCAAACTACAATTCCAAGAGCAAGTCTTCACTAATGGAGTTACATTTTGTTGAGAAAACAGAAGCAGAAGCACAATTATTCTGCAGAATTTTTCTACCATTGAATTTCTATTTTAGCTGCTTATGGCTCTTTTTATTATTAATTAAGAAAACTAGAAAAAGTTTAAATTCTGGGATGTTGTACATCCTTAACCATTCACAATGCTAAATCATTTTTTTAAAAAAAGGAAATACTTTTAATGCCTACATTATGCAGTCTTTCCTGGTGTGGTCTTCTAGATCCACCCAACTGCAAAACAAATAGCAAAAATCAGTTCTAAAGCAGAAGGCTGTTTGTGCTCTCAGAGACTCTTACCTTCTTAGGAGGAGCTAGAGAGCAGTGTCAGAGCTGTCTTTTGGAAAAACAAGGCCATCTCTTACCTGTCACTAGTGCTCTCAATTGATGCACTTTTATCAGTGGAGTATGCTTTTTTGCTGATTTCATGGCAGTAGCTTCTCCACACAACATACAGCATGTTCAATGAAGATGAACCCAAAAACCTTACTTGGAAAACAACTGGTGTATTTGTTGACCACTTGATGGCATCACTCAGTTGTGCAGAAATGAAACTGTGTTGTCAGTAGAGCAGTGCTACTTGTGCTTGGTGTCTTATTTTGACCATCAAAGAGTGAGGGGAGTTATTAATACACTCCCATAAATTAAATGAAAGCCACAACTCTAGTTTTTATCATTGTTTTTATCTCTGTTGTATATTACTTGCCATTTTGGAATAATTTCTTTGCATAAATGCAAACAGAAGAGTGGTATAGACTGCTCCTCTTCCTGCTCCTGGTTAATTTTTCAATTAGTGGGTTAGTACTGACACAAAGAATGTTGTCCTGCACAGAAATGGCTTTTTGGTTTGTCTTGCCAGTGATAGTGCTTTACATCTCCAGTTGCTGCAGTGAATGTGAATGCTAGGGAAGGGATTTTGGTTTGGGTGTTCATCATAGGTCCTATGAAATGACAGCATTTTGCAGCCTTTGCACCAAAAGCTGTCTGTGTGTGTGCCAGCCACCAATGAGAGTGCACTGCAAATGCTGAGCCAAGGGGGTAATGGAGCAAACAAGGCACAGTGGCAATTATTTAGATGTAAAGGACACTTCTGGTAGTGCTAGGGGAGCTCTGAGAGTTTATACATGCTGAAAATTGGCCCCCAAGACAGCAGGTTGTAAAACACAGAGTTGGAAGGAAGCTGAAGATCTAAAAACCCTTTCCTGGAGCAGTTGATGCCACTGAGCAGTGACAAGGCCCCTGTTAGTGCCCTGAGCCTGGAGGGATGGAGCCAGCTGCTGACCCCAGCACCTTTATTCCCTTATTCCTCCTCCTTGAATCATGGGAAAACAGTACAAAGACTGCCCAAAAATTGGGGGATGACCTTTAGAAGAAATTTTCCCAAGTTTTTTTGGTGAATATTTAAAAATCTTCATGGTTTCCTTGCTTTTGAGATGTTTTTCAGATGCTGCTTTGTCACAGGAATTCTGACATAGTGTTTATTTGAATTTTCATGTGCACACACTAATGTACGAATTTGCTGGTACACCTGTCCTGCCCTTTCTCAGAGAAGAGGAAGGAGGGAATATTGATTGTGTTCAAACATTTTATCCTAAAAATGGAGACGTCTAAGTTGAGGTACTTTGGGGTTTTGGTTCTCTTGAATTTACTTTATTTTAATCAAACCACTGAGGAAAAATTGTGAATTTTCTTTCTACTTTTATGATGCATTTTGTTTTAATAATGGAGTAGTAAATATTCATCTTCACTACATGTAAGGTGATACAGCAATAAAAGTGCTACATAAAAGGTTTTTGCTGTCTACCTTTGTTATCATTTCTCCATATTATCAGTCACTATGTGACAAGTAACTATAGCTACATGTAGATTTCCTAATAAAAATAATAAATTCTTTGTTATTTGAAGAACCATAGTGTAAGTATAGAACATAAAGGTAAGTAAAAGCCTACAGAAATGAAACAAAGAAAAAGAAGTTTATTGCTGAGGAGCCAAAGGGAGAACAACTAAATAACATGTCTTTAAGTGCAAATTATGCAAATTCATTATTGATTGCCTTCCTCAGTTAAGGAAAGAAGATGAAGAGTAAGAAACATCCTAAAATGTGAAGCAAGAATAAATTCTCTTCAGAAAACCCCATTTAGTGAAGCATGAGGTTCAGTGAGTGCTTAGATAACCAATTTTAATGTTGTTTTTAATATAACAATAATAGGAGTGAATCTTTGTATAAATCAATATTTTTAATAGAAGTGTTCTCAGTGATATAGATGAGATTATTCTGTACTTTTTTTCTGCCTGATCAGCTGGTTTTGCACAAACCCAATAAATTTTAAAGGCTTTTTGAGCCCTAAAGTGGAATAAAATGTAGATAGCTAATAGTCTTTTGCCATTTTTCTGGGTTATTGCATTAGCTGTGGGCCTGTGCCCTAATTTCATGGTAGTTTCTTATGTACTACAGCAGAAACAGTCAAGTTTTCCTTAGATATGTGCAAAACCCTTCTGTGGTTTGTGTTACTTTGGCTTTACCTGGATAGAATTGTATCCTTATCCTTTTGAGTGTGAAGTATTGCTTGGTAGATGCAGTCTTTCTCCTTGCATCATTTTCTCTGTCTCATTTCAGTACTCCAACAAACCTCCCAGAAGGACTTTTTCCATTTAATTTGAGAATATCTCTGTGGGCGTGTTTCCCACAGACCCTACATCTTGATCTAAGACACAATTTTTTCAACAGATACATTTTTATCTCCTAACTCTTGGTCGTTCTCATGTTTTAACCCAAAATTTTATGTCTGTGTTTATCTTGAAATTGGCTAATTAACCAAAATGCTAATTAAATTTTATACCCATAAATAATACAATAGTTCCTTTGTATATAGCACATGACATTCTGCATCTGCTTGCTAGTTCAGTTGGGATCTGCTAATTAAGCATTTTCAGCAGATACTACAGGCCCTGATAATCTTATGGAATATTAGAATTTAGTTTCCCAAGACCAGGGGTTTCCCCGGAATCTGCTGTGTTCTTCAGACTTTTAAAGATGAATAATGTGAAAAATTAGTTTTCTGTCAGATTGACTGAGGCAGTAGTACGGAGGCAAGCATGAGGTCCCTTGTCTCAGCAGGAAGGTGGCTTTCAAACCTAATCACAGACACTTAAGTGCCAACTTAGTTAATCACTTCATTGCAGAGTGATACAGCGTGTCTGAAGATATCTTCCTTCCTTTCAAAACCTTTCCAAGCAGAAAGGCAGCAGCCTCTCCATTTTCAAACAGGGATTTTTTTTTTTTTTTAATGCAAGTTATTTGTGATTTGGATGATTCTTCATTTGCAGTCAGTAAAGAGTTCCTAAGGATAAGTCAAAATGAAAAGGAAAGAAAAATATTCAACTAAAGACTTGAAGAGGATTTATTTAATATGAGAGGGTGTCCAGAGTGGGCAGGATGGTGATGCCCAGAAGTGAGAGACAGAAAGACATGGAAGTTTGAAGAGGCAGTGTGAATGCCAGTAGGTGGATATATTGTTAGAGCTGAAATTACACTGGCAGCTGCTCTGTTGATAATGGAGGAAACAAAGGATCAAGTTTCTACTCTTTTCTGATACTAGGAAGTCATTGAAAGGGAGACTGAGAGATGGTCCTGTTGTCACATTGCCAGGAGCAAGATAACAGTTTCTCTTGGAGTATTTTAATCCCAAGTGGTTTGGAGAGAGAGGGATTTAATTACAGAGATCTGAGATAAAGCTCTTAATGCAAATATCCCCATGAAAATGGTGCCAAATCAGGATTTTTCCATCCGCACCTGTCTTCACAACTGGGAAGTACAGGAAGCAGTGGTAGGAATGCAAGACCTGAAGGATGATTGCAGCAAAGCAGAGGTCTTGCATTGTCTCATGTTCCATGAGGAGTGATGAGAATGGTCGTGTGGATAAGGCAAAGTCTGAAAATTATTAGTTCCTTTTTCAGGCTCAAGTGTGGTCTTAAAGGAGTTAGAGTTGTGGTCTGGAGTTAGAGATGTGGGTCACAAAATGAGAGAGTTTTGTATATATTGCTATGATGTGAGAAGAAAATGAGAGGCAATAGATGGAAAAGAAAGCAGTGTCTTGTGAAATACTATGATGGAAATACCAGTTCAAGATTGAAAGTCAATCAAGCCGATCTGTAAAAGGAAGTCTGCAAACAGATTTCAAAAGAATAGTTTAGGAGAGATACTTCACCAAAACAGTGACAAACAGGATTATTCAATAGTTTGGGAAACTTCAATGCAATCCAAGAATAAGCTTGAGAGTTGGTCTGTTAATGGACACCAACACATGGTGAACCAACACCGTGACATGATTTAATTGGCTTAAATACATTAATGAAGATCCTTCAGGCATGATGATGTTCATGTTTTCATCGCGTTATACAAACCATACAGTAAGAAATGTGTAGTCTGATGTTAGTGTCTTCCTCAAATGAAGTTTGATGGTGATAAAGTAATTCTCAGCACAGTAAACTAATATCTATATCTGTTTAAATAGCAGTCAAATGTGGGGCAGGATTACCAGAACATTTCTGTCCTTTCATCTGTGGAACAAATACTTTCAAGGCCTTATTTCTTAAAACCGAAGTAAAGATATCTGCAGCATAAATAAATACTGGGGGTATTTTAGTCAGAAGACTATTAAATGTGTATTACCATAACTATAGTAGCTGAAGATCACTGAAGTTCTCAAGGTGTTTTGATTCCCCTTTCCCTTATGTTGGTAGTTTGATATGGACCAAAGCATTTCAAATAAAATGTATTCAGCTTGTAAGAATGTCAAGATCGGGGTTATGAAAATTTTATGCAAAAATTGCAGGTTCTTTTGAATGCTTATGAAGCTGCAGCTGATAGACAGAATGAGCCATTTACTCAGTCACAGAGTCAAGGGTATTTGATTGTTGCTGCAAATCCATAGCTATTGTGAATCTAAACAGAAAATTGCATCACTTTTCTGTGCAAGAAATTGTAGGAAAGTGGGGGAAATACTAAAAAAAAAAGTGGTCCACCAGAGTTTGCTCCCAAGATTGTGTAATCCTTGAATGTTCCCTTGCTAAGGAATTTTGAGATGCTTTAAGATCTAATGAGTTTTTTAATGGAGTCTGTTATGTTGTTGTTCCCCATTGTGTCACTCATGTAAAAAGCAATACTTTCCTTCTTTATGTCCTCAAAGCTTATTCTCACCCTTCAGTGCAATAATTGTGGAGAGGTTGAACTTCTTGGAATCCATTGTATTTTTGTATAACAAAAAAGATTCCTCTATTAGGAATGACATGTTCTGTTTCACATTCTGTAATTTGACTAAAGAAAGCAATTCAGAAAACATGAAACTTTTTTTTTCTTCTTTAGTCATTCCAGTTTTTATTGCCTGCTATCTCAAAGGCAAGAGAAGCACACACGTACTAAGTAGCATATGCTTTCAGGCAGAACGTAATCAATTGACAAAAATATCAGAATGTGGAAGCATATTGACTAATTCTTCAATCTAACCCGTGTACACAAGCTACAAAACACTGGGAAAATGCCTCAGCTGTAATGGTCTTTGCTGAGCTGTTTTAGCTGTGTTTGGTGGGCTGTGCTGGGAGATAAGGGGGCCCATTTGCTGTGATCTGTTGCCTCTCTGCTCTCTCTGCTTTAATAAGCAGCAGCTTTTGGTTAGGGTCAGCCACTGAATGAAGGTTTTTCTTGGTATATAACTGGTGATCAGCTCTGAATTTTACAAATAAATGACTCTCCAATGCAGCCTCCCATCAGAAGGGGCTTTGTTTTTTGTCTCCTTCTGTCTGGTTTGCAAGTAAATTGTTCCTGCTACAGGCCCGTGTGGCTTGATGCTCTCACCCTTGGTGACAGCAAAGCTTGCTGGCTGGTGATCTCTGCAGGGGTTTATGGCTCAGCTCTGCTGTTCTCTCCCTCTGTTCTCACTTCTCTGTTCCCTCCCCTACTGTGACTAAATAAATTACCTGTATGACATGTTCGGTTTTCTCTGGCAAGAAGCCTGGGAAATCAAATCTGTTCCCGAACCTGGGTCTCCCATTTGGCAAATATAATGCCTCCCTGCTGTTAAATCAGGTCAGCTCTCAGGAAAAACAAAGAACGATTTCATATAGCTATAATCAACACAGAGTAAATTTAGATAATGCAGTTGACATATGTTTATTGTAAAGACCATCAAGGAAATAATTTTAAAAGCTCTTAATCTTTGTTGCATCAGGATACATGGTGAACCTTCTGTGCACAGAGAAAATCAAACAGTTTTTTTCTGTTATCCCATATCAAAGTGAAATGTATCTATTTTCTATCTGGTCTGAGAAGTTTTTTGGTGGAGTGTTTCATTGGTTGTGTGAGAAACAGTTGTGTATTTAATTATGTAGATTGATGTAATTAATATTAATTAATACTTAACTATTAATTATTCATAGTCTACTTCCTTTGACTTTCTGGCCTCTGAAAGTGGAGATATAAGTGTTTTGAGGAGGATAAATAAATGCTTTTAATAGATTGTATTATTTTTTCCGCTTTTCCACTGGAGATGAGGCTGCAGGTCACCTGTGGCTGTGTGGCTGCAGTCCCACAGGTTGTGCAGTCTCCTTGCAGGGGGAAGCACCAGCATGGGCAGCCTCCCTTCTCCAGCTGGAAGCTGAATTTCCTGCTCAGCTCTCTGGGTGTCCCAGGGGGCTCTGAATTGCACCCCAGAGGTTCTTTGTTCATGCACTGTTAAGGAGCTCCTGCAGACTGCCCAGGGCTGTGGAGCATCTCTAGTCTCCCCCTGTCCAGCATGGCTGTGCTGGGGGAGCAGAGCAAGGGTTTGCTGTGGGCAGGCTGTGCTTGTGCTTGTTGGGGTCTGAAACAGTGCAGAACCCCTGAGCTTGCCCCCAGCCCTCTTCAAAGGTGGAGCAGGCAGTTCCTAGTGCCCCTGGGGCACCCTCAGGGCTAGTGCTAGCCTAAACTATGAGGGTCTCCTGTGCTGAGCTCCCAGGGCCAACTGTGCTGCCATTTATTCACTAGAGTTAGTAAAAACCAGGATCCCTGGCTACCTTACACTCTTACACAGTCTTCTCAACACTACTGACTGAATTGCTGCTGAGGGCCCTGGCTGGAAATGTTTTCTAACTGCAGCTGAATATCAGGTTGCTTGATCTGGAGAGGTCCAGCAAGAACATGACATGTATGGTGGCCTGAGCTGCAGAGCAGATTGTCCAGGCCTCTCTGTGGTCTGTTTTTCAAACTCAGCATGAGAATAATGGTTCATTCCCAAAACCAGATGGAGTCAAATGTATATGCTGTGTTTTCAAATGATATGTGCTTTTCCAGATCTTTTTAAGGACAGCTACAGTGTTGCTAATGATTGTTTAGTCATTCATGGGTTGTCTTGGTTCTAAAGAATGCCTTTGTTTTTTCAGTGCTCTGAGACACACAGTGAATGTTTTTCATCAATTTAAAAATTCCCTCAAAGCTCTGCTGTATGAGGCAAGTCCTTGGAAGGGAAATGGCTCTTTATTGTCCAAAATCTTCATCCAGTGTATCCAACAAGGATTAAGGGGTTAAAGCAGTGAAGTGAGTTGTAAAAAATGGGAATTCAGTTCCTGCATGCCCCAGGACTGACCTGAAGCAAGGGCCATCATCTCCATCCACATCAGCTGTGTCTCAGGGACTGGCAGTAGTTACGTTATCTGTCCTCAACTTTGGCATACCAGGACAGATTGCAGCTACTGTGTCCTGCTCTGAAAGTACAGGCCCTAACTCTGAAAGGCTTCAGCTGATAGTGCGATAGAAATAATTTCAGCTCTGTGTTGATGGCAAGGGCAAAACCTTCCTCGTTCCCTTCTTAGCATCGAGGTTGGCCAAAGGAATTGCTGAGCTCGTTCAAACCCTGCTTTGCGTGTTCTCTTCTCCAGCCTGCGACCTGATGACCCTGGGCATCTTGGCGCTGGTGACGTCGACGGGCTGCGCGTCGGCCAACGCGCTGCAGTCGCTGACGGACGCCATGCACATCCCGCACCTGTTTGTGCAGCGCAGCACGGGCGGCTCCCCGCGCACGGCCTGCCAGCTCAACCCCAGCCTGGAGGACGAGGAGTACACGCTGGCCGCGCGCCCGCCCGTGCGCCTCAACGACGTCATGCTCAAGCTGGTCACCGAGCTGCGCTGGCAGAAGTTCATCGTCTTCTACGACAGCGACTACGGTAAGGACAGCGCTCCAGGCACCGGCACGCTGGGCTCGTCTCAGCTGGGAGGTGGGGAGGGAATGGAAAGGGAAGGGTGGAATAGATGCTGGGGTTTTCACTGACAAAGTGTTTCGAGTGGATGCCGATCTTTGTCTTGAAGGAAAGGTTGCTGTGAAGACGAGTTCCTAGAGAAGGAGCAAAGTTGCTTAGCAACACCTACCCAGACAGACCAAGTTTGGATCTTCTCACCCTTTTTCAGTAAAATATTAATCAAGTGTTGACATTGATCAGCAGGGGTCACACAGATGTGCAAGGAAGTTCAGCATGGTCTCTACTTGTTCCAGAAAATGCTTTCTATCAAAACTGAGTACTGTTCTCTTTACAAATATTTTTCACTATAACTATTACTTTTTCTACATGCTTCCACACACTATCCTGTGTCTGGACTAAATTTCGCAGTGATATTCCTGGCTTTAAACTGAAAAGTAGAGTTAGCATTTTCTCTAAATCTCCTTCATTTCCTTCAGCAAAATTCTTCCTTTGAGCTGAAACTCGAGGAAAAGGAGTCTCTGCCCTGGTACCTTATGATAGGCATAAAATATAATAAAACCCCAAATCTCTCATCGTGCCAGCCTCTCAAAGGGAAAAGGAACTGTGTATAATTTTTTTTTTGTATCCCCTCCCACCCCTGCTCAACTGATATGAACGCTGTTCCATATGTTTAGCTTGTGGTATATTCAGCAATCCTGTCTTAGGATACGGGATCTGTAATGGGGAAAATAAATCTTGTATGGTGTTTTTTAAAACCATGCTAACATTTTTGCTTTAAAATGTGATGCAAAATCTTTTTACACAGTGATTTAACATGAACAGAATATAAAAAAAGCAAAATTTAGGTTAAATCACAGAAGGAAAAAACAATCTTATGTATGTCTATGCATATATAATTTAGCTTTTCTACATCTTCCACCATTGCAAAATAAATCTTTATTTGCATTCTCCCTTTATACTATCAGATTTTCAGTGGCAAATGAGAGAGAAATAGCATCTTTGGTTTTGAAGTTTGGTTAGTTAGTTTTGGGTGCTAGTTTTGGTTAATCCTGAGTCTTGGGTGCAGATTTCGCTTCTCATAGTTGCTACATAGTTATTTGCTGTTTCTTTAGCAGGAACATTGAGGATGATGAGGATGGGTTTAAGTAGGAAATCAACTGAGACTGTAACATCTTTTTAACAACATAGAATTGTATTAAGCATGAGAAGACTTCCATAGTGCTTGTAGAGCTAATCTTTAGGCTCAAAAAATCTAGTAACCCAGCAAATCAACTGTCCGATAATTACTGTCCTCTGTAATGCTTGACCAGTGAATGCTTTGAAAGCAGAAGTCACGAGGTTTGTGGTACGTGTTCTTTTGGTGGCCTTGTGGTAGTGATAAGCATGTTGCTCTTTAGCAGAGGATTGGGTTTAAAGAGCTGAAATTATTCTAACAGTTAATTTCAAAAATGAAAGGGGAAGTAATAATCGTATTAGGATGTCTTAGAAATATTGCAGGTGCTCAATGTGCAAACTGCTATTTTCCCTACTAGCCTCTCTGCTTACTGAACTATTATTCCACTAACTGCACCCTTATTCCAGTGATGCATCTGTGTTTATTTGTCTTTTTCTTCTTTTTTTTTGTTGCAAAGGCTTAACATCTCAGTAGCAAATCCTGAAACCCTTAATTCACGTACCTCTGAATTCAGTTATGATCAGATTGATCTTTTCTATTTGGCACAGGCTGTATCAGTAAGACATTAAGGTTATGGAAGACTGACACAGTCGTTCTTCCCCTTCCAGTGGGGAGTGTGGTGTGCATTGCAGCTGCTCTTTCCTCTCCTTCTCCTCATGGGTGTGACATCCATCTTAGGCTAATTCCAGTAGAATAATTTTATTTGTAAGAATTTGGTGGGAGGGGCTTCCATAAAGTTCCAGGTTAACCTTGCCAGATCTGAGCGTGGATTGGTGAACAGAGGATAAATAACCAATCCACCTCCCAGGGTATTGCATGCTGAGCTCCAGAACAGATGCCTGGCTCCAGGGGCATGGCCCTTTCCTCAGCACTGAGCTTCCACAGAGCCCCGCTCCTGCTTATCCAGCAGCACCTCCCTGCCCATTGGGCAGGAGTTCCCTGCAGGCCATGGTGAGGGAGATCACATACTTGTGACTACAGAGAGTTTCCAGCACTGAGCTTTGGTTGGGTTTTCTGTAATAAGTGGTCCTTCTCTACCTGGCCTCTGAAATTTGTACCTTTGATTAATGTTTTAATTTGTTCATTTGCTGCTCTCTAAAGGCCCTTGGTGTCCTCCTTGTGGAAACTGTCAGGTTTTCTGAAGACTAAATAGCATTGCACAATTTAAAGAACGTCCCACACTGTATTATGTTGAAGCTGAAAATTATTTATTAAAGTTATTACTTGTCCCTTCTTTGACATACATTTGGAATTATAATTTCTGTGGAAAAGTAATGGACTTGGCTGTTAGAAACACAGAGTAGTTTCTGAACAGCCTAACAAGCCCCTAGTATTCTTGTGGTTACAATGAAATATGCATTTTTTCACACTTAAACGACAGATAGAATGTGTGCACACCTTCAGTGAAAGGACATAGTTCTTTACAGTAAAATGCTTTAAAGTCTAGAACTAGAAATCGAGAGATTCCTGCTGAGCTGTACCAATAGGGGAAAGATGGGTTTATAATTGTCCATTCAGTTTCCCTGTCTTTATACAAGAAAAGATAGAAGGTAATACTGATATTGTATCCTTATGATCAGCCCTTGTTTTTGCACTTCCCTCATTTATGGCTTGTGCATGGTTTCAGAAGATGCACAGAATCCTGCTCCCCATTGATCACACTGGGAGGCTGCAGTTGCTGAGACTGACATTCATTTTTTGGTGAAAAAAACCAAAAGCCCCTAAGTTGGCCAATGTCTCTCATATGGTGCTCTGTGGAACCAGGTCCACCCAATTGTAAAAGAATTTGCAACAGAATTCTGATCTATTTTGTCATCCTGAGGAGGTTCAGTTGTGCTGATGTGTTTTGAATTATATTTTCCTCTACAAGAGCATCTTTTGTGCCTCCATATATATTGCAACAATGTGCACAGGCCTGCTGGGAAGTTTAATATTTTATTTTGCTGACCTTCTGGATGTAAAAGTATCAGTAATCAAACTTTCCTGACAGAAAAATTGGTAGTGGGGCAAGTTTCATAAAGAATCATACCAAGCTGTAAAATGACTATCAGTTAAAAGCAGTGGGTGCCACCCACCAGAAGATGAGGCTGGGAAATAAACAGTTGAAACTGTGCTTCTAGGGTGAGCAAATAAGCAGATGTGTGGTGACAGGATGGATTTGAGAAGGGTTTTGGAGGCTGGATGTGAAATGAAAACAATGAGGCATATTAAATCATATTTCTGAAGAGAAATGTGAGTAATAGCGATGTTTTCACTAGATTAACCTTACTACTGAAAAACTCTTTTTATCTCTATAGTTAGATTAGGTCTCTGCTTTCCTTCATACATGTCTGCATATCTGTATTACAAAATCTAACTTAAAATAGGGGCTTTTTGTGATTTCACTTTGTCAATGAAAGTGGTATTAGACCTGTGAAAAGTAGCGGCAATAGTTTATTCTTAAGTTTTGGTGTCAGAGTGAGTGTTGTTTGCTGAAGTGTTGTATAAAAGTTTTACAGAAGAAACTTTTGAGGATCATTTGACCTCCCAAACCAAGCTATGAAACTTGGTTCCTACAAGAGAAAAACCCCAAGGCCACAGTTTATTGATTTTTGATTTTTTTTTTTTCCCCCCCAAGATTAGAGGTCTGTTCTTTTTCATTGATGCTGCATTAACTTTGAATGCTACTTGATTCATCTTGCTATGTGGAGGGAACTTAATTTTTGATATGACTGGTTTTGTGGGAAGTTGTGTTTCCCACAGCAATTACGTGGCAGTTTCATTTCTGAGTCCTGCCTGTCAAGGGCCTCATCCATGATTGTAATTTACAGGAATTGTTCTGTTAATAGTTTTACAGCAAGATATATTGGTCCTGGAGTGGTCTGTCTTTTGTCAAGATTCCTTTGTGCAGGCTGCTAGCTTGCATATATTTAATTTCAGAGGAATGTAATGAAAATTGAGGAATGCATGCATTTGCACAGTCCACGTGGGGCACTGCAAATCCCTTATGATGTGACTGTCACAACAAAAAAGAAGCAATACAGAGCATTTGCATATGAGCTACTTTCACCTTACCTGCTTTAAGTTTTCTTTTATCCTTGTTTGTTTATAACTTCTGCTTTCTGTGTCATGATTTCAGCTGCCAGACAACCAGTTGTGCATCACTGGGGCTGCCGTATTTCCAGTGAGCATGCCTTGCTTAACATCAATACAGGCAATGTGACACCTGAGGTGTTGAGCCACCTGTACCTGTGTTGGTAGGTGCCTCTTCAGCAAATCTGACGCTGCCAGGAAGTGTCTGACTTGTCCTGCATGAGCTGTGCTGATAAGAGTGTGCATGTGTTATTAAAAATACCTGGTTTTCTTCCAAATGGTTGATGCGTCCCAGCTGGAACTGTTGTGGAGAAGCTTGAATTGAGATTGCTGTTTAACAGTAAGATATAGGGATTTTAGGCAGCCAGCTGCAGAGAAATTTAACTTCTTTATGCTCATTAGTCTGCAACAGCAATCACTTAGGGAGGGAATCCTCAGCTACCTCTACATTGATGCTGCTGTATGAGGTAATAAAGGGCAGGGATGAACTGGGGCTAAGCACCTTTTCACCCAGCAAGGAACAGAATTGCCTGAATATTTACTCTTCACAATTTCTGCAGTACCTAGTTACTCAGGCATAACTGCACACTGGATGTCTAGTTTCCAGAGTTGTGTAAAATCTACCTGGAAAAATGAAGACCTTCCTGTAAAAAGTTTTTGTCTTTTAATGTATGATCATCATTGCAGCTGCAGGGAATGCCAGGAAAGAAAGAATTCAGCCAAGTTCTCCAGGTCCAACAGGGAGTTTGTAATACCATGGGGTAGAGAAAAAAAATTGACCTTTTGACTCTTACATTGAATTTGTTCTGGAAGCTATTGAAGAAATGGAATTGTGTTATCCTTGAATCACTTTTCTGACTGTAGCAGCACTTAAAGTAATTGGTCTGCTTAAATTAAGCATGGATTTTTGTCATTTGTGATGGTATTTCTTTTTATTTAGTAATGCATCACAGTATATAACACCAAATGTAATTAAAGAAAGTCAATTTCACTTCCAATTATGACTTATATGTTACTTTTAGTACTTTGATTTTTAAGGTATGTGAGTGTGTGTGCTAATAGCAGCAGTGAGATTTCCCCCTCTCTAATCCCCATAATTCCTAGCAAGGTATGGGAGCATGGGCAGTGGTTGTTTCCCATAAAACATATGAAATGCTTCCAGGACAATGCCTGATGTGATATACAAATGATCCTGAAGTTATGGTGCAGCCTTTATTCTCAATGTGTAATATCACAGCTTTCCTGTAAACTTCAGTGTTAGCAAAGACCAATCAGAGGTCTCTAGACCAAGAGTTTGGGCAGTTTCAGGCATCTTGCCTTGAATTTCTGAGTGACACAAGTTCAGGAAATAATTCTGAACTTTCAAATAGTTTGAAAATGTTTTGCAAAGAGATGATGCATGTTCTTTTAAAAAATTCCAAACCCCCTGGACCAACACTTTCAGAACAGGAGGTTTGCACTCTGTATTCAAAATAGATATTTTAAAAATCACTTAATCTTAAAAGGCTTGAGAAATCTCTATCTGGGTGGATGCTCATGAGAAAGGGTAATGAAAGATGTTATTAGAAGCAGTTTTCAACCAGTTTTCAACCCAGTCATCTGGCCAAAAGTGATTATTCATCTAGTCCTGAAAGCTCTTGTTGTTCATTCTTTAATGTCTCTTTTTAAACTCATTTCATTTTAGTGACCAGTCTTCAGGCTCAGCTTTGTAGAAACTGGGGCCTATTGGTGGTTTTGTTTTCCTCTCTTTATATTCTGAAACAGAATAATACAGCACACACAGTCTAAAGAAAGGGCAACTTCAGCAGCCTGGAACCAGAGAGTGCAAATTAATTAGTTTTGGAAAGAGAGGTCTTGGGGAAATGTAGATGTCATCTGTGGAAAGCCTAAGTTCTTGACTTTCTTTCCCTGACTGAAGGTAGATAGAATCTCTTGAGTTTAGACCGATGGCATGAAGTTCAACAGTTGGTTCAGGTGTGTGAAAAAGACAAGGAGAAATGTAAGGATGATTTGGTGTACTTGAGCGGGGAATGTGAGGACCCCATTCCAGAAAGGGAGTCTCTTTAATTGAGATTTGTTAGGGACTGAATGCTTACACATCCACTTGGAAATTGTTGAATGAAAGCATAGCTGGACATTGAACAGAAAGGTTGAAGTTTGTCCTGGAGGATGTATGCAGGGCTTCAGGCAGTGACATAATTCTGAGAAAATATATTCAGATATCTCAATTTGCAATGAGCTTTGAATAAGTTCCCAATCCCCACTGGCTTTCATGCAAACAGTAGGGGAGAGGATTCATCTGTGTGTATACATATACATGCAAACACACACATATGTATGGGTAGATTTAGATACAGAAATATTTATATAGAGAGATATTTATGTGTGAATTTCAAGAAAAATAGTAAAGGAGTGTGTCTGTTTATATACATACATGTGTATACACTTGTGTGTAAATGTGTATGTGAGTCCATATGCAGAATCAAGGAAACATTTCCTCTGCTCCTTTTGTGCCTTTGCCCAGTCCCCCAGTAATCCTTCTGATGCCACTGTGCACAGAACTTCTTTGGGTTCTTCCCTGTTTGGAGACTGTTTCTGGTTTGTTTTACCCAGTTAAGAGTTGATGTGGATTCCTACCACTTCTTTCTGTTTTCCTTATTGAGACAGAAATTCCCATTCCTTCTCCTTCTGACATTTCTGTGTTTTATTTATTTATTTTTCTTATGGCTGAACCTTTGTGTGGGTTTTCTGGCTTTCTTCAGCACCCTGTCCGAACTGTTTTCAATGTCTAGCTAGCTGTGCACAGCTGCACAAATTGCACCTCCCAGCCAGACATGTGCAATTGGATTGAGCTGTGTGGGCCTTTTATACCTTCTGCATTTACTTTCTCATGTATTTAATGTTTGAATCTGGTGCTCTGGGCGTTATTTTAAGAATAAGTTCAATCATTTGAGGAGAAAAATGCATCATTAGACTGTAAAAATTAAATAAAAGGCAGAGGAAAAAATGTTTCAAAGTTTTGATTTTTCAGAGTCAGAGCCTATTTCCAATGTAATCTAAATGTCTGAGTTCTATTGGAGAGTGATTTAATATTTATCATCTTATAATAGCATTTGTTTAGGTGGAAATAATGCATTCTTTTTTGTGTACAAATTGAATAAATAGGATTAGTCTCACTACTGGGGAACATTGAGTCCTACAGAGATAGTTTTTAAATACTGGGTATTTTGTTTTAGTGTCTCTTGCTTTAGTAGCCAAGACTCAAATAAACTGTTTCTTACAAAGCCATATGGGAGAATTATAGAGGCCTTCAAGAAAGAGACAAAAATTGAGCTGGGACATCCCTTGCAATAATTTAATTGATTTTTCCCTGTTATGGGAGAGCACTAAATGGCAACAGCTACTGTCACACTATTTGGAGACAGTAGTTGAATTCATCAATTTGGAATGTCTTATGGGGTCAGGAACTATTGGCAGTCCCCACTTCATTGAATAATTTAGATTGGAAAAAGACCTCTAAGATCATAAAGTCCAAATATCAACCATGTCCCTAAGTGCCATGTCTACAGGTGTTTTAAATGCCTTCAGGGATGGTGACTCCACCAACCGCACTGCTTCTCTGGGCAGCCTGTTCTGGGGCTTGGTGACCCTTTCAGTGAAGAGGTTTTTCCTGATATCCAATCTAAACTCTCCTCATGCAGCTTGAGGCCATTTCTCATTGACCTCTCACTTGTTACATGGCAGAAGAGATGGACCCCCACCTGGTGGCAAGCTCCTTTCATGTATTTGCAGGGAGAGGAGAGGTCTCCTGTGAGACTGCTTTTCTCCAGGCTAGACTCTCCCAGCTCCCTGAGCTGCTCCTATGGCACTTGGCTCCAGGCTCTTCACCAGCTGTGTGATCCTGTAAGCACTGCATGATGTCACCAAAGTCACTGCTCCATGGCCTTCTACCTTCCCAGCACCCTACCTCATCCATCAGCAAGAATCAAACCTTGGGGTGGATAAATCTTCAGCTGTTGCATAGCAGATGAGGAAGGGAGCTCAGGAGAGTGATTTAGTGCTGGTGTGTGTTGTTGGCTTGAATTTCATTTCCAAAGTTAGAGTGATCTCCTCTGCTCTGCTTCTGGCCACAGTTTGCTTACATCAACAGCAAAGCATCTTCTAGCAAAGCATGCATGGGGAGTCAGGCAAATACAGAAACTGTGCAACAGAAGAATTGTTATGTTTGTACCAAAAAACCAAACAACACCCAGTGTCTGAAGAACAAAATGCCTTCCTTGCATAATGGGCCATAACCCAGTGATGTCACTTGTCCTAATGCAGTTCCTCAGTAATTCTCAAAGTCAATTTGCTTTGGCCCACTGGCATGAATATTTGACATTGCCATTAACAGGAATTAAGACATATCTCATCTCCCAAAAGCCATATAATAATGTCGAAGGAACTTTGTTAAGAAAGGAATAATCCATTAACTAGGACTAACATTTCTCTGTAATCACCTTTCTCCTTCAAATGACAGAATCTTTACAGGAAGGAACTGTCATTTATTTTTGTCATAGGAATAATAATCCTTCCTGCTGTGGAAGAATAATTAAAGGTCAAATTCTGGCATTGTATTCATGAGTCAGCACAGCCTGAGCACCAACACCTAACTGGACACCCCACCAGGCCCTTGTGGTGCAATAGAAATCTTGACTGAAGGAACAGCAGTGTGCTTTTCTTTTCAGTGAAGATTTTCTCTGTTGCTTTGCATTAAGGATGCTTTGTAATGTATGGAAGCATATATGAGTGCATCAAATTATTGAAAAGTAGTTTGGACCACCCAAAGTGAGCTCTCTCTATTTAGCAAGGAGCATTTGGTGACATTCTGTGGCTTTGCTGTATAAAGAAGTATCTGTGGGAGTCTTTGTGGTGCTGTATATCTTTTATTCTCTCCCATCCTGTGCAGCCATATAAGTGTGGACAAGCTGTAATTAAGTGAAACAATATATTAGAGTACTAAAATAGGAATAACAAGGGCAGCCTTGCAATGGGAAGGGTGGGAGGTGAGCAAAGAGGAACATTTAAAATACTGGGTTAGTGGCCAATTAGTGGGTTTGAGTGAGTACTCATGACAGGTGTATTTAAGTTTTCTTTCCCTCAAATCCTAATTAAATCATTGGAAAGAAAGAAAATTCCAAATTATGGTAGAAGGAGAGCCTGCAAGCCCAGAGACAAGTGAGTTTGGCAAGTTCAGCAGCTCCCAGTAACCACATACCGGCTTCAGGGAGATGTCACAGTGGTGTAATGGCAGTGATGGCACTAGGGGTTGGAAGTGCTTTTGGGGAGAATCTCAGGCCATCCTCTTCCTGTTCAGATTCCTGTTATTTAGCCAGTTCCCTTTGGGTCTAGTTTAGACAGAAAAATAACTAATTGGGAGTAAGAGAAGTCTTGAATATTTTTTTGGTTATGCCAGAGACCAGTAAGACATTTATGGTCTCTTCAGATAGATGCCTCAGGAAGGTGTTTGATGGTTTATAATGTTCTGTGCTTGAATAAAAAAACAACCAACCAGTTAGTAAAGTAGCAAGATAGGAAACTACAAAGTTAGCAATGAGATTTGTCCGTTTCCCTTTCTGTGCTTAGCTATGGTTAAGATGGCAGAGGAGCTTAATTTCACTAACTCAGCAACGCCATTGCACTTCATAAAAAAAAAATCACCAGGGTAAAAATTAGCTAAAAGCTTCACTTTTGGGGGGAAGGAGAGAAGGAACTTTATTTTTAAGGCTGAGGTCTATTTTATTGCTTAGGTTAAAGAATCTGGACTGAGTTGATTTAAAGAATAAATTTGAAAAATGTGTTACTGGTTCTCAAATTATGTAAGAGCTGATGTGCACTGAGTGAAAAGTCTCCTCGAAATTCAGCTGTTTTTCTAAATTCATTATATTTAGGAAATACAGGTAATAAAGGCAAGAGAGAGCTCTGAAGTTTTGCTGTGCACAAGGTTGCACTGTGAACTTGATTGCAGACTCTTAGCAAAGAATCAACCCAGCAGCAGCAGGTGCTTGCTCAGGTTTGATATCAGGGCTTTCCAGAAGAAAAGGGTCTTGCAGAGTACAAAGGCTACTAAAAGCTTTAATCAGACGTTGTTAAACATGAGGTATTCCAAACATTACACCAAAGTCACAGGACTAGTGAGTGCTGCTGCTCAGGAAAGGAGTTTGTTCCCAATGTTCCACTGTTTAATCCCTTTTGTGTGCTAATTAACCTTCTATGTTTCCTCTTCCTCAGCTGATGTCAGGAAGATTCGTTGTTATTCTTATATTGTATCATGGATTGGAATGGAGTAAACCATCTCTATAAGAGTTCTAAAAACCTGAGTCTGCAGTAGTTACTGTGATGGTTTAGGATCGGCTAAAAATATTTGAATTTGATCATGGTTAATGCAAGATTTAACTTTCTCTTGGTCCCATTTTTAAATTCCTCTACAGATGGACTTTTCCTTTGCTTGAGACTTAATGAAATTTATTAATCACTTTATAATAAAATCAAACAAATTTGAGATCCTTCTGCTGCAGAGGGGCTGGCAGTACCACCTGAGGGAAAGGGACATCCTTACAGAACTAATAATCACCTCAGGCAGGGGGGAGTATTTGAGGAGCTCTGACCCTTTACAGGAGAGAATTGCATTTTCATACCAGGTTTTTAATATTAACATATGAAGAAGGATTACCCTTGCTGTCTAGTAAAACAATAGCTAATTACATATTTGGTTTTTAATAATGATGAAAGTTAGTGTTAGACAATCATTTGGGGATTCTGAATGACTGTTTGGAAAACAAAAAGCCTTGCTGAATTTCCTCCTAGTTGTGCTCACTGTGCTTTTCAAGTATTGCTTCAGCAGAAATCTGTAGAGACATGTTTTTTTATCATGGATTGATTAGAAAATGAGGAGGTAAGAATACCTATGGTTTTTGCATGTGAGAGGGAGTGATTTTGGAGATGTTTAGATCAACATGCTCCTGAATGTTCTTGTGTTACTAATCTAACGGGGAAAAAAAAAAAGGTAAAAAATAATGCTTGAGTATTCTCTTTAGCAGAACACACTAACCAAAATAAGCAGCAAAATGTTTTTTCCTTAATAATGGTTTAAAGACTAGAAATTGGCAGGCAAAAGGAGACCTGTGGGTATATATGCAAATAGCTTTGTTTTCCCATATGTCTTGGGTGGGAGGATGGCTGCTTTCTCTTTAGCTAATTCTTTATGTGTTAAAGAGATGTGGTGTTAGGGGAAAAAAGTCTTTATTTATTTATTTAAAAGATAAATGAAAGACTATGATAATGATCTGAAAGTAGTATTTTCAACATTTAATGTTTATTGCTGTTAATTACTGTGGTAATTGTATAGAAGTGGTAATGTGTGATGGTAATTGCTAGTTTATTTTTTTGAAACATGTTAGTGCATCCACAAGTGAGTTTTTCATTAGAAAATCTTGTGTAGGAAGTAGCCATGTTGTCAGACACCAGACTCTGCCCACAGCCTGTCTCATGGTGGGGAGTCTCTTACAGAACTTGACTGACTTATATGAAATATCATATGTTTAAAATAAAATTAAGGCCAAATAGTCATTAAACTTAAAGACCACAAAAGCTGGCAAGATTCTTCATCTCTATGCTTTCAGCTTCAATTGCCAGTGAAAAGTAATTGGCATTTCAGTGTCAGGGAGATGACCGATTTTCATTGACTTTTAGAGCAATCTCTTGGTCTACAGATTGTTTTGCCTTTTGAATACATTTTTACCAAGACCTTTTTAAAAAATGTGACAATTCTTAATTTTACTGAAATTTAAGGGAATCTTCCATACATCAGTTTAACCTGTCAGTCACGTTTACACTCATGGCCCACAAACTTCTGGTTACCACATGGTTTGCAGCAGCAAGCAGTGCTTGCATCCCTGTGGTTTTTCCACAGCTTTTCTGTTCCAAATGTTCAGGTCATAAGTTGTGTGTGTGGTTTAGATTAGCTTGCTTTTTTAAGAGTGGCTAACATTTATCACAAACGAGGTTAATTCCTATGGTGAGGGTTGAGCTGAAGTCCCGCCCCTTAATGTTTCTTACAAAAATGTCAGTAACAGAAGCCAAGCCTAGTTGTTCACACTTTTCATGTGAATCCTTTCAAAGAAAAGATGGTGTGCCCCACTTTGATATCGGTTTTGAAAAGAAACTCTGAGTATTGATTCATAATAGGGGTTGTATTTGTTGGCATTCCTGTTGGAGAAGGCACTTCCTCCTCTTTTTGACACCTTGACCCAAAGGGCTTAATTCAGCAAGAGATTATTGAACCAATGGGGTTCTTCAGGAGGGGTCTTACTGTACTCACATGCAGTTTTGTTCTCCTTGTATTGAGGGTGAGGAAGTGAGATCAGTATTCATTAAGTCTGAAGTGGCTTCTGTGTTCATTTGTGGTTCATCTGACAGCCATGCACTTTGCAGTTAGTGTTGCTATTTAAGGTACAGGCTTTGTCTCTCTCCTTGCTTCACACAGCAATGGGGAAATGGAACCATCCCTATCAGAGGTAATTGGTAAAAAGCCATAACAACTGCCACACTATGCACTGGGGTTTATATCTCACTTTACTTGCTGAGGCTGCAAGTCAGAGCTTGGAAATGATTTGCCTTTCTCCCTTTGTAATCATCTTCTGCTTCTGAGGCTTCACTGGAATGCAAGTCGTGAGGACTGGGTTATTACTCTGTCCTTTGCTTGTGAGCTTGCCCTCACAATGGGAAGAGCTGTGGAGTCATTTGGGCAGCATTAATTGGAGGCTAATCAGGAGCTGGTCGTCTTCCTTCCCTGCAGTCTACACAACAGCTGCCTGTACAGTGGCACAGCAGCTAACAAAGCAGAGCCAGCTTTTTGGGAGAGCTCTGTTGATTTGGCATGTCTGTCCTTACAGCTGCCCACCCACTGCTGAGACTGACTGGTGATGTAAAGGGTAGGAGAAAAAGACGCATGAACATATTTGCTGAGACTATTTCAGGGGGCAATTTTTGTGTTTTTACTCATGTCCTTGTGCTGACATCGTGTTGTCACTTATTGCTCTACATATGTGTGCATATATGTGTAAAAATGTGTACATCTATGTGTAAATGAAGATCAAAGACAGTTCATGCTTGTCTTGATGAATGTCACTTGGAAGCTGTAATTAGAAACTGAGCTTAAAATACAGAGGTAGCATAAATAGAAAAAGACCCCAAAACTTGTGGAAATAGGAGTTTGGTTTGGTACCATTTAGACACATGGATAAAGGTGGTATTTCTGGGAAAAAAAAATTTCTTGGGAGTTTTGTTCGTGGTTTTTTGTTTTTTCAAAACAACATCTAGCTTTTCAGGCTCCCAAGCAAGTCAGTTTTACGAAGTTGGAGGGTAGGAACTAATACATAGCACTCGGTCTTTGTAGGAACATACCCTCATTGAAACTGCACAATTCCTTGTGCTATTTCTTTTGTGCACACACAGCACAAATGTGAGGTGTGTGTATCATGTTTGCAAGTGCACATGCTAAAAAGCCAACACAGAACCCACTGGTAATGAGCCCTGCCTGTAGTTGTTAGAGCTATAAAGGTTTTCAGTTACAACTTTGTTTCAAGGTAACCCTGTTACCTCTGTTTACCATTTTACTTTTCAGATCTAATTTGTTGTGTTTGGTCGGTCCTGAAGAGTGAATGTTTTTGGCAAGATCAGGTTTTGTAGGTAATGTGATTTGTGTTGGTTTGTGAACACCAAGTATGTGGCAAACACATTGGAGTTTGTGCGTTTGAGTGCTGGGAGCTGACTACCTCTTAGTGTTTTCTTCTCTTCTTGCTTTTCCTTCTCTTTCTCTGGTATTTCGGATGGAAAGTGTGAGATTTCCATCACACCACACAGTGTGTGCCAGGCAGTCTGTTGTCAGGGGCTTCCTGAGGTAATGCTGTCTTCACCATGTGCTGGAGGTATGCAGTGTCTTGTCCCTGCCATCTCCCTGTTCAGCCAACTCTGTTATTAATGGATGATCGGACTGGGGGGTGCAAGGAATTCCACGTTACCTGAGGTAGCATTCGTGCGTAGGCTTTGCTGAGAGCTTCTGAAAGCTGAGTCTGATAGATGTGGTGTTGGAAGTTAGCTCCATTAGCTCCATGCATATTATAATTAAAGTCAGGCAAGCTGATAAATATTGGAGATGGTTGGCTGTAAATCCTGATGATAGTCAAGGTAAAATATGTTCTAACTTAGATGATACTGAAGTAAAATTACCTGAAGGACTTGTCTCAAGGACAAAATCAACATCTTTTTAAGGATTAAAATATTTCCTAAATTAAATTAAAAGATAAGAATTAGATGTGATGTTAAGATGTTTGAAATGGTGAGAGCATAGAATATTTTACTGTGAATTTAATCATGTTTTGAAGGACTTCAACCTGAATGTCCATATGTTTGAAAAATGAGAGCTTGGTAGACCATGGAGGGACATTTGCTTTGCTGCACTGGTCTTCCTGCTTGAACACTTGTTTACTGTTGGAAGCTTAAAGTGATTGATAATAAAGCTCTCCACAATTTTATTTCTGTCATCTGTAGTGTTTGATATTGCTATTAAGGCAAGTGACAAAAGGAATGCAGGCCTGAAGAGATGTAATTGTAATGCAGCAGTGAGGCTTTCTATGTTAGTTCCCACTCCCTGAGACATTTTGATAATTGAGAGCTTGTTTCTGCTTTCCAGTGTGTATTAAAATGGTAATAATTGCATAATCTCAGTCCTATCCTGCCATAGTAATTTTGAGTTCCCATTGTGTTGGTCTCTGTTTCATTGTACCCAGATGCTTATATGGCAAACATTATGACTGGGAGGTAATTCTGCCTTAGGTAATGCTCTTTTTCTCTAGTGCCCTTGTATACTGATGATTGAAAGTTTAATATGTTTACACCTAGAGGATTCCTGCATGAAAGTCGTTGTTGTCTTTTGAGAGTGGGATATGCACAGATAGCAAGTGTTTAATTCATCTTCCTATTTTCCTATTTTTGATTAAAGATTATTTTTTTAATGAAGATGTTTCTTAGTGAAAGGGGGGAAGAAGGGACAACAGGAGAGTAAGGTTGTTATTTTTGTCTGTTGATTTTACGAGTGTGTTGGGGTTGGAATTGTTTCATAGCACTGATGATGGTTTGTTAGGATGTTTTTAACAGCATCATCCCTGGACAGTGGGGGATGCTTTGGTTCCCTGGGAATGAAAGGTGGATGCCACTGCTGACAGCACTCTGCTTCACCCTGCAGTGCTGGGGAAAGGGTTTGGCACCAGCACAGGTTTGGCTTTGGGCAGTGTTGGAAGGCTTCAGGAGTGCTGGGAGACCCAAATGGCAGGGACCAGGTTGTGGAAAAATGGCTTTAGATCTCGGATAAAAGCATGGTCCCTTTCCCATAGCTCTTCTCTCCTCTGTCACAGATTGTTGAGTTAAAGTTGTTTGAGTTTGATAGTTGAGTTGTTATTCAATGCAAATGAGCAGCACAAATGGGTATGCTCTGCTTTCCAGTTTCACAGTGGCTGGGGTTGGGGATTTGTGCAGCACAGGTCTCTACATCCAGTAATAATTCTTGTAAGTCAGGGCTGGTGAGAAAACACCTACAATGTATTGCAGAATGGTTGAGATCTAGGTAATTTCTATGCTGCAAAATCTTGAAAATTGTTAATATTTTTCCTTCACAAAAGTGAGAAATAGTTTTTCATAGTAATTCCTGTCCATGAGAAATGCAGGGGCACTGGTATCTTCAGACATTAGCAAGGAGATGAAACTCCTTGAAGAAATGCTAGTTTTATTGGCACAATATCAACCTGCTGCTGACTTGGGGTAGTTGGACCTATTTGGTCTATGAAGAAAAACATTTAATACCTTAATCATGAGTTGGAAATATAAAAATGCTTGTATTTACTTAATTTTTGATTTATTTGGGGACATTTTGAGTCAATGTATGCAATGTTGTGTTTCAATAGATGCAGTTTTCATCTTTAGAGGCAAACATTATTTCTCATGCATGTTTTCTTTCTGAAAGCGCTTGGGTAAAAAGGCCAAATAAATTAAATATGCAGATGCTTTTTTCTTTATTTTTTGGATGTTGACCTTCCCAGAACAGCAGTAATGATTAGTGGTGTTTTGAAGGCAGACATCTTGCTTTATCTCTAGAGTTTTTCTGTAGTTTTGAAATGTTAAATTGAAACATAAATGGAAAATGTTTACTTTTATCTCTGTAACTATTCCTATGTAGTTTTCTGTTTGTTGACAGGCAGCACTTTGTGTTTCAGCACTGCACAGCTCCAATCAGCACACTGATCTTTATAACCACTTTGTGCACACTTTACCAACATTTTGACATCATTTTCCTTGCTTTTTTCCTTTTAACCCTTGTATTTATTGAAAAGCCCTTTCCATTTATCAAGCTCTTATTATCTTTACTAATAAAATTGTGATGATCTCCAGCCTTAGAAAAACATCACTGTTTGGGGACCTGGTTCAGCTAGAGTTCTACATCAGGAGCTCATTTTTTTACTCTATTTTTAATGAGAAAATTGCTCTTCAGATTGCTATACAGGAGTTGAACATGAGGCATTTATGAAAGATGAGACGTTAAACCTTCTAAGGAGCACTTCCCTTACTGCAGGCTTGTCAATGTATTTCTGCCCAGTTTGGAATATTTACTAGTTTAAAAAAGAAAAGAAACCCAGAAGAAAAAGTATTTTCCTTGTATGAGTTCAAGTTTTTGTTTCCAGTTTGGACATTCCAGTTTAAATTGTTGTAATTACTAATTAGTATTGACGGAACATTAGCAGAAAGCATTGACTACAGAGGATTATTTATTTTATGCCTTTCGTTTTCCAATTTTTAAAAAGCACTTAAAAATTGTTTTTGTTCAGGAATATTCCTAGTTTTTCCATACCTTTAGAGAACCAATTCCTTTGAATTTAAGGTTTTCAGTTATTTTAAGTTCTGTTGAAGTTAGGTTACCATATAGGTATTTTCTAAAAGCGTGTTTGAGGAATTTTTTATAATTTATGTGAACCTGCATATACACGTGAATGTATTTATAAGCAATATGATTTGATGTGTTTGTTAAACTCTTTCTCATACTTTTATGTTTTTCAGAAACTATAAATCTGTATTAAGAAAAGGTAGGGTGATACCTGATTTTTTTGTAGGCATTAAGTTTGTTTGGTCTGTGGAAACCAACAATTACTGTGGATAAAAGCAGATTCAAAGGTATTTTGATGAGCTGGGAGGTATTTGTTTATTCTCAATAGAGAATCCCAAGTTTTGGTCTGAGTCTGACTCCAGTGCTTCTGCCTGTAGCAGAGCACCTTCCTGAGGCTGTGTCACACCTGCCCGCCAGTCTTTGCTGTTAACCTGCTGTCGGTGAGATCCTTCAGTGGGGGATTCCTTGACAGTTCTCAAGTTACAGTGTGAGGAGACAAAATCTATTGCCAGAGGATGAAAGATCACCTAATGTTTTCTCTCTCAAGGGGGTCACTTCCAGAGGGCTGGAGTGCTCTGCCTTTCCTTGAGAAAACTCTGTGTTTTGTGCTGTAACTGGTGTGCCACGACATCTCACATCAGATTTGTGTTTCACTGTTTTTCACCTGCTGGATTTGAGAACTGTTGAAAACTTTTTCCTCATACCTCTGTGAAGCTGATCAAGTATTGGTTACTTGATTATTAATATATTAAGACTGTTAGACTTGATTAAGATGAATAGACTTGATTATTAAGAGTATAAAGATATGAAACTGCAATAGCGCCCAATCCCTTTAATGTGATCGCCTCAGTCTTAAAAAAAAACAAAACAAAACCCCCAAACAGGGTAAGCATAAAGTAGTAGGGTAAGTATGTGTTTAAAAGGGTGTCCCAAAGGCCTGCCTGTGGATGTTGCCTGCACTATGAGATGAAATTATTATTGCCATATCAATAGGACTGTGTCCTTTAAAGAATTTAATTCCTTAAATTAAATATGGAACTGAGTTCTCTGCTAATTACTAGTTAGCAGAGGGAAACCTTTGATAAAATATGAAAAATAACATAAAAGAGAGAACTTAGTTTGTAGAATATATTATTAGAAGAATCCTTGTAAGTTGATTGGGTTTTGCCTCCACCACCTCTTGTGTTGTCTTCTACAATTTGCCTATATTACCTATCTGCTTCTGAGTATTGGCATTCCCAGTCAAAACTAGTCTGCTGGTACTGTAAAAAATGAGTCAAATCAGTGTTGAGAATTCTAGCAATAATGCAGTACAAGTACTTTTAATAATTCTGTGGATCCTCTGTGTGTGTTGTGATTTCTGTGCTGAAGCAGTGAGGTGCTTTGTGAGTCACACTGAGAGAAGCCTCAGGAAATCCCAAGATCCCACTCTATGTGTATAAATATATTTGTTTTCAAATAAGACCTTGGACCTGAATACTGAGGTACCATGCTGAATACAGAGGTACAATGCTGTTTTGTTTTAGGGGAGTGGTTTTTTTGTTTTGATTTTTTGTTTGTTTGTTTTTCTTGGAGTGATATGACCTCAGTAGCATCCTTAAATTTCATGCCTACACATCAGTAGATTTTGAGAGAAGACATGGAGCTGCAGAATGGTTTGGGTTGGAAGGGCACCTCAAAGAACATCTGGTTCCAACCCATCTGCCATGGGTGGAACCTTCCCCTCAGAACCCCATCCAGCCTGGCCTTGAGCACTGCCTGGGATGGGGGGCACCTCTAACTTCTCTGGGCAGTTTGTTCCAGAGCCTCTCATCCTCACAGGAAAGAATTATTTCCTAAAATCTTCTCTAAACCTGCTCTCAGTGAGAAGCCGTTTCCCCTTGTCCTGTCACTATATGCAAAAGAACTTGCAGCTAGGAAACCTATAGCAATCATTTTTTGTGAAGAATATTTTCACTGATTTTATTTTAGGAAAGATGTCATTTCTTATTTACAGTCTGAGGGAACTTGACATCACAGAAACACCTTGGCCTTCCGGACCAGAGCCCAGAGAGGGAGGGGTAGAAAGGGGGAAAGTTCCTCTAATTAGGGTAAAGATAAAGTGAAAGAAAAAATAAAAATAAGTTTGTCCTTCTTTTCCACTCAGAGAACAGAAGGAAATAGAGTAAGCTTGGGGTTTTATGCAAAGTTAGTTTTTGGACAGCCTATACTCAAAAATTATTTCATTGGAAAAAGTGTGTTTTAACAAGGTAATTACTAGGCATTTGCTGAGACTGATTATACTGTAAAGGAGCAGTTTAAAGGCCCAAGAAGAAATAAATGACTCAGAAGGAAAAAGTTGTCATCCACCCATGCAATCACCAGAAATAGAGAAAACTTTTACACAATAACAGGTACAATTGTGGGTTAAGGAGCCAGGAGCCAAGGAACTGTCAGTCTGGAAGGCAGCAGGAGGAGAGCCTGCTGTGAGGAGCTACTCCTGACAAATCCCTCTCTGCCACCATTCCAGAAATGAGACAGCATTAAAATCAGTTAATGCTCAGGTGATTCTCATTATTAGATATATAATTTAAGACCCACTAGATGAACTTGTTTGATGTGGTAAGTTAGTTGTAATGCATTTTTTTTTGAATGGCTGGGAAAGGCACTATGTTTCTAGAAATGCTCTTTGAAGTCGGATTTTTGGTACCACAGCTTTTGAAGGCACATCCAATTTTTTATGTGATTATCTCAGATACCAATAGCAACACAAGCCTTATGAGGTCTCAGTGCCCTGCTTCTTTTAGCATGGTTTTCTCCAGCTGGTCTGTTTTGGTCACAGAATAATTGGTATTTGAGTTTTTCACTTGAAAGCTGGTTCACATATGACTGAGAGCTACAGCCACACCTTTAACTGCAGTGCAAGCAAACTAAATATGATCACTACAGATCCAGCTGCTATCACACAGCATTCCTGTAGGGGTAAATCAGACCTGCCAGGTTTGTTCTCACCACTTTGCAGCTCCCTGAATTGCTCTCTGTTGCTTGCTTTACTTGTGTGAGAAAGAAACTTCCCAACAGTGCTCTCACCAACTCACTTTAGGAGTTCCAGCCAACACCCAGAAATGCTTGAAATTTAAAAGAGATAAAGGTCCCATGCATGGCTTGAATACTTATTTATTTGTGAGAGCAAAGTTCAAGGCACAGAAGTTCCTCATGCTAGGATTTATTCCTCAGAATATAACTTGAAATCTCAAAGCTGCTTCGTAAGATGGTCTCAAATGGAGAAGTTTGGGAGAGACAGATGAGCAGGACCATGATCATCTCCTCAATGAATGAACTTTCTCTCTCCATGATTTATAAAATGAGTGGAGCCTCAAAGGTTTCAGTGGGAAAGACTGTTCCTGAAGTTAACGTGTAAGTTTTTCTTAATGCTTGATAGATGAATTTTGTTTCAGTTGGCACTGTTGAGTAAAAGAAGCCATTTAGTTCAATTCTCAACCTGCCTTCCTCCACCCCCAGTTCAGAATTACAATTTAAGTTGTTGTGTTTGTGAGACTTAATCCCACTGTATGTGAGGAAAGCAGCTCTTTACCTAAGTTACTTCAAGAAATGATAGAAAAACCCCCAGTATATACAATGATATGTACATAGAGTTGTCAGAAGTTGGTTTGAGGTTGACTATGGTGGTTTTGAGTAGCCATCAGCTACTCAAGACAAGTGATACAACTAATTAAATTCTGCTTTCATAGATTAAATTGATTGCCAATGGCAGCAAAAGTGTCAGTAATAGAATGGAACTACTTTCTCTTTTTCCGGGCTATCATTGTTCATTTTTAGAATTTTAGTTCCTAAATTTGGCTAGTTGAGGAGAATGGCTTTTGCTGCAGGGAGCTTCAGGTATTATCAAAACAGTCAAGAAGGTACAGATCCTGTGACTGGAGTTGGTAAGGGGAAATGTCATGCACTTAGTGCAGGGGTTAGATATGCTCCAGGAAAACAACAGTCCAGTCTTGGAACCTCTGCTCTTGGCTCTGTGGATTGTGTGCATTAATAGTCGTTAAAAATGCTTTCACAGACAAAGAAGGGAGGGGGTCAAATAATCAAATGTTAAAAGGTAAACTTTTGGTGATCAAAGGATGGTGTTTTACAAGTGTGGAAATTAATGCTCAAGAATGACTATTGGAACCTTTTCTAAAAAATTGTTTAAGCTTTTCTCCCTCTGTTGAGCTGGAGGAAGAGATGCTGCCTTTCGTTTTGTTCTCTGTAAGAAACCAGAAGAACAGGAGAAGAGCAATATGCCTTGCTCAGCAGCCTAAGTTTGAGTATGTCTGGGCTTTGGTTCTTTGTTTTATCTTTGTTGTCCATTCAGTTTACAACTGGGCGCTCCCTCATGTTTGAATGTGCGGAAGTGTGAATTATTCTTTTTGGAAGCAGAAAGCACTGGAGCACTTCTTAGCAGAACAAAAAACAAGATGATGATCCTGGACCAGTCTTTGTCACAATGGTTTGAAGGTTGAAAGTCTGGATCAGACTTCTTTGTTTTGTTTTGCTTTTGGTTGCTTGCACAAGGCAGGAATGAGAACCCCTTTTAATGTAACATGTCTGTTTGTCTTGCAAGAAGTAGTCCTGTAATGTTTTCTGGTTTTACTTTTCTGAAGAACTGTGAATAAAATGTATGTTTGGCCATGCCCTCTTAAGCAGAACCTTGTAATGCCATAGGTCTAGTGAACCTTCAGTTGTGAAGGTTACAAAGTCTGAATTTCTACATCAGCTATGTTCTGTGTTTTCATATTAACTGTCACATTAAGAAAAAAGATGATTAGCTACATTTATTGCACACTTTAATCTGCAGACATTTAGATCTGTATTTTCAACTTCAAAGGTTAGGTGTCAGGTTTTACAGTTGGGATAACTTGGACAGAATGCTAATCAGCAGCTCTGGAAGCTCTCTGAAGAGTTTATAATAGTCCACTGGAGGAGTAGTGGACCTTAGGATGTCATATTTCCCTCTGTGTTCTTTTCTCATGCAGTTCTTCTTTGCTTTCCAAAACATATTTAGATGAAGTTGCCCTTACTGCCTGTTTTGCTTCATGTTGTGTGTGAATCTAAATGTGATAGCTAAATATCCATGAAACACGTTATTTTATCTGCCCGCTCTGTTCATGCAGTGGGAAAGAAAACTTTGTTTTCAGCCAGCCAGAGCTGCTTTGCAGGTGAATACAGAAATGTAACTTTAGTGTGGATATTGCTGGCCTGAAATCTCTCTAGCTAGAGAGTGGTTAAAAAAATATATTTTTTTTCTGATCAATCCTTTGATAATCCCTATCATTCTCTCAATGGATGACTATTCTTATTTTCCTTTAAAAATGTAGGATGCACAACAAGAGTAATTCTGATTTTAATTATTGATAACTTCTGGAGCCATTGGCAATCTAATTAAAGCACAATAAGAGAGTCAAATTGTGGAGAAACTAGATGAAGTAACTTTCAGTGCATTGCATGAAACAATAAGCAATGTTAGCTTTGATACCTACACTAAAAGCTGTGGAGACTCCTTAATACGATTAGAATAGACAGACCCACACACCTCATCCCAAAAGCCTGGATGTTTCATTGTCTTCAAAATTCTCTGGGACTGTTAACCAGTTAAGGAAGAAGCTGCAAAGACTGAGTTTTCTGTTTTATTTATGTGTTTCTTAAGTGACTGGTGGTTATCACAGATAGTCCTTGAAGTGTCCTTGGCAAGATTAACATTGACTTCCCACTGAATTGATAATTATCCTACAGCAGCACCTCTGAATTCATATAGAGTGGGTGGGCTTTTGGGAGTCCGTGACAAAGAGCCAATGTAATGGCTTCAGGCAGGATGCTTTGTGATTGAATGCAAGAGTTCAAATGTACTGAGGACTATTAATATGTGTCAAACTTCTCTGCTACCTCTCCTGGTTAATGAGGTGGAAATGAAGAGAGATCATTCTGAACAGCCAATTGCTAAACCATCTTTGTTTATTGAAGATGTTTTTTCAACTGTTGCTTGTTTTCTTTTCTCTTTTGCTTGTTTAGTTTGATTTGTTTTGTATGATGGAGAATGTCATCTTTTAAGAGTGACTTCTCTCTTTCCCCATCTGTTCTTCCTTTCTTTATTTGTTGGTGACATTTGGATTTGGTTGGTTCTTTATTTGTAGGGAGATGCTTTTGATATCAAGAGGTTTTTAGGAGCCTTCTCTGAGAGAAAGACTTAGGAGAAACTATGCAGGTAGAAGGTCAAATCCCAATTAGATTGCTGTAAAATGCAGATGTCCTGCACAGGTAGACACACACAGCTGACTTCACACTGCTGTTGTGCTTCTGCCCGCAAGGAGACAGGCACAGTGTTTTGGTCCAAGCGTACTGAGACAAAGGGGCAGGCTGAGTGAAGCAGGACAGAATGTGCAGGGCAGCTGGCTCAATTAATTCCAAAGGTGGTGGGGAAGTTTTTCAGTGTCTTCCTTCATACTGTTCTGCAAATTGATAGGAATGTTTTTGCACTGTGACTTTTATAACAAAGCAAGTTTTAACACTCTTTGGCTTCCCAGGAGTGCTAGAGCAGATACTCAGGTGCTTGGGAACATTCTGGTGCTTTTAATTCCAACTGGGAATATTGTAATGGGATTTGGCATATCTGACCCTCCTCCTACAAGTGATAGCTTATGAAAAGGAGCAGTGCTGGACTTGTGGGCAAAGAAAAGCTCCACTGATTTGACATGTAAAGAATCCCATGCTGAAAGCAAGAAGAGATTTTTCTGGACAGTGTTGTCAGGTGCCTGTCTTGTGGTTTGTTTCTCTCACAGCTTATTAATCTTCTCTTCTAAGCACAGCTCCAGCAAACAGTCAGGTCTGTTCTCTCCTGGTGAGAGGGCATACAGCAAACTGACAAACTGGTTCTGCTCTGCTGCTGTCAGGAAGCAAAACTCCTACTGGCTTCATTTAAAACAAAAACAAGCTGCAAGCCCAGAACACCAGAACAGCCGCAAATGATTGGTGTCTCACAGTGCTCCTTTGCTTCTTTGTCTCTTCAGACCCCATGGCACTGTGTTACTGTTTTTCTTCTGAAGAAAGCAACTTCATCTCAGCTTTTGTAGTTACTTTCCTTTAGAAACAAAAGCGAGACAGGCAGTAAATAGTCTGCTTGCTGGTGATAACCTGATCTGCTCATGTTCTGCCATAAATGTGCTGAAACCATGCCATGCTGATGAACTCAGCATCCTGGTCTCTTCACCATTCAGGGGTTTTTGTCGCAAGGGGTTAGGAAAAATTTCTCACTATTTATAATATTATCAAAGGGCTTCATTTTTATTATAAATTTTTTTATCTTTAGCTATGCTAGTTTTTAGTCCATATACAAAGCAAGTATCTTCCATTGACTGATGGAGATAAAGCAATATGTGCATATTTTTAGAGTTTATTAAGATATTCTTAATCTAGGAATAAAAATTTTTAGTTTAGGGACTCTTGATCCTCAGGAGAGAATAGAACTGCTGTCTTCCAAACCCCATAGAGCACTCTGAAAGTAAGTCTGTAGCCCTGGAAAATTTGGAAATAAATGAAAAAAATATGTTTTCCTTTGCTGTTGTTTAAATATAAAGACCAAATTGACGGAGTGCTATTGGAAGACAAATTAAGCAGCACAGCAGAGGTGTTGTGCAAAGAAGGAAAGGTCTTGTCAATAAAAGACTGTGCAGTGAATAAGTCTTCGGTTCCTTTTTGGTGCATGCTTTGGGAAGTCCTAAAAGAACATGATAGAGAAGTTTGCAAATATATACTGAGATCAGCTTTCATGGAAATGGGATTAACGTTTAAGGATTCTTTATATCTAAATGCCTTAAAAAAAAAAAAAAAGTTTTATTTTTATCATAAAATGAAGTAATGCTTCAATCTTACCAGAATAAGACCTATTTATTTCATAAGTGTTTGGGGTGTTTACCTAGAAATGAACTTTGAATTTAGGATGCTGTTTCAGTGGTTAAAACATTATGCCTTTTTTTTTAGGGACATGAATGATAAATATCTGTTGTCCATGAGATTAAGGTGATGGAAAAGAGCTGATAATTATCTTTCTTTTATAAGATTTGCCCTAGGGTCTTGGTGCCTAAACCAGTTATTATGCCAGTTTTACTGCTTTTTGCAGTGGTTAATTACCCATATTTTACTTTATTTGCAAGCTTTTATGATGGGGTTGATGGAGAAGACAGACTCTTGGACTGCATAAAATGACAGTTTACAGACTAATTATTTCTATGGGGTTTTTTTTTAAGCCAGTGGTTAATCTAACCGTTGTCCCAAGTTGAGGAAATGGTGGCCCAAGCAATCAGAAAACAAAGGCAAATAACTAGAGCAGGAAGGCATGTCCAAGGCTGTCAGGGTCTGGTTAAAAGAATTTTTTGACAATCAGTACTTTGGAGCCAAAAGATGGAAGTTTGTGTTCTGTCTTGCAAGATGTATTGCAAGATATATTGCAAATAGAAAAGCAGGCTTGAATGTCATTGGCATAACTGTGATACGATTACAATGATATATTACAGACATGCAAAATCACTGAGAAATGCCAAGGAGTTTTAGTTTTCTTCTCTTAGTGCCTGTAATTTTTTTACAGCCTCAGTGATTACTAACATAAGATTACAATATAATATAATTTGAAGGATTTTGCACTTTTGTAAAATGTGTTAACATTGAAATCAGTGTTTATTGAAGTTAGGAACTCGTTCGTGAGTGGGTTTTTTGTATGTTAGAACCAGCTTATCTCATATTTTAACATTAGGATTCTTTGAAGATAAGAAGCAGAGTACTTTTTACACATGGAAGCAGAGAACAGGTGAAACCCACCCTGTTCCTTTTCTGATACAAGTAACAGTTTGCATCAGTTCCTTTGGGGATGGGATGGCTGCAGTCTGGAGCTACCAGAGGGATCTGGAATGTTACCTCTGGGTAGGGCTCAGCCCCTCAGTCACTGGGCTTCCCATAGCAGCAGGGTCTTTCAGTCTACAGCTATTTAAGGAACTGTAAATCATCACTTTGTAATCCCATGCGTTGATTATTTGAGTAGGGTGGATTGTTCCATGGGCCAGGACACAGAAATACCAATCCTGGCAAACCTGCATTCTCTGTTCGTTCCTGCATCCAGGAGTGAGCACAAGCTGCTGCTGCTGCTACTCCTTCACCTCCACGGGCAGAGCTGTCACTAAGGCTTCCTCCTTCACCCTCTTCAACACCTTCCTCCTCTTTCATAACTCCTTAGAAACGGCACTTTAAGACAAACCTTGAAGGGCAGTGAGTATAATGTCCTTTCATGCCTGGATTTGCAAATGTGCTGCTGAAAATATTTGTGGGACTTTTTTCCCCTCTCCTCTTCCACTGTGATTAACCACAGTTTAAGAAAAATCCTGCATGTCAGGCATATTTTCTCTTTGATTAGAAAAGAAACTAGAACGAATGCTTTGTAGTACTGTGTTGATACAAGACACCAGGTTAAAAATATTTTGCTGGAAGTAAAAGTAATTTAATAAATGATTTGGGGTTTATTCTTGGGTCCTCTATTGGTCTGTTGCTAACCTCTGTCTTGTCACGCTTTGAGTTTTCTGCAGGAAAGGTGAGACTATTTTTCTTTCAGATATTCTGAGGTCTGTTGAGTAGGAGCTTTATGTCAGTGTTTGAGAAATAACAATCTTTTTTAATCAGTTAATTTGCATTTAATGTTTGAGGTCTGTGTTCCTTTCATGTTGTTTATTTAAAAAGAAAATAAATACACAAATTGAAAGCAGATCAAATACTTCAGTATCCAGCTCCTGCCTTTTTTTGTCTGGCTTCTTCAAGTGAAAAAATTTCTGATTTTCAGTATGGATATCTTGCTTAAGTGTGGAAATAATAGCTTTTTTTTGGTGTTTAATTTGTTTGAATGCACATGATTGAGATACCTGGGCTTTAGTGACAGTAGCAGCTTGAAATCCAGATAATTTGCCACCTATATTGAGATTGACTACAGCAAAGTCTGTTGCTCCAGCAAGACTGAATTCTGATCCAGATTGCAAAATTCCTTTGTGAATATAGCACTGAAAATGAATCACTTTTAAATTAAACAAAAGCAAAACCAAAAGCAGGCAAATAAAATCAACCTTTCCTCCAAATCTCACTGGTATTTTTATTGTTGTCAGGAAAGAGGTTGAGTAAATATAATCAGCATTTCTTCACACTGAACTGCCATCATCAGATAGTGTAGATAAAGTAGAAGTTCATTTTCTAAGGCATCATACTTCTCTCAGATGTTTATAACTTCCTTAGATAAGATTTCAAAGAGCATATTACTCATAATGATAATATGAAACTGTATAAATTTGAACAAAGTGTGGTTTTTTCCCTACATAAACATGAAAATAGTTCTGAAGTGCTTCAGTAACCCTCTACCCCTCTCATTATTAAATTAAGGATAAAACAATTATGTGTGCTTAAGATATAAATATGCTCTTATGCATGCAGATATATTGAGAAAAGGATATGTCCTTGTGGGTTCCATTTTTCAATAAACTAGAATGAAAATATCAAGCCTTGCTCAGCTCAGCACAGAAAGTGTGAAGCTGGAAATTAGAGATGATTTTCAGCATACACAAATTTCAGTGTCTTCCATTGTGCCCTTAAAGTTGTTGCATGTATTAAGTGTACCATGTTAGCTTTTCATATTTTCAGCTTGATCTTGCAATTTCTGAAGGGCACTCAACGTTTTGCTGACTGCATATAATATCTTTAGTATCTGCTATGTGTATTGGGTGGACTTTTGAATATTAATCTGTTTATTTCTGGGCCTTTGAGCTGGGCTTAGAAAAGCCATATTCCTAGCGGTGGTTTTTTTTTTTTTTTTTTTTTTTTTTTTTTACTGTGTGTGAAAGCAGCACAGCTCCTTCAAGGACTGAGACTAAAATCTTAGGGTGAAGCTAGTATCTTACTCATAGTACTTGTTGGGCTTTTATTCATTTTATCAGCATTCATTTTTTATGAGTCTACTTTCCTCCATTTCCCAGAATTCATTTGTGCATGTTTGCTTAACCTTTTTTTTTCTGTCTTCAATTAAATGATATTTCTCTGGCAATATGAGAGGAATAATATAGGTACTGATAGATTGAAAACAGTATCTTAGCAGTGAAAAGAGGAGAAAAAAGAATAGGATGCTCAGGTAACTGTGTCTGAACACTGCAAGGAGGGATTTTAAAGACAGTATGTTGGCATCAAATTCCCCATCAGATTTGTTGGTAGCTTACTTTGATGATGCAAATTAAATTAATGGCTTTTTCCAGTTTGGTCGATGCAGCAGAGAGCTGAGCTACCCAAGCAGAAAGCAAAGTGCCCTAGGTTTGAGGCTGTTGCCTCCAAGTGAGTATTTCTCAGTGAAATCTGACAAGGGGGTTTTGTGGCATGCTCAGATGGGAACTGATCTGGTGAGCTTTTGACCAAATACGTTTCAGCTCCTGGTTTTAACTTGTGCTGCTGCTGCAATGACATGACCTTATTCAGAGCACTCACTTGCACAGTCAGTCTCTTCAATAATGAGGCATTCAATAAAGTGGGGAGAACATTATTAGTTAGGTAATAATTTAGGTGTTCTGTGAGGGAACACAAGGTAGTTAGAAAACCTTAAAAGTTCTTTCCATCTTTGCTGCTGTCTCTGGCAATCTCCTCCCCCTAACCCTTAGAGCAGCCTGGCTTCTTCCTTCCTGGTGTTTGGAACTGTGGGCAGGCACATTCCGGGCAGCTGTTGAGACCTGGCAGGTGCAGAAGTTGGCTGGATACAGCCTGCCTTGAGGCAGTCACCATTTCCCAGTGCTCAGTATCTAAAATCCAATTCCAAGCTGCTTTCTCAGCAATTCTCACCTTTGGGATGGGACTGAGAAAAGGTCTCTGGTACAGAGCAGTGCTGTGAGAACACAGGCAGGGGCTTCTGCAAGGGGCTTTGAATCTGCTGCTGAGGCAGGTTCTAAATGTGTTTCGTGTCATTTCAAATGTGTTATTTATTGAGCTAATGTTTTTCTTGTATGTTGTTTGTGTCTTTATGGTAAATTATTTAGAAAATGAATATATTTCAGTTTGATGCCACTTGCTTCACCATAATTTGTTCTGTGCTAACATAATGACTTTAGGAAGGAAATGCATTTATGTTGGGGTTTTGCTTTAGTGGACATGCTTTCCTAGACTCCAGGTAACATTTTCCTTAAATTCTTTGCTAAGCCTTTCAACAATTTAAGTAATGCATTGAAAGAATTTCTATCCCACTGTGGACATGATATTTAACAAAGAAAAGTACTTTTTGGCAATAAGGCAATTTGAACATTAAAATGTTGTTTCATTGCTTAGTGCCTTATTTTCAACACCCCAGTATAGGGCTGAGAAACTTCAAATACAAGCAGCAGTGGTAACATGTGGAATAACCCATGGCTGTCTTGGGAGTTCTGTGTGTTGAAATGAACTCAAATGATGCAGATGTGCCTCTAAAATGGAAGAATGTTATTGTGTGCCAACTACCTTATTCTAATGTTTTGATCTTTTTCTTATGTTTGCAGAAGAGGCTATTGCACATCTAACTAAATGTGCAGTTCTTCAAATCTCAGATGCATGTTCAGTGTTTGTATATTTCTACCAGTGCATCTTTTTTCCAGCTTTTTGTTGCTTTACTTTGTTAGACACAACATCACACAAGGAAATTCAGTGTAAAGAATGGTAGATAAATTAACATTGACTCATAGAGTTGCTGTAGTGTAACTTTACAAGAGATAGATATTCAAGCATAAATTTAAACTCACATTAACTGTGAAACATGAAATGTTCTGAGGCAACTTTCAGTGCTAGTAATAGCTACTTTATTGCTATTTTGTGTGCTTGAAGTCTCTGCCGATACCTGCTAATTTTCAAAATACCAAGACCTAAATGTGTTTTCTGAGAACTTGTGTTTGTTCAGAGTTGTTTGTCCTCCCTATAGAAGAATAATTTTGGGCTTTAGGAAGTGATTAATTGTAAATAGGAAATATTTGAAAACTTAGAAATCTTTCAGATACTATTTAATATCTTCCTTGAAAGGTGCAGAGTGTCACACAAACCTGCAATTTTAGATTTGATTTTTTAAGCTAAAATAATGGGGCTATTTGAAAACAGGAATTAGACACTTAAAATTCCTGGTATGGTTGCACATTTATTTTGAAGCTTAAAAACAGTGTGAATTTATTTCTTGCTCTTTTTGAAATATATTGCATCATTCTATAAGTTTTGCCCTTCCTGTAACCTCTGCTCACTTCCTTCCTTATCTGAGCCTTTTATAAATTCACGTACTTTAAGGCCAGAGAGGATTATCTGATTTGATCTATCTTGAAAATCACTTAGGTAGCAGACTGATTGAGTTTTAGCAGATTGCTTGGAGAGTTACCTTAAACAAAGGGTCTCAGATGAAGGGGAAGCTGCCATTTGCCTCAGGGAGATGGTTCTCATGGTGTCTGATTTTTCACTTCGTTTTCCTGCTTTTTTTGTCTTGCCTTTTTAGGCTTTGCACTTGGTTCTCTCACCAAACCAAGCCAATGATGTCTTTTTTCTCACCTATTTAATTTCTTTCTTTCTGCCTTTTTCTGTTAACCCCTCTACACAACTCTCATCTTTACTTGAATGCATCTTTTATCTTCCTTGCTCCAATAAAGAAGACAAATTGATAGATATTCCTGATTTTTGGACCTTTCCTTTCTGCTCTGCTCTTGTTCTTTGATGTTTGGGTCCACATGTTGGCCAAGGCAAGGCAGCTGCACTCTCCTTTTAAAGTTTCCTTGAAGGCATTGTTAAAAATGGTGCTTTCATTGAATTGTTTCTGTGTTCATCTGTTTTCATCTGAGTCTGGGAGCATGGCACAAGGAGAAACAGGGTGCTGTGTGGCAGGATCTTGTAGCTTTAATGAAATGAAAGGGGCACTGGCAGAAACATTTTCATAAAGTTCATCACAATGTGAGAGGCTTCAAAGAAAGAGTTTGAAAATCTTTTACAGGATTGTGGTTCTTTTACTGCATGTAAAAGCAAATGAATAATGCAAAGGTCACAAAAGAGCAATTTTGGTTCTTAAGTTTATTGCCAACATTATTGCTGAAAATCTGCAGAGTTGTCTTCATCCTGGTCTTTGGAATTTTACCCTATCATGAATCATTCTGCTCAGGTGGCTGTCCTGTGTTCCTTTCATGGCACTGTTACAATGACAGAAGTTCTTCTATGAAACAAAGGAAATATCCTTCCTGGGTTGCACAAACTATACTGAGAAGTGATCTTGTGTACAAAGATTTATTAGCAGAGTCTCTTAATTGATGTCATACCTTGGTTGTAGTCAAGACAATTACTTTTGTGGAAAAAGAACAAAAGCAACATGTCAGGAAAGGGTGGCTGAATTACTATTTGTAAATATTTAGCAAACTTCCAATAAAAGTGCACTAGACGAGATCCAAGATTAAAATGTATAAAATACACAATTTGTGTATGTAAAAAGTGAGTTAGTGTAGGACCTATCAGGCTAAAATTAAGAGACTTCATGGGAAAAAAATTGGTGAGCTATTTCTCCTGTTTGTTTTTATATGTTAACATTTTTATTTTTCTTTCTGCTACCTGTTTGGTTTTTGTTTGATTGTCCTGATTTCACTTTTCTGTTTACCTGCATCAGGTCAGATACAGCAGCTGCTAAGGAATTGCAGAAGTGACAGTTTTGCACACAAGTGCTGTACTGTAGGACTTGCTCCAGCTCATCTGCAGCTGGCTTCTTAGAGACATTTCTTCTATCTCTCAATATTGCTGCTTCTCCTGCTCTACACAATGCTGGTCTTCCAAAGCATTGTGTGTGCAAGGCTGTCATCAGGAGATCTGGTGCTTTTATCTGTGTGATCTTTTGAGAAAATGCTACTGCATTGCTGGTTGAGAACACAACTGCAATCAGGACACCAGAAGCTGCTTTTCCACTAAGCACATCCTTTTTTCAAGGTGTCTTGGTCTAGACAGATCTGTAAAATGCTCACTGCAATGCCACAGTGGACTCTCATCCCAGCTGATTGCTGCATCAGATCTGCTGTGATGGAGTTTTCCTGTGGCAGCATTTCACTTTGTAGCAGTAATGCTCCTAGAATTTGGCAAATGGTATTTTATGTTCTAGGACTGCCTTCACATTATTTGATTTCAGCTTTGAAAGTCTTCCTAGCTTGCTAAGAGCAGTACAGGTAGAGAAATGAGGCAATTTCTGTCTGCATGCTGGAAAATGCAAGTGGAGTTGAGAATGTGTGGGATAAATTGTGAGCACCTCTGTGAAATATGATCATCATGTAGATGCCTGATAACTGTCAGTGTTGATCTCCTGGGCTGCTGATGTAGTGATCTGGCTGAGATCAAGGTAAGTGTTGTACCTGTGAGTTATGTTGCTGTGCACTGAACTGCACAGAATGAAGGAACTGTGCTTTTGAAAGGATAAATGGCTATTACTTTTTTCCCAAGTATCTTATCACTTATATCTGCACACAGTAAAGCATGAGTCAAGAATAGTTTGGTTGGATATTAAACATTCTCCTACTATGTCCATATACTCCTTTTTCAGAAAGTGTTTGCTTCAGTTTTTAAAAATGGTGAATATGGATTAAATTATTGCTTTCACTTGTAGCTTTAAATACAGATTTATGCAGGTATGATGATTTTCTTGATGCTTGCTTAATTATTTCAAAGTAATGTCATGCAAATTTCATAACTCAGGGCAGTAGAAAAACTAAAACATTTGTTTAGAAGTAAATACAATTGAAGTTACAGTGGAAGCACTGAGTTTATTCTGATGGCAGGAGGGAGAGCTTTATCTTCCTCATGTTTGAAAATCATCTGACTTGTCAGGTGACACTTTCACTGAACACACTAACAACCCTCTGATATGTTTTCTTAAGAGTTATTTTGTAAAATACTAGAATACCTCCTGTAAGGTGTTTCTTTAAAGCCTAATTTAATAAGCAGCATTAATAGAAAGTGTAGATTTGTTTTGAAAGCGTTTTGCTACACAGCCTGATAGAAAGAGGTAACTGAATTTTTGTCAAGGAGAGCAAAGAGGAAACACTAAGTCCTGTATTTCAATCTCTCTTTATACATGATTGCATATAATCCAAGTATCAAAGAAAGAAATGCAAACTGGCTTGGACTGTGTGTTGATCCAGCACAAAACGTTTTTGAAGAAATGCTGGAAGTGTCACTGTCTGAGGTTGACTGGAAGGCAGTTGAAGCCTGAGGTTTCCCATTCAAGTGCATGAGCTGAGGTGCTCCTTGTGCTGAGCATCCTTGCCCAGCCTCTTGTGCTAATTGTGTTGGTCCCTTTATGCAATCTGCTGGTGACCAGAGCCACAGAGAGGCAGCCAGCTGCACCTTCCCGAGAATAGCATCCCTATTTCTGGCCTGGCCAACTGAGGCCCAGGGCACAGATTTAACTGGTGATTGGCCCTGAGCCCAGAGCTTACACAATGTGTTACAATCCCCAATCTCCTCCCCGAGCTTTCTCTGATCTTCATATTTTCTTAGTTTAAAGAAAGATACAGTCTTGTTCTCCTGTTTGTTCATATTTTTCACTTGGCCATATCAAGATCAAGCTGGTAGAAAGTTTGGATCTCTGAGGTCCATCCAAACTAAAACACAGTGGTCACAACCATATGGTGTGTTTTATCCCAGGAAAGATTACAATTACTTACATGTGCACTGGGACAACAAAATACTTCAGATTTTCTTCTGGCAATAGTAAATGTATTACAAAGGAATTAGGCAAAGAAAGAAGCTTGGACACACAGTGAAAATAAAAATAATAACTGAAGGTGTAATTCTGAGAAAGTAAATGTGGTAATTCTCAAATGCTGCTGAAGTAAATAACTCAAGAACTTTAACATGAAGGAAGTATGAGAATTATTTTAAGTAAAAACACACGCTCACATTAACCTGTATGAATAATTGCTTTAGAAGTTCCTGTGGTCGAGGGGCAGAGAGGAGAGAGAAATAGTAATCCAGAGAAGGACAGAATTTACAAGTCTACAAAAAAAAGAGAATTAGAATTTGGAGGAGGTGGAACATTTTTTTAAATGGTTTTACATACATTTTTATGTATGTAAAAAACAAATTACAAAAACATCACGTATCTGAAGGCAATGTGTGCTAAAGTTACTTGAGATCTTTCCTTGGTAAGCCCACTAATTGCTTAGGTACAAGAAATGCAGTGGTTCTTACATGTCTGTGTTTTGGCCAAGTTCTCTGGGCAGTGCCATGTGGAAAACTGTTGGTTTCAAAGGGGGCTGATGTAGGAGTGCCATCGGTGGCTCAAGAGCAAGGGGTAGCCTGTTGTGCTGGAAGGGATGTTTAGGTCAGAGAGCTGAGGGTTCTTCCCGGAACCAGTCAAATTCTCTTTGCTGACTCTGTCACGAGGGGTAGCATGGTGTGTTTTTATAATGCAGAATGACATGAGTTAGGGGGTATCTGAACAGGCCCTCACTGTGTGCAGCACCTATTCCTGCCTCAAAAACCAGGCTGAAGCACCTGCCCAGCCTTTGAAACAGGCAGCTGGCCTCCTTCTAGGGCCTCCTGAGCTTCCTCCTGCTCTGAGTTACTTGTAATTTACAGTGACCTTTGCCACTGCTCTCTACAGAAGAACTGAATGGGAGCCAGGATGGAAAATGCGGAACTGACATATTTCTAACTGGGAAGATCCTGATGAACTTTTTCCATCACCTGTTTTGTGAGGAAAATAGCCCTAGAAATAGCCCTTCCACTTTTTCCTGTGTTAGGATATATGTATTATAGAGTAAGGAAGTAAGTACTCCACTATATTTTGAAAACAGGACTATTAATCTTTAATCTTCCTTAAAGGGATGTGTAACAGCTGGTATGCTGAAGACAATGGAAAGATAAAAATAAACCAGCTTCATGACAAAAAAAAAAAATAATGCTGACTGATTTTCTTTTGTGGGATTGAATGTAACAACTTTTTCTTCTCCACGTGGGAGAGTTGTTGTAGGTGCTGCTTGCACAAAACCTGATAGCTATTATTAGAGTAAAAGAGCACTTTGATGTGGTAGAGTTCATAAAGAATGTAGATTGATGACATCTTTCTCTCAGGAAATTTATAATCAAAAGTGTAATCCCAACCCACGGGATTTTTCCTTCTCTGTACTGCTGATAAGCTCCTGTCTTGAAGATGTTATCATGGGAGATTTAGATGACTGCTCTGTGCTTTATAAGTACAGGAATGGGCAGTAAGGCATTACTGTAATAAATTTTAATGCATTTTAAAAGCCACCATTTGAGATGGAGTGTGGAGGATTCAGTAAAATTCAGGTTGTTATCATCAGAGGAATTGTTTTGGTCTTTTCAAAGTCCCCTGTCTTGTCAGCAGTGTATTGTCAGGCTCTGAATTCATCAAGGGTATTGTGCTATTTGGTTCCTTCTCTTCCCATTCCAACTCCAGGAGTTATAACAGAATGTGATTGCTGTAGCTCTTATTTGCTTGTTTATTTATCATGGGTATCTCCTGTGAGAGATGATTTTTAGGGAAGAGAAAAACTTCAATGTTAAGGAATCCATCTGTGAGATAAGCTAGAAATAATTTTGCATGTCTCCCACAACTATACGTATTTTTCCAGTAAGCATTATGGGTTTTGGAATCCTTTTTCTGGTTGAGATGGTTGAGACTAGAGATACAGACTGCACAGAGTCATAAAGCTAAAAAGGGAAATATTGATATTAGGAAAGACAAAAAGAAAAAATACCTCAGGGGTCTTCCCTGCTGGTGAGTGACCAGAGGATGGTGTGACATCATTGGTGTTTGTTGGATCCATGGTTAAAAACAGTGAAGCAGGGCCATGCAGTCTTTGTGAAAGTCTCCACTTTTTTATTGGGTGTAGGCTTGGAATGTTCCTCAAAGTGAATATTGACCACAGCATTTCTGCCAGTCAGCACCCAGTGTATTCCTCTGGTTCTGTAAAACCCGCTGGGCAGCTCTGCAGCCACTTCCTTTGGAGAAGCTTTGAAACACAGGTGGTGGTGCAGGCCACCTCAGAAATGCATTCACAGTGTGTGGGAAGGATGACAAAACACACACAGGCTTCACTCAGGCCATCATTCAGCCTGTTGCTATCAGCTCCTGCTTTTCTGATGAATGTAAAAACCTCCCTGTGCTTCCTTGGGGTTAATGGTGCTCCTCTTTGTTTATGGCTCGCAGTAGCCCAGACTGTAGGCAGCACTCTGCAGGTAAAGCCACACTGTACTAGGCAGGTGTTCTTACCTTGGTTAGAGAAGTGCACATCAGAGCCCAGGCTCCTTTCAGCAGCATCCAGATGAGCTGGAGCTGAGATGCTGGCTGGGGGTGAGGGCCAGCAAAGTACTGAGACCCCTGTATACCTTTGCAGATTCCTTCAAGAAAGTCAGCTGCTCAAGAAGCTGCTGCTAGCTAAGGCTGACAGGTATTTTGTCTGTAATTCTTAGTGGAATTACACGTGATTAAGCCATCCTTCCCTGCCCAGCTCCTGTGGAGAGCTTCAGCAATGGTTACTCACCATTATATCCAAGTGATATTGTCAGTTCCATGGGTTCTCAGCTGTTGATTTTACAGTTTTGTTCATAATCTGAACTCGCTTCAATTGTTGATTGGCACTGAAACTGAGTCATCTCTGAGATGACTGTGAGATGTGGAATAGAGTTAGAAATACCTGAAATTATTCAGGAGCTGTCAGCTCTGAGGGCTGAATATGAGCTGATTATGTGGAGACAATTTTGAAGTGGTAAACTTGGGATAAATTGTTGTCAAAACAGTCTGGACCGTGACTACCTCGCTGGTGATTTTGAAGCAGATATTAAAAACTTGAAACAAGTGATGTATTTATTCTCCTGGAGGTTTATTTTTTTTTTCCCCAGTTTTTACAGTGGAGAAATTGTACCAACTGTTCCTTAGTGAATGATGGTAATACAGGCAGGGGCAGTCCAGATATTAATTTGTCTAGAAACAACTGTAATATGGTTTAAGTCTATGATGTATAAAAGTTTTTAAAAAGCCACAGCATTTTATGTCAGCCCTGTAGAGAGGAGGATAGTATACTTTAAAAGGTCTTTTTATGTTGCAGATACAGAAAGGTCATGGTAATAATGGTGTGGTATTTTTAAAAATATTTTCCTACATCAGTTTACTTATAGACTCACCCTTTTTTTTTAATAGGAAAAGAGGCATAACCAAGCAAAGAGCTTGCTTATGCCTCTTTTCCTGTATGGGAGACTAATGCTACAGGAGTTGCTCCTTTATTTCTTTTTGTGGAATGGTTGCAATGTAGGTTACAGCATAGCTGGAGTTGTTTTTTTAGCTTTAGGGGACTCGGGTACTAAAATGTGAGTGGAGTGGAGCTGAGCACCCCATCAGTATGAACAAGCCTGAGCAGTTTGTGGGGAGGAGCTGTAATCGCCACCTGTGTTTTCAGTTCACATGTCACAGCCCATGCTAATGTCCCAAAAAGCACACCTAAGCCACCATGACAGAGGAGGAACTGCATGCCATGTGCGAGCCCAGATTAGGTGAGTTTGTGATGAAAATGCAGGATTTAACTCTACTCTGGTGCAACCTCAAGCAGGCATTTCCAGTGATAAGAGGCTTGTGAGTGCCCGGAGGCAGATGAGAGCCTGCTGCACCTACTGCGATCATTTGATTTCTTGCTTGCCTGGGCTCTGGGAGTCTGTAGGCATTTCATCAGTAATGGTAAAACTGCTGAATTCATTAAGAATCAGATGAGAGTTCTCCTCATGTGTCAATGAAATTAAATGTAGAAAAGTGCTTAAGAAGTGATAATAAATTTAAACAGACCCATAATTTGGTAGAAGGCACAGAGCATGACACTATCACACAGCAAGATCACTGACTTTTGTTGTATGTTTAGATCATTCCTGTGCTTAGTGCAATTGGGCTTCCTTCATGCTTCATTTGCTTTAAACAGCTGTATGTTTGTGGAAGTGAACATCAATTGTTCTGAAATTTCATGGAGCAGGCATTCCTGATCACAGTGCGCTATAGACTGCTTTTCTCAGAAGTGTCCTTCCTTATTTCTTGGCTGTTGTGCTTCTAATATGCTTCACAGCACTCACAGGTTTCCTTTAGAAGCCAGCTTAAAACAAAAGATTGGTGGCTATATTTTTCTTCCAAGCTCGCTTTTTTTTTTTCCTCATGCCTGTCTTAAACCCTTAGCTAACCTGTTTCTGCACATGATGTATTTTTCATTTTTCTTCTCTGCTTAATTAAGTATCTCTTGATTGAAAAAGCAGCTGCTCCAACTGAACAACCTGTACAACCTTTCTGCCTTCTTCAGGAAGGATTGACATCATTCATAAAGCTCCAGTTAATCTCATAACCGAGCCCGTGAAGCAGATAAATAAGGTTCCAGCCTTAGCTTGCAGGGTTTTTTGAATATTTTTAAAGGCTGAGTAGAAATCTCTTGATTGGATGGAGTCAACATGGCAAAATAGCTGCTGTATCAGGAATACACACTGAAAACTCCCGATGTTTTCACCAGTTTGCCAGGCACAAAATGTTCCCTTCTAGCACATGCCCAGGAAGTCCCTGTCTTCACAGAACTGGGCATTTGTGCCCATGTCAGCCTGGGGTTGTTTTGTGATCCCAAAGTAGTGCTTTCTGAGAGGCACAGCCTCGCTGCTGCCTTGCTGGCAGTGCCAGCCAGTGCTGTGACTTTGGGCACTGGGTTGGTCCCCATTGCCCACAGGAACAGGGCACACCTGTGGGCTGCAGGCCTGGGGCTGGTGTCACACCCTGGGAAAGAGGAAACTGAGAGGGCTTTGTGCCTGTAATCACTTGTCCCTTTTTTCAAACCAGAGCTTTGCCTCCTGATGGGTTAAAATGACTGTTTGTGCTTTGTCTCTTTGGATCGATGTACCCTGCCGACTTTTCACTGCAGTGACACAGCCTTGGCAGAGGGGATGGGGAGGGGTGGACCCAAAGCAATAAAAATGAAGCTTGACAGGGGTGCAAGCAGGCTGAGAAGTTGCTTCTCCCCTGCTGAGATATGTAGATGTTTCAGTGACTGTACGGTGAATAGACAAATGTATTATTTCTGTAAAGCCCTTTGCAGAAAGCATACCAAAAATAGGGCTTGTGCTCAAGAATCTAATTACTTAAAGGCCTAATCTGAGAGTTATTGAGGGAAATAGGAAGTTTCCAGGTAAATACGTGGCAGGAGACAGATCTCATGGCTTCATCCATGTTATGCACTAATGATGTGGGTTAGAGGAATGGAATTGCACAGGTATTAAATTTATATGCATACAGAAAATAACAGCTTTTGGCTTGTCTGACTGGTGGCAGTGTGGGATTCAGTTTCTTTTAGTGTTTGTCTCAGGAAAAATTAAGTGCTGGTGCCTTCCCTTGCTGCTGCATCCTGGTGGGAATGGTGTGCTGCATGCAGTTACCTGTGCACCGAAGAGAGGGCACCGTCTACCATGTTCATAATTTATTATTTCCATGGCAACTAGCATCCAGTGTCAGTCTCAGAATATTTCCCCAGTATCAACTTTGTGTTTCATATACCACCTGAATCAGACTAAGGGAAAGGAAGTAGTCTGTAAAAGCAATGTAGTTAGGTTCTTATTAGACTGTGATATATCATGTTGAAATCAGTCAAAGGTTTTCTCCAGACTGTGCATGGATTACTGGGTTCAATTATTTTATCTGACAGTGACATTTATACTGCAAAGGTCAGCAAAAAAAAGAAATCAATACATTTTAAAGGATAAAAATCAGTGATAAAAAACCCCACCAACCTGAAACTCATGCTTTAAGAAGCAGATATTACTATTTGTGCATTTGCTGGAAGGCATCTGCCAGTTTTTCAGGGTAGAGGTTTTTTTCATTAGAATGAAAGGAATTTTTCTAGTGAAGTATATGGAGAGAAAATTCAGTTATATTGACTTTGGAGGCAAACAAGTAGAGGAACAGGGTTGTGAATTTTAAACATCACTAGAAAATAGGCTGCCATTAGTAATAATGCTGTAGTCTTTGTTATTTGATTTGTGATAATATGCTTTTATACACTCACAATATATACATTTTGAATTGCAAATTGGTGAGGGGTTTTCTTTATGTACTCATTTTTGCTCATGCTGAAATGCAGTCATAGTAATTAACTTGTTGCTGGAAAAGTACAGGCATGTGGATGGAAAGGTAACTTTCTGGTGGATGGCTGTCTGTCCAGCCATTATCATGAAAACTCTGAGTTAGGTTGTCTAGGATTTGGAAGAGGTAGGTTAGTGTTAATTACTCTCACTTTGCCTTTTTCAGTGTAGGTAGGGCAGTGTGTCTTCTACATCCACTAACATGTTGAGTTAAAATCTGCTGGGCTATTTACATAGTGGCTAATACCTCCCAAATCCTGGTTTAGAGAAACCCAGTATGGGGCATTAGAGGGAACTAATCTTTTGTCCCAGAAATAAGCTTATCTGAGCAAACGAGACAGTCTTCATGCTGTTTCAGTTTCAGCTGCCCTGCCAGTGTCCCCTGCAGGTCTGCTGTAAAACATTGACATCATTGTCAATCAAACATCTTTCATCTATCCCAAACTGGCTTAAAAGTCATCACAAATTTGCATGAAAGTCAACCCAAGGGAATTAGGAGCCTGGCATGCCAGAATTTTTGAGGTCAGAACTAGAGCGTATTGGCAATATTAATGTTATAGAATCCCTTGTGCTGTAGAAGACCCTTTAGATCAGCAGCCCAGCTGTGAGAGGTCCTCCCTTCCCTGTGCTGCCCTTTAGACCGTTCTGACACCGCTGCACAGGGCAGCTCCGCCCTCAGCCTGGCAGCAATCTATCCCCCATTATCCACAGATCCTCTGGGCTGACAATTGCCTTGTCTTGTGGAATGAATATGGAGAATTGTGTAATTCTTATTCTGAAAGCGATTTCAGAAGACAAAGTTTAGCTGATTAGATTATAAAAGTGACCCAGCTGAAAATAGTAAAACATGAATAATGGCAAATTCTTGGTGTATTTGAATTACTTTCAAGTGTCTGCTCAGACTATCAAAAAGCTTGGTGGGGAGAGTACTTCTTTTTTGTGTCTGTGATTATTTTGCCCTCTGACCAGCAGGTTTAACCCTCCAGACTCAGGGCTAGACATTTCTGCCCTCATGTTGTGCATATGTGCAGATGAAGGGGTTATAGTTACCTTTCTGTCAGAAGTGAGTGTTACAGGGGTACCAGAAAAAAGTAAACAGAACAATTGTTCTTTTTGAGTCAGATTTGATTAGTTAAGCAGGTAGTCATCAAAGTATACAAATAAAAGATGACAGTGCTGGAGGGAAAACCCTTATTTTTGGTCCCAAGAGGCTTTTTCAGTGAAATGAAATGATTAGTAAAGGACTCTGCAGATAACCATGGGTTAGGTCCTGAATGTTCAGAATCTGGGGATTCAGAAGGTGTGCATAGCTTCAAGACAGTCTGGCATCTTGTTTTCTTTCTGTTAGCTGTGTTATCAGCCAATGTAGAATGTACTCCTTTCCTCTTCTTCACTGAACAAGAGCATGCTCTTGCTTTAGTAAGAAGTAGTTCTTACAGTCTGCATTATATAGGGAAAAAATGAGAGGGGACATGCATCTGTAGAGGTGGAAACCATGTAGTTAGTGTACTTGGACTTGTTATCCAACTTTTCTTCTTCACCTTCCAGTGCTACGCCTGCTGTTAAAGAGCAATGAATCATAGAATGGCAACTTTGCTGCACATTTCTTTGTCATGTGAGAACTTTTTCTGCTTCAGAATCTGATGAAACCCAGAAAGTTTGAACATTTGACAAACTTGGTCCTTCCCAGTGAGGCAGCAAGTGGTGATTGACTCTGTAACTTACAAATTTTGCATAAAGTTGGTTCATTCTGAGACCAAAATAAGTAAATTCATACATTCCTGGTAATTTATTTTCTAAGTATAGAAAAATAATATGTTATTCTGAAAGTAACTGGGGAGCATTAATTATCCTTTGCTTTACATTATTAAGGACAATGTTTTTTCCATCACCATCTTAATTTGGTTTTCCATGGACCTTTAAATTAGGAGTGCTTTGAGTGCATGATTAATACCACTGTTTAATTGAGCTGTGACATGTAGACTAGAGTTTTGTCATGTATGGCTCTGTGAACTGAGGTTCTCTTGAGTTGGTTTTGTATAACCTATGAAAATATGGGAATAGTAACTCAATATACTTTAAAATAGCTGATTTTAGATGTCTAGAGTGTCTACAGTGACCACCTACACCATCTTCCCTTAGGCCCCACTAAACAGGCAGGGGTCACTTGCAGACCCTGTGTTTTATCTCAAATGTCATGAGACACCTATTTGTAGATGTTTGAATTTCTCCTAAAGGGTCTGACAATCAAAAGCTTCAGTTAAAGATGGGGAACAGATGGAGATAGTTAATTAGCTTTTATCTTACTGTTGGCATTTTTGTTTTGTTATTTTGATTTTTCTTTTGTGTGGAAATTAACTTTGGAGACTACAGAAAATACTGAATGAGTTCCATAAGTAACGTTTCCAAGTAACAACACAATTTGGTTCTTAGATGCAATGACTGCGTAATTTCTTTGTTCTTTGATGTGCTCTGGATTATTCCATAATATTTGAATGAATGTCCAAGTATCTTCAGAACATGGTTTGAATTTCATACTCTGAGCAACTCCAGGCTTTTTTGTCATTACTCCTGATAAAGTTGGTAGTAATGTTTCAAAGAAGGTGAAAGCCATGAGTTTTTCTGTGCCTCTTGTGGTGATGGCTGTGCAAGTGGAAATGTGGCAATCTTAAATAAAAAGTCCTGACATTGTGTGCAGTAGAACTACTGTATTCACCTTGGGCAGCATAATATGGTGCTGACCTCTCTCCACAGAAGTTTTTGTGTCTCTCTACACCTTTGGTAGGCAGGGAAGGGCATGGAGTTTGTGTAGGTCCTACCACTGCACTGGGACATGTAGAGCAGCTGGAAGGCCATAAGGGAAAGCAAATTCTTCCAGCTCTCAAAGTAACTTCCACTGGAAATTTTAATTGCATGGATCATAGAGAGCAACAGCAGAATATAAAAGGATTCTTGCAAAAAACAAGGGACAAATGTCAAATATTTCCAGCTGTAGAACGTTAAATAGCAAATGGTTTATTATAGCCACTCAAATTAGAAAATGGCAAATGTGTCAGACCAAACATTAGTTGTTTTCTTTCCTTCTTTTGTCTTGCTCTCGTGTTTTTCAGGGGAATGTTCCTTCCTTGCTCTGGTGTGTGTTCTGTCCAGAACGCACCGTGCACAGGGATGCTGGCTGGCTCACTTACTTGTTCAGTCTTAGGGAAAGAAATACAAAGAAAACATCCTTCCAAATCTGACTAACTCATTATGGTAAAAAGGAAGGATATATTTGGAAATAAGTTCAAACTAGGAAGGAATACAAAAGAGGGCATTGGCATTTGAAACTTCTCCAACTTAATAAAACTGCTACAAAGTAATTTTATAGATCACTTGCACACTACAACCCATTTAAATCAAAGTGTTGTCCAGCTACTAGAAACAAAGGGAATTAATCTTGATCGTCAGCTGTTGTGCATTCACTGGTGTGATTTTGATGAAGGCTGAATAGGTATCTTGTAAAAATCTGGAGGGGAATAAGAGGCAGGGTAAGTGCTTAGCCTCAGGCAAGGACACTTTATTGGAAGATTTCTATAATACAGTTCAATAAAATTTTATTTTTATTTGAAATTCTTATTGTAAACAACGTTGTAAGGTATTAAGTGAAGAAAGAAGAGATAACCTACCCAAACACTAGTTTTGTAATAACCACAATAGAAGGAGAACCTGGGGAGATAAGAAAGTATGCCACTAGAGGCACATTGAAAAAAATAAAACAGCAAACAAAAGAACCCCCAGCCCAATGATATTTTTTTGATCATCTGTTAAATTAAAAGGAGAGTGAGAATGTTTGGTTTTGTTTAGAAATATATGGTTGGTGTTATTCTGTGCATCACTTAATAGTGAGGGTAGACTTTCTGCTGTCATCTTTACATTAGTGGTAATGTGGACATGAATATAAATAATTGCATTGAAAAGTGGCACATGCTGCCCTACTTGGCAAGATGAGGGGCTGTTTTGTTCTTTGCAAGGTGTTCATTTTCTGAAGTGAAGAAGTACTGGAGGCAGAGGCCTTTGGAGAGGCGTTTCCTGCCCGTGTCCTGGGAGGGCAGGGAGCTGTGCTGCCCCTGGTGAGGCAGGCGGGCGTGTGAGTGCCGTGAGCATTTCCTGCACTGCAGCCCAGCCTTCACCCCGACCTCTTGCTCTTGACTGCTTGGCTTGGGGAAGAGCCATAAGCCAAACCACACCGTTTTCCAGAGTTCTGGGGTGTCTTCAGGGAATTTGGCAGCTTCTAGAAAAAGGGAGTGTTGGTGCTAGGGTGAGATCTGTGTCTGTTCTCTGCCTTGAAAACTGAATGGATTGGAGGAGAAGATACAAATTTCTCTTATAGGCCACCCATGGATGCTTCCAAACTCAGGTATCATGTGGAGACAGTCCTGCCAGGCCCTGATCAGGATTAAAAGATGATTTAAAAATCTTATTGCACCTGTTAATGCAGATGTTTAATTTTGACGCCTCTAAAGGTCAGAGAATTGGATATTCCTCTAGTTTTTAAATCTTACCACAGTTTGCATGGCTCCATCACAGTTATATTGCTAGGAACTTTTGTGGTTGAAAAACTGTAATTCTGAGTTAAGGGTGGGGGTGTGGAGAGTGGAAGTCCTGCCTCAATGAGCCACCACCACCTGTTCCCTTGGGATCACTGCAAGTATTTGCTGTAGTAACTGAACAGGTGAAGTGTGCTCTGGGAGAGGGTTAGTTTGTTAAAATTGCATTTAGTTTTATGTACATGTCTCACTAAAGAGATCCTCACACTGTCAGTCCTGTCACTGTCTCAGTGCTTGCTGTTTCCTCAGCAGTAGGAAGGCTGGAGCAGGCAGCTGTCTAGCTCTGACATCTGTCTTGTTTGCCTGTAAGGCACCGTGCACACCTGGGTATGAGCTGAGTAATAAATAATGGTAATAACTGTGATTAGAAGCAGTTGTCATGAAATCACAAACCCACTGAATATTGCACAAACTTCCATTTAGGCATTTGCATATACATGTGCAGAGATGTGTGTGAGCAAACACAAGCAATCTGGATGATGTGTAATTGGTAGGATATGGAGAGGAGCACATTGGCTTGAATAAAGCAAACCAAAATTTATGACCATTATTGCTTGTTAAAGCTCTTTAAACACATTTCACAAAATTTGAATTGTGTGTTTTTCAAATGTGCTAAATATTTATGTACTGCTTTCCTAAGTACTGAAACATGGAATCAGACAGACTGTGTAGAGATCTAATTTGATGTGAAATGTATGCATCTACCAAGGAAGGTGTTGTTTTATTTTGTGAGATAGTTCCAAACACAGAAGGTGATTTTATTTGGTTTTGTTCACTCCTCTGCTTTTTTAGCTGTGGGTTTAGTCCACAGAGGGAAATTGAAATTCTTACCACTGGTTTCACTTTGAAGCAATTAAACTAAAAAAAGCAGTAATGTGTAGGTATCTACTCCATGAGACAGTCCTGTGTAAGTAATGCAATAAGGTCTTATTATATTTTGCTGGTGTCTGAGAAGTTGGGATCTCTTATATTTATTTTCAGCTCTGTTTTGGTTTTAGTATTAAAAACACCTGAGGGTCTGTAAATACATACAGTTGCCTTTGAGTTTTTCTTGCTGATGATTTTTAAGTGTTTTTTGTTTTGTTTTGTTTTTTTTTTTTCTTCCTTTTCCTGTTTTCTTTGGGGTCATTCACATTCAAGTTGTTGATAAATAGTGGTTTACTGCCTTATGAAAACCTTGGGCTAAGCATTTATCTATCTTTGATTGATCCAAATAGCATACAGGAATCTTCTGGTAATTAGGCCAGTTTGTAACAGCTCATAAATATTTTTATAGCTGTTTTTACTACTGAGGTGGACTGCTGGCTCTGCTAACTCTGACTGCTTTAAACAACTGGTGAGAATTAGAAAATTCCATATTCTTCAAATGTCCATGGATCTGTTCTGAATACTTCTGTCATTTTATAAATATGATGCAAACTCTTTGATGTATGAATGCTTTTAAATTTTCATTTGCAGCACTGAACATTCTCTAATGAACTGGATATCTTCTTGTCCTTACTAAGCAGTGGTAAACACTAATATTTGAAGTGTGTGACACAGGTTTAATCATCCATGTGGGTTTTGCTCACACAGTAGAAATTAACCTGGAACTAAATATGTGTTGGACCCCTAACTGAGCTGAACTTTGTACAAAATGATGCTTGTGGATCAAAACTGAGTCATGGAGAAGAGTACAGGAGCAGCTTGCATTGGAGCATTTCATTGTGTTTTTATTCAGGGAGAAGTGGAAATCTTTAATCTTTGAAGGCTGTTGTTTTGGATTTTCCTAGCTGAGATTTGAGGAGCACTGATGGAAGTCATGACTTTTCAAAGAGTCACTTGAAACTCAGTGGTTTCCTCTAATCTTGTGCTGCAGCCTGGCACAATGTAAGAGTTGCACTTTGACACGGTGGGTTAATGTGAAACTCAGCATCAAGATCAAGACTAAGTGTGTTGCAGCATTAAAATAGCTTGAAATGTGGGAAAAAAAATCCTCTCACCCTTTTCCAAAGTTTTGTACTGCTGTAATGAGTGGCTGCTGTTATTAATTCCTCACCTGAAGTCGTAGCTGTCACTTAGTGGCATCATTGGCTGGAGCTAAAATAATGACTGTGTCACAATACAGGAGTGTAACTACAGGGGAGGCAATCAGCAGCAGCAGATTGCAGCTTGCCTCTTAAATCAGATACAATTGTTTTGCAAATGTCCTTTGCAATATTAATAATTTAAGAGCCAAACTGTGGTTAAATGTTTGGGGAATACTAGAACCCTTAAATGTGCTTTTAGGTGAAATTGTTTTCTATTTATGTTTCCCTTGAACTGTCATTAGTCTCTAATCTATGTGTGCTGGTTTGTATCCCAACCTGCCAAGCAGAAGAGGCATTTTGATAAACACAGTGAGGCATTGTTCTTTTGGAGGAGAATGCTGTGAAATGAAATTAATGAGTTTTGTCTTTGGAGGGAAGAGTTTTGGCTGCTTCATGCTGCAGCCTTGAGTGGACAGGGTAGACAGTCAAATGCCATTTCTTGTCAGACATCTGCTCAGTCATGGCCCACCCAGGCTCAGAACTGGAGAACTGCTCCTGCTAACAGACCCTCCCCTTTTTTGCAGTGCAAAACAGACTTTGCAATTTTTGTTTTAATCCAGGGCACACTGAAACACACTTGGTGCGCTCGGGAAGGTGAGTGCCTTATAGGCAAAGTAATTTGAATCCAGCTGTGAAGATGTTTTACAAAAGACAACACAGAGACACAGTTTTGTCAAAACAGAGGAACTTCTCTGACTGCCTCTGCTGTATTCTCCTTCTTATGGGAAGGTGCCTGCTAACTGCAAAGGAGAGTTGGCACACAGGCATGAAAACAGATCAGGGCAGAGCTTACAAAACTGTGTCTACCATTTAGCTGTCAAATGGCATGTGTGTGTCTTCTCCTTGTTTGAAGTCAGCACTGTCCTTGCATCTGCCCTGCCCAAAACCTGAATGCCATCAGAGAATCATAGAATATGATCTATCATGCTAACACAAGCAGTTTCTTTCCTTGAGAAGCATGTTTGTCTTACACAGAGATAGTGGTACCAATTTTAGTTCTGTATTTGGCTTGAGAGTCTCAGTGGGCTGTGAGCAGAGGTGGTTGGGGGCCTGAATGAGAGTTAAAATACAGATGGAGCAGGACCAGGAGGCAAGGAGGCTCTGGATGGACAGGAATCATGGTAAGGATGGGATTCAGTAAAGAGAGAGGGGACTGTGCTGGTGGGGGCTGGAGAAGGCTCCAGAAACTGAAATCCACAAGGTGAGATGGTGTTTGTCTCCATTGCTCAGTCTTTATCCTCACATTTCTGTGCTGATTCACCACTGAAAAGGAAAAACTTAACCCTTACTTTTGTAGCTGACGCCCCTGCCCCAAGGCAGGAAGATGTGAGCACCTATGAGCCAACTGCAGAATTGCAAGTATGCTTTTGGTGCTTTAGTGCATCTATTCTCTGGCTCCCTCTCAGAGGTCATCCTCACGGTTCTCTGTTGATGTTTTGATCTGTCCCAGTTTGTTCAGAAGCTGACCTAGACTGCTCTGTGTGTAGGGCTTGCTGCAAGACACTTCTTCCCCCTGGCACCTTCCCAGCCCGGCAAGATCCACCACAAGGTGTGTTTCTTCTAGTCCTGAGGAAATCAGAAAATAATGCTAGGGATTTTTTTGTCCCTTTCCCAGCACATTTTGATAGTTTTTCTTCTGTGAGTTCTTTGTGCTACAAGACCTATTGGATGCCCTTGAAGCTAGTGCTTAACCAAAGGAATAATTAGTTTGGATACTGGAGACCACAGTAAACTGCATTTAAGCAAGCTAGGAAACTGGGAAGGTTGTTTTGTATCTGGAGACAAGCTCCTCAAATCAAGTTTATTTCCAACAGCAAATATTATGCAAATATCATCTGTAATTTCTTTTTTAAAAATTCACAGCTCCTCTCTTACCTGGAGTGACTGGGTCTCAGCTGCAAAGTTGCATTCTGCACTTGTATGTGCATTCTCTGCCATTGCATTTGGAAGAGAATGATCTGTAAGCAAGTGTTAGGCACACTTGAGAAGCAGAGGTCAGACTGACCTTTCCCTGTGTCTGAGCTATCCTTGCTCCAATGTACTGTTAGAGCAGTAATTGAATGGACCTCACAGTGAATAATAGGAAGTGAATCATGCTTTTTAAATTTCCTTTTTAAACTCTCCACCAGCCTGAAAAGAAATTAATCTGGCAGGAGTTGCATGTATTGCCTTTTTCTCTTTCTCCTGAGTTCCTGCTTTCCATGATTACCATGACAGGGCGTAAAAATAAGAAAGAGGGAGGAATCTTTCTGAGCTCCTGTTGTGCATGCTGCACGCTGGGGGCATGGCAGTCCCACATGGGGAGGGGAGTGGGTGTGAGCAGTTCTGTGCACAGGTCTGGGACAGGTGAGTGCACAGCCCTGCTTCCCTGCTCCTGAAATGGTCTTGTCCTGTCTGAGGCACTGCACAGCTCAGTGCTGTACAGAGAAACGGGTATTTTTCTGCTAAGTCTGACCTCATTTTGGGGGAAGAGACAGGGAGAAAAGGGAGATTGATTTAGTCTCTGTATGTGCCATATGTTGGGGGAGCATTAGTCTGCACCTGTGAGGTGGCAGAGGTTGAAGGATGTGAAGCCTGAGTTGGTGGAGTGATGGGGGAAGGGATGGAGGCTGTAAAACAATTTGTTCAGGAAGCCCATACAACATGTTGCACTGAGGGTTAATCTAATTTTATCTGTGTTACTTGTTTACTGAATCATTTGGTGTGGTCCTATTTATCTTCAGGATAGTGTGCTATAGAGGGTGTTTTTCTAGCACTACTGAAAAGTGGTTACATGCTCAGAGGCTGTTTCACAGCCAGCAATAAGACCTGATGTGGTCAGACAGGTGATATTAGCCTCACATTTTCCAACCTCTGCCTTCATTTAAAAATGTACAAATCAGTGGAAACTGTAGAGCTAAGTGCTTGCAAGCTAGTGTTGAAATCTTCAGGATTATATGTTTAAGCTAGGAAAGGAATTTTCTTCGTGAATGCTGGACCAGCATGCTTGAAATAAGCAAACAGGAAGGAAACATCAAATAAATGACTGGGATGTGCTGGGTGCCATGGTGACAAGGACAGCATAAATGTTTCACTTCAAATCACTACTTAGTTGCAGAATTCCTGGGGTGTGCAAGGCTTTTCTAAATAAATAAAACTTTTAAGAAGAAACAGTTTAAAAAGCAACTGTTGAGGGGCCTTATTAAAAAGGCTCCAATCAGTGTGAACTCTGTGTATTAACTCATAGATTTGTTCTTAAATGATGCCATGCATAAATGGAACATGGAGCAGGGTGTCTCAGCAGAGACCTTCCTGGGCCAGGGTTGCTGATAGATTCATACCTGATACTGAAGGAGAGGAGTTGGGTACTTGGAGAGTTTGAGCTTGTGATGGGCTGTGGCTGCCTGCAGAGTAACCCAAGAAACAGAGCAGCTCAGGGTAAGTTATGTCTCACTGATGCTGCTGCTGGGAGTAATATTTCCTTCCAGGAGTTTGTCAGTGCAGGGCTATTTTCAGGAACAATCCGCTAGAAATTGCACACTGAGCCAAAGTCAGTAAGGTAATAAGCAGATAATAGGTCTTTCAAGTAGTCCAGTTTACCCTTTACTTTTCCTGTTCCATCTAAAATAGAAGAAACAGTGAAAGAATCATGGTAACTGATTGAGGAGAGATTAAAGGCCTTGAGAATTTTTTTTCTTAGAAGAGAGATATCTTTTTGAATCTGTACAGTGTAGTTTTCAAAATGAGACTTTATTGCTCCTATTGCTGTGTTATTTTTCAAAGTGGGTGCATATAACTTTTGAAAAGCTGGGATCTTACAAAATCCCTTCATTTGGTGAATTTATTACAACTTTTATTAGTCAAATAAGCTTTGTGCTACCTTTATAGAAACTTCTCATAGTTGTAGAATTGGATGCTCTCCTAGGGGCATCTTTACTGGGTTTCCACCTTGCTGAGGAGAGGTCTAAACACTGTGGTGCAAAATTGTTGTGAGATTTGCACTGTGAGAATGGCAAAAACTGAAGAGTGTGCACTGGGCCATGTCCCAGACAGTTCAGGTGCTTTTCTGCTCAGTGCTGCAGGTGGGCCATAAGGTGGTACCCACTGAAATCTCACTCATTCTGCATTGGGGGTGACAGAACCTTTTGTTCATCTCAAATCACTGCTGAGTTCCCACACATTAAATAACTGTTGCCAGACTTTGTTATGAACTTTTTAAAGTGACACAGAAACATGGCAAGAGAATGCCTGTGTGTGTATAAACGAAGTACATGGGAGTGTATTAATTTTCTTGTTTCATGTACATCTGTAATTAATGATGAAATTCCTCAGAGATTTCTGGCTTTTCTGTAAGCAAGACTCATATCCAGAAAGTGTTGTAGTCTGAGAGAATAAAATTCTAGTTTTAGAAATTTGTAATTGTAGAAGTTCCTGAAAGTGCAGCAAAAGGTACAGGTGGGTAGATATCAGGAACTTGCACACTTGGCAGATTAAATTGATGGTTTTGGTGTAGCACATTTGGGGTGGCAAAAGAGCAGAGTGGAAAATGGAGAGGGAACAGCTTGAGGAAAGACAGTGCTCCAAGCTTGAGCTAACAGACTGTCACTTGTGCTGCTGGAAGTTTTCCTCACAGGGGTGATACAGTCTAGCAGGAAAATAACCAGCATTTTTTGTGGACAGGAAAAAGTGCAGTGGCTGCTAGAAAAGCTCCAAAGGATACATATTTGACATCAAAAATATGAGAATAAATCACAGTGTTGACAGGGGACAGTAAAAATATTATGAAGAAAGCAGCAACTACTTTTTGGCTGACCCAATGTACAACCATTAAAGTCTCCAGGAAAGAGGATGGAGAAACTGCTTCTGCAGTTCAGCTAGAGAGAAAGGGATGAAAGAAATGCCACATGGGAAGGATACTGGAAGATGAGTTTGCATTTGAGCAGGTCAGAAATGTTAAGGCTTGTCTGCAGAAAAATGTCTTAGAACATGCCAATTTGCTAAAATTTATGAGCTTGTATCACTTTGGATCATAAATTCTCTTACACTCTTGTTCTAGTCAAAATGACAAACAGAATTTTCCAAGCCAGAATTTCCAAAGATGATGGGAGTTTTGTGCTCAGGTTGTTTGGTTGGATTCCCTAAACACCTATTAATATTAATGCTTGTTGTGTGCACTAATTGGAGACAGAGTTGAAATGGCATTTAACTCTCTCGCCATGTTTGAACTGTGTATTTTGTCTGTTCTCAAATGTCTCATTTTGAATTAGAAAAGGAAGAGGTAAGATGACCTTTATGCAGGCAGAGGGTTTGCAGTTTCTTCCTACCTTAAAATATAGTGGTACTCCTCACTGATATTTATACTTGGAATCTGAAGAAAGAAAATGTAGGTTGGCACTATAATTACCACTGATCTATAGTTTATGAGGGAAAGCAGCAAAGCTGAAATTAGAATTTTAGAACTCTGTTAAGGACTTTGGTGCCTTACTCTGTTGGGCTACTGCCAAATAAATACATAATGGAATCTTTTTTTTTTTTTTTTTTTATTCTAGATTACAAGATTTGAAGTTAAATAATCGTATTTCACTCCTAACTGAATTTTAGTGCTACTTCTGAAGGGAAGGATTAATTGTAAATGCTTTCTTGGATATTCATTTCCTTTAAACTGGAAATTGCTTTAATTAAAATGAAAACTCTTGACATTGAATTTAAATGTTTTCTTCTGTATCCCACCATAACTTTGTTTAATAGACATATACAGTTTACTGGAGAAAAGCCATTCTAATTCCTCACAGGAAATCATAGCAATTTCTCTATCAAAAATTCAGCCTCTGTGGTGAATGGAGGTTAGGCTACTTGGAAATAGTGCTTCATGATTTGCCTCCCACAATTTATTGCATGGAAGTGGAAGATAGATTGCCTGAATTATTTGGGCAAATCCTGAAGATGATTTATTCCAATTATTGAATTTAGATTTACTTTTGGAAGTGCAAGTATAAAATAATTTATCCTGATAAAGTCTTTGCATCAGGTATTTGTTTAAAGCACCTTGTCTATGGTGGTTCTTCAACACAGCAACTGAGACTGTCAAAATCCTTTCTAGGAGCAAGATACATGGTTGTAGACGTAAAGATGCTGGTTAAAAATTCTCTGGAATAGCTTGGAAGATTATTTAATGTGATGTTACTTGTGGATTTTTTTGGACATACATAGTGAGATTTTCTTTAGCTATAGGCTTACATTAGACTTAAAATGTATTATAGGTCTAACTGGGTCTGATTTTTAAAATTGAGTTCTCGTTTGTAAGTATGAGTACTCTGAAATGGACCTTTCTCAAGCTGAAAAATGGGCAAATAACTTGGTTCCTGTATAAAATCCATTCCTAGGACCTTCACTTTCTGAGGCTCCTGCAAAACAGCCACCAATTATATTCTGGTAATTGGTCATTTTTTTCTACCTGAATAACTCTTTCACAGCTAGAGCTTCTTCCAAGGTCATTTGATTTCTCTGATGGATGGTATATAACATCTCTTTTGAGCAAGCTTTTTAAATTCCTGATGTCTAAACCATCACACACTCACATACAGCTTAGGCCTTACAGCTTTGCTTCAGCTGCACCTCTATGCTGCTTTTCTGTCTTTTTCAGTTTGTTTGCTTTAATTAGTTGTTGTGGAAGGTTCTATTAGTCCTGTGTGTTTTCTCTCAGCTTTTTGCTTGCCGTTTACTAGCACAGCCTTCATCATGAATAATCTGAAATGCATGTACTGGACATGGCAGCACCGTTTGCTCTCAAAAGATTGATTGTAACCATTGAATCATAGCTTTGATTTATTGTAGGTCTGGGCAGTGACTGTGGGTGATGGATCATGATGGTCATGGTATTTCAGAAGTAAAGTTCAAATTATATTTTAAAAGAATTTTCCCCTCCTCTGAAGCATCACGTTTGTAATCTTCTCATAGGGTTTATGGCAGCAGATGATTATAGTGATTGATTCTTCCAGGATCCTATTAGGCCAGCTTTATTTTGCCAATATAGCTTTTTAATTAGTGGGATTTTTTATATTTTCAGCAGGAATTGATTTTTGAATACAATCACTGGTAATATTTCTAATAAGTCACTCTAAAGACTAAGTTCCTTCATGGTGGCAGTAAACAATAGAAGGAAATAGATTTTGTCATGGGGTTCAAATGGTTTTAGTCTATCAGTCTGTGGATGTTAAAGATTTTCATATTCCTTAATTTTGTCTTAATAACTGAAACCTAGCTGTCGTTTAATTTTAAAATTGAGTTGATGGTGCTGTTTTGATTTTCTCTTTATACTGTGGGGTTGAAAACTCATTATTTTGGTTAAATTCTGGGGCTGTTCTAAGGCAGGACAAAGCATGGAACAGCAACAAATGTTGCTAAAAGGGAAATGCAGTGGATGACTTGTGTAGAAGTCTGGCTGGGATGGAGTCAGCTTTCTTCAGTCCACACACTGATTTATAGTAGCTTATGGCAACAGTTACTGATGTTCAGGGCAGATCTGAAATAGGGAAATTGTGGTAAGAGAAAAATCCTTGTTTCACTTAATTTTGAAATATCTGAGCCCACAGAGCACATTGCCCTGGTGCAGGACTAGCTGCTGAAATATTTTTGCAAAATGCATTGTAGTACAAAAGGAGAAGGCATATTCAGATTTTAACTGGGCTGTGCAGAGATGCAGTTGGTGGACAAGGCAGAGAAGACAAAACTGGTGATGTGGGAGTGCTTTTCCTTTAATGTGGTTGGCTTTGAATGGAATCATTAAGGTTGGAAAAGACCTCTAAGATCATCAAGTGCAACCATTAACCAAACACTGCCAGGTCCACAGATGCTTGGATGTTAATGAAGATAAAATGCAAGGGATTTCTGAGCTTTTGGATGTGTTTCTTAATGATCTATTTAAATTAAGTGAATATTGCTGCTGTTAATGTAGAATTTGGGTAATTTACTCACTTTAAAGCAGTTTGTCCTTGCAATAACCATGTAAAATAATGCTCTAAATGATTTAGATGGGGAGTGGAGGCAGAGACATCCAGAATTAAATTTTTGGGTTTTCTTTTAGAATAATGTTAAAAGCATCCAGGGGCTTAACAGTTTTATTGGGGAATAGACTGGAAAGTTCTGAAATTGTCACAAGTGTCACCTCTTTACAACATCAGACCTCTATGTCAATGAAAATGATCCTGAGGGACTTGCCAGAAGCCAGAGATGAATAGTTTAGATGTAGGAATCGTCTAAGATCTCCTCTGGTTTACTTCTAATACAATTCTAAAGATTAAATAATTTTGCTCTAATTTTTTCTTTCCTCACTTTCCCATTTTGCTGGGATATGTAATTCCTCTGAGAATTAATCTTCTCTCATGAAGTGCTGACAGGGCCTATCACTGGTGGTTGACATGCAATTTAGGTGCCATAAAGAAGTAAATTCATGATAACTTGATAATGAAATAAAACTCCATGGAGAGCATTGGCAAGTTATTTATTCAAATGTGTGTTTGATATTATGGGTTTTTTTCCAAGATAAAAATAAATGCTAGAATGTTGAAAATACTTACTTTTCTTCCAGTTGTAGTTGGGAATAACATATCTAAAATCACAATTACAGATGCCTTTGCATCATTTAGGCATTTTTAAGAGTAAAAATGGAGTCTGGAAGTATTACCTCTTGTTTTCTGGCTCATTGCCTTCAAGATTTTTTATAAAATAATAATAATGTAATAAACATACAGAATTTGGCTTTGTAATATTCAAGTTATTAAAACGGATGAAGACTAATCACAGTCAGTGGTGTAAGTCACATTTTAATCACAAGGTAAATTTTTGCATTTCCAGGCATGCTGTTACTGGTGGTCAGAATAGTCAGCTCTCTCTAAGTGTACCCTATCTGATGTGATGAAAAGACTGAGTGTTCTTATCACTTAAATCATGGCTCTATTCACTTGACAGCTTTTTCAAAGTTTTTCCCTATGTCTGTTTTACTTCTTTCACCATAGCCCAAGCACTTGGTTAAGGTTAATATCAGAATGTGACTATCTATATGCATTATAATACAATTCCTTAGCTGAATAATAAAACTGGGTGTATTCATCCAGTGTATCAGATTTAATAAGCATTATCATGATCAAAGTCTGCTAGTACCAAAAGGTTCCCTGCCATTGCTTCCCTAATATTATTGCCTGTGCAAATAGTTGGATGATGGTTCCTGGGATGGCCACCTGCAGGGAAGGGCATGTCAGCCTGACGAGCAGAGGCCGATGAACACAGTTAGCTACAGATTATTCAGGATCAAAGCAGCAGGGAGCCATGAAAAAAATTCATCTGCTCCTCTATGGAGAGCTGGCATTTTCTCTCTGTGAGCTGGCCATCCCACCTCTATCCAAATGGACTGGCTTTGCCTGCTTCTTTCTCCATCTGGAAATGTCAGAGCAAGCTGTCTTTTCTGATCTTAGCCTCTGTCAGGCAAACAGAGAGGTGGCAGAGGGGGACACTGAGCTAAGAGCTTGTATACACTGAGCCTCAGAGTCCATGTGAAAGGCAGGGTACCATGCCACCCAAACTGATGGGGGATTTTGATGTGCTGTGGAATCTTGCCTTCCTAATTCTGCAGCAGTCTATATGTATAAAAAAAAGTACTGCTAAACCTGGAAGAACATCTTTTCTGAAAGTATTTGTTCTTGTAGGGAATAATCCTGGCCTGATTATCGTGAGTTATTAACCCCTTGCATGACTTTGGTGCTGCTGAAGTGGAACACTGGACCCTCAGGAGCTGGTTGTTTGTGTTCCAAGTCACAGCTGGGTGCCATCCTGCAAGGCAGTGCTTCTCCAGTTTAGGGGATGCCTTTGCAGAATAAACCCCCTGCTTCCTCTCCTTCCCTGCTCTCACAGCCTCTTTCCCTCTCCTCCCCCTGCCATCCCCTGCTGCAGCAGCCCTGGGAGGTGTGGGAACAGCAAAACTCGTGTGCAGCTGGCAGGGGCTGCAGAGACCTTCAGGGACACGGGGTGGGATCCTGGAACACTGGTGTTGGTGCTGTACAGTCACCTGTAGCAGTCTTTTTCTACTTACATTGTCACACTAAAATTGTAAATACAATCAGAAATTGAAAAAAACCCCAAATTCAAACCCTTGTCTTAAGTAATGTACCTTATGAAATATGAACTTTCATTTTGTTTTTATCAATTGCTGGGCTGAGAGGACCTGCAGGAGTGAGACCCTGTGAGTCAGGAAGGGCTTTAGGGCTCTCCAGCTCCCTGCCCCTTCCTGGCCACGTTCCTCCAGGGTCAGTGGCCACCCTGGCTGGCCTGCAGTGCTCAGACAGCTCTGCCTGCTGTTCCACTGAGCCCCTGTTTCAGAGACACTTCAAAGGGTGGAGCAGAGTCTTTTTAGGGGGGCAAGGGGAGAAGGTTGTAGACCATTAAGGATTCCATGGAGGGAATGACTGAGATGTGAGTGGGGAACAAGAGTGAGGGTGCTCTGGGGGTAGAAGTGAATAGATGGGGGGGCAGTTGAATCCAGAGAACTGCACCAAAAAAATGACATTAAAATTTGATAACTATGGCTGTGAAGAAAAATAAACTCTAATTTTATTAAGTTGCCATTAGTTATATGTGCCTATTGAAAACAAAATTGTGAAATTACTGCTTTCCATGTTGCATAATAAAAAAACCAAACTTTGATTTTAACATCGCTTTCAGCTACTTTCTGTAGAGCCTAAAAGAAACCAGGCAACTTTAAGAGGAGCTTGACCCTTATGTTTGTAACAGTAATCAGATTATATGAAATCTATAATTAGAGCACTAATATGAGACATTTAAATTAGTTGAAGTGCAGGCTGTAACAAAAATAGACATCAGACAGCCGATGAGTCTGAAACATCAGACATTTGAGTGTCTATGCAGAGCTTTGGAAAGTCTTTAACAAGGAGAAAGTAGTAGTTTCTGAAAACAGAATGATATTCAACCTTGAGTTTTAAGTCTCTTTAGTGTAGCCTGTTATTTTGACTCTCCACTTATATTATTTATGTAGAAAATGCAAGAAACATCTGCTTGTATCTTTAAAGGCTATATTTGTAGCTTATTTTAATTTTTCCACTGACAGTGTCGCACTCAAATTGTAAACACCATTAGAAACCAAAAAAAAAAAGTTCAAACCCTTGTCTTAAATAATGTACCTTATGAAATAAGAACTTTAATTCTGTTTTTATTAATTTTTTTAATGTGTATGTATATAAAACTATATATAATGGCTGAAGGGAATTGTAAATCACAGTGACTCTTTATTGAAGTGGGAATAAGGGATAGATTGGATAAAAAAATTATGAATAGAAATTAAGCATCATAGGATCATATAAAGCATCAAAGGCAGTGTTTAATAAAGGCCACCAAAAAATTTGCAGGAGTGAATTATAAATCAGAAAAAAAAAGTTTTTGAGCAGTTAATTTTGATTATTCTCAACTCCTTTTTGGTTTGTAGGTGGTTTTGGATTTTGTTTGTTCATTTGTTTGTTTTCTTTCTTCAGAACCAGGTCAAAAATGTAAATGAAGTAGCAGGCTTGAGGATACACTTCACTTTGTGTTGGTTCTTTCCTTTCTGTTCTTTAGTAGTTGCTGGAAGAATTTGCCTCAATATTCCCATGGCACTCTTCAGTGTCCAGTTCTTTCATTTTCACAGTCAACCTTGCTATCTCTCTTCACATCTCTTTAGCCCATGGGACTATGCACTTCACTAAATCCACTGTGAATTTCACATGATTCAGTTTCTTCTTTCCTAAGTCGGTTTTTTTACTCATTGTCTCTTCAAATTGTCATCAGCATACTGCAAAGTTCAAAAAGGCTCTTTTTTTTTTTTCCCTGGTATGTTTATCCTCAATTAACTAGTCTATATTCATCCTAATATTCCTCTTTAGCATCTGCACTTACACATTACCGTGGCTGCTCAAGGGAAATGCTTTTATTGCTTGCTGTTTATTGCTATAGCAATGGAAACCCCTCCTGCCTCTTGTGCTGCAGAGATTTAAGCAGATTTTCATGGTTTTGCTCAAATTTATCATCATGGGACTGGGAAAGAGTCCTTGGATAGATATGCACACACAGACATTACATGTGTATGTATGTATGTATACATTAAGTGTGTGCATATATATATACACACCCATTATTATGATATATATATATATAAAATATACTTATATATATGTATATAATATATATATATGTATTTTATATATATAATATATATACTTATATATGTTCTAAGTAAATCTCTCATCATTGTGGAATCAATCAGTCATGGATCACTTCATCTAGGGATGAGTGGGGTCTCTGTAAGAGGAGAAGAGGGGTTTATTTCACTCATTAAAGGTCAATTAAAGCAGTATATTTCAGTAATTGAAGTATAAATCAGAAAAATTATTATTTAAATTTGGAAAGTACAGGAAAATGTCTGTTTGTTTACTTGTAAAACTTAGTGGGTGAAAGAAAGCAGAAATCAGGATGCTATTATAATGTATCCAGAGACCGATAAGCTGATATTTTTAATATTAGACTGTTTCTATACACACACAAAAAAAAAAAAAAAAGAAAAAAAAAAGAAAAAAATGGTCCTGCTATCTAAAGAATACAGTCAGTGACCTTCTAAATCTCAAGAGCTCAACTTCCAGCTCTCTCTTTTTCTGGTGTTAAAGCACATTTTACTGATCATTCATTCCACTCTTTTGAGCAGAAGACCTCTGTTCATACAAACACTGAGCACTTGTTTCCAGGGGGAAAAAAATGTTTCTTTTTCATGGAAACAGTAGCTAGTGTATGAAAGCCTCGGAGGTGGCTGGGGCGTGTGGTTTACTGTCACTGGATACGCACAGCGGTGTTTCTGGGGACATGTCAGGAGAAATGAAGTGTGAAACTGTATCTGCAGCCTCTTGCTAGAAGGCTTTGAAATCAGGGTGTTTCCAGCAGCTTACATGGCTGTCTCGTTCCCTGAAGTTTACAGCTATATTGTCTCTGCTGCTGTGGAAGTCAGTGTAGGGCTGTATCAGGAAATGCATCCAAATAAACCACAGGATATTCATAGCTGGAAGGGACCCACAAGCATCTTAAGTGAATGGGGATACAGGGATGTTTAGGGTGAGGAGGAAGGTGGTGCGGTTGAAGTCTGTTCATGCGCTGTCTGACCAAGAGCACCTCTTGACAGTGAGAAAGATGATTATATGAGTGAGTGAAGAGATCTGAAGAAATACCTGAACTGAAATGAACCTCATTTTTGCTCAAAGGAGGAAATTGCAAGGATGAAATTACAAGGAAATCTAAGAAAAAAAACCCCAAAACCAAAAAGAAACCATACCAAAAAAAAAACAAACAAACCACTCCAAAACAGTCAACCGAAAAGCCCATTCAGTGTTATTTTGCCTTCCAAAGATTTCCAGCTGGCATTCTTAAGTTGCCTTTCAGAGATCTGGGTCACATTCTCCTGATAAGAAGCCTCTAACACTGCTTCCCTCTGCCTCAAGTTATTAATTATAGCAACCAAATATGTTTGAGATGCAGAAGTGCTTGAACATATTATTTAGGAACGTACACAATGTGATGATTGTCATGATCAATAAACTCAAACCCTGAGACAGCTGCAAGAGGCCTTACCTATAGTTGGTGCAGAAAAAAATTTAGTAGAATGAGAACTGTTAGTTCTCATCTGCTCCTTTTATGATTAGTTAAACTATGTGGAAGTTATCTTAAAGCTATGTGCTGTGTTGATGTGTTGTGTCGCCAGAATAAAAACCTGAAATTGATTCTGCCTGGAGTGAAGAGCAGAATAAAAGATAAAAATAAAAATATTGTGTGGTTCATCCGGAGTTCAAATAGACTTTCCATGTCTTTATAAAACATCACATAGTTGAATTGTTCCTGTGAAGTCAACAGATTTAGATTTTTCTTTCCCTCAGAAAATAGAATATGTGAAAATAATGTGGATTTATTAGCTATAGTTTTAATATTTTTTGTTTTCCTTTCAGTGCATTATAGCAATTGTAATCTTTTCTTAAGGAGGGGTTTCTGTTTTCCCCTTTCCAGCTTCTCCACAAGACTAGAAAAAAGAGGAGTCAGTAATTACATTAGTCTTGTCTGTACCTGATTGATGGACTTTGAGATGTCTGGCAGTAAAATATCGTCCTATCGTTTCTGGCACAACATCTTGTCCTTTTCCAAGCCATTGCTTTATTTAAAGTAACTGAAATTAGCCCAGTGTCTGCTCCTGTGAGCTATGTTCAGATGCGTGGATTTGCCAGCACCCACCAAAGATAGCAGCACCTGCTTGCTGTTGCTCAGCCAGAGATGTCCTTCACATCCTTTCCTAATGGTGACATTTCCTCTGGTGACTTTTGGAGTTGCCTGACTCCTTTCCAGTAAATTAGAAGACATTAGCTAAGGAATGAAGTTAATTAGGGGGGAAAAAAGTAAGACCTCTTGAAATATTAACCTTAGGGTGTATTGGACTTCCTAAATGGCCTTCAGATTAATGGCTGTGATAAGTGGATAAAAGCTTGTCAGATTTTGGGGGAGTTGAGTTGCTTCATCTCTGAGTGTTACAATCAAATTTAAATTTACTGAGGCAGATAGATCTCTCAATTCATTTACTTGTAAATACAGATAAAAGAGATGCTATAGGAAGCCCCAATTTCATAAACAGGCAAATAGAGCTCCCCTGCTGCCACTCAAGTAGACTGAGAACCCCAACAGGTCTTGCTTTTGGATGTGAAGAGTTGATTCCTCAGGTATCTATTTACCATTATCCTTTTCTACAGCTGAGTATTTAATGAAGAAATACTGTTGTCCTAAGCCTGTTAATATTTCTCTTTGCTGTTGCTCTGTAGAAATAAAGCTAAAAAATAAAAAGTTTACAATGCCTTCACAAAGACCAGATATTCCATCATGAACATAAGCCGTTAAACTATCAGGATTGTAGCTTGGAGGGAAGAGTAGCACAGGAGCAGGGATTAAAAAGCTGAGAAGCTTTTTTTGCTTGTGTATTTTATTGCTGTTTTGGGAAAGAATGGCTTCACATCCAGAAAGGTGTGAGTGTGTCCTGTGCATTTTAAGTGTTTGTCCTGATAATCATCATCAAAGGAATAAATTGCAGTGTGTAGTAACTATGCACTATATTCATATGTTGAGAGATCTTGTATGTGGGAGGGGACTTGGCATTGAGTTTCCTCATGCAGTGCAAAATACAGACTTGAATGTTTGTGAGAGTAAGGCCTGCAACATCTCATTTTTCAGTTTGTAAAACTGTTTGCAAACTGATGAGTGGACAGCCTCCTGACAGTAGTCCTGCTGCAGTGTTCCACCTCAGAGTGACCAGTAGTCTTTTCAGTAATCAGTACCCATTTTGTTCCTAAAGCATGGAGCTAAGAGAGGGAAGCCTGAGAAGGTTTTAGCTGATGAACAAAACCAAGAAGATCTGTTTTTGTTCTCTAGCATGTTGGTTATGTGGGTTTTTTTCCCCCCACTCTGGGTTCAGAGTTCTTTTGTTAGAGAATGGAGTACTTGTGTTTGCCGTTGTACTACAGTAGTTGTCATCATGCAAATGAATAATTGGCAATTGATTTTTTTTCTTTCTTTGTTATTGGCAGAGCCCTACAAGAGGGAGTAATTGGTGGTCATTAGATGTGACATGAACTTCGTTTTTATTTTCAATTCCCTTTTTCTTCTGCCAAGAGATTTGTTATCTCAGTAGGGATCCTTCTCATCTCGCTTTTGTCAGAAAACACTGGAGAAAAGAGGAATCTACAATTGATTTTTTTTTATCCCTTTGCATTTTTCTGCAGAGGTTTATGGAAACTATATTGCAAAAATGGGCTTTAAAAATAAGGAATTTAAAGGAGGATGCATTTTTTTCCTCTTTTTCCAAATTCAGTGTCTGTATAAAAATGCTCTTTGTGAGTCAAACAGCTATCCATGGAAATCAAACTGCCAATACTACCATACTGATTACAGCCTGATGGACATCATGTAAATAAAATATTGTCTATAGGGTCCTTCTTCCCTGTTTCTGAGCTAAAAATATGCCCACAGTTGTCCCTGCCTTGCCAGCACGTGAGCAAACGTTGGCCAGGCTCAGGATGGGCTTGGCAGGGCAGTGAGCTCTGTGCATCTCAGGCTCCTGGTGAGCTGTGTCCATCTGGTGCCTGTGCTCTGGTGACAGAGCCTTGCTCAGACCTGCAGCCAGCTGCCCACCTGGTCAGGGAGGGCTCCTGGGGACCAGGCTCAGTGCCCCTGAGCCACCTGGTACTGAATGCTCTGCAAAGTGAGCACTGCAGTGAAACCTGCCCGAGTGGCAGCGCAGGAGATTGGAGGTAGTACAAAATGAACATCATTAAGGACTTGGTTATGAAAAATATGAGACTGGTAGAGAAATAGTAACCTTATGGAGAATGTTAGCTCAGTGAAGACTCCATCCCTGGAGGGTGCCAACAGCATCAGAGCTGACTCTGATGGCCTCTCTGCTGTTTGTATGCCCAGACACATAACTTTTACTTGAACATACAGAAATGAGAGAAACTTTCTCCAATCACAGAATTACAGAATAAGCTGAGTTGAAAGAGACCCACAAAGATCCTTGGGTCCAACTCCTGGCCCTGCACAGCACCATGCCCAAGAGTCCCATCAGTGCCTGAGAGGATTATCCCCGTGCTCCTTGAGCTCTGTCAACCTTGGTGCTGTGACCACTGCCCAACCACCCTCTGGATGAAGAACCTTTTCCTGGTATCCAACCTCAGCCTGCCCTGGCTCATCTCCAGGCCCCTCCCTTGTCTCCTGTCAGTGTCACACAGAGCAGAGATCAGTGCCTGCCCCTCCTCTGCCCCTCAGGAGGAAGCTGTGACTGCACTGAGGTCTGTCCTCAGCCTCCTCCTCTCCAGGCTGAACTGACCAAGGCACCTCAGCCTCTCCTCCCCTCAAGGCCCTTCCCCATCCTCATGGCCTCCCCTGGACACACTCTAACAGCTTTATATCTCATATTTTGGTGCCCCAAAACTGCACACAATGTTCAAAGGGAGGCTGTACCAATAAAGAGTTGAATTATTATTTGCTGACTTGGAGTTAAGTAGACAAGAGCAACAAGCTCCTGTGCCATGTATTTATACTTTTTTATACTGTCCAGGTGTTTATAAAGTACATTGGGATCCTTAGCTGAAAGGTGTTGTGTGAACACACACAATAATTACTGTCACATGTGTGAAAGGACAAGGTCTCCCTGCCAGTAGCCTTTCCTCAAGGAGTGATTTAATTTCTTTATCTGCAGTAATTCCATTGCCGTCTCTCTTGAGATCAGAATGTGCATTATTTAAAGGTGACCTAAACAAGAGAGAGACTTTCTCTGCCATCCATTAAATCCAAAGGGATGAGGTTCTGACTTACCTGCTGGACACTTGGCTTTGCACACACAGAATGAATCTCTCAGATCCTCAGGTGACTTCTGATTTTCTCTGAATAAGAAGAGAGAACCTTTGCCTCTCTATTTCAGGTATGCCCTTGGCACATTTGGTTTGTTTTGGGATGCTTTTGCTTGCATTTGCTCATCCCTAGTTTAGGGTTACTGGTCTTATTTCTGAAGGGTGTTCTTCAAATGTCAAAGTACAATAACCAAAGTTCCCATACAGTAACAGCTACATTTCTGTGAAAGCTGACAGGCTTACAGTCCCAACATCTTAAATGGGTACTATTAATTCAGTTATTCATGTAAAATAGTATAACTTCAGAAAGCTGCATCTCAGCCCTTCAAAAGAAAAAAGTTGTGCTTTCTTAAGGTACTGGTGGATTGATATTTAGATTTCTGGTACTCAGTCATAGCAAATATTAAACTCAGCAATTTAATGCAATGATTGAAATTAGTTTATGTGAAAAATATTTCAATTGAGGCTATACATCAGCAGAATCGTATGTTCTGCTATTTTTGGTCTCACAAGAGGATACAGCAGTTGCACTGTGCAGTGTCTTGAAAGGTATTTTAATATATAAACAGTAGTAGTGGAGTGAGAAGCTATTACAACTCATTTCAGTGGTTTACCATTGGGCAAACAGTTGGCAATTATTGCACTTGGAAGAATCAAATGGATGATTTGAATAGAAATGCTGGTTCTTCAGTGAATTCCCTTTTTACATCAGTTGTAGCATATGTCCACATTTTTTTCCAACAGTAATGAATTTCCTGAGGTGCTTTCCCTTGTGCTTTTGTATGCTAAGTGTTAAAATCCAGCAGGAGAGACCTGTAGCTGACCTTTCATGCTAAATGTGAAAGGGCTGTTGTAGCCTTAAAAGGCTTTTGTGCTTCTGGGCCTCCTGAGAATCTCCAGTAGTTACCTTCACATTGGATCAGCTGTTTCAGGTGTGAAACATCAGTTGTGCACAGTAACTTAAATATTTTTAACCTTTTATGATGAGTCTGAAAGCATCTGTTTATGCATGCAGTGCATCTGGCTTCATGGTGCATTCTGTCCCTTTTCCATCTGTTTGGGAGTGAAAATAACCTGTGATTTGACTCTATTCAAAGTAGTTTTTATCTTTGAAAGTCTGAAAATAATATTGATGTGGGCAGTATGGAAAATTTCTGCAGCCATAATAGAAACTTCAACCTTTGTTATTAGAAGGAGTTCAGAGTAGAAGTTTGCGTCTGGTTAACCCTGATGCTTGGATTGGAACACACATGGTAGGACTTTGTTTCTGTGGACAGATGGTCAAAGGTCAGTCTTTGATCCCAACTTAAATGGTGAATCAATATTCTATGCATATTTCAAAGTTTAAATTTCTGATAGCCTGCTGCTTTTTACTTTTTCCCTTAAATGTCTCATTTCTTGCTTTTCTCTTATGTCTTTGAGAAGGGACTGTGCAGCTACTAGGTTTGTTTGGTCAGGCAATGTTGCTTTGTGTTTATTCCCTGTTCGTAGGACTGTCCAGGAGAGAAAGATAAAATCAGGAAATGGAAGATCCAGTGCGATTCTGAAAATTCCCAGGTTTTTATGCTGGTTGTCAACTGATTTGGATGCTCAAAGTTTACATTTGCTTAAAGGAAGCTGAGCTGTTGTGTAAAGAAGAAAGCTTTGTAAGGTTTCATGGATCATTAGTGCATAGAAATACAGAGAAACCACACCTACCTGAGGGATTCCTTGCACTGCAAACTGAATTGTTGGGACAATATTCAAGGGAAGCACCCACAGTTTCTCCTGGTTTACCCTCTGTGTATCAGAGGCAGGTCACAGATTGCAGCACAACTTCCTGTCTGGTCTCATTTGGTCCAACTTTTCTTAGCTAAGCTGAATAGTAAAAAGTATCCAATTTAATTAATGGATTTATTGTACTTGATATTCTCTCTACTTGCTATAATAATGACTAATTTGTTACTGACTTCATTTCTTTATAAAAAAAGGCAAGGAAATTGGGATATAATTGCAGAGGTGTTACTGTGAACTCTGGCATATCTAAAAGCATGCGAGAAGCGAAGAATTTTTTTTAGTAGAAAGTTCTTGAACTAAAACCTAATTAGGAGTGAGGTAACTAAATTAGACACAGTTTGAAAATGTGAGTTTGAATGTTTGTTGAAAAAAATTATACTAGCACTGATTGTGGGAATATGGCAGGCAAAGACACCCGAGGAAATGATGAAGGTGAAGTGAGAAATACAAGCTCGGGGAGACATTGTAAGAGTAGAGAAAAAAAGTAGAAAATATATTTTATTAATATAATTTCACATTTTTACTTGGCTCGAATAAGTATTTACGTTCTAATATTAATGCAGTCATATCCATTGTAACAGACTATGTTATACTTTCTGGTCCCATCACTCTATTTGAGCAGTTAAAATCATTCTGTGAGTATTTTAGATTGAAAGTTTCAGTGCCTGTTCAAAATCTGATTCTTCTAGATGATTTGGACAAAATAATTCCCTTTCAGAAACATTTATAGTTGTCTTTCTAGCATTTGGAGGAAAAAAAGTTGTTATTTATTGACTGAATAATAAGAGCTACTTCTGAAGTATGTCCACTTTCAGTTTTCTAAAATTCTAGAATATGTTCGAATCTTTCAAGTGGGTTATTATCTGCAGCAAGGACACAAAGATGATATTGAAAATAATTTATTCAGAAAGCTGACAATGCAGCAGGAGACTAATCATCAGGATATGTGTCTCTGTTTCTAACACCAGGCATATTATCCCTTATTTTTGCAATGCAAACAATTGGCAGCTGTGAGAATTAGGGAGAACAGCCAATGTAAAATAAAAAGAATGAAACCCACGAAAGTGAAGTGGTTTTGGAAACACGTTTCAGAGTGCTTATGTGTTATCTTTCAAATCAATGAATCCTGGAGATGTGTGTTTTATTCTGTGCCAAGAAATGAAATAATTGTCCAATTTGAAGAGAATCAAAATGACAATAAAGTATGTCTTTGAATGAGAGATGAAACTTTTTTTTCTTCTCTCTTGAAATTTAAGTATAAAGAACAATGCCTTGAATACCCATCCTCAGTTCTTGGAAAAGGTAAACTTATTTTTGCAAGTGTATAAATGCTAAAATAATGAAACTATCCAAGCCTCTCTGATACTCTTCTCACTGCTTTAAAATCATCAAAACAACACTCAAATAAAACTGACACTGGGGAAAAAAAAGTGTGAAGTGTAGAGCCTGCAATCTGCAAATGAGGAAACTCCAAACATCACCATCTCCTGCCTGATCTCATTGTTTTTCACACTTATTTATTTTTCCCTTTTACAAATGTACCAGTGAAGGGATTTGCGTAGGTTATTTGAAAACAGAACTCGGTGACGACATTTATTCCTTCCAGAATCTGCTGGGATGAGGATGACAGGGTGTGAAATTATATCCTGCTGCTTCTTCAGCTGTGCCTTCAGCTCCAGCTTGGGACTTCAGTTTGCTTCCAGCTGTTTTCCACCCAAAGTAAAATGTTTCCTGGCCATGTGCTGCCTCTGTTTCTGTCAAGTGGGGTTAGAAACTGGTGTTGAAAAGACGATATAGTGCTCTTTACCTCCTGGAAATTCTTTTCTGCAATGAGCCATCCTAAAAGGCCAGCTGTGCCCAGCCACACAGCTGTTTCACACAGAAATAATAGCTTCAAGCTCCTTTGTCAAGGCCAAGAATCAGATCCTGTAAATTCATGAAAGATGAATGCTACAGTAAACTCTAGGAACTTTTTTGTATAAAAAAGATTATAAATAATGTAATAAAAATGAAGTGCTTTGTAGGTGACAGTGAGCTTTATAGGTATGTAATGCCACATTTAGTGCTATTCTTTCATGTTTGTGTTCCAATCAGCCAGCACAGTACCCAACCTAACCTCCAGCAGGAAATTATATATTCCATTATTCCTTATAGCACAGTAAAACCCTTTATTTATGGCAAGCATTAGTTTTGTTGTCACAGTGACAGAATTCATATCTTAGCAGTGTATCAAGGCTTTCCTTCCCTCTTTGTAATGGTTATCCCTAAAATTGTCCTGTCCTCCTGTTTTCAGAGCTGCACATGTGGTTTATCTGTCAGCATTAGGATGAAGGCTCTCAGACACAGATTCTATTCTCTCTCTGGTCAGATGTAACAGAAGAGGCACAAAGTTCATAAGAAATTCACCTTTTTTTTAAACTTGTCTCACTTTTTTCTAGTTCCAGTTCCAGGCCTGCTGATTCCATGGTTGTGGTTGACACTAGATTGTTGTAAACTTACCCAGTTATTGTGTGGTGTCATGGATCCCTTTTAGAAGAAGTGTGTTTTCTCTAGCGCAGTTTTTCTTCTAAAGTGTTTCATCCTCTTTGAGAAACTGATGTTATCTAACAGGAAATGTTCAAATATTGCCTCTGAAAGTCCTGATGCTGAGCATGCTGAAATCAGAAGGGCAATTAGAAAATACAGTAGGATTATGTGATTTCAAAGGCCAAGTGTAGGCTACAACCTGAGAGAAGCAAGTAATTGTAAGACTGAAGGCAGCGATAGCTGTAGGTTGTGTACCCACATCAAACTGGTCTGTCCTGTTCTAGACTGAAGTGAGAATTTGGGTTGCTATACTTGGCCTACAAAGTGTAAAATGAAATGAGCACAAGGATTATTTCATTAGCAGTGGTCCTTGACAACTCTCTAATATTAGAATCCAAAGTTTTTAATAAAAATCTCTGTTAAGACTACAAGAGGCAGGAAACAATTGTATTTTAACAGACAACACCATTTATAGAACCCTTTATTTTAATAAAATTCTATGTGAACTGTATCAAACTCCTTTTAGTGTTGAAGAAAATGAAGGGTTAGCAGTCCTAGATTATGAGAAGTAGAAAGAAATTCATAACTGTACCTGTGAATATTTCAATTTCAGCTGCTGTGGAGCAAAGCTCAGTTTTTCTTTAGTGTTGCATGGACTTGTGATCTTCTAAATGGAGGAGAAAAAATGAGGGCACACACTTCCTTGTGTGATGTCAGATAAAATAAGACTGAGCCTAATTTATTATGTCTTATAAACAGATGCTCCTGCATATGGGCATGTGTTTGTGTATTTGTGTACTGATACATTTTAAGAAATGATTGCCCTCTTAGTAATTGTTGTGAATAATTATTTGTGAAAAAAGATTCCATTATGTAGGCACCTAAAGTTGTTATTCACCTCTTCAAACAATTCTCTTCAGTTCCCACTTCCACCTTTGAATTCCCACCAAGCCTTCTTCTTTTTCCTTGTGTCAAGTAGGAGCAGGCATGTCAGCATTCAGGAAGGTATCATCACACAGTTCTTTCTAATTGCCAACACTGAATAAATTCACATTCACTTCTATCTGTGAAAAACTCACAGATTGTGCTTGCACAGTTGAGCTTGGACAATCTCATCCATCTCAGATTTTGCTTTCTCACCTAGCTGGAAAAACAGAATCCTTTCCATTTCTCAAACTGGAAAATAGTCCATTTTCCTTGGGGGAAGGGTTTGAAAGGGAATATACAATGCCCTTCCAAGTCCAGATAGTCTGACCAAGTGCATCAAGTATTTTGCACTTGTCTTCAAGAACATTTCTAACCAGCAGTTCACCAGGTCAGCTGAAAACATGAGGCAAAAACCCCCCAGAGCAATATCAGCACAGTTAATCTTCTGTAAACAGCTTTCCTTTGGAGGCTTGCACAGAAAGACAAGTGGTTACTAAACCATGAGAAAGGGAATTTTCTTACTGCTTGTTAAGCACTGCAGTAATTTTGAAGGACTAAACATCATTGAAAGAAAAATCTTTGTGTTTTATGTTACACATATCCACAAAGTTTGCACAGGTATAGTAATGAATGTAAATTCACAAAATCCAAACTGACTTTGACAACTTTTGTGAAGTGCTTTAACCAGTAAATTATAGTTGTTTGTCACTGTCATTATTTTAGCACATCTGCAATATTTAGCAGTTATACACGTGCTGAAGTCCTCGGTTGCTTTCCAGAAATGCCTGCATAACAATAAACACCTTCCTTTCCCCCTGACTGGGGATTTAGGATGGTGAGCAAGTCTAAGGTTTGTGACAGTGGGACAAAGCTGCTCTAGACTTGCCTAAGCTGAGCAGCAGAAGATCAGCACAGCCCTCATGAGTGCACCTTTCCTGATGGTGTGCCTGGCTGGCTGCATGATCACGTCAAAAAAACCCAAAATCAAAAACTCAGTACAGTGACTGCTGTTGTTGGCGCAACCCAAGTTTTGTTTCTACTATTTCTGATGTTTCTCTGTAATTTAGCTGTTTTTTGAAGCCAAACTAATCACATGAACAAGCATTTTCATGTTTGGATAGAGGTGTGAAGCTACTCAGGGCAGCTTGTTTTTGTTTTTGATCTGACATTTGGTAGTTGGCCCTAATACATTGCACTTGCACATGAGCTAAACTGGTGTATCCTCACAAGATGTTACTTATGTTGGGTTTCATACATCTTTTTATAAGGAGGATGACAAGGGCTTCACCTGTGTATTCTGTGGCCATGAAAGACCTCGTTCAGGGGTGGCCTGAGGGCCCTCTCAGGTGTGGCAGCAGGGAGTGCTCCTGCCTTCAGCTGCACTGGGCTCCATCCTCTGACCTGAGCACTGTCACAACCTGGTTACTTCAGGACTTAAAAACCCCTCAAACTATCCACCAGCTGGTACAGTTTCGTTTGGAGAGATTGTTAGTTACAGTGACATTTTCTGAAGAGAAGGTTTCACTATGGGACCAGTAAACCTGCTCTAACTTCCTCCATTTGGCTTCACCCATGAGGTGAAATTTAATGACAAAAGTGTGACAAATGAATGTGAGAGGCTTCAATACTTTGTTATTCATTACAAGTTAGACGTTTTTCCCATAAAATTAAGGATTTCTAAGGACATTGTACAGCTGAGATTGGGCCATTGCTAATTTTGAGAGCAACCTGGTTCAATATAAGCTTTGATTTTTTCTTGTTCCAAATTTCTACAAAATAAAACCTCAGACATTTATTAGAGACAAATGCTGAGAGTATAAATGAAGATTGAACACAGTTTGAGCAAACAGATTTCAGCATGAACATATGAAATATATTCCTTCATGTTAATGGCCAAAAACGTGGTTAAGGAAAATATATTTTTTCAAATCATCCTGAAGTTGAGGCACAGAGTTCATAGGAACATGTTTTGAAGGGGCTTCTTTGCATGATTTATCTGCTTTGAACCACTTTGTTTTGTTCTTAAACACTAAAATATATTGTCATTACCCTGGGGCTTTGTGTCTTCTTTTATGAGTTTATGGATAAATGGAAAATCTATGATTAGGCAAGTTATTTCCAGGACAGGGGAAAAAAGGGTAAGTCAAAAGGAAGGCTCTGTATGTTCTGGATCTTGTACTTGTTCCTTGGGAAGGCAACTGTGTGAGGTTATAGAAAGTGAGAAGTTTAGGTATGAGTCATTTATCCCCTGCTTATTTATCTGCCCCCAAATTTCTACATTTGACCTGTGATGCTGTTGGGGTGGGACTTTGTTTGTTCAGTGTTAAACCCCATGGCCTTGAGCCTCAGGGGAGGCTTGCAGAGCCACCCAAATGCATGAGCTGGCTAAGAGTTGTTCTCAGACCTCAGGGGAAGGCAACTGATGGAGTTTCCCTGTTGGCACTCACTATGAAAAATGGCTGTGTGGAATACTCTTCTTCAGAGAGCACTGCAGGAAACACAATGAAAAAAAATCTTTTCCACCTAATTAGTGCTGTTTGCCTAACTGGAGGAGGTTCATGCAAGTGGCTTTTTATATTATCTTTTTAATTAATTAGTTACTTTTTTTTCCTTCTTCCTTCTGTGTTGCAGATATACGGGGACTGCAGGGATTTCTGGACCAGGCCTCCAGGCTGGGACTTGATGTATCATTACAAAAGGTGGACAGGAACATCAGCAGAGTGTTTTCCAACCTTTTCACCACCATGAAAACGGAGGAGCTGAACCGCTACCGGGACACCTTGCGCAGGGCCATCCTCCTCCTGAGCCCCCGGGGAGCCCAGACTTTCATTAATGAGGTCAGTGCACAGGTTTTTTTATCATCAGCAATCAAAAACATGATTATCACCCGTGTTTTGCCCTTTTGACAGTGTTGGTTGTTTAATGTCAAATATGATCGTCAGACTCTAGTGCCAGGGAATTGAAATGTCACATGCTCCATGGAGTTCTTGCTTTGTGGTTAATGCAAATGGGGCAACATGGGCCAGATATTATATAATAAAATACACAGCTCTCTAGGAGGTAATCATTTTTGTCTGGTTGTCTTCTGTATCAATACTTTTGCCCTGGATTTCAACCACTGTTAATGAGTGACCCGAAAATCTGCAATAATCTATTAGACATGAAACACAATGTGCCTGAGAGAGCTGTCTTTGCTGTGGAAGTCTCCAAATTTGTATCAAAGGGGCACATTATTGATGGTTGCAAGTTGAATCAAAGAGATTTTTTATGAAATGTAAAGTTGGAATTATATGTTTGTCTTCTTTTCTTAGTGCTTTCTTGAAATCAGTGATGCTAATTAGGACAGGGAAGTAGCTGTTGGGCAAACTTTTAATTAATGTGCTGTGGGCTAAGTTTTGTCATTAATTAGTTTTATCCAGCTTTCTTAATATTAAATAATGAATTATTTTACAGTGCTTTCTGTGTCAGAGTTGAGAATGAGAATTTGAGCCTCAGTTTCTAAGTTTGTATATTCATTAGCTAAGATTTTGGCAATAAAGTAGGGGTTTGAATTTTTTTTAACTAACCAGGGATATGACTGAAGCAAGAAATTAAAATGTGGATGGGATGTGTTTCCAATTATCAGTTTTGCTCCATCAAAGCCTGTTAAATTAAAAAAAATCAACTCAAATTATCTCATTAGGGTTTTTTTTTTTTACCATAACAGCCTTAGCCTTAGTAAATTCTCCACATTTGTGTTCATTAGTGATTTTTTTAAATAACAAGGTAAATTTTACCTTAAATAACTGAGGCAAAAAGGTAATTTGGAAAAGACTAAGCAGAGGGATAAATTCTCCTCAGGTTTGTGCACACACAGGCATTTCCAGTAGAAGAATGAGGGAGTTCTGTGCTCTCCAAGTGTGTGCAGCTCTCCACAGCTCAGTCAGCTGTTTCCATAGGAGAGCTCCAGCAGAAATGCACATTGCCAGGGACTCCTAACAGACTATCCAAAGCAGGTTAAAGGGAAATGTTTTATCCAGACCCCAGCTGGGTGGAAGATGTGTCCCCCTCGGGCACACAGGGCTCTGGGGTTGTTGGGTGAGCCAGGTGAGTGCCCTGCCAGAGCCCTGAGGTGTCTCCAGGGTAGGGACCTGTACTAAACTGTATTAAACTCTTTTACTGCTCACTTCACCTTAAAGCACTGTGCATTATAGGCATTAAGACTAATGACCCTGATGTATTTCCAGCTCCCTGCAGGAGTTTAACAGTGGGCAGAAATGAAAAGTAATTTATTTGGCAATCTTCCTATATTGAATCTTGATTGATTCAGAAAAGCTTTTGAAGAGAAAATTTAAATCTTAGAAAGGAATTCTCCAAAGGCTCGAAGATACAAGGTGCAGAGTAGGGGAGAATCCTTCCCAGACTGAACTTATATTTTGTGGAGAGTTACAGTGACTGCTGTTCTTCAGTATCTCAGTCAATAAGTGCAACTAACTATCTACAGCACATTTTCAGGGACTCTAGAATAACAACCAGCAGCTTAAATGAAATACACATTTTTATGTATTTTACTGAAATGCATCGCTCACAATGTGTGGCAGTAAGTTCCTTTGATGGCTTTACTCAGTTCCACAGTTGGTATTTTTTACTATAGGTACCATACTGCTCTATACTTACTGCTGTTGTTATCAATCTCACTCTACACCTTGGAAATTGTTTGAGATTTTTTTTTTCAGTTTCTGGGGAAATAAAAGCCCTCTGAAAAAAATCTAAGTAGAAATCCTGGAAGAAAATATAAGGATATTATTTTTTGATTTTGCCCATATTTGTTTTCCCTTTTCTTTAACTCCAGTTAGAAAAAGAAGTTGAAGAACAAAGAGGTTTTAAATTTGGAAATGGAAAATTTCATGTGAAAAAGAGGTTTCTTATTAAGATTTTCAGTTTTGCTGAGTTGATATTTTGTGGTAGGGAAAACTATCTGACAGATTTCAACCAGATTTGTTAAAATGTGTTGGCTAATAGCATATCCTCATGAAAACCAGGTGCTGAACACCAACCCTCTGGTGAAATGCAAAGCAAAAATAAGAACAGTGTTTGGATTTTGAAACCTGAAATACACAGATTTAACAGATTTTTCTTAGCTGAAGTCATAGATACCAGCTATTGGAAGCTGATACAAGATCTATTTTGCCTTGTTTGATACTGCAATTGATTTTTTCTTCCTAAAAATACAGGTCTGGGTTTCAGTCTCATAATCACTTTGGTGGGCCAGAGATGTCATTTGATTCTGAATGTACAAAGTTAGGGGACTTTGCCATCTCACGTGTGGAAAACTTTTGAATTGTGGAAGAATTCAATTTCTCTAATTTTTGTGTAGACGTGGTTCTCATTGAACTGTCTTAACATCTCAGTGCCTGGTTCTCTCATGTGCCAAAGTTACTGCAGTAGAAATTATTGACCTTTCCTAAGTTTTCAAGATTTAGTGTTTTGTTATGAAACTGCTTTGATGGTAAGAATGGAGAGGAGAAGGAAAAAAGTACTTTCAATGATATTGCTATAAACCTGGAATCAGCCTTTATTCAGAACAGGGATGGTAAATGCATTTATAACATGTTAACTATCTTAGGTTGTGCATTAAAAGGGCATTTAGGGATTGAAGCAAACCTAATCTTAAGTGTCTCTCCTTAAACAGTTGAAAAAAATGTTCCTTTCTCCATCTGTAGAAATCCCAGATATATTTGTCTCAATCATAACAGGTGTATGTGTGCCAGGCAAACAATTTTGTATTTTGAAAAATATGTCATCCTCTTGCAAGGCGATAAGAAAAACTAATAATTCAGAAATGGGAAGATTTAGCCCTTTTACTTTTTCTGTTAGTTTCTTTGGCCCAGACATAGGAATCTGAGACTCTAAAGGCCCCTTCCTTGAGACAGTGAGGATTCACCTGCTTCTATCACTTAGCAATGGATGTGTTTTTTCCAATTGCAAGTAGAGGTATTATTTGCATGGATTGCTTTTATCATTAGGGCTGTAGAGTGAAATGAATAAATGGAAAGAAGTTCATAGAGGTGACAAAAATGATGAAAGGATGGGAGAGCACGAGCTCTGAGGAGAGGCCTCAGAGCATGGTTCTCTATATACGCTATATACAGTCTGCCTGGGGGAATGGAGCTGCCAGGCATTTGAGAGGAAACATGAGCAGAGGAGGAGGAGGAATTATTACAGGTGATCATGGCATGTCTAACAGGAAGCAATGACCCAAAGCTAAAGAGGGAATGCTTTCTAACAGGGAGGTCAACTGGACAATGGGAGTGCTGGGCAGGGGAGTTCAGGGAGGCACCGTCCTGCAGGGCATTCAGGAGTTCTCTAGATAAAACACTGGTAAATCAGGCTAGCAGTTTGTCCTGAACTGGTGTGCAGGATGTTCTGGGTGACCCGGAGCCCTTCTGCCAGGAAACATGTGTTGTGTGAATAAGTTTAGACTTTGTACTTTTTATATACAACCTGTCTGAAGAGGAGGAAAGTATCTTGTAGTTCAGCACTTCTCAAGTTTCCTGTGGCAGGTGAGCAGTTCCTGACTTTGTGGAGGGTTTGGTTTCTTAATTCTTCAAGAACCCATGGTTTATTTCAGATATATATTTTAATAGGATTTGCCTTTATAGGTGATATCAATTGCTCCATAGACTTGACTCTTCCTTCTTTGCCGTATTTATATACAAACTTTGCTTTTGAACACCGGTGAAATAGAGGCTGTAACCCAGTTGCATGTAGTTATTGACTTGAATATAGAAGGCATTATCAGCTTTACAAAACCTTTAACTCAGCATTACTTGTATTTTTGGCAGCTTCACTGAAGTGAAAAATGTTTTTGTTGAGGATCTCTGAAGGTGCTGTAGTTCCTTGTGAGCCTGCATTGGCTGTAAGCTGGTGAGCTGACTGCAGGAAGGTTGTATGCATATCCCTGCAGCACAGCAGCCTAAAGCAGAACTCTCTGCATGCTTAGGATAGTAAGCAAGTTTAAAAAAAGAAGACTATAATAAAAGAGAGCAGATTAATTCCTTTAAAAATTAATACAGGACTGCTTTATCAATGTGACAGGGCTACGTGAATCACAGCAATTCCAATTTGAGCTGAAGCTAAAAATTTCCAGTATAACACTGAGTTAAACTGTAATTTATCTCTGCCCTGTTTACATAATCACCTCACAGTGTCCTCACTGGAAAGCAAAGCCTTCACTGTTTCCCTTTCACCCTAGTTCCTGCTAAGTGTTCTGAGTGATTCTTTATAGATATCCTGCTTTTGGTTTGGGCTTTTGGGGTCATTTCACAGTGATTTGTGGCCTTCCTTCCATCCTGACCACTGAAGATGCTGAGCTCCTTCCTCTCAGAGCACTCTCAGTTGGCACCTGTTAGAGAACCATGCTCCAGCCTTCTCTTCCCTTCTGCAGTTGGCGACATGCTATTACTTGACTGGAGCTGAATGAAGTATTTATGGCATCTGGAACAATTTGCACCCACAAGCAATTGTATGAAATAGTTTTCCAGGGACATTCACTTCTCAGGATTTAACAGGAAAAAAGTTCAATATTAATTTTCTGGCACTTAGCACTTCATCTCTCTCTCTCTTTCTCTTTATGTTACAAACATTCAGCATATTAGTCCATATCTCTGTTTTATATGCAGTATACAAACATCTCAAAATATTGTTGAATAATTTGGGGAAAAAATAATATGCCTCTTCTGATTTTAGAAGGCAATTTCTATGTTTAAAGAGCTGCTAGTGATTTGTGAGTGCTGCTAAAAGAACTGTAGAAATAATCCATTCTTCTTTCAATAGTTCAAGTTAAATTATACCCGCCTTATTTCTTCTAAATCCTCCTCTGGTATTCTATTTCCTCCTTAGAGCTAAAATCTTGTCTGCTATTGTTGACATTTTCAATATGCTAAGACTCTTTGTGCTTAAAGAGAATAATAATTATAATTAAAGCCCAAGCAAACCTCATTGAATTGCGAAAACTTAAGTGTAAACAAAGCCCTCCCATTCTGGGATAAATTGGCTTTGAAGCAAGTTTCTTTCCTCTGGGCCAAAAAACCTCCCAAAACACAAACCCTCCTACATTTTTCTTCACAATGTCGAATCCAGGGGATGGAGTTATTCTCACAGGGATCCCAATCAAATGTGTTTGGAACACTCAATTACATGGATTTGTAGACACTGTGAAGAGGGGGGAAAATTGTTGAACAAATGATTTTATGAATTGCTTACACAGATTCATTTAAATGGAATTCCTTTTACTACTGCAGGTAGAAGTGACAATAATTTTTTTCTTTTTTACTCCACTAAAATGTTGAGATTTGGAACCTGAATGTTGAAATTATGAGAGGCAGGAGGCTTACGTTCAGTTTTGTCTATCTAGCAATAGCTGATAGCAGTTTTGTGAGGCTTTATGGGTCAATTGAGCAAAAAAAAAAAAAAAAAAAAAGGAAATTGGATGTACTGGCCGGAGGTGCACAAAGCCTTTTGAGTCTAAATACTGCTTTACTGGCAGTTTTACCAAATCTCTGTGTCAGCAATGATGTCTGGTGTGAAAGAACCTGATTTCACTGCTCATGTTCTGAATCTGATGACCGGGTGCATATACGTAGAGGATCATGCATTTTTAAATGTCATTAAATCTGTGTACAGGAACCAGGCTTTCCTCCTGCTCCAAATGCTTCATCCTCAGTGCACTTTTGGGTCCTCATTTCATTGCAGGTGTTCGGCTGCTAAAACATGAGTCATTGCAAAATTTTGCTGCTGTCCACACATAAAGATATCAAGTCTAAAGGAAACTGTGCCAAACATCTAGCTGAAAAAATTGTTAAAAAATCTTGAATTAACATTCATTTGTGTTGTGAGCTTCATTAATTTTTTTTAACATACCATTTTTTTCAACATTTTTTGTTATTTTTCATTTGCTGATGTAGAACTGTGAAGAGATTTAACCTTAAAATAGGGAAGATTCTATCTGTCAGGAGAGGCTGCATTTATTTTTGAGGTTTTTGGAAGAACCAGGATCTATTAATGGTTTGGAAACAGCCATGTGTTGTACTGGGACAGACAATCCACTTTATTTAGGACTGCCTTTAAAGCACTCAGTGCTGGCTTTTGCAAGAGATGGGACAGGACAAATCTAGTGGGCACTAAAATAACAAGGCTATCAAAAACTAACCCTCTCTCCACCTACTCCTTCATGGATCTGTTTTCCAAATTATTTCTCTTCAGGTTGTTTGCGTGACCCCTTGAATACTGTGCAATTTAAAGATAAAGTTCCTGTGCATTTGTGTTTTTAGTATAGTGGCAAAGTGGAATTAAATACTCTGACATATCTGTGGTCATTATAATACATAAATATATGCAAAATGTTTCTATGAAATTCTGCAAAGCTGTAGATGACTTTATCATTCTCAGCAAGGATAATTTTCTGCAATTTAGGTGTAATTTACCTGAAAGGAGATATTACTAATTAATTATGGATGATTAATTTTAAAATAGGCTCCTGCAGTTGCATTTCATCATTATACCAGTGTTTGCCTATTGTAAGGCTCTGGCAGAAGCAGCACAGGTACATGAGAAAAATATGTTTGCCTTAAAAAATCAGAAAAGTAATGGCTGTAAAAAAGCTATTTGCCATCTTCCAGCTTTACTTTTTCATATAAATTTAGTGAATTGTTTAGCTGACTGTTCTGGGATTAGAATATACGTACTGTAATTATTCAATATTAAATTTTTGAACTTACAACACCAGTGTGTACACATCACAGGTACAGGTTGGCTTTTTCCAAGTTTCTAAGCACAGGGAATGATTTGGGAGTACAGGACTCAGCACAATCATCTCACCCCTAAAATGCACTTCTAGACCTGTTGTTCTGGATTGAGAAAGTCACTGATCCATTTTGTTTGCTGTCCCAGAGGTCACAGAAGAAGGCCATTATCCTTGGAAGGGATGAGTAATAATTGCTGATAATAATTTACACCTGCTTGGCATCTTGTCACAGGAGGTTTTTAGCGGCTTTTAGCCCGTGAAATAAAATTATATTTACCCAAGACTTATTTTTAGTTTCAAACTAATTAAAAAAATCAATGTAAGCCTTTACTAATTGCTGGCAGCACACAGTTTAGTGCTCTGTAGGAGAGAAGAGCTCAGGTGAGATTTATGTGGGTTTAAGATTAATCCCAAGGAAGGCATCCTAGGACTGCTGCTGTGTTCCTCTTCCAGCTCTGTGCACCCAGTGTAGGTTTGAGGATGAGCCTTTTTGGGGCTCTGCCCCCTGTGTAGGAAACAACTCTGAGTGTTTGTCCGTTCCTTCACCCTTCAAAGGGTTCCTGGAAAATCCAAAATAGAGGGTCGAGGGAGCACTCTGCAGATGCAATGGGAGAAATGTTTGGGAGCCTTGTTCATCAAGGACAAGCAGATAGTTCTGATTAAATAAAGGTTATAACTTGAGACAGAGTGGTAACTTGCAAGGAGATTGCCTTTTCCTGAGGCAAGGAGTGTTCTGTGTCAGAGGAACAGCGTGGAGTGTCGCCAGCTCCAAGTGCCAGGTGTAACTTCAGTTACCTTGGGACCTTGGAGGGTGGCAAATGCCACAAAACTAGCAAGGGTTCAAGAGCTGTTTTGGAAAGGGAGTGGAGTCCTATGCTAATAATTATTTTTCCTGGTGCTATTATAACTGGTCTGCTTGTGCTTTCTGTACTTGAGTGGCTTGTTATGAACTGGGATGTTGTTTTGCGGAGTGCTGTATGAATTTGTGTCCTTAAAGAATTTGCAGTGTTCAAGAAATGACAGATAAAGATATCTGTGGAATAAAAGGGAATGAATGTTGTTATGGGACACAGATGGTGTACTCATTTCATGATCTTAGAAATTAGAAAACAGAAGAAATTAAACTGAACTATACCAAACAAAGGATTTTAAAATCCTTGTGGAAATGCTTTTATAAATAGGGCTAGGTGAAGGACGTTGACACTAAGGCCAGAATCTTCATGATGAGTTAGAGATAACGTGAAAGATTGAAATAAAAAGTGTGTGGTATTGGAAGTGAGGATTGTTAGCATATCTTTGATGTGACAGGTAACATGGGAGCTGTAGAAGCAATATGAAGAGTTGGGTGAAATGATCAAAGAAAGGAGTTAGAGATCCTCTTTGCAGCAGAACTTTCACTGAGATATGAGAGGAGCTTGTGATTCTTAAGGTCAGAAAGATGAACTTGGAAGTAATCAATATGTAATATCATCAGAGCTGGGAAAGGAATTTCTGCATTACAGATGGGTTAAAAAACCTGTTTATTAGAAAGATTACATTTAGAGAATCTCTGAGATTTTGGGTTTATCCTGGATGAAAAGTAAGAGTCAAAGATGACACTTGTGTTGTAGTCCATATTGGCAGGTCTGATATTCTGGCTGTCCATTTTGACTGAAAAAAAGGATTTTCTTTGCCTTTTGAAGGGAGAGTGTTGAGAAATCTCCTTATCCCCATGAAGCTTGTAGGGATATCTTGAAAGCAGTCAGTTTAGACTGACCAGAATATGGGAAAATGTCTCACAGAGAAGTAGATAAAGACTCATCAGCATATGAATGACAAGGGATATTTTTGCTAGTTTGCTTGCTGGATGGAGTTAATGTAGAAAAAGAAGATTACAAGAGTGAATGGGTGTGGGACCCTCCTTGGGAAATTGGAGAATTTAACAAAAAGTATTCCCTGGAGAGACTGCTGGAGTGTCATGAGAGGAAAACCAGTAGAGAGGTGCTGGGAAGAGGAGGTTTATCAAGAAGAAATGCCATCAGCTCTATTAAAAGCATGTGGCAAGTCCAGCAGGAGACAGTAACAATTTTAGAGTGTGCCTAAAAAAGTGAATGTCAGTAGGAACAGGTTCAGTCAAGTGAACCCTGTGTTAGAGGGTCTGCAGGTGCAAGGGAGAGAAGGAATGGGGTGATAGGTATAGGGACTGAAGAGAGTGAGAACGGACAGGTCTGAAACACTTTCTGGTCTCAGAGGGGAGAAACAGGGCAAGAAGAAACTACTTAAAGGTCTGTGGTGAGATCTAATTGTTCTGAGGGCAGCCACGTGGAAGATGTCTTCAAGGGTTCCAAAGGCTGCTTTGGGCATGTGGAAGGAAGGGACAGGCTGGCAGTGGGAGCACTTTGTGTGGGCTGGGGTTTATATCACCTTTTTGGATGGTTGCTGTGAGCCCCAGGGTGACAAATTAGGAGTGGGCTCTGTTTGTCTTTGCAGCTCTTATCCAATGTGCAGCTGCTCTGTGTGCTGTTCTCCAATCAAAGCTGTACATTGGTAGACAGTAGAAATGACATGGTTTTGTTGCTGGTTTTTCTGCTGTGTGTAAAATTTTCTGAGAGAGAAGAGAGTTTTTCAGATCTTGGAGCATTTCCTTTCCAGTGTGAGGGCTAAGGGAATAAAAGCAGCTCTGACAGTATCCTTTCTGGGGAAGGACTTTGTGTCCTAAGGATAATTTCTGATAGTTTTCATTTTTAGTAATACCTTTTTACTGAATAAGTCTTCTTGCTGAAATTTTCAGAGAAAAAAGTATAATCAGGTTTCTGTACAGACATTTGCTGTTTTCACCATTGTTTTTGTTCACTGCTTGTTCGGGGTTTTGTTAAGATATGTTTTCATAGCTTTTATTCAAAGATCAATTTCCAAGGTTGATCTCTTTCTGTTGAGACAGGTACCCAATGATTATTGTTACAGAACATTAAATGTGGAGGTAGAGGGTCATTAGTCCCTTTTTTGCCAGCTGGGGCATGGGGTTACAGAGAAAGTAGGCAATTTACGGAGTTCGCCTGAAACAGGGATTGAAGTTCTAAATGTCAAACCAAGAACTTGCCCAAAAGGTCATCCTTTCATTTGATACTGCCAGGTATGTCTTTGCCACCACTGACCCCTGGTTGTTTCATTTGAGAGAACTGATTGTTCTGTCAGTCCAGGGATCCTTTTTTCACTCATGTGGCCTTTAACCCCTACATGCTGTGTCAAATATTAAAACTCTCTTTAAATAGTGTGTGTTGGCTTTAGTTTCAGGTAAATAATGCAGCTTGCACATACTGTGCTAAAGAGCATTTAAAGGGGTGCTCAGGTAACTTTAAAAGTCTATTTTATTTATTGAATGGAGTCCTTTCATTGTTATGGAGATATAGTTTGCTACAGACCATGCACTCTGAAAGAGATCAATTTGTTTGGCACTGACCCATCCACTTAACTTGAAGCAATCAGATTTAAAGCTTTGCACTTTATTAATGTGTGTGCAAATAGCAACTGAGTTCCAAGGACACTCTTTAGGAAAGCACCTTGAGTGATTGGTCTTGATATATAATTCATATTTTGCTTCCAGCTTTCCAAAGGAAAAAATCACATTAAAATTATTTTTAGATAATACTGTAAAGAAAAAAAAAATCCTGAAGCATTGGCGTATGACAATGACTTTGTGTGTTTAATGGAAGTATATTGACTTGAAAATGTTACAAGTTCCCTAACAAGCTTTTTCCATAATTTTATTAAAGAGTATAGAGATTATTTTGAGATGTACATCAGCACATTAAAAAGTCCTCCAAACAAAACTCATTGCACCACAGTTTTAATTTTCTAAACTGTACTGGCATTCAAGGTATTTTAAAAAATCAATGTCAGTTCTGCATGCATCTTGACTGAGAGTAAGAACCAGCTAGAAAATAGAGCATTTCAGCCTGGATACAGTTATGAATTCTTCATAAAAGTGTGCAGTTCAAGACAGACTCATCCCTGATGGCTCCCATAAACAGGAGGCACCCTAGCACTGGAAATGCCCCTGTGTAAATAAGGTGGTTACAGCATCCAGGGCAAATAAGCAGTGGACCTGTCCAATTGAAAAATCTGTGGCATGCAGAAGTGCTAAAATAATACCAAGGAGACAAAATAGTAATAAAAGGAGGACCATAAAACCCCATAAAATTAATTAATAATTACTTAATAGAGATAATTTATAGCTATTGTGTTCAGTACTGAGCATGTCTGAGTAAAATAGATGTGCTTATGTAATATAAATATATATATATAAATATAAAAATGTGTATGTAAAGTATGTATTCTATATCTATATATACATGTACAACTTGCAGATTATACCATGCCAGTCACTTAGGAAGGAATTTGTATGTCTGGAAATACAGAAGTACAGAGAGTAAATGTTTGTATTTTGTGCAGCTGAAAAGGAGAATAAACATATTGGAGCAGAAATGAACCAAAGAGTGCAAGGTCTTCATGGTTTTTCTGTTTCAGCTCATTAAGATCGTTCCCATTTCTGATGTGCTCTACTGATATTTGCAAATAGTGTTGATGCCTTTCAGCACAAACTGGGTGAAGAACTATGTCTTCAAAAGCCTTTTGGAATTGGGCATTATTCATGCAGGGGTCTTGCAATGCTGACCAAATGGAACAGGAAAAGCATAGAAAAACTACCTCACTGAGGCTCATCAGCCCTGAGCTTTCTGTGAATGATGAAGACACAAAAAGTAAAAAAACGTCAGACTCTTACTATGAGTGAGCAGGGAAAAGCTGTGTCATGGCAAAGCAGAGATCTCTTAGGGAGCATGAGGAATGCTTTAGTGTGAGTGATAACATCAGCCAGGCTTTGGTCCCAGAACTCTCTGCACTTCAATGGTGACTTGAGCAGAAACTGCTATTTGTGGTTTTCAAATGAAATTTTTGGAATGCTGCAGTCACAGATGATAAGGAAAGCAATCCTGAATGAAATGACTCAGTGGCAGTGTCAAAGCATCAACAAATTTGTGAATAACCTGAGGCTGAATAGTCAATTTTGGCATTCCAGGGCTGGTCCTCCTGGCATCTGAAGAGGAAAGGCCTGGCTGGCTACGTGAAATTAGAAGTTACTGAGACAGTAAAAGGGAATGTTGAGCTCTACAGTCTTTGAAATAGGAAGTCTATGGATGTGTTTAAATTAACCTGGCTGTACTGGTGCTCCTGTTGCTGATAGCAGCTGCCTCATATGTCAGGGGTATAGCAAACACACTGATGTGGCCACAGTGTAGTGTGCATAATTCTTGTCTCAGTTCTGGTTTTTCTTACTTTGAAAAATGAAATTCAACTTTGCTAGCCAGAGAATTAATGTCTTTCTCTTGTCCTTTTATTTCACTCCCCTTTCTAGAGTTTCCCTTTGTGATAGATTTGACTTGTTATTCGTGGTAAATAAGTAGTGCTGCTGATGTTAAAATGATCTACATAGGCACTTAATAAGATACATTTGCACTGTTATAATTGGTAATCTAAAGTTAGAATTAAGAGTACATATAAATCTTTACAGAGAGGTAGTGACCCAGTTATGCTGTGTCCGGGAGCTTAGCTTATGTATAAAGCTCAAGTAAATTCTTGTCACTTTGACCAAAAATTTATTAAAAAGAAACCTCTCCAAAACCACAAAACCCCACAAGATCTCACTAAACCACTGAAGCTTTTATGCTGGCTGCTGTAATTAAGAGTGAACACAGTGAACTGTGTTTTACCACAGCACTGGAGCTGTGAACACCCTCAGCAGCTGTGGGCAAATTGGTCAAGAGACCAATGGTTCTAATGGTTCTAGAGGATAATGGCACCTCTCAATTTCCCACTCCGTTATTGATTTGCAAATGAGTATGCCTGTTTGTTTATTGGAATCACTATTACTTCAGCAAAGTGTTCCAGCCAAGATGCAGCAACTTTCCAAGGGCTCTGGATTTCATTGTTATCACTGTCAGTTGTGTGTAGAAGGATCAGGAGACCAAGCAATGGAGACTTGGAGTAAGAAAAAAACAACCCACTGCACAAATAACAAAAATTTGTGAGCTAGAAAAGTACTTTGGTACTCGAGTCCTTAAAAAGACTAAAGGAATTTTAAAGAATAAGAATACAACAATGTTTCAATTGCTTTAATAAGGACAAAGCAGTATGGGAAATCAGAACCTGTGTGCCGCTGCTTTTGCTAATGCTCATTATTTACTTGTTAATATAAGCAGTCCTAAAACAGGCGCTAATCTTCTAGAACAAGACTTGGGATATGGAGAATCTGTTTGCAGTAGATATATAATTATGTGAATATTTCAGGGATAACTTCTTGCTATCACAGCAAAAGTGTGAGGACAAAATCCAGTGATGTTCCTAAGAAATCAGAACAAGGTAATGGGAACAAGGCAAGTTTAAGTGGATGGGTAGTTTAGATGACTGGGCAAGTCAGATGTTTGTGTCAGTGTCTTCGGTTTGAATTATCCATATAATGAGTGTTTGAGAAAACTTTGAAAACCCTTTTTCTTAATCAACTAATTCTTCATTCACATAGAATGACCGGTTTCCATACACTATGTTAATTTTAGGAAGAAAATTAGTGATTCTGACGCACTGCCCTTCTCCTGAACCTGCCTGTTTGTTGTCCCTCAGTCTTGTGCTGTTCTCCCTTGGTCCTGCACAAGAATGAAGGCAAGGGAATGGGGTTTTTCTTTTAAAAAGCTGGGTAAACTAACATCATCAGCATGTGAGGCAAGAGAGAACGGAATAGCAGAGTGCTGCATGTGTCTTGCCCTCATTCAAGCAGGGAATTTCCACTCATCAGCTCAATCTCCTAAAGAATGTCAAAATGTTATTGAAGAAAATCCCACACAGACTCACTCCAGCTCTTTGTTGCTCTTGACAGAGTACATGAAGTTCTCTAATGTGCAAGGGAACTGTATCAAAATGGCTGGTTTGTGCATCTGCTGCTGCTGTTTATTGGCAGTATGGCTTCTGGAAAGGTTAAAGTAGGGCCTATTCATCCAGAATTCTGGCAGCAGAGGTAGCCAGAGTTTGGTGCCAGTCCCTTCCATTTGAGTTTGACCTTGCTTTCCTCTTGGTGCTTGCTATATAATTTCTGTGTTCTGACACTCGAAATGTTCTTGGTTTGAGAGGTTTCCAAACCTTGTGATAAAATACTTTCCTTCTGCCCTGTGTCCCTGCTCAGTCACTTAAGCTCCACCAGGGCATGTCACCAGGCTCCTGGTGTCAAGGACCACAGTTAGGCTGAACAAGGTGCAGAATGGCAGCAAATTTCTCAGCAGATCTGTGGAAAGTGCAAATTGCCACTTTTCCACCTGGTCTGTGCTGGGCTTTTGAAGTGCTCTCCATTGCTCTCTCTTCTGAGGGCAGCCCTTTGATGCTAAAACAAGAGTTCTACCCACACAGGTGAGGACCATCTGTCTTTTCTTTATCAAATTTGGAGTGTCTAGTCAAAGGACACGCAGACATCTCTGTGAATAGCCTTCTGCTTGTGTATTTATTGCAGTGTTTTTCAAAACAAGAGCAGATTTTTTTTTTCTGAGAGCAAGAAAGGCACTGTTTTTTCTCTTGTTCCCTTGAAAGTCTTCTAAAACATTTGGGAGAAAATAATTGGAAAAATTGACTGTGCATCAAAGACAAAACTAGACCTCATGGGACAGTAGCAAAAGAGAAAGTATAAAGATGAGATTTCAGACCGTGATGCTAAGGGCTCTTGATAGTGCTTAAAAATTAACTTCCTAACAGGTTTAAAAGCATCAAGAGGGGCTGCAGAGTCACAGAATTTTGATAGAATTAGGGGAAATGCCATCTGCAGATTCATAATGTTGATATTACCATGATATCTCATTTCTTGAGTAGGTCAGCAGGATTAAGTGGAGGCTGTCTAAACAAGGATGAATTTTACCCTTAAGCCTTCAGGGATCAATAGAAATCTGAAACTGCAAAGACTGAAAATTGAGGGCTACTTGTTTTGTGTAGAAGACATTAACACTAATAGACTGGCATGAGTATTTGGAGGCATCCATTGATGTCTAAGGACAAGTGTGTCATGGAGGGAAGGAGTTCAGCAAACATCTTGAATCTTCTGCTTCTCATAATTTGAATATTGCTGGAACTGTTGTTAGGATATTTAATCTATATTTCTATTATATAACTCTACAGTATTGAGAAGACAAACTTATGATGGAAAGCAAGTGATAAATTTGGGGAGAGCATGCAGAGACTTGTATTTGTATTTTGGGAGTGTTTTTGGTTTGCCTTGCAAGAATCCTGTTTGTATTTAATTTAAATATTTATAAGCAAATAGTGAATTTTAAATGTAATTCAATGAGAAGAGTTAGCTGCTATTGCTGCCAATAAATAGTAAATTCCCTTCAAGATTAACAAATGAAGTATGATATAAGCTATTAAAAATACTACCAATATAAATCTGGTTCATTAGCTATGTTGCTAGGGTTACAAATGAGTTTCTTCAAATTGGCAAGCAAGTTTTATATACATGTTTATGTAGAATGGAACTTCTGGTTTTGTGTATTTGCTATCCCTAGATATAATAAAAGTAATACATACTGACTTTGATTGTAGTTAAATAGTATGAGTATGAATTTATATGCATAGACTATAAGAAAGACTGTAAGAAAATCTTTTAATTTAGGGATTTGATAGAGAAATAAACTGCAGCCAGTAAAGTCCTCTGTCCAACAAAATGTATGAGTTTTGGTAAGGGCAATATTCTGTTTTCCTCTGAAATTTGGGTTCTGCTTTACCTTGTTTGGTCTACAATTATTCCCTCTCTGAAGTGATCCTAGTGTTCATCCTTGTTTCCCAGGCTCTCCAGTTCTCAATAGCTGGTTTGGAATAATACATTAGCAAAGTATAACAGAGACTTCCACACTTTGTCAGACTGGATCTCAAAACTGGATGGATGATCTCTATTTATAGGGTCAAAACCAGTTTTAGCCATGAAAATGCTCCTTTTGAGAAAATGAGACAATTGAAAAATGCCAGGAGTTCTGCTTAATGGCATGCCTCTCTCAGTGAAAATTGATAATAAGAATTTTTATATTAATTTATGAATGATTTAAGTCATACTTCAGATCAGATCACACTTTCAGCCTTTAGATGTCAAAGAAACCAAACAACCAACACAAACCTTGTCAGATCTGTACTGAGCTACCTACAGAGTGTGGGCAGAGAGTGCCAAAGTCATTGGACAGATTTTATTTTAGCCTCTTACTTCACTTTTTCACCACAGTGATTTTTCCTAATGAGAAAGTTGACATCTAGGTTATACTAAACTGAACTAATCTCTGATTTAACCTCATGGCTTGTCATTTCAACTAGCTCCATGGCCCACTAGTTGTCCTGCCTGTCCACAGTAGCTGGGTTGGGTGGCAGGAGCAGCAGATCAATAGGAAATACTGGATACAGGGTCATTTACAGATGCAGCTGTCTCACCCAAGTGCAGTTTGGAACATTATTTCAGGCCTTTGTATCACTTCATTTGTAGTAGGGCTATCATTATTTCATGTTCTTTCAACAATAAAGTGCAATTCAGATGCTTTATCTCTTTGTCAGTGAATGTCACAGACTTGGCACTGTGTTTTTTTTGTTGATTCTAAGAAATCAAGGAGCTGGACTGTTGGCTTAAGCCACCTTAGCAGTGGGTTTGTTTTGTGATGCTGAGCCGTGTGGTTATTGTGTAAGAGAAATTAGCTGACATGGAGCCCTCTATTAATAAAGCAAAACACTATAATTCCATTTCTGTAGTTTACTTTGTTGTGATGACTTGGTTTTCAGTACATTATAGCAAAAGCTTAGGTCATATATCGATTGGAAAATTGGCTAAATCTGACTCCCTGACACTTAAAATCTACTCAGTTTGTCAATCAGAGATATTGTCATTGAAAAAAAACCCCAAAGTAATCTTAGAGGAGGGAAAATTTAGATGAGATGATGACTCTAGGGCCTTACATAGCAGAGCCATATCACAAAAACCTTCTTTCTGTCTTGTGTAGGAGAAAATAAATGATTTTGAGGGTGTGAATGGATGAACTCCTAGAACTTGGTCTGGAGCAGAACATGTCCCTAAGTAACACCCCTAATTTCTGTGATCAAGTTTTTCCTGTGCTGATAGCAATGCATCCAGGGCTGTAGGTTCTAAAAATGCATATTCAGAAAGGGTCCAGGGGAATTCCCAGTGCCACTATACTCTTCTGTGCTGACTGCAGGCTCGGGAGGTGCTGTAGACCTCTTACCTGTGTGTCACATACTGAAAGATTGAGGGTTTTGTCACAGCTGGTAGAAATAAAAATTTACAGTGCCACAGGGCTGGATTCCCTTTGTCCCTCAGACCCTGGACATTTAAAGACTTAGGAATTTCTGCTTCTATCAGGCCATAGGAAATTCTGCTTCTTTGGTCTTAGGTCTGTGTGTAGACATCTGCATTAGCTGAAATCTGAGACAGACTCCATACCTTTTGCTAGGCCAGACTGCATTCATTTTCCAGGGCCAAGTTTTCCCTTCTAAAAATGGAGTTCAAATTAGAGGCCTTGAAAAGCCTCCTCTTAACTCTTTTCTTCTTGTGACTGCTCCCAGGCTTCCTTGCTGGTGCTCTCAGTTCCCTCAGAAGGTGAATTCCCAGCAGTGGTGTAGTGGGAACAGTGTTCCTTCCCCAACAATGGGCAAATAAGGTAATCACTTTTTATCAGTGTCCTGTTTTTAGGCAAACACTTGCCAGACTGCAGCAAATAAGTTGCTATTGACCAAAAGTAATTACCTCCTGAGAGCTGGTCGGTGTGGCAGGCTGCTCATACATCTGAAATTACCCCTGCATTCCCTGGAGTGCATAGAGCAATTGCTGAGACATGAGAAATGAATCATTGTGATCTCAGCTCTCCCTTCCTGATGGCCTCAGAGGTCCTGGGATGGGTGAATTGATGCTTGGTGCTCTGAAGTCCTTGCAGTCTGGCCACAGCAGATCCCAGGGATGTACCAGCTGGGAAATGAAATGAAATCAAGCTTTGCTGATGCCCAGCATCACATGGGCCAAAGGAAACCAGGGGAACTCTGGAGGTAAATCCATGTCCTAAAGTTGCTGGTACTCTTTGAGAGAGGACCTGAAACATTAGATTTGCAATCACTTCCAAAATATTTATAATAATTATTTTTTTTAAATTCTGCATATATTTTATCTGAGTTGGTGTCAGTTATTTTTCTTTTAAAGCTCACTAAATTCTTGATCTTGATGATTTTTGTAATAGGATTTTACCTAATGTCATGTGAGAAAAATGTTCTATTATTGTGCTATGAGGCAAAAAACCCACCAGTTTAAAGGCTGCTGTCTCTGGATTCTTTGTTGCTCAGAGTATTTCTATTACATCTCCTTTTATTAATCATCTTGTTGAATATGATTCCATCATTTAAGTTCTTCTTTCTACTAGTTTTCCTTGGCTTTTGAGAATTCCTCTGACTTGGAGTTCAAGTTTTTACTTACTGTAGAAGTACTATGGCTTTGTCTGTGTTGTTCTGCAAACTGACCCCATTGGTGACCTCTGGAAATGACATTTCTTTTTTAAATATACCAAGAAATTGAATAAAGGGAGGATGAAGTATGTCTGCAACTTATCTAATCATAAGGTGATGAAGCAAAGGGGCAACAACACAAAAGAGTATTACTGGATGGAAATGACCAGAAGGAAAGTGGTGTAGCACAGAAATGACCTCAGATAACTTTCTTAAACTCTCTGATTTGAACTGGGAACAGATGCATTAACCAGCAAAAGACAAATTCAACCTTTCATTAAATACTGTGACTCTGTTTTAAATAACTCTGTGAAGACTGATGGACTCATTCAGATGTACTATTTGTCTTTTGGGCTTCTATCAATGAATCAATGTCCTTTATTTGACTGGCTGACACGTATTTAATTTGGTGTAATAGATGATACATGGAAAATGCCTTTCAGTTTGAAACATTAATGACTGATCGTTGCCATCACTCAAGTTCTGCCTGTTACAATTTAGTTTTTTTCTATACTCATCAAGTTTACTAATAATGATTAAAGATTTTCTTAGTTACATTGTCTTTGACAACAGTGATGATTAAAGACACAGGCAACTTGTGGTATGGAACAGTTCACTTCTGTCCATCATTGATCTTCCTTTCCATATTATCTGCCAGTTAGACCTAAACAGAAGCATGGAAGAGCAAGGTTATTCAGCACATTTGAATAAGTAATTGATGAGTAGACATCAGTTAACCCAATAAAATATATATTTTAAAATCTGTAATCAAGAGAAGGATAATTCATGCTTATGGGAATATTGGCATTACATTGGAAATTAGATACTTGCAATTAAGATGAATAATGTATTACATTGCAATAGATAGTGCAATGGTAGTGCATGGGTTTCAAATATTTAAAACTGACACTTTGTTTGCAGTTTAGGACTTTTTTGTGAATTTCATATCTGCTTACACAGAAAATCCCTCCTTTTTGTATATTTTTGAGGGAGGGTGGGAACAAATACTTCTGTTTCTTAAATATAAAGATTTGAAAAATAAATGAGTACAAAAGAAATAATCCCTTGCATTTTGAGCAGGGCATACATAACCGATCTGGAGTTGTATTTCAGCGCTCTGTGTCTTTGGTAAGTGTTCCTGAGCTAAGATGTTTGACACTTGGCTGCACTGAGCTGCCTTGTTTTCAGTTCCCAGCTCTGTGGCTTGCCTGCTGGCTGACCCTGGACATGGGCAGGCCATCACTGTGCCGTGTGCCTTAGTTTCCCCTTTGTAAGAATCACCTGATGATACTGACCCGCTCCTTAAAATGTATTGAAATCAAACATGTTCCTATGGACAACCACAAGCACGGGCTGCTCTTTGCACCCCTGTTTGAAAGGAGACCATACAATTCATCTTCACATCAGTTTTCTGGTCTGTCACTGACACAGAAACAACTTTCTGTCCCAGGCTGTGGCAGGAGCTCTAACTGCAGGAAATTACTTTATCTTGATTCTGTTTCTTCTGTTCCCATCTGCCAAAGAGGGATCATCACCTTCTTTTTCAAGTGGTTTTGAACCTATAAGAAAAAAAATGCTGTACAAGAGATACAATTTACTTGTGCTCTGTTTTCAACTTTAAATGGCCTAGAGTTGCCAATATTTGGGGAGCTTCATTGAGGGTTTCAGTTGTACCAAAGTAATGTACAAATATTGAATCTTGGTGAGTAAATGAGCTTCTATACCACATTCCTCTATTTCTTTTGCTACTTTGTAATACTAAGTTTCAAAATTCACCATTAATTATACTTGTAAGCCTACATTAAAACCTCTGGTTCAGTAGTTTCAGAGTGAGAAAAGGACAGCTGTCTGGTTAATGATTTATATCCAGTTTCATGGCTTAAAACCTGATCTTATTTCTTTAAATATGCTTTCTAGAAAAATTGAAAAATAAATCGGAATAATTGAAGGGTTGTTTATCTGAAGTAATAATGTACTTAATGCATTTGGATATCATTCATCATTTTCTTACAGATGTTTGAGCACTACTTTTGATTTATGCATGAACTGTGATATATGTATAAAAGAATACTTTAAAATGTATTCTATTCTTAGATGTAGTGTTTTCATAATAAATAGACTTCATGCATGTATTAAATATTCTATAGGCTACATGTACTTAAATAATGTGTATTTTTCCATATATTTTTACTGAATTAAATAAAAAAGGCATTTAGAAGAGCCTTAACCACACAGACTTTAGGTTCTTGAGAATAAAATAGGTAAAGATTAGCCAATACACCTGTATATTACTGTTTTAGGCAAACACAGGTGGCAATTATTCTGCAGTCTTTGTTCCTTCTGTTTAAATTGACTGAGAGTGAGTTCTTAAGTCATAATACAAGGGTGCATTGTGTGCATGAATATATTTATTAGACAAGAGTTCTAGATGAGGATGTAGACGTATTCTATTTGACTTGAGTAGATGTTTAGGCTTGAATTCAGAAATACATTCTGGCCTCCTCCCAGAAGTTCACTAGACCTTACTGTATAGTCAGGTAAAGAAAACGATGATGGTTTCATTTGCTGTCATTGTTACCTGGTTCTTTGATATGCTGTGTGTGTGTGTGGGTCTGTCACAAAGGGCTGAATTCAAACCAGTCTGTTTACAGAGCATTCATCTCTTGAGCAGTGGAGGTCTAGGCTGCTGCTTGCACTTGCATACTTCAGCTGCACTTCTGACCTTCACTTTGTAGTACTTTGTATAATATCTGTTTTTAAACCCGTGGAATCATGCCTGGTTTAAAGCTTGCTTCTTGCCATATGTTTGCAATACAGTGGCTCCAAATACTAAATTATTCTTCTTTAGTTTTCTTTTAGCTTCAGTCCTGCATGGAGTTTGTCACAGGCTGGACACTCAGGTAGAAGAGTGCTGCTTTAGCAGCAAACTTGATCTTTACATGGAAGAGGTAAAATGGCTTATATCAGGAAAAGACAGAACAGCAAAATGAATCTGAACTGTTTGCTGTTTGAAAAAGGAAGGTATTTTGGAGACTACAACTGAGAAGGAAAGCTAGAGCTAGTGATTAAATTGGAATAAAATAGATGATCGAGCTCAAAAATGTGTTTTTGGAGAAATAACAATAATTGTAACCTAAATTCCCTACTGAGTTATGCCAACATCTCCAGCATTCTGTCTGTGATAGTGGCAGGAGGAGATGTTAGGGTGCAATAGGCGAGCCTCCCACCTTCTGCTGCTCCACATCTCCTCAGCATAGCCTTTTATTTGAGCCTGTTGGAAATGCTTGTCTCTACAGACTCTCATAGCAACGAATTCTAGTTTGTGACCCAAGAGGTAAAGCCCCTTAGAATAAGAAAGGATATGTTTAAAGTGTATGAGTGTATGATCTTAGCTGTCTGATGGGCCAGATGAAGCCTGGCAGAAGGACCTCAGTCAGTGCTTTTGGACAAAAACTAAATAGAAATATTAAAGTTGGTGTCAGCTTGCATGGTCAAAGTTGTCTGAATTCAGAAGTGGAATAAGTGGATTCAGAAAGTGAACAGTAAAACCCCAGCACAACTTAATGATGTGGACATAGAATAGATTTCAGCAGTTTTCTGCCAAATATTGAATAAGAGCATGTTCAGCAGTGAAAGTTAAAAAGAATTTGGAATAAATGTCAGTAAATTCTATGATTTGGAATAAATTTCACTACATGCTTTGTGAAGATTACATCACATGCTCCGGTTCATTTGTGCTCAGCTTCCACTTTTAGAAGTTTGTGACTAACTCAAGATGAGGAAAGGTGAAGAGGCTGATGGGTAAAGAAAGGGTTTGGCCTTGGCGATTCTGGTATCTGTGGGAAGAGTTTGAAATGCCAACTTTTCTTGATGAATGGAGCTGCAAGTTATCCCCATCTAGAACAATTAACAAAACTCTTTTAGAAAATTGTGTCCCACCTTGATCATTGGTTATCTGGCCAACCTCAAAACAACTTATTCACTGATTTATGGGATGCAAGTGTATTTCCCAGAATTAGTCTAAGCCTTCATTCAGCTTTGTATGTTTTTTTAAAAGACAGTTCTTGAATTGTAATGTTGCACAGGTAAATATCCTTATGTCAGAGCTCAGCCTCCTGCCATGAGTAAACTGTAGGGCATTCCTGCTTTAATCCTTGATTTGTCTTTCCTGACCTTTCATGGTGGTCCTTCTATGTAATTTAGTTCTTTGTGGTTCTGATTTTTTTGGTTGCTGATGCTCTTGAGGCCTGTCATTCTTGTAAAATGGGATGACACATGTGAGTTAATTATGCTAGCAAAACCCTAGTGAAGAAAAAAAGGAGAACAAAGGGAGTATACCTGGAGACTCCTTCAGTTGCTCTTAGTAGGCTTTGAGGAAAACAGATGTTCATTTGAAGATTTTAGAAGAAAACCACAAATGTTTTTAATTGGAAGTAATACTTGACCAAATTAATGTGAAGTGATAAACAACAAATTTATCTTTTGAAATTATTGCAATAATTTGATTATATTAAAATACTCCTCCCTGCACTAGTGAGAGATTTTGATAATTTGTTCTAATTGCCATTTCTTCTCATACACAATGCCTAAAATTAAGAAATGTCGTTGGGTTTTTTTTGGGTGTTCTTTTCCAAATCTGCTATCTAATATAAATGCTCTCTCCCTCCAAATTTGGAAATGAGAACAATAAAGCCAGCAGTGGGTGATAACTTTCTCACTTTTTGCAGATAAACACATTGCAGGATTGGGATCTGGCTGCTCCCAGCCGTGCTTCAGCTGTAGCTGCTTGTCTGCCAGTGTTTAACTCTGTTGCACTGTAAAGAGTTTTTACATAACTAAAGTAGGACTGGCTGCAAGGAAAAAAAAAAAAAAAAAACTTCCGTATGTCTATCCTCTGTCTAAATAATGGACAAAATATTTATTCTATTGAGCTATTTCTAAGTGCTGTGGGGTAGTAAAGATGAGGTAGAGAGGTACAATTGTATCCTGTAGCAGTTAAATGGAATTAAGTGCTTTCTTCTATTCCCCTGCTTATTCTGTGAGAAATTCTTCTGAAAATATATCACAGTGATGGTATCCAGTGTCTAGAGCCCTTCCAAATGTGCAAGCTTATTCCTTATTTTAGCTCTTTGTAGAATAAATGTGGTTGTAAAGGGACTGATCATTCACTGAAGTACTGCAGTGGGTTAATTTATTGTAGGGACACAACACTAGGGTGCTCTGTCAATAAGGGGCATTGTTTAGGAGTTCATCCACAGCAGCAATGAAACAAAAGAACACATCATTTTTCAGGCCACAAACCTCCTTATTGGTATTTCTGTATTTCAGTTGCAGGCTCTGCAGTGAACAGTGTGAAAAGGACCACTTGGGCTTCTGTTGCATCCCAAGTCTGATGAAAAACTGTAAAATGCTCTGCACAGAGATAGGGGAGAATGCAGTACACAAAATGCAGTTGTTGTATTTTGAGATTTCAAATCTGGGTTTGTAGCACTGACATAGTACAGCTGGGGTTCAGTTCAGCTGCTTATAAATGGCTGTCTGGGGTGCAGCTGCTGGCCAAGTTGCTAGCACTGGTTTTAACTGGGCCTGCAAAATGCTCAGCCAAGTTTGCTTTTTTTGAGGGTTCGGGGGGATAAAATATTTTATTTACAGAATTACAGAATGCCATGTATATGGATAAAAATACATATATATAATACATATATATCTGTGTGTTGATTTTTAGGCAATCATGACCAATGCTTCCTTCTTGCTTATGCCTTCTTTTGAAGAGTGTTTGATGTCAACAGCCTCACAATGACCATGTTCTAGTTTTCTAAGCTTTTTGTTCCCTCGGTGATGTGTTTCTGCTCCAGAATGGAAGTTTTACTTTGTCTGGAAGGATGTGAGGATAAAAGCTGTTCAAAAACTACAGAAACTCACGGCAGACACAGGCATGCTTCTCAGACTGTCACAATTGGCTTTATTCCCTTGATCCTAGCAAAATGAGAGGAGAGCACATGGAGTTGCCCAGGACTGTTCACTAGACCAGTGGCAGTCACAGAATCGGCTCTCAACTGTTTCATCTCAGCCCAAAGCAGTAACTCCTAGATTGCCTTGCCTTCTGAAAGAAACCTTTGCTAATTATATTAGAGATCTTGGCAGACTTCAAGGGCTTGACAAAAAGGATTTGTTGACTCTTTCCTAGAAGTGGTTTCCATGGCTTTTAGTGGGTATGTTTCTTTTCCTGACAGATCATGAAAGCTGCTACTGAGATAGTATTCTGCAGGCACCAATGTGTATTCTTTTAAGTCCTGTTTTTGATGCTGATAACTGAATAATCATCTCTGTTATAACCATCCTCTAAAAAACTATCTGGTTCCCACGGCACTCTTGTCAATGGAATTCTACATTTTCCTGTTGTGAGGGAAATAAAATGTGCATGCAGGAGTTACAGATATGGAAACCTAAAAAAATGTTAAATACCTCAGTCATTTCAGATCATTTAAGATTGAAGTTTGTGGGCTAGAGAAGCACTGTAGTAGTTTAATACCATCCTCTCCTACAGGCATAGGGGCTTCTGTGATATTTGACTGTGACAGGGCACTGTCTTAGCATGCAATGGATGTGTGGGTGTCCTCATTATAGAAACTCACTCAGTTGTTTATGTTCTCTTTTGGCTTTATTGAAAAGCTTTGACTGTCTTGGAGTTTGTTGAAAGACTGAACTGAGTAAATGGGGAGAATAATGAATATAGTTCAGGTTTTGCAATGTAAAATTTCTCCAGGGATTCAGCTGAATGTCTTTTACACCAACAAAATACGATGAGTTGGTCCTCGTTTTTTGTATCAATTATTTGTTTGATGCACACTGAGCTTTTGAGAGACTGCCTTTGATGTTCAGCAGTAACTGTGTCTGGTGTGACCCTTGATGGTCCTTCATGGGTGGAAAAAAATCAGTTGTTAAAAGATGGACAAAATCCCATTTAAGGTCATTATGTTTCTATTGAATTCTGTGTTGTACTTCTGCATGTGGTCATTAGTCTTATAAAAACAACCCCACAAGAAAGCTGAGCATATTTGCATTTCTTTTTTCCTTCCGTGAACTCTTGACTCTTCCACCTTGGTTTAGTCTCTTCTTTACAAGAAGCAGCAGCTTTATAGGGCTTCATCAACCAACATTAATAAACTGTCTTGAAAGGTTTGGGGACATCACAGATTTTAAGAATTGATTTTTGTATCATTGAAGTGAATTTGCATTTTGTATTGACCTCAGTAGACCAATATTCCTAACTGAAGACAGCCGTGTTTGCAACATGGCATAAAGCCCTGCAAGAGGAAATGGAAACTAGTTTCCATCCATCTGCCTTGCTAATAGGTTAATATTTTTAAATGAAACCATAAATGAATCCTTTACCCCTATTAAAGTTTTCTGGGTAATAAATCTGTGTCCAAGAATGTTGAGCAATGCTGACACTGGTGCTGTGTGTTGTACAAAGACAGCATTACAAATAGTTGCAATTTCAGCCATGTAATGAGGTAGCCACAAGCAGCAAAAACCCTCCCTCCTCTCCCCCCAAATACTCATTCCATTTCAATGTGTCCTTGTAAAAATTATTTTCCCATAATAAAGACCAAACTGCCAACTTTCAAAGCTCAGTATGAGTGTAATTGAAAAGGATACCTAGTTTAATAAATGTACCTGTAATTGCCTCCCTCCTTTCAGACAATACTGGGGGAAATAAAATTAGCTCCAAATAACACATCCAGAGAATTTGAATAGAAAACAAAAAGATAATAAGCAGTTTCATGGCATTTAATTTATACCATGAATTTGTAAGCAGAAAAGCAGAAACCAGTGGACAACAGGGTGTGAATCCCCTGTTATATTTAGAGATTGACAGCCCTATCTTGCAGCACTCATGAGTTGTATTTTAGGAAGTTGAAAATAGAGATAAACAACATAGCTTCAGATCTGGACATCTTTAGGGGCTCAGACAGTACCTGATTGAGTCTGTCAGGAACAAGACATTGGACGAGCAGCTGTCGAGTTCACTTAGAGCCTGCCTGCAGTTTCAGCGAGCTGGCTGCACTCGAGTCTGCTGCTATTTGCAAGCTTCTATGTGTAGTGCCCATCATTGCAAGGCTTGGTTTACAGCAGAGTTTAGGTCAAGAGGAATTTTTTTTCAGTGGCCAATTTGTTATTCTCAGTTTTTAAATTATATATTTCTTTAAAGTGCACCTTTCATCTTTACAGATGATTTTCTTCTTGTTATGTTCAATTGAGGTTACGGTGATGCATTTAAATTGTTTTGATGCCACAGCCACATCAGTCACAAGCAGTGATGTGGAAACTGACTGGCTCCACTGCTCAGGTTGTACTTTAATGAGGAATTAGTCTGTAGACAATGCTTACACACTGAATTTGGATATTTATTTGGATGGGACTTCACTGGGGAGAACTCAGATACTGTCAGGTAGCTGGATTCAGCTGGGACAGAAAGGAGACCTGCTGCACAGGCATGTCTGGTAGATTATATGAGATTTCCGAGGTAGCACTGCCTACAAATGTGAAGACTTAAGATGTAGATACGTTGGCTAAATTCCAGTCAGAAACCCTTCAGTCTCAGCACTAACACTTTTACAGCATTAATTCAAATTTGTTTTTCTCAGGGTTCTCTCTTCAGTAATTATTCAGTTCTGTGAAGATGTCCTGGAATACAAAAGCTCCAAGGAATATGAATTCCTCTGTCAGAGGAATAATTTGTTAATCTGATCTTTGTAAATGCTCCTGTCCCAGAGAGGAGCTGTCATGGTGTCCTGGGCTGGCCCCTGTGTGCACCAGAGAGGGGCAGGGGATGAAGCCTCAATATTGCATGGCCTGGCACAGCTGAGGTGCCCAAAAGGGCTAACGTCTTCAGAGAGAAAGATTCACATCCAAGGTAAAGCTCTCTGCTCCTGTGTCTTCAATTTTTGGGGGGTTTTTTGGTCAATTTCAAAGTTGACTCTTGAAAAATAATCAGCTTGGGGTAGTAGTCCTGTTGCTGGGCAAGCTTAGGGGGTGATACACAGTAAATATCCAGGGGAAGGTAGAACAAACAGCTTACCTGTTAGAAAATAGGTAGGACCCCCAAAGAAACACCAATTTCCTTGATTGTCTGGAATTGTTTTTATCTTCCCTTGTGGGATACAGTTAGTGTACCACTAAGTTTTTTATAAAGCCACAAAGTGCATGTGGTCTCAACAGATGACATTTTTATCTTGGGAAACAGCACTAGAAATACATGAGTGGTGGCAGAAAGAAATTTTAAACACAGTCTGAACAATGAGCTGAAGCAAACACCCCACCACCCCCACAAAACAAAAAGTAAATGAATGGTGGATGCATCTTCAACTGGGACAAAATGTACAGGAAGGAGAAGCCAGCTGTAAAATACTGTTCCAAGAGACAAAGAAGGGGCTCATTGCATTTGTGGACTGTCAAGAGAAATTAGGCTAAACTACCTGCTTAGTCCATGTAGTAGTTCTAAGGTGAACATGAGATATTAATCTCAACAAAGGATCTGAAAATCTGAAGGATTGAAAGACATCTTTGCTTCTTTTGCTCAGCTGGCTCAGTTAGTTTAGATACCTTAACTCAGGTGCAGAGAGTATCTGCACTGAGGATATGCCTGAATTTGATCCCCTCCAGCACGTGCACAGCTAGTCCTGGGACAGAATTATCTCTGTGTATAGTAAATATCCCCATAGGCATTTTAAGGTTTTCCATCCTCATTTTGGGAACCAGAAGTGGAGTAAGAGCTCTACCAGAAGACTGAAATTAGTGAGGAGAAAAAGAAAGACAAAAAGTGAGATTCATTGAAAAGGCAATAAATGCTTCCAGAGCAATGCCCTGGCAGGCAGGGAGGTCCTCAGGTAGAGGGAAGTGCAGGGTTTAGTACCTGTTGGCTTTTATTAAACAGGAGTCTCTCTGAAGAACATTTCCCTACTGCTCTTTCTGAAGAGCTCATGCCATGTTTATAATAATCTTTGAAGGGAGAAAAGATTACACATATTCTGTAATGCAACTGATTTTGCATTCACTGGACTGAATTTGAGTGCGTGAAAAAGTGTGTGTGTGTTTATATTTGTACTTGAAGCTTACCTAGGACATAACCTTTATGGAAAACAAAACATCCCTAAAATGACATTTGTTTCCTCACATTAATTGGAGAGAAAGTTGTGTATAACACGATGCCAGATGCTCGCTACCATCACAAATCACTCCAGAAATAAAAAATGCAGGCATAATTATCTAAGGAAATAATGAAGCTAGAATTTTGGGGGGGTAATTTGTCAGGTAAATGAATCTCAACATGAACTGTATGAGCATGGGCTGATACCTTATTTGTCAGAAAGCTTTTACCTATTGAGGAGGACAACTGCTTCATTGCTGTTTTTCTTTGCTTCTCGTGCTGGCTCTCCCTTATGTTCTTCCTTACCCAAAACACCCATCTTGAAATAGACAGCAAAACTGAATATCCAAAGTGGCAGGTGTGAAAACTGGATGCCATTGAAATAAACACTGATGGAGAAGGAAACTCAGACCCTTCCAGCATTAAAAACCCTCTGCTTATAACTGTTGAAGAGGATAACACAGCTAAAGCATGCTGCTTCTATTTTCTTATTTTTGTTGAAATATTACTCATTAGTAGATTTGTAAAAATGCCAAACTTCACCTAAAACCCAGCTCTTTACAGCTTTATTTGAAATTCAGTACACAATTGACCTTCTGACAGGGGAATTCTTGATCTGTAGCCTGAAAATCAAATACAGAATCACTTCAAATTGAATCAAAGAATCTTTTTTAAAAATTCCTTAAAAAAGAAAGTAAAAAAAAAGGCAGTCCAAATAAATAGTTGTGTTTTGCCCAAAATAAAATGTTTTAATTTAACATAATTCCACACTTCTATTTATCCTTTTAATCAGTATCCCTTCCTGCCCACACAAACACACACACTCTCTTTAAGATGCTTAACAATCAGAAGGAAACAAGACTATGTAATTAAGCATGTGGGACTTGTCAGTCTAGAAATTTGAACTTGTTCAACTATTTTAGCCAGATTTGAGGTAGAAGCAGAAACATCCCATCTGGGAAGCAGCAGGGGCACAACAGTGCTCCTAGGCCTGGCCTTTCACTTCCAAAGTTAAAGTCAGAACAAATGTATCACTTTAAAAGATAATATTTGCCTTTTAGAATAAATGAACAAATCAATCCAGGGCTGAGGTTACAGTAACATAATGCACTTCCTCTAAGTAGAGATGAATACAATTAATCAAAATCTTTATCTCGGACAAATCCAATTACATTGGCTTAAAAATGTAAATTGTTCCTTTGTGTCAGTCTCCTGGTTTCCAGGAATTCAGACTCTGGGAATAGCAACAACATGTCAGTTAAGCTGCTCAGAAAGAGACATATTTGAGTTTTAAGTGACTTCCTGACATTTGCCTCTTATGTAAGTTATTATGTAAATAGAAAAAGGTTATTTTAATGTACTCATGGAGCACACTGTGCGTGTCCCTGGGTGAGAGCCACATTGCTCAGTCCAGCTTTCTTCAATACTTGTTTTGGCACTGGTTGTGGAAGGGTGCTGCTGCTCCTAGGATCTTACTGGGCTTTTCACACTCGTGTCCTGTAGTCTCTTAGTGTATAATTACATGCTGTGGTATCCCAATTAATGCCTTTCAACCAAAGCAAAGGTTGCCCGTGTTGGGTTCCCAATTGTGGATGCTGCTGCTGCTCTGCTTGTAAACAGCAGTTGTATTTTCCCCTGATTTCCCCAATAATAGAACAAATGTGTGTGTGTGTGGACATAGTTTTGCAAGGAGAAAATGTGAATCTCAGATAAAAATGAATATTTAGATCTGTGAGTCCAAATATTTTTTAATTAAAAAGGGTAAATACACCATTTCTCACTTTCACCAAACCTCAGAAATCAATGGAGTGAGTCTTAGGAAGCAGATGCAGCAGATGTGAAGACAAATGCAACAGAAATGGTGTGTGTAGAGGGGAGTACTGCAATAATTCTTCTGGAGATTGCAAAGAATAGAAGATTTGTGCAGAGTAGAAAAATGTAATTTTGAGAAATTAGAGTATAATGAAAGGTATTTTGTATTATGTCACCCATTTCTGGAAGCAGAGTTTCCAGTTTTCCATAGTCTTATTTTTTAAGATCAAGTGACAGTATTAAACAACAACTAGAGCAAAATGATGCATGCAGTTGTATTTATAGGGTGGCATTAATTACCTGTTAAATATAATACTGATGATAAGTTATTCTTAGTTACTGATGGCATGACATATAATGTTAGGGGTAACTTCTTTTGATGGTGTGCAGTCATCATTGAGGAAAAAAAAAGAGGGAAGAATCATAATTGGGAAAGGAGAACAAAAGTTTTTGGAATGATTTTGATAATTAACTCTAGTAGAATGAGGATGGGAAGGAGGACAGAATCCACTTTAAAAAAAAGGGATGAAGCTGTTGCAAAAGAAGGAAAGTTGTGATGAACTCACCTGGGATCCAAATATTTTGAAACTTAAAAGGATTTCCTTTCTTTTGAGGTTCACTCAAAACAGTCTCTGGTGCATTTTAAAACCACGGTGCTAATTGTTTCTCCCACAATGCCTGACAGTCAGTCAGACTTTTAAATACTTTTTCCAATTACTGCCACAAACTCCTTTGTATTCTATCAGTACAATAAAGCAGTTTTCCTGCACCTTGCTGTGATGTAGCAGATGAGGTTTTCTGCATTTCTCCCGCCCTGTGTCCTCAGCCAGTCACTGAAGGGATGTTTCAGAGAGCCTGCCTTCAAGTCAGTGCAGACACAGCCCTGCAGGGGCTCTGGGGTGTTTCCAGTGCAGCCAATATTTGGGATCACTTGGGAATAAGGGGGAGAAGGATTGGCACACCTTTATGCACTCTCCTGCTGCTCTCCCCTTCTGTGGAGGCATGGGTATTTCAGGCACAATGTAGCTCTGCCTGTAATCCATCACAGCTGCTGTCATCTCACTGGCTCTCTTCAAAGTGAAGCTTCCCTGTTAAAATGTTTGGGAAATGTCTGCCCTGGCATTCCTGGGGGAGCTCCCCACGATGTGGTGGGTGAATCCTGCAGGGAGCAATGAGGGAGCAAGGGCCCACCAGGGCAAGCACAGCTAAAAGGCATAAACCAACTCCTGTTTCACATTTTTCTTAATTTATTGTTTTGACAATGAGATGAAGACCTGAAAATTGAAGAAAAAAAATTAATGATGGTATAGTAAAATAATTAAGATTATTTCTTTGTGTGTTCCCAGGAGGGGATCACGAAGCTGCTGGTCAACAGAGGAATCTAATCATTGCTCTGTTCAAAAATTAAGAAGTCTAATATGTTCTTCATCCTCTGGTGTGTTCAGAGAAGTTTAGGAATAAGTGTTCATGGAGAATGTTGATTAGATTTTGATTCAGCTTTCTCTTTTCTCTTCAGTAAAGGTTAAGGAGGGCAAGAGCAGCTGTCAGTTCAAACTTCTTATCTGATTTTAACATCAGTTTGTTGCAAAGGCATCTGAAAATTGGCTCTGAGTATAATTTTTTTTGTGTGTGTGTTCATTGGGAGAAATGATTCAAATACAGGATTAAATGGGTTACAGGGCACTTTGGAGTGGAGGCTTTGGGTTTTAGAGGCTCTTGTGAGTTGGTGTAAAAAAGCAGTTGGAGTCTATTTTGTGCTTACCAAGAAAGGTGTGAGGGGAAAAATGACCATTCTGAGCCTAAAAGTGCATGTGAGCACGAAAAACATGAAATGTCCAAGATAATACAGTCTGCTCTGAATAGTTCTAAAAATATCAGAAGCTGGTTGCATGAACGTATAGACCCTCTTGCCTCACATTATATTAGAAGTACTATTTTTATCTGAAATAAATATAATCCAATCAAATAACGTGCAAGATGTCAGGCAAGGGGTATCTGTTGTTGCTTAGTATGTGCTAACATCTGTTTACCCCATATGGGAAGTTTTACAGCAGTCTATATAGAAATGATTTTGGTAACTGAACATATTTTGTTTCTCCTGACTCATTATTTATTTTAAGAACTCCTGCTTGATATAGCAGCTCTTTCTTTCGCCAGAGCTTCTTCCCTTATTATAATTATTATTTATCTATATTTTGGTTTCATTTGTGAGCTATTCTTGTTCCTACAAAAGTTTAACTGTGATGTGCTGCAGAATGGCAGCTTCAGGTGAGGAGCAGGCAGTGAGGGAAGAGTTGAAGGTGGGATGGTGTGAATGGCATGGGGCCATTCCAAGGTGGGGATTGGAGGCAGACCGTGCAGGGGATGTAGAGGAAATGACCTTTGTTTACTCTGTGTCACCTATCTCAGCACCTTGCCTGTGATGGCAATGAGGACATTATAAAACTTGTTCTAAAAAATTGTTCTAAAATTGTTCTAAAAACTTGTTCTATAAAACAGTGCTGCTGGACCTTGCACAGAAGGAACTTTCACCTAACCAGGTCTAAGATTTCAAGCAGAGTAGTGGCAGAAGGATCGTAGCACAGAGCAGATTTCATTCCAAGCCTGACCATGTTTTGTGTTAGGCATTTGTCTGAGTCAAGAGTAAACAGAAAAAGCCTAATGAGACAGGAGGGAGTCCCCTGCAGGGCCCTGACCCATGGCACTTGGCTCAGGGGGTGCCCCCAGGTTTGCTGTGTCTCAGGCACCTGCCCAGGTGTGCTCAATGCCCAGGTGTGCTCACCACCTGCCCTGGGGCCACAGCAGTGGGCACGCAGGGCTCCTTGCAGAGCTGCCCCAGCTGGGACCCTGCTTGTGCCACCACTGCTTGTGGTGCTGAGAAGGTGGCTTGTAAGTAACATTTCCTCCTCTGCTTTTTCTGGCGTGTTTCTCTGCCGGCATGGGCACACGAAGCCCATCAGCCCTCTGTAGTCATGTTCCATGCATTCATCCAGCTGAAGGCTCATATTTATCATGCATACAGGCTTTTACAAGACCTTTTTATCTGTACATTTTCACTCAGGAGCAAGTTCTGTAACAAGAAATTCTATGACTGTTGAATGTCTGATTGATTTATTTAAAGAAAAATGACAAAATATATCTTTCTTTGAAAAGCCAACTTTTATCCCCTGTTGCCTCTCCATTATAATATAGAGATTCAACTTATGTACAGATGATTCCCTTGTAAGCTCTGATCATTTTGCATAAGTATTAGAAAACTGAAGCTGACCTTGAAGTGCTGAGTGCTGTATTTATAAATGGAAAAAGGACTGCTTTTATAAAAGATTTGAAAAGATTTTTTTGTAGCGTTAGTCTTAAAAAAATACAACAAAATTACCCTACCAATACTCCATAAAAATGCAAATAATATTCTTTCAAGCCTTCTTAAAGGAATAAATTAATTTGTGTTATTAAAAGGCATAACTGGAACAAAACATATAAAACATACCAGGTAAAAGGTAGGTGCTCTATAATGAATGCTTTATTATCCTTTTAGTTTATTGTTTATATTTTAATTATATTGCTTCCTAACAGACTATCCCTTTTGTAAGAACAATTTAATATATAAACAATCATATCTCAAACCTTTAGCTGAGTAATTATATACATTTTAATTTTAGCTCTGGGAAAGTTTTAGGCCTGCTCTTTGGCAAAGACTTTCTTTGCTAATTGCTGACTGGAAATGTTATTATGTCAACCCCAAAACAATAGAAGCCTAAAGAAAAAAGGAAATGCCAGCTCTTTGGGAAAAGAACTTTTTAATTGAGGTGAGCCTTTATCAATTCTATGTAATATAAATGGTAATAACTTCTGTGCGAGTGGGAAGATACTGCAAAGGATGAATAGGAGAGTTGGATTTTGTATAACTTGGAATGAACTTCAGGAGAACATCTGTAGCAGAGGTGTACACTAGAGAGTGCTAGTATTTAGCATCACTTTTATTATTTTGCTTTTAGCAAATAATCAGGAGGCTCTAAAGACTTCTCTACACAATGTGGGCCCAAACTTTGGAATTTCCACCCAGTGCTTTCTGTGTTGCACTCACAGCGTATGTAGTTTACCTTTTGGACTTCAATGAAGTTTTTCAGGTCTTTTTGATCAAATGTTTGTGGCATGATTTCTTGAAGACCCTTCTCTTTACTGGAGTGGTAGATTTTGGTAGGATTTTAGTAAAATTTAGATCAGCCTCAATAATTTTAGTAGATCACTTTTTAAATTCTAATATTCATCTCCCAACTTTTCAGCTAAGCTTCAATTCTAGTAAGGATTGTGCCATCTAGTTTATATTGCCTCTCTTAAAAGCATCATTTAGAAAATGTGAGGGTTGAAATGCACTTGCCTCAGTTTTATGAGTATGGAGGTAAGGGCTCACTGCCCTTCTCTGCAATCTTTTCTTCCATAATTCATCAGCGAGCTTGCTCCCCTAGTCTGAAAACTTCCTGCAGGACCTAATTTGCCTGTCTATAACTGCTGTCCTTGAAGGCTGCACTGATCTCTTCTATAAAACCAGAGGATGTTAGCACTCTAACAGAGTGTTTAGCTTTGGGAAAACATCAGAACATCAGCCCAGGGAAAACAGATACCCCACCTTACAGCAGAGTTTGAACGTACTGACATTTGTCAGGGCTTTTTTGTGGCAGCAGGTAATGTCTCTCACTACTTCTGCTTTAGTTCATGCCATGAGTGGAAGCCAGAAGTGGAACAAATATACAGAGCAGGTCTGCCGTCAGGGGAGATGCCTGGGGCAGGTCTGGCCTGGGGATGGGGCCCTTTGTGGGGCAGCACAGTGAAGGGCACAGCTCCTGCACGGCCCATGGTGCTCAGGGGTGGCTGAAGGGTGGGAGGGAGTGCACAGAAGAGAAAGGAAGAAGGGAGGTGATCATAGAATATTCTGGGTTGGACAGAGCCCTCAAGGATCATTGAGTTCAACTCCTGACCTCACACAGGACTACCCCAAGGCTCAGTCCATGTACCTGGGAGCATTGTCCAACACTTCCTGCTCTCAGCCAGCCTTGGTGCTGTGACCCCTGCCCTGGGGAGCCTGTTCCACTGCCCAACCACTGCCTGGATGAAGAACCTTTTCCTAATGTCCGGCCTCAACCTGCCCTGGCACATCTCCAGGCCCCTCCCTTGTCTCCTGTCACTGTGACACAAAGCAGAGATGAGTGCCTGCCCCTCCTCTGCCCCTCAGGAGGAAGCTGTGACTGCAGTGAGGTCTCCCCTCAGTCTCCTGCTCTCCAGGCTGAACTGACCAAGGCACTTCCGCCTCCCCTCATATAGTCTTCCCTCTAGACCCTTCATCATTTTGTTGCCCTCCTTTGGACACCCTCTAAAAGTTTTGTGTCTCTTTTACATTTTGGTGCCCCAAACTGCCCCCAGGACAGGAGGTGAGGCCACCCCAGAGCAGAGCAGGACAATCCCTCCCTTGCCCAGCTGGCAATGCTGGGCCGGATGCTCCCCAGGACAGGGTTGGCCCTCCAGGCTGCCAGGGCACACTTGGACATGATTTTCATCAACAACGTTTGGGAGGGAAAGGGTGGCACAAGAAAGACATGCACACATGTAAAAACCCCTTCGGAAGGGAGGGTTCAACATCATTAGATAATTAAGGAGGGAGTGTCTCAAGCTCACATAGGATCCTGTACAATTGAGAGAAAGGGGCACGGTAGGTCCTGCTGAGGGATGTTTAAAGAAATATGAGAGAGGGTTGGCTGATAGCAGTGGGAAGAGAAGCATCAGTGCAGAACCAGTGATTAAAGGGAGATTGAGAAATTGAGATCACATAACAGTCTGAACATTCTCTCTACAGGATGTTGAGGGGGGCATCCCTGTCAGAAAAAGGGCAGGGAGGTGTTGCAGGGGACAGTGGTGTGGGATCTCTGATGTGTGACAGATCTGGTCTGTGATACAGCATGTGGCTTCCTGTTTCTTTGTTGTGTTTCCCCTGTTATCTTATTTCATGCCTCCCTCCATATTTTCCAATAATTCCTCTGTCCTGCAGGGCTCCCCTTGAGCATTTGGCTGCTCATGGTTCACTTGTCCTCGTCCCCAGAAGATCCCTTGCTCTTGTGCTTTTTTGTAAATTGTGCACACCTGTCACAGGGCAGCACAGCAGAGACTGGCCCCGAAGGTCAGTGTTAAACAGTGTCTCTGAAAAAAAACATTGCTGGGTGAGGTAGCTGCACTTTTTTCCTCTTTCTGTTTGGCTTCAGACACTTGCTACCTAATTACTGAGCACCTTGTGCACCGAACCGTACAACTGGCCTTTGCAGTGAGCTTGTAATTCACTCACTGAGTCATACTGACCCTCCTTTTTATCCTCTTTCTGATGTATTTATAAACTTGCTACCTGTGCCTGAGACAGCAAAAATTATTCTATAATCTGGACTTCAAAGATAGTGAGAAAATTCAATTCTCAGTGATTTTCTTGTGTTCTCTGCAAAAGTAAAGCTCATCTACAACTCTGCTTTGTTGTGCTGCATCACAATAATATTGCATAAGAACTGGTGACCAAACCTGTTTAACAGCCTGATTTAAAACAGAGCTGAACTTTAAAATTCACTATTTATGTGAAGATATGAGAAAATGTATAATGCAGGGAAGTGGTCCAGCAGAGCAGCACTGTCAGCATTCAGCTTGCAGGGGTCTGTGCCAGCTCTCCCTGTCACTGCTGTGTGTGTGAGATCTGTGAGCTCAGCACTGTAGGTGCTAAACCCCATCAAATGCTTGGTTGGTTTCAGAGCACTGCTTTCAGTCTAAACACCTGACATCCCATCATTGTGGGGGCAACATAGAAGTGGTTTTCCCCTGTGTGTTAAACCTTGGGAGTGTTCAATACTGATTGCCCTTTTCTGGCTCTTTGCTGGCCACTGATGAGCTTCATGGGCAATGGAAAGTTCTGTGCATTTGGAAGTCTTTTCCACTCCCTTAGAAGCACATTAATACATAGTACACAATAATACATATATAGATGCATTTGTGCTTCTAATGTGCTTAGAAGCACAAATGTATCTATATATGTATTATAAAAAACCCCAATATCGTCAGCCTCACACAGGTTTTTAGTGGCAGAGAAACAGGTTAAAATAAAGACTTGGAAGTTTTCTGGACAATTGTGGAACATACTCTAAGTATTCCTTCTATTTCAAAAAATCTCACATAATATCCTTAGGGTGAGGGAGGAATCCTCTTTAATGAAAAGACTGCTTCTATTAACAGATATTTTGTAAATGCAAAATTATATCTTTGGAAAAATGTTAACAAGTGTGTAGAAGATAGCTGTGAGTCCAAAATACTGCCAATTCATTAATTTATGATTATTATTTTCCTTCTAGTAGTGGCTTTCCCCATCATTTGTATTTCCTTCTCCAGTTCCACTATTAGCCTGTGATTAAACTGATTATACTTTTCTTTCTTGAGCTCTGACAAAAAAAATTATCTCCACAAGTATTCAGCAGCGCAAATCTGGGCACTTCATTATATTGTCTGTAGCAGCTGATCAGAAGGTATTGTTTGCTTTTTTTTTTTTTTTTTTTAAGAAAAATTAAGAACTTCAAAAGTTTAAAAGTGCATGTACTCAAACATGAAATGCATAACGATATTGTACTAATTGCATCTGCTGTGGGTTGGACCCTTCAGGAGAAAAATGAGAGAAAGTCAATGGCAATCCCACATCAGGTGATGCTCTCTATCCTTTTGACAGCATCCATCCTTTCTCCTGTAGGCATCTGCTGCTCTCCTGGGCAGTTTTCCCTTGTGGGGGACAGGCCCAGCAGTCTGTTCTGGCCTGGGAGATGCACCCAGTGCGCCCACCTGTTTCAGGTGTCAGGAGCTGCCTGTGCTTAGTGCTCCTAAGGAAAACCTTGGTTTTGGCTGTCTTGAGCATGGCACCTTTCTGTGTACAAATACATCCTCTAAAGATGGTGCTGAGCAGTGATCCCTCTCCCTTCCTGATGGTAATGGAATCTCATTTGTCTCCTGGGGACCTGAGAGCTCTCTGTGATACATTTTTGGACCTTTTGGGATAAATGTGTTCCTCAGTCCACGCTGCCAGCATTGCTGTTTGTCATGGGCTGGAGGCTGTCTGTCATGGCAGGCAAGGAAAAGGTTTGTTGGTGTCAGCTGTAAACTGTGAGGCCTCCGAGGGTGCTTTTTGTAGCTTACAATGATAATTTGAGAATCTCTCTGGCGCAGGGAGTCAGAATATCCCCCACTATCATTGAGGACACCTTTTCCAGGAGCTGAGATGTGTGATGATGGTATCTATTTGCCCTTCTGATTTCTGGACACAAAGTCAGGACTCAATATGTTACCAACTGTTTTTGTAGGCTGCTGAGGGCTTCAAAGGGTTGGCATGACTGGTGAGGGGAGCTGCAGAGTGCACAGGGGGGACGCAGGCTGGGTTAGAGGGTTGCTGCAGTAGCCACTGCCTGTGCTGGGGTTTGCAGGCTGCAAAAAGGAGCTTGCAAGGAAACAGAGATGCATCTATATAAAGCATCATCTTCTTGGCCTTCTCTGGCTTTTGGGTTTTTAATTTCCTTCATTTTTGTTGTCAACTTTTCTACTTTGACAACTTTTTATGGCAGAATTGAGGAGTTTTCTGTCCCAGGTTCTACCATTTTCCTGTGCAATACATTGACCCCAATACAAACATCTGGAGGCAGCTGTTTGGTAGTCAGGTGCAGTAGCAACAGCCAAAGAGCAGAGGGAGTAGAGCTCCTGGCTCTCATGGGGACACGCCAGAGGCTGTGCTGCAGCACACCAGAGGCTCACAGGGAGGAGCTGCTCGCCAGCTGCTGGCAGCAAACAGGAGGAATTGCCCAACAGCAGGTGAGGGGCTGGGCTCTGAACACACCCACACAAGTTTGGGGTTGTGTGAAGATGTTGGTGAGCATTTAATAATCCAGAGTAATCATTCCTGGTGCTGTCAGCAGTTCCCTTCCTGGGTCTGATGGGTTGTAGCAAAAAGGAATGAAGTGTTTTAGTATTATAATGAAGAATGAGTGATGCTGGATGTGACCTGCTCTCCCTACAGTAATTTTGCTGACAGAGATAGATCAAAACTTTTCTTTATAGAATATTCTGTAAAATATAAGGGAAATAAAGGCATAAAATAGTTTTTCATTTCCAAGGTTTATGCTATGAGTCACTCCCTTGATTTGCATCCCAATAATCTGATTTATACCCATTTGTTGTTTACTTCTGTTTATGTATAATCTGTTGACTGATCCTGGTTATCTCCTTTTAGGGCTAAGAGAGGATAATAAAGTTGGGATGCAAAACAACGAAAATCCTTAATTCTTCAAAGTCACCATTTTTCATGCATTGCAATGGGTATTATAGATTAAAATAATGCACTAAATTATGGCAGCCAAAATTTTTGTATTTCTTCACTTTTTATTTATCCATTAAAATAACAATATTCTTAGTTTATTTAATAGTCTTTGTTAAAATAGAGATTTTTCCCCATGAAGCAGAACTGGACTCTTTAGAAAGGAACCACTAATAATCCTTTTTAAGTGATCAATTAATAATAGTCACACTCTAAGACTTTTAAAATCACTTATTCCTCACACTTCGGGGTGCTGTGTGTCTAGATATATTAAGTTTATATAATTACTATAAGAGGCCATTAACTGGAGCTGAATAAGTGGAAAAAGAAAAGGTTTGATCTTTCATAATTGTTTTAGTTTATATAAAATGAAATTTTATAACATACTTTGTGTAAGGGAACTTTAAAAAATAATACATTCAACAAAACATATCCTTCAGTCCAAACCATGGTTTTCAAACTACATTTTAAGCAATTTTTTCAGTTTGTTTCATGCAGTCAGACCTGGTACAAGGTGCTGAGGACCATTTGCTTGAGAAATTACAATGTCATGACTTTGACTTCTGAAAAAACAGTCAAATTAATCTAATCATTATAATCCAATACATTTTCCATGTAGTCTTACAATTTTGTTGGAATTTCCTAGTCCTGGGAATTGTATACCTGGTTGTGTACATACCAAACACTTTCTGAGTGTCATCTTTCTACCTGTAGAGTTTCTCTTTTTTTTTTTTTTTTGTTTTTTAAAACGGATATATTCTAATGGGCTACATGTGATTCTTGGCACAGGAATGTCTGACTTCTTGCACAGTATTACTGTCAGGGTGTGGGTTTTTTAATGTTTTTATGTTTTCAGTTTTTTTTTTTTTTAAAGATGAAACAATTGTGAAAGGCTTGTGACAGGATGTAGAGAGGAGCTAAAGCATATAAGCAGTAATTAATGTGATTACAGGACATAAGAAAGAGCCTTTGAGAACCCTTTTTAGTTACAGTTACTTTGGTTCTTGCAGCAGAAGGCTTTCCCCTGTGAAATCAGAGCAGTGGATGCAGCCCCTGAGAGACTTCACACAGGGGAGCTGCTGCTCCTCCCTCTGCTCCTGTGGCTGAGTGGGTTGGAATGGAGAAGGAAGGGTCCTTCCTCAGCGACAGGTTCTGCAGAAAGCCTGAGTGATGAGCTGCCCATCATCCTGGATTGCCTTCCCAATGGGAAGGGGCTGTGCATCATCATTGTGGAAGGAAACAGGGAAGGAGGAGAGGGGAAAAGGAAAAGCTAGAGGAGACATTTTGAATTGTTGTTATCATTTGAACTATAAAATTACTGAAGGTATTGTGGGTTCTTTCATTTACAGTGCCTTTACCAATACTAAATTCACTTTAAATGCTGTGAGTATTCCCTCACTGAGCCTTTATATGCTGAGTTTCTGCCCAGAATAGATTTTTACGATTCTTCTAAGTCCTTAATAAAAAAAGCTTCTGCAAGAAATGTCAGAGATTTAACTAGAACATCGTGAATAAAGTTGAGGAGGAAAGTGTGTTGAATAGAAAGCTAATGGTATGAAGTTTAGGGTGCATGGAGTAATTCTCCCAGTATTCCTACAGTAATAAAAGCAATTAAAAATCAGTGCTTCATAAAAAAGGGATGGGGGATAAAAGTGTGGGGAGTTGGTGTCTTCCTGCTCTTTGGAACAAAGGATAAATAAATGTGCTCCTTGTGTTCCAGAAGCGGAACAAGCAGCGATTTTCTATTTAGGGGTGGCATAAAAAGTTTTACTCAGATGCACTCACATAGTTGACCACTGCTAACTCTTTTTCATTTTTAACACAGGATGACTACTGTTGCAATTATTAATGCCGTGTCTGATTTGCTAAGTTCCACTTTATTGATTTTATTTTGATTGGAGTAAGACTGATTGCTACCTTGGAAAACAAAGTTGTCCTTGAATGACACTATTTAAGTATTACATTCCCCTAAACATTCATTAAGCTTCATGCTTTAATTAAACCTAAGTATTACCAGTAAGTGTTGGAGGTGCTAAAATTGGGGCAGCAGTAACTGGACATACCTAAGGACCTTCTCACTAGAAAATGTCTAAATGGCTGGGGAAGTAAACAAAAGCACCCAGGGAGGGTTTTGAGGGTTTTTTGTTTGTTGTTTTTGGTTTTGGTTTTTTGCTTTGTTTTATTTTTTGGGTTTTTTTTAGAGATCGGGTATAATAAAATGTTGCTTTTTTTACCTTTGTTCATGGTGGCTCATGAGACACTTTTTACTACTTAAAGCAAAAATCTGTTTTATATATGTGTACATGGCTTTTGACTTTGTGTCCTTTTAATGGCTTTGTGAAAGCTAATGAGCTTTTGGGCAAAGGAGAAATCCAATCTGGTAGGCTCTTGTTCTAGATCCATAAGGTCTAGGCTCTACTTCTCTTAGCTGTTACATGATGTTGGAAATATAATATTTTCTTTCTTACATTTCCTCTCCAGCCCATTTTGCTGCAGCCTTAGGGCTTTTGTTTAAGGGGAACCTAGCTAAGTTTGCTTAAGTTTATTTATTATTGTTTTCTTCCTTGCTGCTTTACAGGCCACTGCATTTGTTTTGCATGATATCTGTGTAAACTTTTCTCATAGTTTTGGCATGTCCCACATACCTCTGTCAGTCACTGCAATGCCACTTCTCACTCATCAGTTGGCTCTGCCACACTGCTGTCAACCAGCATTCCACTCATGTGCAGAAAGAGCTAAAAATACCTTTTTTTTTTCTATATAGAACTTTTTAATCTGTAGATCTGGAGTCATTTAACAGTTCCCATCTCTGTCTCTCAGTGTCATTACAGCAGTGCAGAGAACAGAGGCTGACTTCCCAGGGTCACACAGCCAAATTACCAGCAGAATAAAATGCTGGAAACAATCACATGGCTTAGCCTGCTTATGAGATTGGCAGGTATCTTAATGTTTGACACAGCTCGTGTTCCCTAGAATGAGTAAAACTACTTAATAAGAATGCATTTCCTTCTATCTTTGCAACTATATCATAATAGTAAAGTATTTTGCTAATATCTTCTGCATGACACATCTGTGCCTACTTAAGAATTTATCCATTCTGCAGCAAAATAGCTGCTGTTGAATCAGCAGTTTCCTAATACGATGTAATAATAAAGAATGTAAGAGATTTTGGCAAAAGAATTTGCTTAGTGTATGCTGTTTTATGATTAGAGGTGGCACTTGGGCTTTCAGGTGAAGTGCTTGAAGAATTTAGATAATAAAATGCTGTGTTTTGTGCACTTTTGCCTCCTAAAAAGTGACATGTACTTGTTACAAACAAATAGAGAACTTAAACATCTACAAATTTGCTTTGGTCCAGTGAACACTGGAAAAATAAGGAGATTTTGTCTGTTGCCTTTTGTTACTTATCATTGCTCACTCAGGTGAGCAGATTCAAACATTGCAGTTCTGGCATTTAATTTACCAGTGGTGCTATCTGTAGAAGGTGTAACAATATCCATAATGAGACAGCCATAATCAGAATTTGATAAAGTTTATTAATGCCTTATCAGGACTTTGGAAGGCTCAGGACACATGTTCTCTTCCTGTGCTTTATCTCACCTGATGAAATTTGAGAACAGCCCAAGCTAAGGTGTTCTCTGCGGCTCATTAGCTCCTCAGGGCCCTGTCAGGGAGACATTGGTCAGATAAATCAACAACATGTAATGTTCAAAAAACATGAGATTTCCTTTTAATTGTATGACTGCAGTGAGGATGGGTGCAGAATCAGTGCCATGGCTGCAGAGGGAATCCGTGTTTATTGCCCTGTGTAATGGCAATTACTGTGGATAAACTAAGGGGCTGTATTTTTCCCATGAATTCAAGCTATAAAAAAAAAAAAAATTCAATGTATTATTTTGCAGTAAAAATTGAGACTCTGTGATATCTGACCTACTGTTTAAATCTGGTTCTCAAAAGACCTCAGCAGACATAGCCTAGTGTAACTAAAAAGAGTTATGGTGGTAACAGGTAAAATCTCATAGAATTTGACAGTTTCTATTGGTAGAAGAATTCCAGTACCTATAGGAAAGATTAGATTAATTAAGGCTATGGGGCAATATTGTCTTGTGTTACCTTTTTGAGCTCTGCTGGATGAGTGTGTTTCTAATGGGAATACCCACTTCCCAGAAAGTGAGCAAGGCCTTTGAACGGCACAGGCTGTGAAATTTCTGGGAGAGTGAGTGGATGTTGGTTTGGATCATGTGGACATTATAATTTCTAATTTTTTTTTACAGATTAAATCCCAGTGCAGACTGGGCCTGCTCTTTGATACTGACACACCTACATTGCTGGGAAATTTATTTCTTTAGTGTATTTGAGTCATTTTGAACACATAATATAGTCTCTCCACCTTGACCTGGGAGCAAGCTGTGGTCCTACTCTTACTGTGGAGTGGAAAGCACTGCAGATGGTCCCTGCAAGGAATGCTGCAATTGCACCCTTCAAGTGGAATTATTCTCATGTTACTGAGATTGTGTTTCCACCTGCATTAGCCTGGATCTCCCAACTCTGCCATGCACCGTGCAGCAGGGTCACACCCCAGATTCCCTGTTTGCAAGGCAGGGCTCTCAGTATTAAAATACATCACAGAAACTTCCCCATGGTTTTCATCTACTATAAAAAATTGATTCTGTCAATTTGCCCTAATGCAAGGTTCCTTATTTTAATTGTTTCCTCGAATGCCTGTCCCTCCTGAGCAGTCACTGGCCAGAGCTGTGGGCAGTTTAACATTAGAGAGTGCCCCTGCTCCCCCAGGCACTGCTGGCTGCTTTGCAGTGTAAGTTCATCCTTCTTGGGAAACTGGATTAGGCAACAGTGCCCAGAGAGCAGGACCAGTCCAGTGCTGGCTTTGTCAGGGAAGGCTCATTCCTCAGGGCAGTGGGATTCCACTGTGGGTGCTATGCCTGTCTGGTGCCCAGTGCCCACATACCCAAGTCCCAGGCAACCAGCTTGTGCCCTCTTTAAAACACCACTCATTGCATCATTCAATGCAATCTGTAGATATGGCCCCACCTGTACATCTTTTTTCTCCACAAGTATTTTTTCAGATATTTCTTAGTGTTTTATGGATTGCTCCTCATGTTCCTTCTCCACCAAGAATGGTGTCTCAGTTGTTGTTATCTCACATATTCCCAACTCTGTCTCCAGCTGCAATTGTGCAGTTTTTCTTCCCTTCCTAAATGAGTTACACCAGTGGTGCCACCACCATTGCTGGTGGGCTCAGTCTTGGCCAGTGGTGGTTCTGTGCATTAAAGCTGAAGCTAAGAACAGATATCAACCTGATCTGAGTGCTCCACTGACAGCATATCTGCAGCCAGTTGAGAGGAATTTCAAGACATTGTTTTGATTATTAAACCACTGGGAAGAGGTTAAATCAGTAATTTTGATGTATTATTATTAGCTGCAGCAATCGATAATCAAATCAAAATTGCTCTTTGCCATCCACTCTTCTACCATTTTATTTCAAAGTACTATACTTTTCTAAAATCAGATTGTGAAACTTGACATTAATTTTGATCAAGTGTATTGACTTAAAGTATTATAATGAAGTAGAATACAAAAAGAATCTCTTCCTTTTTAGGTAGATAGTCTAACATATGATAAAGTGTGGGCAAGGGAACTTAATAACTTTTAACTCAGTATTAAAGTTGGAACATTTCATATCAGTAGCATCTTCTCATGGAAAATATTTTTTAGTGAGTAATGACTAGTTTAACACTTGTATAACTCAGCACAATGGAATGTTAAAATAACTCCTATGTGAGTTAATACTTTCTAGAGTAAATAAAACTTAAATTTTATTTAAAGGATTGCACAATTTCATGGTTTTAAAAGGTTTTTTAACTATCTTTTCAAAGTACTCTGTCAATCATAAAATGTTGCCAGTTGAAAACATTCTCGAAGAAAAATCTACATTACTTCTCCAGAAGTAGAAGAATTGGAACTAAGGAAATGAAATTACCTTGTTTTGATTGAATTTCATTAATCAGAACTCAAGTCCTACATACACACTTTGAATAGTCCCTCCTAGTTAGGTAATGTTTGGAGAAAGTTTCTAGGATATTGGACAAGCTTGACTGAACGAGAGTAAATCAAATCAGCTTAATCACTGGAATGTTCTTGGGATGGATTGGCTTCCAGTTGTCAACCTCCATGTGTATTTCTTTGGGGTAGCTGGAGTAGCTGCCTCTCTCTTTGAGCTCTTGATGAGCTCTCATCAGATTGGACATGCAACTTGAGCAGTGTCAGAGGGAAGAGACAGATGTGCCACCAAATTCCCCAAAGCCGTGTCCGCTCCATCACACTCGTGCAGTGTAATGAAACTGATGTCAGCTGGACTGGGCAGTTAGGCATGTGCTCCCTCTCACTGATGGCTTTCAACCTGACTGGCTCATTGTTCTATAATCTTTGGGAATTGGTGGGTTTGGGTTATTTGGGGGATTTTTTTCCCCCCATTACCATCAAATTAATGATCAATCATTCCGTCAAGAATGCTAGAAAATGTGTCTTCTCTTCTCCATTCTCATTTCATCTGAAGTAAAACCAAAATTTTACATGCTTTGGTGATTGTGACAGAATGGATTTTCTGCACACTTGTATGCAAAAATTTACCTATAAACAACCTAAGTAATGGAGAAAAAATATATATTTATTAGCATAAATTCTGTCTGGGGACTCCAATGCCATAAGTTTTAAGACCAGGCCTTTTTTTCTGATGAAAATTACTTTCCAAAAGTTAGCTTAATGCTTTGATTAACTTTGAGGAGTTCAGTAAAATTAGAAGGGTTTAGAGGTGGGGTTGGGAGTTTTCCTTTAAAATGGTTACTAAATGCTTTTGTCTTTAATGTAGCCATTTGCATATTACCGCTTTAAACATTTGTATGTATACTTACAAAAAAACCAAGGTAATGAACGTTTAACTTGTTAATAATACAAATTCAGGTGCTCATCATGAGTATTTAACACCACTCAGAGAACATAAAAAGGCTGGTGTCCTGTGGAGATAGTTCTGAAACAAAGACAGGGAGGAGAGAGTCTGTGATGTTGTCAGCTTTGAGTGCTTTCCTCTCCTCCTCCCACGCTGAGCCTGAGTGCTTTCCTAGACACGCTTTGCTGTGGTGCCTTCATCCACCCCTGTGCTGTCTTGAAAGGCCCTGAGGCAGTGGTTGAGTGTAGTGATGCTGTTCACAAATAACAATTGACCCAACCTTCCCCCTTATGGGTCTGATTGGTAAAAATATATAGTATTTAACATACTACTTATAGAAATGCTTGGTGCACAGAGCAAAGCTACAACAAGCTTGATGGTTAATGGGACTGTCTGTATAGATCACCAGTGGTTATTGAATAAGTAAATATTTTATATGTGAGATGATTTTATGCTCGTTTAGGAGACATCTCTTTTCCTTACTAGGCTGGGCTTGTGGAATTATTTGTCTTTGCTTACATAAACTGCAGACTGTTGAATTTGAAGTACAATTTAGTTTTTTGGCCTGAGACTTTCTGCAGCTTTGTGCTTGGTAGATAGAAGGAAAGTTCATAGGGAAAGGCTTTGAAGAGTGAGAGACAGGGGTGTAAAATAAAGAGTTAAGACTATTAGGCTGAAAAATATATTATGATGGTCCTGCCTGGAATGGTGGAAAAAAATGTAATGACTGTCAAAGGGAGAATTAAAAAAACTCCACAGTCTTTCCTATCTAATTTTCATAATGGTTTTAAGTTTTGGGTGTTTGAAGATTCAGAGGGTTGGTTTGAGGTGGTTAAAAGGCTTTACATGACAACCATCTTTAATTAATGTGTGTTACTCAATTTATTAATTGTAATTTACTCTGTAACAATGGAAACATTGGAAAATTAGCAGGACTAAGGATGGTGTTTAGAAAGGTAATGAAAACGCTCACTAAGAGTCTTAATTAAGCACTAGACTGTGTGCACTGCCATTTAGGAGCAAGTCTTTTCAACTCCATTCTTCAAAGGAGGTAATTGCATCTTTCTCAGGGCTGCTGCAATACTGTAGCAAAGGGCCAAAATCATTAATCACAATAATGCAGCATAAGTGATTCCAGGCTTGTGTTTTTATGATCTGTGCTCAGCTCCCTGGATATGAACCTTCCATTCCACTTGGTCCTGTATGTTTGTACATTAACTTATCTGCATGTTAATTTAAATTTTGCAACTTCCACGTGCCCAGGTCTGTGTGTGCCAGGGGGGGCACTGAGCTGTTCTGCAGAGCTCTCTCCAGATCAGCCTCTTTATCTGCACCCAGGAAATTATTTAGCTGTTAAAGGCTTTTTGCATGTTTCTGCTCCAGTAGAAAATGTTCCTGTGTGTTCCACAAAGCGAAGCTGATGCTGAGAATAAATAGCTGCAGTCAATCACTTGTTCTGAAGATTTGGCTTTGAAATCTCAGTTAATGTTATGTTATCTGAAGAGTGGCTGGTCAAACACACAGAGAATTACTCATAGCTCCAATATTCACTCCGAACATTTGTGGTTAATTTGTTTTCAGACAAATATTTGTGCTGTTTTTCCAGAAACAGAAAATGAAGTTCTAAACACCCAAAGAGAAGCTTGTAGACTTTTTTTACAATAACTTGTTTATGATTATCCATATCTAAAAATATATTAAAAATGTTAATTAAACAGCCTGTTGAATCTAAGCACATGAGCAAATGCAATTTGAGTGTTGTAAAGATTCCCTCCCTGCAATGTGTTTATGAAAGTCTGAAATGAAGATTTTACTGTTATGGCTTCCTCTAATGTCATCTTTTCTTCGTTCACATCTGCTGCTCAACTTTCAATACTGATTGAATGGCAACACTCTCTTTGCTGTAATCAAATTATTTAGCATCCTGCTAAAATGCAAGAGAATAATTAAAATTAAAAGCTAGACCAATTTTTTAATAAAAATGAATAAATGATTACTCAAATAGCTAATGGCATGGTTTTGTGTGAATACTATTTATCTGTGCATAAGTGTGGAACAGAATTGCAAAGTTGCAGTCTTGTATTTTGTATGCATTTATAAATAATTGTGAATAAGAATATTCTATGCAATTCCTCAAAGAAATGCAGATATATTATTTCTTTGTATAATTTTTATCCTCATTGATAGCTACTGAATCTAAGCAGATAGCAATCTCTCTGGTTCAGGAAGCATTGTCTCCCTTTTACAAAGCAAACTAGAGCAGAAGTTAAATCATTTTTTCTGATGTTCTATATGAATTTGCTTGTACTGTTGGAATTAAGTAAATTCATTACTGTTGTTAGATGTAAAAAATGGATTTCTCTGTTCAAGACTAAGTAGAGCAGCTTTTTTCTCTTTATATACTTGAACTTTATTGTGTTGGTGAATTGCTCTTTAATAATGCAATCTTTTTTATTCCCTTTCCCAGCCAGCTTGGCCACATTATCTCATTTTGTTGCATATATGAAGGTTTTTTCTGCCAGCATCTTAATGTAATTTTTAAATGTAAGCACATGCAGATCTATGATCAGGTCAGAGAACTATTCCCATAGGAAAAAAAGCAAGCAAGGGAGAAATTTAACTGTATGGCAGAGATATATTAGGTTGTGAAGGAGTCATCTTAGGGAAATATTATAAACCGATTCACGTGAGACTTTTATAACTGGAATTGACAAAACACTAGAAAATGGTCTGTGGAGTGAAACTTGTGCAGAGCACTAGCTGAAATGGGAAAATAGAGCTTTTCAATCTTGAAATTCAATGATTTTGGGATAGTGAGATGAATCACATCTGTGGTATATATACAGCTCTGATTTCACGTGGTATCAGCACTATCTGGAAATTGACCCACTTAGACACTGCGTATCTGACTTGCTTTTCCTGCTCTCCCCCAATAGTTGGCTGGAAAGAAATAGTTCGGGCCATGGTATCCTACTCCGTTTGCAGCATGTGGTGGTGTATTAATGAAAGTATCCTGGAAACAGTCCTGGCATTGATAGGCTGCCTGGTTTATTGGGGGTTTTTTGTTTGCTTGGTTTTTACTTTTTACAGTACCATTAAACTGCCTGCTGCAGTTCTCGTTCTTGAACTCTGCTTTTATGTCCAAGTATGAAAAAACTTGTTCATTTTTGATAGTTGCAATGACTCAGTCTTAATGAACTGCAGTTTTTTGTAGTATTTCCCTTGCAATTCCAAGTTACACCCTTAGCATGTTGATATTCCCTAACATACTTTGGCCAGCAGAATTTTCTATATTTGTTTCATCTGCAGGAAAAAATAAGAACCAAGTTAAGGAAAAAATAAGTACCCAGTTATTGACAAAAAAGTTTTTTTCTTAATGAGTTTTAAAAATTATTCAAATTCTGTGATGTTAGGTGTTGGCTTTTGTTTGGTTGGGTTTTTCCAGAAAAAGAAGAAATTGAGATTGCTCAGAAACTCCCATTTTCAGCTCTCCAGAGTCACTGGAGCAGTGATCAAAAGTCATTGCCATCGGCAGGAATTTGACAGGCTTGTTGCTAAATTTGCACAAAAATTTTAGGAAGCTGTTGTAGAAGTTGCAAAGTTTCCTTAATCTAAGGTTTGTGATATAAATCCTGTTAAGGCATTTGAGGCAAACTGGATGTGTAAGATAATCATAATTTTGTTTAAAAGCCTTTAAAATAAGTGTCCTGAAAGGTGCTCTGGTAAGTTGTGCTTTAGTCTTTAATGAAAACCTAATTTTGAACATTTTTGTGCTTGTGCTATTTTAGTACAAAAGCCATGGAATTTTGCCTTAAGTTAAAAATTACTAAAAACAGACTCATTTGAGTATTTGCTCTACTTATATTTTCTTTTGATCCCTATGGACTTTTCTTGTGCAGAACTTTCATTTGCTGCACTTGGTTTTATCTGATTGAGATATGGGGTCAAGTTCTGATACTACAAATCCAGAAATAGTACTAAAGCCCAAGATAATTTTATTCTGCTGATGCTCAGATAACTTAGTAAACTTCCAACCTGAAAGTGCTTCTCAATTAAAAGTCAGTGGGATTTCAACTGGTGGAGGTGCTGGTTGAATCAAAACTGAATGGATGGTGGATAAATTTCCCATATGTTACTCTGAGATGTACAACTTCATCTTGGAAAAGCAGGTGTTCTCAGCATCAGATATATTTTATTTATTGGATTAGAAATTAAATCAGGGCTGAAGTCTGGATTTGCATTTCTACGTGGCAATGGAAATCTCCCATGAGGCTGGGAAATTTTCTTCTTAAGATCATGGAAATTGCATGTGAGTGCAGCCTGGTTGTGGAGTGAAGCAGGATTGAATCTAATATTTAGGAATGCTTTTCAAAACCTGGAGAGGTTTTGAGGAGAGCTCACTTTGACACGTTAGCATGTCTTTGTTGAAACTTCCCAAGAGGATGTAGCCAGGAATAGTCTGTTAGGTCAAGGTGGTTTTTCTTCTCCCAGACATGCTTTGGAAAATTTTCACTTTTTGTTAGCTAATAGAATTTAAATGAGGACTTGAAGTTTACTGTAAAAGATCAGTAATTTGTACAAACAAAAATTCCCAAGAAGACCAGGAAGTTCAGTCAAAGGTTTCCAGAGAACCTCAATGCTGATAATTTTCAATGCTGGAAAGACAAAACAGTGTTTTGGTAACTGAATTGTGATTTGGTCTTTTCTGAAACTGCCATGTCTGTGCTTCATGGGAATGACTGGGAGCTCTTGCTACCACTGTACCAACTTTTGTGTGCTCAGATCTCACCTTAATACTTTGCAGTAATTTTCATTCTTTATGTTCTTCACTACTTTTGTCTGAGGTGATTTTGGTCTCACAGTAGCAAAGTGATTAATTATGTTGTACACCACTTGTTTTGTTTACTTTTTGGGGGCTTGTCCCAGGAAAACCTACCAAACCACTATGTTGTAGATAGTGTTTCTCAAATGTCACTGCATAACACTGTGAATTACCTCACCAATTAGGGAGGGACTAATTATAACATGTAATTTGGTACATGCATTCAGGTAGAAAAGAGTATGTCTAAAAATATTATTTCCTTTCCTGAGTGCTGCACCGAACTAATTGTGCCTTGTGTTTAATGGGAAATGGTTTTGAAAGAGCTGTGCTCCTGTTGTCAGATCAGTGGTTTCCATGGAGGGGGATGTGCACACATGCAAGTGGTGACAATTTGTAATTTCATATTGATCTTTTTACCATCAGGGACTCTAAATCTTAGTTATAATACAAAATTGATGGCTTTGAACATTTGGCTGTCAGATACAAATGTTTCAAATATTGCCCTTGCCTCGATCACACCAGAATATTTGTCCAGAAGATTTTGAAACTGCAAGATTTTTCTCCTGTTAAAATGCTTATACAGCTCCACAGAAGTTAAAACTACCAAAGTAGTGAAACAAAGAAGTACTTTTTAGATTTCTTTGCAGTTGAATGTCACTATTTGTCTTAAAGCACATTGATGAATAATGTAATTTATATTAAACTTGTGGAAGTTGAAATCTTTTAGACTTATTTATTTAGTTACGTAATGCTCTGTCAGATACCAATAACTTTTGAGAATGAGAATCCTGTTGATAAAAATGAGAATATTTGTAGATTTGGACAGCAGAACTAATACTGCACTGGCAGTGCTCCGCATCTGTTCCCAGCTTCTGAAAGCAGCAGTTTAAAATGTTCCATCTGTAATCACCAACTGCTTAAAAAGAGGACAGTGACTGTTTGCTATCAGCTATTAACATGGATCAAGACATTTAAAAGATCTTGTGAGCCAAGCTGGTGACATTTCCTCAAGTAATACTCTATTTATTGGGAATGTGCTGTAGGTACCAACTGCATCCTGCTCTGTGTCCTGTCTCTCCTGCAGCATAAATTCAGTAACATAGAATATTTTCTTCGCTTTTGATGACCGGAGACACTGCTGAAATAATTAATGCTTGTTTTCAGAGTTCTTTTTCTGTTTCAGTCACCTTTGTCTGCTTTTCTTGCTGGTCAGTTTATTTCCTGATGGAGAGAATCCTACCTGGGGCGTTTCTGCCACCTATGCTTGTTTAACCTCTTTGATTGTTGAGTAGCAATCTTGTTTTTGAACAGATCTGCTGCTGGTGGTGTTAAATTGCTGTGGTTCCTATATGGTTGGGAAACAAGCTAAAACCATTTTTCATAATAAAAAATAAGGCTAATAATGTGTAAACCGTGGTGTTTAGCTGGAAGTTTCTCTAGAGGCCTAAATTTCTATCTTCTGTAATCAAAGAAGGTCTCCTAAGCTTTTTGGTGACAGAGGTTTGTGAGCATCAGTTTTATGAGACATTAGAGCTCAGTAGCTAAAGGAATTTTTAGGTGTCCAAGCCACCTTCGTGATTTCAGCACTAATGTTTTAATTTCTGCAGAATAAACAAATGGGAAAAATCTGCAGCTTCCCACTGGGGTATACAATAGCTTTCTTCAATAAACTGTTTTAATTTCCTGCATTTTAATGAAAGTACATTCTGTGATGGGGATTTTAAAAATTAGCAGACTGTTAAATGATTTGGTGCAGTTGCAGCAGTGGTGGGGAAAATGCCATTTTGGCTTCACAGAGGCAGGATACCTTTTAAATTCCACCACCATGTATCTTCAAAAATGTCATTTATGTGCAAGTATTTTGGAAAGTGATGCTGCATGCCTGGGCTGTGTCAAAATGTATGTGGATCTTGTGGCCAATGGTTTGGTTTTGTTCTTTTCCCTTTTCATAATTTTAATTGCTGAAGGAATTCATAATAGCTTAGAGAAGAAATAAGTTGAAAGCTGAACAAGTACATGACAGGGAGGGTAAAGTAGAAGGAATTTATTGGGAAAGACTTTAAAGAGATCAATATTTACATAGTTTCTATTATAAATCTACAAAAAATGTCTTACATGCAGGAAAATTTGACTCACACCTGAAGATTTATAACGTAGAAATAGTAAGGTTTAAAAATAAATGCATAAATATTGTTTATGTTTGAAGGCAATGTCTACTGGTGTTTGGCTGATGCACGATAGCACAGTGTATCTCTGGGAAATACCTTTTCCCATAGATTAATTCCAATTATAGAGAACACAATTGTGTACCTAAATGGATTGCCATGATTGAATTTTAAAGTGCAGCATAGTAATGCCTGCAGCATGGCAGCCAGTAATAGATGCAGTATATATATGTAAATAAAGTTGGATTTATACACCAAGAGATAAACAAAGAGAAAGAGTTATGCTGTAAGGAAATAAAAGAAATTATAAAAATAATTTTGGAAGTAACTCCAGAGTAATATATGAAGCTTTTAAATGACTGGAAGCCTGAAAAAACAGTTTTGATAGTAAATTTCCTGGACTTTTCATTGGGAGCCTGAGCAGCATAATGCAGTGCTGTGATTGCCTGTCTCTTCATTTTGCAACCCTTCATTTGGTTTAGGGTTTCTTTGGGGGAGTGAGGATTATTAATAACAGAAAAGTCCTGGAGAAATTCAACATTGTTGTAAATATCTAGTGGAGGGTGACTTGCAGTGACTGCCAAGGGAACATGCATCTGATGAGAAATTATGCATTAAAAATCTGGCATGTTCTACCTGGCTATTTTTAACAGACTGCAGAAAATGTGGCTGATTCCCCTATCTGCTCACACTTTTCTCTTTGAGCACTGGCTGTCATGGTCCTGTCGCAGGCACCACATTTTTGATAGGTTGCCTCTTTTTCACTCATGCCTCCTCTTATTAGTCCATTATGGAGATTATAAATATATGAAATTGATCTCAAAATAGAATTACCCAGTCCTATTAAGTTGCTGACTAAGAGAACTGTGTAAGGCTTCTTATTTTCATGTTGATCCCATATTGATAAGTGTAGGGATTTTTTAGTTTGGATTGGTTGAGGTTGGTTGGCTGATGCTTTTGGGTCTGGTAGTTTTGGGAATTTTGTTTTGCTTTCTGGTTTGGGTTTATTGTTTTTTTTTTGTTGTTGTTGTTTCATATGAGACTAGTTCTGACTAGAGACCCTTTCTGGTGGAAAATACTGACAAGCTCAGAAATAAAATAGCTTGACTTGTCTCTGCCTTTTCATTCTGAAGAAATACTTCCAGTGTTTTAGACTCATTTGGAGACCTAGTTTTAGCTGAGGGATAGTGTTTGGCTTTGTTTCTGGTACCTGTTTAGTGGGGTTTTTTTCCCCACAGAAGTGTTTTGGCAAATAATTTATGCAAAAGTTTGGAAAAGTAACAACCATAATTACAAGGAAAAGTAATGTGGATTCTGTTTATTATGGATTGTGGAAAAGAGAAATTATTTGCTTGTGTTATGAGTAATAAGCTCAAATGCCATTGGTTAGCTGCTTGTATTTAGACAAAAACATCTCTGATAGCTTCATTCATTATCATATGTGGAATAAAAATAATATCTGTGCTTTTTCAATTCCATCTCAATATTTATAAAGCTCAAAGCAGTTGTTTTTATCCAGGCTGACTTTTGAAATAAATGGTAGCACAAGAACTGTTTCTCCTTAGGTAGACTTGGCTCTTTTCATTTTACTAATTAGCTGCTATTGATTAGTGCAGCATTCTGAAAATATATAAAGTCTCAGTATCTGAGCAAGCCTCCTTTATCTAGACAAATGTTGCTATTTCTTTAATTTTCATCAGAATTCAGTTTCCCTTGAGAAACATTATCATCTGGCTTTGGTCGTGATAGGCTGTATCTGTATAAGTTTCAAAGCATGTGATACAAACTCATTAATGGCAACTGAATCGATTTTCTGCTGGCTTTAACAAGATTCAATTCAGGTACAGAATATACTGAAACTACAGAAAAATATTTGTTTTACCAAGGTGCTGAGCTGGGCTGCGACCTGGTTGTGTTTTGAGGCTGTGGCAGGGCTGCTGTGCCTGGGACAGCAGCTCCCTGATTTCTGTCTGTCCCCTGATTTCCTTGTCCCAGGGGAGGGCAGGGGCTCCGTGCCAGCCTGCAGCAGGCAGAGTAGCCCCTTTATGCCTATTAGTATGTGGGCCACTTAGGCCTACTCTTAGAACACAGATTTAAAATTAGATTTTATCTTTAAATGACCAATAGTACAATAATAATAGTAACAAAATCTCTGCAGTGTTTCTTTTGCCCTCTATTTTTCTCCATTATTCACCAGTAGAGAAGTTAAAAGCTTTGCTCAGTAAAAAGAGCACTTGGTAACTTCTTTGTATGGGATGAATTTTTTACAGTCAAAAAGAATTTACGGTAGCAGTGCTCTGAGTTGATTATTGGCCACTGCTCTTCACTGGGGAAGGCAGGATCCATAGAAAAGGACCTCTATAATGCTTGTGATGTTATGAAATACTTTTTAAATGAGCATAATCTATAAAAAAGTACAGAGCATGAGAATTATTGTGTGTCAGCAATTCTTTAAAGTTATTTGAAGGAAAAAATTATACAACCACCAGCTGAAGTAAGCAGGGGCACCTATTAGTTTAATGTGTATCAGCAATTCAAATATTTGATTATTTTAGAAAGTCTGACTTGAAGTCAACCATATTCTGGCAGGTAATTCTTCTTGAAACAGAGTCAGGTATTTTGTGCTTTTATTTCCTTTTAATTCAAATTTAATTAGACAATGACATTTTAAAGTAATGAAGATTGAAGTAAGAATGCAGTGGAATTAGTATAGTTATGTTTAAGTGAAATCACTGTGCTGATTTCAGATCTGTGTTAGGCTGCACATGACAAAACTGTAAGTTCAGAACCAGTTACGTGGAAGTCAAAAAAAAGGGGGAATTGTGTCAATAATGGGATCTCTGAGACAGGAAGTCCAAGTGGGGAGTGTGAAGGCCTTCACTCACAGGATTTAAAAATGATTGGGGAAAGGAGAATTTTCCTTTCATGGCCTGATGTGCTTCCAGGTCAGTAGAGTTGGGACTGCAGTACTTGTGTTCAGGGAACAGTGACCTAAACAAGCAAGAAAACCCAAAGGAAAATAATCATTGGAGGTGTGTCACCATCCCCTCCCACATGTGTAACACCTTTTGTAGGTGTAATTCCCACCTACACACAGATTCCACTGGAAGGATCCTCTTTGTGTGGGTAGTCTCCAGGAACATACCTGTGGGCAGTGGACTTGTGGTTGTCCTGTGTGGAACCACATCCTCCAGGCACGGTGGAGCTGAAGGCTGAGGATGAAGATAACTGCAGCATTTTAACATCACCTGAACAGCCTGATGGGGTTTCCATATCTCTGTCTTTTCCTAAAGGTTTAAGGATAAGAAACAATCTGTAAGATAACAGATTTTGATGATAGTCTGGAGATTCTTAGGATAACAGTGGCTCTTAAAACACATTGTTTTTCCTACAACTGCATATTTTCTAGCAGTCAACCTGCTGATTGGAGAGACATACCTATCATCACATATTTGTGTCAGAAGCTGAAAGAGAAGTATCTTTTGGCAAAGTTATAAATGAAAAATGGTTATGAAATCATTGTTTTCCAGAGATGCAAAACCAGAGAGCTAATCTTTCAGTGTGTGGCAGGCAGATTAAAAATATTCATGTCTTGAATTCAAGTACTCATTAGGAAGAAAAATCTTTTTAGTTGCTCAGTTAGTTCTTGTTGTAAATGACTCAGAATATTGATATGTTCCAACAAATGTTGTAGTTATATCTGTTTCCCCATTGCGTAGTATTGTTATTGTTAATTGAATATTGTCTCAGCATCTTGATTGATTCTTCTTACTCTTAAATCCCATTTTACAAGTCTTTGATAACATTTTGAATTTTCTGGAAATAGCTAAGTTCAACATAACTCCATTATGCAGCAGGGGGAAAAAATTATTTATTGCATGGTAGAAAAAAGGGAAATGTTGTCTGGGACTATAGGAAGACACAAATGTAGGGTGCATTTCTCTTGTAGGAGGTAGAAACTCCTGAGGCCATTTGGTTTCTGTGGAGAAAAGAAATCCACATGCTCAAGTCCATTTGTTGATTAAATTCCCTTGGGAGCTCTGTATTGGGCAACTTGTGTTAGGGATTATCAAGTAAGGTTCAGCTTTTAGGACATACTCTGATTTATCCCTTTTCTTTTAGAAATCCTATAGTTTAATGGCAATGCTAACTTTGCATTTTGTGTGTTGTTTTCTGGTACATCTTTGTTCTTAGCTCTGGGAGAATGAATGCATAAATAAAAATCCACTGTTCCTCTGCTGCTCTGCTGCCATTTTAATCCCTATTTATCTTACTCTAAGATGCCAGAGAGGAAATTTAATGTTGAGTATTGGTTCAATAAATGTCAGGGAGGGTAGGCAGTTTATATCCTCTTTTGCAATAAACATTTAGTTCCCCTGACAAAGACAGTATTAGAATATCAGGAGGGGAAACTGGTCTAGTGGGCTCTGCTGCTTTCAGCATCTGAAAGTGTGGGCTGGTACTGGTGACCAAGCACACAAATCTGAGTCTCCAGAAGTGATAGATATGCTGGGATTCTGGAGCTTTCCTGGTAAAAGCAAATATTTCTTGCTTAAGAAGTTGAACTACGTGAGACTTGGACTTGGTCTGCAGTTTTCTTCTCATCTGTAACTATTTTTCAGGCATAAACTTCTCATGGACATGGTCTCTTTGCACGTGCTATTTTTTGTATGTTTTATTTGCATTAAAATAAAAGACAATTTACTCTCTTACCACTCAGTTAATGAATAGCATGAGACTTATTGAGCTAAACTTGCCTTTATTAAAATGCAAGATGGGTGTTATTTAGGAAAAGGCAGAAATACACAATTAGAATATAACATCATGCAAATTTTCTAAGCATTGTTACCGTGTCAGGTGAGTTAAGGTGACAGGCTGAAGAACTTACTATGCAATTATTTGTTTTATGCATTGTTAATATGTGTCATGTGGATATTACAGTGAGAAAAAGAAGGCAAAATGGAAATGAAGGAAATTTTTCTAAAATTAAATGTTTATCAGTTAGAAGCAGTGGAGTTAAATCTCTTGAGTATGAGATAATTACCATACCTATTGTATTAGTCCTTCTGCATCCACCAGGAGGCTTTGGAGTAACCAAGCCAAATTTCTGAGGGAGCTTTGTTAAGGTGATGAAGTGGTATCAGAGCAACATTGATAGTTTGAAAAATGTAAGAATAATAGTTTTACAACATTTTTAGAATCAACTATTGTATCACATACATAATAAATATAAAATGGGTGATGTATATCATATGTCTTTCATATTCATTGTTTGTATGTAGTTTCCTATACATGTGTACCATATATGTTGGTTTGTGTTCTTTGCCAATACCTGAGATTCATACTAGTGAGCTTTTGAAATACAAGTATTTAAAATTCTCAGTCTTGAAACCTAAGATTTTTCATCCTCATATATCCCCATGACTGATATACTTAAAAGGCTTTCAGAACTTTTCTTATTACATTTCTGCTTCTGCTTTAAGCTTATGTTTAAAAGTAGGAGAAAATCTCAAATGAAGCCTGCAATTTGAATTAAGGATAGAATTAGAAGCACACACCTAGAGAGAGACTTTGAGACAGAATTTCATTGCTAAGTGTGGTGAGTCTTTCATGCTGAAGTTCTTCAGAGCACCTGAATGCCTCCTGCAGGGAAAAGGTGTGAGAGAAAAGGAGAGGAATGGTGTGACCAGGCACTGACATGCAGTCAGCTATGGTCATGGCACTGGCTGGAGATTGCTTCTTGGGCTCTGTTGAGCAGGGTCTCGCAGATTTATGCAGCCAAACTGGTGCTGGGACCCGGATTGAGCTGGGGCAGGAATGGTACATCAGAATTGTCCTGAGCAGATGCAAAATTTCAGAGTGAGGAGAAGCATGAAGGCTGTGGAGTGTGGCTGCTGAGTGGGCTGCCCCATGGCCAGATTCAGGCTGCACTGGGGTCTCTCTTCTGTCTCTGGGCTGCTCTGTCTTCAGGGGGTGTTCTTGGATCCTTCCCCCAGCTTCCAGCCTCCAGCAGCCACATCCTGGAAGCAATGATCCTGTTAAACAGCTATCATGTAAGCCTGTCGTTCAGGCTGACAAGAACACAGAGGCCAAGCGTGATCGTTTCTTTTCCCCTTCCTCTCTCCCAATTAAAGAGCTTGTTGCATCTCTCTGATAGTTTAATCATTGAAAATTGTGGCCATGAATGTTGACGAGATGCAAATGAGGGCTGCCATCTGTTGATGGAGATGCGCTCCCTGCGCTCAGTGCTGAGTGGAGAGCTGGTGCTGGGTGTGCTTGCTCTGTTTCCCCTGCACATGGGAGCTGTCACACAGGGAATCTGAGCCAGAGCCTTCTTCACCTCTCTCCTGTCTTCTAGGAGTTTATTCAAGCAGCAGCAGGACAGGGCAAACAGTCACAACAGGGCAAACAGAGGATGGGACCCAGCCAGAAGGAGCTTAGCAAAGGCAGGTCCTGCCTGGCCAACCTCACCTCCTTCCATGAAGCTTTGTTAATGAGGGACAGGCTGTGATGTTGTCTACCTGGATGTTAATAAAGTCATTGAGACTGTTTCCTGCAACATTCTCCTGGAGAAACTGGCTGCTCTTGGCTTAAACAGGTGACTCTGCTGGGTAGAAAGCTCTCTGGATGGTGGAGGTATCGCTGTGGTGAACATGCCTCCTCCAGACTTGCAGGCAGATCTTTTGATCTCATTCTTTGGAGGTGAGTTACCCGCTTGAACGTGCTTTGTGTGGAGAAGTGGCTTGGGTTTTTTTTAAACAGCAGGCTGATAACATCATTTGGGTCTGTCTGGTTCTTGAATTGTGAATAATCATTTCCTATCACCTTTTCAAGGCTGTTTAAAATTTTAGAGCGTTTATCCTACATTGCCTCAGTCATATATTTTCCAGCTGAAAAGTTACATTCATAGCCTCTTCTCATGTGGAGGAGTCAATTGACTGACATGGCTGACTACTTTCAGCTCTCTTCACTGAGAAGTTATCATATTGGAACTATTTTAGGTCATTAGAAATTTAGAAAGTATCATGTTGTATTTGAAATTGCTTAAAATATTGTACTCTGTCAACAAAAAGGATGCATAAATGGTGTACAATCCTAAACTGCTGCTTTCCTCCTCTCTCTCTCTCCCCTCAAGAGATCCCCAAATCCAAAGACACCTCCATGTACAGTAATTCAGAAGGGAGTCTTATGTACAACAATTCACTGTGAGAATATCTATTCTATCAGGTGTGCTCCTTCCTTCTGACAGATTCATCTAACACTTACTGACATTTAGCAGAAGTTCTTGCTGCAGGTTGAAGCAGAATAGAACCCCCAATTTCACAGTAAGTTGTTTATGGATGAAGCCAACTGTAATACAGCTTAAATTGCTCATTAGAAAAACCCTGCATTGAACATGGTTTCTGGTTAATAATTTTTATGGTCTGGTCTCACATAGCTCCTAAGTGTATTTCTTGTAAAACAGGATTTCTATGCAGAATGGCTATTATTGGTGTTCATTTGGAAGTTGAAATTCTACTAATACTAAATGCACATGGTTAATAATGGTTTATAAAGATGCCAGAAGCCTGGTATCAAAAGGACCAGCTGTATTTGAAACACTTGCACTAAATGCTACTTAGGAGTTTATATAACCTACTTTTTCTCCTATTTTGATAAATTGGCTTTGCTGTCAGTTAAGCAGTGAAAACTTGGACAAGGGAGTTTCTTGAATTCATTAACTTAAAAAATGGTGTTTTAAGAGAATGGAGTTTAGTTTATAGAACAGAAGTCCCCTGCAAAACAACAGATGTAAATGACAAAGCATCAGAGATTTTAGTGTTGGGTTTTTTTCCCCATATGTACTGAGGTAGTGAATCTCTCTAATTTGTGTCTGGACTGATGAGACAGACATTACAGCTATTTTGCCCTGAAGTTTGATACTGGAGAGATTATTTCCCCCTCAGCATACAATAAATAAACAGTAAATTTATGATAGTGGACTTAAGGTGATGTAAAAGATGAACTTAATAAACACATTGGTGTTTGGCTGTTTATCTAGATCTCCATGGTTTGTTTTCCTTGGAGGAATATCAGTATTTTCCTTTGACTAAAATATAGTTCATGTCCATCATTCTGGCATTGTTCCTCTTTTAGCCTTGTACCTGAACTTAGCTGTTTACCTAAAAATGTTGTATTGCTTTACCTATGGTAGTTTTGTTCTGCATGCATCACATCTAATCTTTCATCAATTGACTTTTTCCACTCCTAATTTGTGCCATGAATGGTGATGGGCTGGCACTTTTCTGATACTGCAGAGACAGTTGGTTGTTCAGTACTTAAATCTGTGGAGCACATAATTGACAAAGTCCAGAGACTTTGATTGTGCAACATTTACACAAAGTATTCAGCCAAGCATGCTGGCAGTTGTTTGAATATTATTTTTAATGACACAGAGGTAGGATATGTCCTGCCACCACTGCAGTGCTGTAGAATAAGCAGGCTTCTTTTCATTCAATGTGATGTTATTCTCTAGGCACTGGTTTTCTGTAAATGCAGGATGTACCTTTTTGACTAATAAAACTGGAGACAGTCATAAAAACTAATAATGTGTCAACATGTAGCTGACAGTGTATGCTTTGGATAGCTCAAACTTTTTGAAAAAAAAAAACAACTCCACAATGAATAGAAATGTTTTGTGCTCTTTTTTTTCTTTTTTCTTTTTTTTTTAATTTTAAATTGAACAATTTGTTTTAAAACAAATCAATATCTCTGAATTCTTTGCCATCCAGGATAGCATTAGAGAAAACCAAACAGAACATAAACATGCCTAATATGATTCATTTTCTTTGCCTGATACAAGAACAAGATACAAGTTAAGCTAACAATAGTTCATAGAATTGCATTTATTTCTTCACAGTGTGACTTTTAAATGTCACCATTCTTTTAAATTCAGTTGAAATCAAAGAATCAAATTTACTTTTTCATTATTATTTTTGCATTAGGCTGTGAGAATTTATGGCTTGTTTATTCTCTTGTTCCCCTGAATTCTTTAGTCTCTGAATTACGTTAGAGCTCTTGAGATTGTGTAATGTTCCAGGCAGACACATTTTCTTTGCACGCCACAAACAATGCATTTTCTGTATTTCTCCTTGTTTTAGCTTTAATTACCAGGAAAATTTCCATGAAATGGGATTTTATTTCATAAGAATTTAACCCACTTGTGCTGCTAAATCCCATTATAGTAAGAGCACAAATGTCAAGGGGATAAGTAGCAGTAGGAGATGAAATCTTATGGTAGAAGCATTCCATTTAAAGTAAACCAAAATGTATGTCCCAGAGATTTGTAAATTATCTGCATAGGTGAAATATTGAACCCTCACATTTAAAAAGTTTTCACTTCCCTTCAGGAGTGTTCACAACATGGAGTATTTGTTCTCTTTTATTAACACGCTTTATGAGAAAACAGAATGTTCAGAAAATAGTTCTTGCAATATTAGAAGGAACCCATTAATTCTTATCTTTATTTGTTCAGGATGTAATTTCCACAGAAAATTATTTTTATTAAAATTGATATGAGCTCTGAGCATATTTATACCTCCCATTGCTTCCACAGTTGCAAGTCATCATTGTATTTTGACTCTAGGATAAAAATGGAGAAAAAGGAAATTCTCTGGCTTTGAATATGTGAAAATGTGAGAACCTTTTATGTCCCTTTGGGATTTGCATCTTTGTTTTTTAGCATTGTCCATGAAGAAGTTTAAATTCTGTCTGCCATGTGTTTTTTACACTGGGCTCCCAGTGTGAGGATATTCTTACTCCAGTTTAATGCTGGCAGTTTTGGCTGATGGGCAGATATCTTGTGGTTGACTTGAAACCACATTTCTGCATAATGGCTGTCAAGTCAGTGGATAAGAACTATTTATGCAAAGTCTCAGAAAGCCTTTACATGGTTTTTTAGAAAACTCATTGTCAGGAGTTGAGAGAAAAATGATATGAAATTCATATAACATGAGCACCTGCTTAGGTTTTGGGCATAATACAGAATTATAAAAGACTTAAGTAGTAGTGATGGGAATATGCTTCTCTTCACCTTAACTAAACCTTGCAGCTTGTTAGAAATCAACAGTTAGAATATTTTACTGAGCCAGAGTATTGTTCTTTGGGTTTTTAAGTTTGGATTGTTGTTGTTTGTTTTTTAATGATAGTTTTTACTATATTCTGCTTTTCTGTTCCTCGTTTTTCTCTTTGTAAACCAGACTTGTAAAATTACTCAAGTGTTTGGAAGTTTTTCCCAGAAAACTCCAAAGCAGGAGCTAGAAACAAATGCTAAGGTCAGAGATTTTCCTCTTTGAAGTGTTGTCTGTGTTACAATTAGGGCTGGCAATCACAAGGGTTCAGTGTTCCAGCCAAGATCTCTGGTTGCCATGGCTCTCCCATGGCTCTGATCCGCTGCCATCCCCTCTGTTGCCCGTGGGAGACTCTCAGCTGCCTGGTGAGATCTAACTTCCATTGCTCTGAGTGACTTAAAAGCTGGCCTGGTGTTTTGCAAGAATCAAAGTTGCTTAAACAGCACACAGAAACTGTCATTTGTCCCTTTAAAACAGGAGATTTTGCACAGTGGAAGAGGCTTAGAAACAGGCTGCACAGAATGGAGAACTGCTAAAGAATTCTGTTTGCTCAAATCATCTGCCCATTAAGATAATTCTGTGCACACACTCCTCATACCCCACCTCCTCTCAAAGATCCAAATTAGTCTTAATGTCCTAAAGTTCACTGCTGACAGAGATTCCTGCCTCTTCAGTGGGGGACAGAGACAGCAAAAGACTCAGGTGAAGTGAATCATGTAGAGCACAGCTGTAGTTTATGGATTCAGGCTGCCTTTTCAATCCCAAACCAGCATTTGTTTCCAGCACAGAGGGGCTTGTGGTCTCTATAAACAGGATTTTTACAGACTGCCATATGCTGTGGAGGTCTTCCTGCACTCAAGTGCTCAGCATCTTCAGCACTGAGGACGTTTATAAAATCATTAATGTGTGCGGAGACTCTTGTGCTACTTATGTTCCCTCTGCAAAGTGGTAGACAGAAATATTGCTGTTTCTATTTTTAGAGTACTTTGGGTGAGCTTACACTAAAAAGGTCACCTACATATTCCTGTGGTTCCTTGTGCCAGGGAATAGGGTCTCTTGGCACTACCATGAAAACAAATAGTATTTCCTAATTATAATAGAAACCAAGGCTTGTTGGAGGTGGAGTATGAGTCACAAGTCTCCAAAGTACAGTAGGTGTTATTTAACATTTCCTTTGCAAAAGTACTTAGAAACATTTATAAGATTGTGCTCTTCGCTAGAATAGATGTTTTGCAGAATTTGAGTGAATGACTGTCCTATTTCATTTTAATAACACTCAATGAAAAAAAAAGAAAGAAAGCAGTCTACATCCTCTGCACAATAAACGTCCATTATATTTCTATTTATCAAGGACATATTTACATCCTGTTTGTAGCCATTTTCTTTCCTGAGTGTGTTCTAACAGTATTAGAACTGTTTTTCTGTGGTAGCTGTGAGGATGTGGTGCAGATGACAGGTTGGTCCGTGTTTCAGATCTGTGTTAGCAGGGGCATCAGCCAGGCAGCTTTTTAGTGAGAAGATTTTATCTGTAGCTGCAATATTAGCAAATAGTGTTGAAGAATGATTTCCACTCTAGCAGGAACTAACTTTTTCAATTTACTCCTAAAACTGCTAGATTTCTGCCTTGCCATTTTATTTTCTCTGTGTTTTTTAACTTGCTACACTTATGTTCATTGTGTTTATAACATGATGGTGCTCAATCTCAACTTGTTTTACTACTCTGAAATGACTCTGAGTTGTTTGATCTTAAAAGAATCTCAAATTAGTGTGCATTGGGGTAGGCAAGAATAAATAGGTGGTGGTGGTATTTATTCAGTTCAGGTTTTTATTCTCTGGACATCCAATTCATGCATGTTTTCTGCATGATGCTGTTCCTGACAGTGTGGATTTCTCCATTTCAAATGTCCCAAGTGAAAACATGTGTTCTCAGACATGCATTTTATTATTGCCTTACTCCTCTTGCAGTCCATGAAGGTGTGTGTAACAAGAAACATCCCAGACTACAGGCACACCTATAGGTGATGTGCAGACTAAATAATCTCCTTTCCAAAAAAGCTTTTAATTTTTTTTCCTATTTTCAGAAATCACTGTACTGTGAACTGTACCTGTTGTTAGGGTGAGCTTAGGAGATGATCCATCTTTTTATTTGGGGATGTGTAGTAGTATTTCACAGTGATGAGCAAGAAATGAAAGATGCTCTGACAGTACAGGAAATGTCTCTTCACCAGAAGTTTTATCACCACTGATAATGCAGTGCTTTATTCTCTCCAGATTTAATAAGAATATATATCCTATACTTTTGTTATTCTGTTCTTATGGGAGTTGGTGGTTATGACTTTTGTGATCAGTGCAATCATGCCCTCACTTCACAGTTCAGTTGAATTAAATACACTGAGAGCAGCAGTGCAATGAAATGACCCCCCCATCTAATAGTGCCTGCTTTGTTCCCAAAGCCTGATCTAATTTGGACTGTGACTCGACAAACATTTGGATGGCTGGAGTTAAAAGTCTTCTGAGGAAGTGGTACAATGCAAATTCTGGTACTTCAGGTTTTTCTTACCAGAGGATTGGCTTCTGGCTGCTGAGAACTCACAGAGGTGCTTGGCACAACCTGAGTGTCTGTCTGTCCTTGTCACAAGTAAGGCCTCAGAGATCTGGATGGATTCTCTGCCTGGGACAGAACTCTCCTGGTGTGTGTGCCCAGGGGACAGGGGGCATTGCAGCTGTGTGTCTGTGTGTGTGTGACTGCTGAGTGCATCACACACTTCCTTCAAAAGAATGCACTTGGCACTTACACTGCGGTTTGCAACAAGACATCTCAAAGCATTAAAAAGCTTTAAAGAGCAAATTGTTACAGTGTGCAGCACTAGAGTTGTAGGGCAATATTCTGATGTTAATTTTTTCATCAAGCTGTGTCATTAAGTTGAAGCTTAAAATCTTTGTTAGGGTATTTTTTATAAGAATGTCATGCTGGAAAAACAATCGAGTTATTTTAACATTTGCTAAATCAAGCCTCTTGTTTAAAATTAATTGTTATATTTTTAGAAAAATAATATTTTTTCAAACTTCAGAAAGGAGGGAGGGGAAAGCTGAAATTAAATTTTCATGTGAGATAATAAACTTAACTTAATCAAGGCTCTAGGATATGCACAGCACCAAGAAAGTTAATTAAGGCTGTATGGGATAGGAATACAATATACTCCCAACAAAAGCTTTGCTCCCAACATCTGTAACTTCTGTTTATTACTTTAATCTTTCAGTAGCCCTCTCATAACTAAAATTATTATTCATTTGTGCATATAACTCATAGATTTGGAAAAGAGCTAATTCGTTGTGATTTCAAAGTAATGTCTGGAATATGTATTTTGCAAACAGGTATGCTTTATGTATTGTTTTATAGTAAAAAAATATTTTTCTGATCCCCTGGTTAAGGAGAAAGAAACTACAAATTCAAGCCTATGCACTTTGATGCATGTGATGCACAGTAAAAGTCCTCTTAAAAATTACTCAATGATTAATGTTGAATCCCTTCACTTATTTCATATTTGCTGCAGTAAAGTAGTAAAACATTAAGATCTATCATTCAGCTATGTGAAGGATAATTTTAGATAAATATAACTTTTTGAACATTTGGTGGGAAATATGGGTAGTAAAATTTTGCTGGCAGTTATATATCAGTAGCAATCTTTGCTTGCAAGGATTTGCTCAATATCTTGACTGCTAATAGTAGTAAAAGCTGTAAATGTGAACTTCCAGCATAGGTAGGAAAGCTTAGCTTGAAGCTAAAAAGCACCTCTCCTATCTCTGCTGGTGCCCTATGTGACCTCTATAGGACAAGTTAGGCTTTTTTAATATACCTATTTTCATAAGTGTGGAAGCATCCTAAGACTCAATAAAGTGGAAAGAATCTTTGCCTTTCTCTTTTGTTGTATCCTCATGCTTTTATTCTGCTTGCTTTCTCTTACTTTTCCCAGCTCTTGTTTTGGTTATGATATTTTCGAGCAAAGAAATCTGCAATACATTCAGAACCTCCTAAATACTAGTGACCGTTGTTAATTTTTTAATGTGGATGCTTTTGGTCCACAGACATGAAATGTATCTCTGCCTGTTCTGGAATTAGCAAAGCCTTGGCAGGAAAGGAAAACTTCCAGTGTTGGTAATGTTTGAGTTTCCCCTGTTGGCAGAATGAAGCCACTAGTCCATCACAGGAAGAAAAAGATGATATCAAAATCAGTAATTTTTGTTGCGTACATTAAAAAGTCATAGCTTCAACTTTAGTCTTGAAGCTGTGTAAATTTTTCTGAGTTTCACATTTCAGGTGTAATAAAAGTGCTAAATATTAATTCTAAATCTGTATATGCTAATAGATACAACAAAATCTTTCTTCCTGTCACTGACAGACAAGGGATTTAGTTTATTGCTTGGCAAAATGTGGCATTTTCTCTTTAGAAGATTTACATTTTGAAAGGTTTGGTTTCGTTTCCTGCATGCTTGAGGCAGAATTTGTGCTAGCCCTCGGGAAGGAAATGTTTTACAGCAATTTAAAGCCTCATTTGAAGAAACAAATTAAGAGCTCTGGTCATTTTTTGTAGTGCGAGTCTTCCTAAAGTTCTCCGTTTACAAAGTGGAATTGGATGGTGAAATTTTATCCCTGGAAATTATTGAAGTGTGAGCACTAACAAAATAAAAGGTAAAACTGTCAAGAACAAACACTTACTGCCTATCAACAGTTACTCAAGGCTTCATAATTGAAACCCAGCAGGTGAGAACACCTTATGAGGAGTTTAAAAATTGTGCATTATGTTATACTTTCATTAAGGAGTTGTGCAGGAGTAATGATCTACAGAGTAATACAGAGGAAAATTCTGGTAAACTTTTCCCCAAAAGAAACATTGACATTTACTACTGAGCCAAAAGTAGTGAAACCTATTTTTTCCTTTGTGCAGAATCATGGATGATATGTTATTGCCATTTTCAGTTGTAAATATGGGTTAAAAAACTGAAATTTTTTTATCTTGCAGGGTTTTTTTTCTTCTTGAAGTCCTTCCAGCCTAATGAGGTATCAGCATTGAAAATTCAAAACTGGCAAGAGGTGCTAAATAAACAAATACACAAGTGACAATAAAAAAGAGAAAATGAAAAAGAGGACATTTAAAATAGCTAAATTTTGGCTTAACTCTTTTGAGGCCTTTAGTAATTTTTTTTTTAATAAAGAAAGGAAAATTAATAGCAATTTGTGTCAAAGTGAATGACTGGAATACTACTTCAAAAAGAACAAGGCTACAGGGTTGAAATACTGACCCGTTTCAAGTTTTCTATGGAGGTTTTACAGGTTTTACAGCCACTCCTTAAAATGCTGTGGCCTGACCCAGTCTTACCATTGGATTGTGATGTTTTTAGTTACCAAATTTTTATTTTTTGCCTTTTGAATTAATATTGATATGATTTTGCAATTTATATCAAGTCCAAAGGCTTGCTATAGAGGGCTTCTATTGATTTGTCATTGCATCAATTTATCAATAGATGAAACTCAGTACAAGGTATTTTTTAAAAGCTCTTCTCACAATGTCTAATGGATACTGGCAGCCAGGAGGGCCAGCCCTGTCCTGGGGGCAGCAGGCACTGCCACCCAGGCAAGGGAAGGATTGTCCCGCTCTGTTCTGCACTGGGGCAGCCTCTCCTCGAGTGCTGGGGGCAGTTTTGGGCACCACAACTTCAGCAGGATATAAAACTGTTGGAGAGTGTCCAAAGGAGGCCATGAGGATGGGGAAGGGCCTTGAGGGGAGGAGAGGCTGAGGTGCCTTGGTCAGCTCAGCCTGGAGAGGAGGAGGCTGAGCACAGACCTCAGTGCAGTCACAGCTTCCTCCTGAGGGGCAGAGGAGGGGCAGGCACTCATCTCTGCTCTGTGTGACACTGACAGGAGCCAAGGGAGGGGCCTGGAGATGAGCCAGGGCAGGTTGAGGTTGCATATTAGAAAAGGCTTTCATCCAGAGAGTGTGGTTGGGACAGGCTCCCCAGGGCAGGGTCACAGCTCCAAGGCTGGCTGAGTTCAAGAAGCGTTTGGACAATGCCCTTGGGCACATGGTGTGACTCTTGGGGTGGTCCTGTGCAGGAGCTGAACTTCTGTGATTTCTTGTGGGTCCCTTCCAACTCAGGATATTTCATGATTCTCTGATAATTACTCTGATGTCTCTCCTCTTGCCTGGTGCAGTACAAATGCCAGTATTACACTTTGGCTAAGCTCAGCACCAACAGAGATGGGAGAGGAACAGAAGGGATTTATTTCACTTTCCAAAGCCCTGTTGTAAGCTGCTTGGTTGTCTTGTATTGTTATTTGCATTTATGCATTTTTGTGGCTAAGTCAAAGTAAGAACTGTGCTGAAGCACCACCTCCAACCATTTCATAGTCAATTCCTCTGCATAAAATGAAGGCATTATTGGTCATTTCAGAATAAAAGAGTATTTCAGATAAAAGAAAATGCTTTGATGTTTTTAAAATGCAGTGTTTTGACTTCTCTTTCATTTCAATAGAACATTTCGTCAAAAGGAGAAAAGCAGCAACATTTTAGGACACAAATAAATCTCTTCATTTGAATGACTTTTGTCAGTTGACCTAAAATTGAATTTCTCATTGTTTTTAGAAAGTTTTTTTCAGAAAAACTTTTTAAGAACATATTGTTACAATTAAGTTGAAACTGTTTTATGCATTTTAAAATTGTCTGCCAGGAAACTAAACAAAGCTCCTATCACTATTAACTGAGCTCTAAGCTAAGGTACTTAGGCATAGAAATTATAGCAGCATATAACTTTACTTTCAGTTAAGGCATATCTGTTCATCTACAATCTGTATAAAAACCAGATTTTGCATCAATCACAAAAAAGTGTATTTTCATGAAAGCACAAAGCATTTTCAAGCGTCATATAAGTAAAGTATTTGATGTCCCTAATCAAACATAACATAACCCCCTCTCTATCTTCCTCAGCAATATCTTTTCTGAAAAGTCGTCTTTGATTAATTTGAAGGGAGAATCCTTCTATTAAATTATACAAGAGATAAATGGAGGTGCTTTTCTTTCTTTTGCAATTACTCTTGAAATAAGAGTTTTGAATACAAACAAAGAAACAAAACCTGAGTTTTTGTATATGTGATTCATTACTCATTAAAATTTCTACTGTAACAGTCTCCTGGACTGGAAACAGAAATATATTTAATTGATGTATTAGACAAATACTTTGTGGACCTATTGCATGAGAAAACTATTGTATTCAAGATATGTCACTTGGTCCGAGTTGCTCTCAAAATTTTAGCATAAATGTTATGAAATCCTCAAATATTTGCTTTCTAGCTGGCAGGAGGAGATACTGCACAAGCTGTTAATGGTATTACAGAAATTGTGCTGTCATAGAGCATTTCAAATACAGTTTTGCAAGATGATATTTTCTTTTGAGGCTTACAGGGCGTTGTTCTACCTGGTTGACTTTAAATGTTAATAGCACCATTATCTATGTATATCATTCACTTTTATTTGTTCTGTAATAGGATTTAAAAAAAATAGCCCTCTAATCTGAGTGGAGCTTTGTGGAGGGATCTGTTTGGAAATCCTTCTGTCTTTACAGAGGTGGTCAAGAAAAGGAGAGAAATTGCAGAAAGGCTACAAAGTGGAAGGGAGGGACATGTCTTGAGGGACACAAAAAGAAAGTTCACAGCTTTCTCCATAAATCTTCTTGTGTTGCCCTTTTTAATGATATTTTAATGTTGAAGCCTTTTTAAAGGCTCCTTAGTTTTAGCCTTTTAACTCTAAAACTTTTGTTCCTTAGTTTGGATTAGTATATATTTTGCATGATTTACAACAATATGATTATTTATTTTCCACGGGATTGTTGCATTTTTAGTACCTGTTTATTGTTACATTTTTTAGTGGAAGTATTTTAAGTTAGCAAATATGGAGCTGTTGAATTATACAATCTGCAACTTTTCAATTTAAATCAGTATTTAATATGGAGTTTATATTTTTAAATGTTTATGATTCAGGTTTTAATATTATATGAATTTCTGCATTTTCTGCTGTACTAACACGTAAAAATGTAAACCTAGGAATTTCAGTTAAAAAGCAGATTCTTCTTGAGGGAAGGACCAAAGTGTATTTAGCTGAAAACAAACAGAGACATTTAGCTGAAAACAACAGAGACATCTTCAGAAAGAGGACTGAGAGATAACTCAGAATTAATCATGATTAATTTCTGGATCAAGGGCATGGCTGGCAGTTCTGGTGAGGCTCAGGCAGGAATACATTTCTGCTGTATCCTTTGTAGTGCAGACGGTCACAAGAAATGAGTTACAGTGAGATTTCCATTGTGTGACTCATACCACAGTTGTTCCTTAACAGTGTGATTCACACCCATGAAAACATTGTGTAATGAAAAGCTGTCCACTTTGTGAAATCACAAATTGGACAGCTTTTTTCCTCTGGTTTATTTTTTTCCTTTATAAATTTTATCTTAACTTCAATATGCAGCTCAGTGTTTGAAGATTGCTCACAGATTTCTCTACTGTGCATTGCATAAATATGCAAACATCTGTTCTAAACGGTTTTCATTTTTTGTGCTAACTTTGAGAGACCTTTTGGCCCCTGCATTACAAGTCCCTCTGGAAGTGTCTGGGTGGTGGTTGGTTTCTTCTTGCCTTCTGTTAGCACTGCTCCCTTGGTCTTCACTGGGTCTGCACCTTAGGGGCTGCAACGCAGAGCCAGAGGTCTTGTCATTAAAAGTGGAAAAAGAGAAGAGCCATAATGGGAAAGAGTTTGGGAGAACTATACTGATTGTTTCTGCTGGTCATGCTGTGCTGACTTGACAGTCTTTGTTGGAACTATAAAAAACAAGGGATGGACCATCTAGGGAGATATAGTCTGGTCTGCTCTAAATTTATCAGTGAGATTTCTTCTGTAATCAACAGAGAGATGTCTTCAAAGGATGATTCATTAGGCCTGTCTTTAATAGGATAAGTCACTCTGGAGCTATTGACTAGTGAGCTGCTTGGGTGAGGAACCTAATTTTACTTACCTGGAGTTAGTAGAGATAAGTCCCTCAGAAGTGCACAGGAAGGAAAAACTAACATTTGTAATGCCAGGAAAAATTGTTGGTGGAAATGAAATGTTGCTCGTTACCCCATGTAGCTTTCTTACCTAAATGAAAATTGTTAGGTGGTGCTAGGTACGGTACAGATCTCTGTGAGGAACACCTGGTGACATGGGATATTCAGGCTTACAGTATGGAGCATTTCGTAAAAATTGCTTACAAAAAGCAAATAGAGGAGTCACAGTATCTTAGACACTAAGTAGGACTGAATGAAACATATAAAAAACTTACTTCCATATCAAGGAAATATCCTTGGCTTTAAGAGAGGTTTAGTATTATGAGTCATTAGAGATATTTTCCTGAGCAGTCTTTTGAAAACTTCCCCCCTTTCTGTTCAAGTGAAAGGACATTATTTTCCTGTGAACTAAAGAACTGGGCAGTTAAGACCAAAAGGCATTTACAGTGTCATTCAAACTGAATGTCATTTGTTATTTGAAACCAGTGTTTATGGGTCAGAAATTGGCACTTCAATGTAACTTCTTTTAGGGCCTTTTGGATAGACTGGTGAAACTATAAAGAAAAAGAAATAACCCAAAAAAACCAAACGAAAACTAAATAAATGGAAAACAAACTATAGAAAACATAAACCACTCCATTAGTAGATAGAACTATCATTCTTCATATGTCCAGCACTGACTATCTCTAACCTTGGAAAAACACTCCATCTTCCTGTCTTTGCCATGTCCTTGGCTCCCCTGTTACTCCTTTGAATTTCCACAGGGCATTGTGGAAGTGTGGAACTATTCCAGGATGCCCACAAAACTCAGTATATGTGGTCTACCAGGGAACTGGTGGCATTCCCTCATAAAGGGACAGCACAGGAGTTTGGAGGCTGTGCTGCCCAGCAGCAGAAATGTCTGTTCTGTCCCAAAGACTTCACCTTGTTTCCCAAAACCCTGTACCAACAGCCGTAGAGGTTGGTGCTCCCAAGTATGACGGCATTACCAGGAGAGGGCCTTCAGCAGCACCGTGTCAATGGAAACAGAGGGTTACTCAGTTTTGGACACTGTCTCTACAGCCTCAGCAACAACTGAGCAGAGTGGAGTAACTGGGATAGTGTTTGAGTGATTTTAAATATACCTGTGCCTTTTGGAATCAATGAGCTTGCTCCAGCTCTATTTGTGTTGTAAATATCCCAGTGACATACAGTGCTAGAGTTAATTTCATTTTTGTGTGTAAGGCAATCCACAGGTCCTACCAGGAGACCATCATACCCAGACTCCACTAAGTTTCTTCTTGTATGATTTAAAATATGTTAAAATGTAGATGTTTATTCACAGCAACTGACTTGATATAACTTCAGCTGGCAGAGATCTTAATATTACTGGGCATGTGCTCAGTGATCAATATTGACCAAGACTGATTTTGATCAGTCAGATGTGAAGAGGTCAATGCTGTTTTTCTGCTCACAAGTGGAATGAAGTCATGCTTTTTTAAAATATTGAAGTCATAAGGATGATTTTTTTTTAGTTAATTATTAACACAGAGATTTGGAGAAAGGCAAGAACTCACACTTAAAGAAATATTTTTATATAAAAATCAATAATACATATATATGTAATTTCTATATTCACTTACACTTCTGAGTAATCGAGCTCCAAATTTTCCATGGTCTTGTAATTGCTCAGTTTGAGAGGAGGAAGCATACAGGTGGTAAATCTTAACATTCTCATAATGTATCAACATTCATAGACCTATTCAAAAGCTGTGGGCCAACAAGTCTGAGTGGTTACTTTATCCAAGAAAATGTCATGCAGTTTTTTCCACTTTCAAATGATTAATTCAAACAAAAAAATGCAGGTTTTTTTTTTTTTTTAACTTTTCCAGATTAAGCTGTTAGTGATCCTACTAAGTTCTGCCATTATATTCTGTATCAACAGGTCCTGCTCATCCTGTCACTTTTATGTGTCAGACATTACCTTTGTTGTATTTACTTAATTATGGGATACTGAGCTTTTCTTTAGAGCACATTGGAAGTGCTGCAGGGACTGTGAGCTTCGGATCAGCTCTAAAGTCATTCAAGTGTGAATTGGCTGTGAGTCTCTGCTGCCAAGTCTGCAGGGGAACACAAAAGGTCTGTTTTCATTTCCTGCTATGAGTAAATTCTCAGGGAATTTGTGCATTCCTTCTGGCAAAGAAAGACTTGTTCAGACTGTGTTTAAATATGTAAAAGTCCACTTCCAGACGATTTTCAGGTCTTTTTGATTTTTCTCCGAAGCCTTTCCTTTCGGTAATCCTTATGAGCAACATTTTCATGAGAATAATATGCTAGCTCTGGATTTATGTACACATATATTGAATGTGTTGGTTTATTGAAAGATCCTTTATTACATATTCTTCTGCTTATCTCTTTGCACATATATAGCTTTAGATTAGTGCTCTTGAGGGAGCTGCTATTGGAACGCCCAGAGCAGAAAACACCCAAACCCCACTGAAAAAGAGACTGCAAATTCATATCTGAATACAACTACAAACTTCGTAGCTGAAGAAACTCGCAAGAATTGCTCATTCCAAAAATCTGCTCCATAATTTATCCCTTTTAAAAATGAAGTATTTGGACTGGATGATCTTAAATGCCTTTTCCAGCCTTAACCTTTCTATAGCAGCTGGGTAAATGCTGAGGAGAGGGAGGAGATAGGGAGAGGGTAAAGAAACAATTCCGCCCCTTAATAGGTTTTTTGCCTGTTACCAATTGTTGCACATGTCATGGTTTGAGTTACTTACCTGTTAAAAGCAAGATATTATATTAAAACATATTAACTCCCAGTGTGTGTGTGTCCAAGGCAGTAGACTTCAAGGGCAGACCTTACTACCTGCTGCTTAGATATTCACACCCTGGCACACTCACTTTCCTTGTGCAGGATCTGAGTTAGCATTTCAGGGTAATGAAAGACTAAGTCAGTCTCAGGGTAGTGCTAAGGTCCAGACTCACTGCTATTCAGGCAGTGCCTGAATTTTGCAGGAAAATTTAAACCTTTAACTCCACACAAATTACAGATGGATTTCTAAATGCATTGCGCTCTACCCATTAGAAATCATGTGCAACTGCCTGCAGGGGAGCTGTGTCCACAAGCAGTTGAGTTTCATGTATTTTCATTATCTGGGATCCTCTTTTCTTCAGTCCAGTCTTGGTTTTTGCATGCTGCTTAGAAAAGACCTTGGCTTTTTTTTCTGAGGCTTTCCAGTCTTCTGTGTCTCACAATTCTTCTGAGCAGCCTTCAGATGGTGAGATACAATTATATGGGGAATTTATAAGGCAAATCATAACAGGAGTTAGATATTTTTAACTTTTACGAGTACAAATTTCCAGACTGCTTCTGTTGCTAGAACTGAATTTTTTTTCTATAAGTGTTGAGTTTAAGGTTTCTATATTTACATTTGAAATGAGAACTTTGTGGCATGCATCTATGTCTTGCGTACTTTCTCAGGTTTTGCACTTAAAGATTCTGGGCCCTTAGAAAAAATAAATTTTACTCACACAGCACCTTGTGATCTAAGCATTTCTGTGCTCTTTTGGTCTGGCCAACAAAGTATTTAGCTATTTAATCATCTGTTCAAGGTTGCAAATGAAATCTGTGAAGGTCAAGGGTTTTAAAGTAATCTGTATTAATCTCGGAACAGTTACTTATTTTTATATGGTTATATTTTGCTTAAATAGACAAACATTTGCAGTAGTTTTACTCTAAACTACTAGTAGTTGCCTCTAAAGTAATTTTTTTTTTGTGGATTTTTTTTTTTTTTTGCAGAAGAGATAGATGCTTTCTGATACACTAAATATAGAAGATAAATTGAAGACTATCAGTTTAGATTTATTTTTTTTCCCCGATGAATGCACTGTGCTTTGGAATGGAGCTTCAATTTGCAATTTGTATTTTTAGGCACATTTATGAATATGCAAACTTACTTTTTCTCCAAAGTGTAATAATTCATGTGAGTTTCCTCCCTGTAACCTGTAGTTACATGAACACATGAAGATGGGTCAGAAACAGGTTGTTTTTTGAACAAACCCCATATTTTTTTCTAAGTAAAAGTGTCAAGAAGTACCTTTACAAATCCTCCTTTGAGTATTTCCTGAAGCTGCTGTAAATCCAGTAACACCTTGATGCTAGACAGGCAAATGGTGAGGGATGTGTGGATTTAAGCATTTTTAACAACCTTTGGCCTCAATACTTTATAACTTCACAACATATAATGCTAAAGGGTAGAAAAAGGTAATCTAGCCTTTTTGGTTATTGCAGGGTGTCTCAATTATTCCACAATTTTAATCAAAATTAGCACAGTGGTAGGGCAAGGGGAGTTAACCAGTTGCTAATCCTTCCATTGTTTGTTCTCCTAAATCCATATAAAATCTCTCTTAAAGGAATAAATATTGTATGTATTTGAAGAACCTGTATCAGTAATTTATTTTTATGATTCTTTCCAGTAACCCTGTTAAAGGCAAAACAAAACCAAAAAAAAAAAAAAAGCCTCCATATAGGTACTCTTATATAGCTAATTATTGGTTGGTCACTCACTGAAAAATTATTTTGCTGCCTGACATGAACATCAGGATTGATGCATGGTACATTATTCTCTACACCCCTTAATTGTTTTATATTTGCTTATTTTAGACCTGTTAATACTTTGGGCTTTTCTGAACTTTTTGAGATTTGTTAAAAATTGAAATTACTGGTTTAAGTGGCCCATCAGTTAACTCCTTTAAGATTCTGGTTTGTCTTTGTTTTATTTATTCGTAATACTGAAATATTTTTCATTGCATATATTTTCTGAGCTTCCATTGTCTAGCAGTTGAAGATTCTTCATTTTTATCTATTAAGATTCCTGAGGAAAGATTGCTTTGAACACATTGCCAAACTAACGCTTCCCATTCAGCTTTAGTGAGGTAATGTGTGTATGCTGTGTTTGGGTTACAGAAGATTTAGATGCACTGCCAGAAAAGAAATTAAATAGCAGTTTTGAAAAGCAGCTTTTGAAAGGATGAATTTGTAATACCAAGGAGACGGAGGAGCTTTTCAGTTTATTTGAACAAGTAAATGAATAGAGGGAGAGAAAGAGAAATCTTTGAATTATCATTAGATATGAATCGTTTTCTATCTTGTAAAGCCTTTTCTTCATTTATCTCTCTCTCTGTGGCTGCCTGTCAATCAGAGTCAGTTTGCTTACGGACCTGGAAGAGGCTGGAGTTTGCATTGTGCTTGCCAAGGAGAGTGATTGCCCTTCCACTTATCAATGTAGGCTGGATACTTCCCTTAACAGAAGGGTGTTCCCAAGGATAAATACAGGAGAAAGCTTGGAGCTGTTACATCTGCTGATAGCACCTTGGGTAGCAGCCCACACCTTGCATAAAGACCTCAGGTCTGGTAGGAAGCCAGCCTGGTTTCCATGAGATAGCTCTATAAATTAACAGTCTCTTGGGGAAAAATAAGAGATCCATCCAGGGTTAGCAATTGGCACAGATTTTTGCTAGCAGTGGTAAACAGCTTGTTTTCCAACCTTGGTAATTGTAAAGCCAAGACTTGTGCAGTGATAGGTTAATTTTAGCTGGAGATAATGTGAAAATAGAAAACTATTGGAGCTGAAGCAGAGGTGTCACCACAGCATCTTGTTGCCACTTCAGGTTTTTTGAAATGAAGAGATTTATCCTGTTCTCCCAAGCTCTGGGACGAGAGAAAAGCAAAAGAGAAAGGGGAGGAGCTGGAGCTTGTGACAGCACACCAGAAATCAGATGGTCCCAGTCAGGCTGGGGAAGAGAGTGATGAGACATGTCAAAGGATGTTGTCAGTGTGCTGCCCGAGCATCCCCACCATATGTGTGCAGTGAGAGCACGGGAACACAGAGCCCCCAGCCACGCCAAAGCATCAGTGTGCTAACTGCTGCATTGAAAACCATTCTTTCCCACAGGGCACCTAAGAAGGCTTGACAAATTAGTATAAGAATACAGAGTATATGAGGGGTAACAAAACAAATATTAGAGCTAGTTAGCAAATGATCCGAAATGTTTAATGCCTCAAATAAAGAAATTTATTTTGGGGAAAAAAATGCACCCTTCTTCCTCTCTGCTTCCACACCCTCCTGTTTTCTCAGGGCAGAGATGGGGGAAGAATGTTAAAGCAAAATTTAGCAAAGTGATACTTTCCTACATGAAAGGAAATAAAAAAATGCGAGAGATTTGAGTTACAGTTTCAGACTTTTGTAGAATTCTGTAGATAAACAATAACTTTGGACAAAAATGGGAGCTTTACTTTGCCATTTGAGATAAACCCATATTTATTTCACCAATACATAAGTTTGTAAAGGACGAGTAAACAAAATAAATGTCAGCCTCCCTGTTACTGCTTTGCTGTTGGGAGTTTGTCATTGGTATTATGATAGAAGAGTTAAATGGGATTTGAAGGATGATAAGATCTTGGTTTTACCTTTATAAAATATATGTGTGTCATACATTTATATGCAAATGAGAAAATTCTGCTGTGTGACAAAAGGAGAAAATTGTATTGGTGCTTTCTGATTTGAAGAGGCATTTGATTTATCATATTTACTGCAGTATATTGTTCCAGCTAATACCATACCTATTTAAAAAGGTATAAAGTCCTTTCAAATTTCTTTACAATGCTTGTGGTCAGCCTTGCATGAAATAGCCATTTGTTCTTCTCATATTAAAGCTTGTGCTTTCATGTAGTTCTGAGAATTTCCTATTACTGTAAATTAATTTCACTTCATTAAGTGGCTGGGTCACAGGCAAGGGAATAATAGCAGCCAGAGACACAGGAGATTACTGGTTTGAATAACCATAAATTGGCACCCACCACTTTCTCCCTAATATTGGAAAGAAGCTTCTGGCTGTCAGAGCCATTTGATTAATCAAAAAAGCCTATGAATGTGAACTTTAAAGTTAGACAAGAGAAAATTATTATCTGCACAAACAACATTTTGCGGCATGGAACAATGGATTCTAGTCCCTGTGGGAGACCATGGTAAAGATGCAGTTCTCTGTGTTACTTTGCTGTTATTTCAGGTCACTTGTGATTATTCAAAGTCATCGACTCAGCAGTCTTACATTATGCATAGAGGGCTCAGTTGTGAAGAGATGACTCTAGAGCATGGAGAGTTTATTATTTAGATATTAATTTGTCCTCTCATGTAAATGATTATTTCTTCTGCCAAGATGATTATGATAGGGTCTAATAAAAAAGATAACTCTTGCTTTTTTCATATTCTTTTTCCCAAGTCTGACCCCATGTTTGTTGAAAACAATGAAGAGAGACTCACTAATTTCAGTAGATTTCTGATGAAAGCACTGATTCTAAAGAAACGTGAGGGGAGTAATTTTTCCAGTATCTAAATCCCCTTATACTGAAAGAACAAAGAACAAACAAATCCCCTTATGTAGAAAGAGCAAAGATGCATTGAAAAGCATCCTTGGTGCAGGTGTTTCAGACAGGGCTGTAAAACTGCCCTGAGGAGCAAACTGGAAACTGTGTGGTCAGAGAGGCTGAATTTAGGGTGCAGGGAGCTGCAAACAAGTTAGCAGGCTCCCAGAGCTGTTGGAAGTATGATGAATATTCCTACAGCACTTCCTCTGAAACCTTACACAGGGCATGGAAGGGAATTCCTGCTGCTCTCTTCTCAGCCATCCCCACTGCTCTCTGTTTAAACAAGGGTGAAAATTTCAATTATTGCTCTTTCTGCATCAAACGCAGCTCCTGATATCGAGTCTGTCTCCTCAGCCTGGAGTTGTATGTGGCACAAAGGCTTGCAGTGTTGCAGTCCTGTCTGGGAGAGAGAGGAAGATGATGGCTCTTCTGAAAGCACTTTGGTGGTGGCAACACATTGTCAGCTCTGTCAGAGGGTGGAGGTTGAGGAAAAGCTGTCAGGTCTTGCCTTGCTCTGAAAATACCACATGGTATTTATTCACTCTCTGCCTTTGACACACTCAGATGGAAGGAGTGGTGGTGATTTTTTCAAATTTTTGTCCTTGTACTCATGCTTGTCATAGGATTACTCGAAAAGGAAATCTTGTTCTAAAGATTGATCACTAATTTATCAATGTTTCTATCTTATCCAGACTGTATATGATGGATATCATGTAGCTAAGGGTGGCATAATTACTTGTGTAATTCTGCAAACATTTACAAATGCAAATTCAAAAGGGGAATTTGTATCAGCCCAATTAGTCATGCATTTTAAATCCTATTGATTTTAAAAGTATGGTACTGAAAATTCATAGCCGTTTTTGAGTTGCTGTCACTTTACTTAAAACATTGAAGGAACTTTGATTTTTTACATCAGACAGATGCTTCTAACGTCTTTTTTTTTCCCAAGGCTCCTAATTTTCCGTGGTAGTAATTCAAGCAGTGATAAAAACAAGACATTTCAGTTTATTTCAGTTATTACTACAATTATTCATCTGAGACAGGTTTTGAGCCTTGCTTGGCAAATAGGATGGAATAAGAAAGCTCAAGATTTTATGTAGCGGTTTCCCAAGCTGCACAGTCATGGAGATCAAATGCAGAACTTGAGAAGCATCGGTATATTGAGCAATTCATAATCAGTTACTAAATGGAAGTTCAAGATTTGTTAATTAATAATGCTGAGTAGGCAGAGGAAAGGATTCAGGCCAATGCTGAAGGTTGTGAAAGCCCTGTGATGTCCTAGTCATCTATAAATTCTGGGAATAAAATAGTTTAAAATGTATCATAGGATTGTTTTTTTTGGTTACTCTTAGTCTACCACAGGCTCCAGCAGTGGAATTTCAAATGAGGATTGTGTAACAGTGCCATGCAGTAGTTTTGGTTGCTGTTTCTGCTGTGGGATTGTTTTAACAAGTAGGGTTTTTCTGGCAAATTTCTGGTACTTGGCTTGTCTGAAAGGTGGACCCTGTTGTAGTGGGTATTTGTAGGGGAAGAGAATATAGGTAAATAAAGGTAGTATAGAAAGTAATCTTACCCCTAAAGAGTTGTAGCTGGGTTAATTATTAAAGCTTAGGAGCAGGCCTGATGTTAACAGGCCACAGCTGTAGCCAATCAGAAGAGTGTTATAAAAGAGTGGGTTGGTGGGAACTGGAGTCAGTTGGCTGCTGTGGGGATGAGGAAGAGTCAGTGCCTGGAGGAGCTGCCTACAAGAAACATCAAGAGGCATGAAACTCTGGCAATATGGAACTCTTGCACTGTAATGCCAACAAGTATTTGACAGAGTATATACCCATATTGGCATACCTTTTCCTCAACTACTTCCAAGTATCTGTAGTTATGCTAAATGAGAATTGCAAACTGAAGTGGGCTATTTGCTGTTTACTGAGCTCAAGGAAAGACTGTCCTACCCATTTTTTTAAACTGGATAGGTAGTTGGAGTAGAAAATAGTTGTGTTTGGTTTTTGGAAGCTGGTGAAGACTTGTTCTGCTTGTTCATTTCTCACAGTGCAGTTTCAGGTGGTGTAAGGTCACATCTCTGAACAAAAGTGTGAGGACTGAGTAATCCTTTCATTGACTCCATCCCAAGAACAGAGACAGAAGTCTCTGGGCAAGAAGACTTGAGTACCAGGAGAGCAGGTGTTGGAGTACCCAAAACTACTGAGTAAATGAATGTTTGTTACAAATTAATTTTTTGGGTACACCTTACTGAGCCTAGTATACATTATTTAGGCAAGACCCAGAAAGCAAGACACACATGGCTCAAAGGTGGCCTTTCATTTTCAAAAGAGCAGGAGAACCTAGAGTCTAGAGTTTTCACACAGCTGCAGCAGACTCTTCAGTTTGTCTGGGGACACATGGGGCCAGGGATGCTGTAGAGGGGAAGGAAGAGTTTTATGTTTGTAGAGGTTTATCTACAGCTGGGGGCAAACAGCTCCATCTGTCTCTGGGTTTGGAACGGAGTAAATAGCTGGTGAGAGTTTCAGAAGGAAGACAGGCTGTGTACTTTTAATTAATTTGGGAAATAAATCTTCCTGTGGAATAGGAGTACAGAGTAGCTAAGGGAAAGCAAAATAATGGCATAGGAGCGTGCTGCAGTCTTCTCACTTGACTGATAGTTTTTCTGTTTCAGCTGTGCAGCACAGACAGGTGAGTAATGTCTTGTGCTTGTTGAGAGGGACAGGAAGGAATCAGCTGACAGAGAGACAGCCAAGACACAGATTTTAGAGAGAATTGCTGAATAAACTTAATGAAAAGAAACAGGCAACAATGGGAGGTGAGGGAGGGTGATGTTTGAGCATGGTATGAGGCTGCTGTGAGAGGCAATTTGCACAGAGCTCAGCCATGTGCTATCTCATCTGACACAGCCAAGTGAAGTGCTGAAATGTGCTCTCAAAGGCAAGGCATGAGCAAATCTAGTGGGGGGAATGGCTCCTTGCCACGTGTCCCAGAAGTGTCGCTCTGGATGGCAGAGGCATCTCTCTCCCAGGGGCCAACAAACGGAGACATAAGAATGTGCTTAATTCAAACCATTCCAAAAGGACTGCCCTCCTCTATTTGCAGTTTCCTTAAGCCACAGAAGGGAGTGAATGCATGACACATAAGTAGAACAGAAACAAACAGGGTGCTGTGATAATTTACATTGGAGTTCCACCTAAGTGCATACTTTGACCAATAAATCCTACTTAGATATAGAAAAAAATCAGTGGCCAAGACGTGCAAACATTCTTCACTTGTTAACATAGCTATTAATACAGTCCTGCTAGCTATTAATATAATCCTGCTGTTCTGTATGATCCCTGAAAAGTTTTAACAGTGTCAGTCCTAGATTTGCAACATTTTATGCATGAGTGTATGTGTCTATCAAAATGCACATGTATACTATCAAGTTACATCAAACTTGAGAAAATTTGCTCATATTTTCCCAGAAATTTTATGATAAATCCAGGAGTAAATTTTTTGAGTCTCCCTTCAGCGTAGTGAGAACATGACTTTGTTTAAAATACCGTTTATGCTTTGGACATCGCTGCTGACCTGATTTTCTCCTTCCATTTTCCTTTTTTCTGTTTTAAGTGCCTGTCCTCCGACAGATACGTGGGTATGTATATATATTTGTGGAAGCATAGCCACACAAATGTGGACAAACACAAATGTGCATATTTACCCAGGGAAGGGGCAGATACGGATTATGGATTGGCAGTTCTGCCTATGAGCTTCAGATTCAGGAAGGAACAATCCTTCTGCTGCCTTCCAGTGTTCAATTAACAATCAAGCCCCAGACTTAGGAGCGGCTGCAGGAGTGATGCAGAAGGGCAGAAATTGCAAGTGCAAACTTGCAGTGATATAAGCTAAGCTTTAGTTTTGAGTTTGAATGCTTTAATGGAGAGAGTGGTAAAAGGCACAGATAAATGTGCATAGTCAGGAGAACACATCTCTAAAGCACTTTTCAAGCAGATACAAAGTGAGCCAGCAGTAAGGATGTGTTTCTGGTCAGGGCCTTTGGAACACTGACAGTATCTTCAGGAATGTGCTCTCTTTTGCCTCTTCTGGGGCAGAAAGCAGCAGGTTCAGCACATCCTTTGCTGTGACAAACTCTTCCACTGAAGGCAAGAAAGATTTCCAGGGTTTAAGGCAAGGATGCTGTTGGTCTTAAATGAGGATGAGTGACTTGAGCTCCTTGTTCTGTCACATGTGGGTGATGTTTATCATGCACTTTATCTCTCTGCCCTCATTTCCAATTGCAAGAAAAGGTCTCATCATACTGTATTTATGGGGGCTTTCCTACTCTTTTCTATTGAAAACTCTTTCTATATCATCTTGGTTTTCTTCAGGTGGGAGTGGTATCAGCCTGATGTGAACATCATGGTGGTGGGTTTTCCCCCTCCCCAGAATTCTGCCATGCCTACTTTCATCAAGACAGCAGAGTCCCAGATTTCTTTACTTAGCTTTGGTGTGAGGTTTTTTGGTTTTTGTTTTTTAATAGATAGTCTTTTAGAAGGACTTGTTAACTGATTTACTTTAGCAACACATCTGGGCAAACTGGATCTTAATAGTCTTCTCTAAACCATTAGTTCTCTAGGATTTGAGGCAATATTTGATAGACAAAGGACTCCTGAAGATGAAGTCTTGTCCCCCTTGACTTGAAGGAAGTTTATATTAATCCCATATTATTTTATTAATTCTTGCTTGAGTCATATTTATTTCTGTGCAAGTTTTTCAGAACTGAAGTAATCATTCTTCTTTTCTCAGCCCCAAATTCAGAATATAGCAATTCAGCTACATTAAAAAATGGACTTTGAAAAATGAGTTCCTTTTCTTTGGCAGTCAAGCTTTAGTAAATAATAGACATTATAGTAGACAATCCTTATCACAATGGTAAAGGATTACTGCTTTTGTACTTAATGCTTTAAAAAATTAGAACACCTTAATCTTTTAAAAACAATTTGGGTTTGGAAAAACAAATTACATTGAAGCTGACAAGATGCTTGCCAATTTCCAGGAGATGCAATTTACAATATCTGAGATGTTAAACCTTGAATGCCTGAGTTCCTAATAGAAACAGGGCCTCAGTTATTAACCCTTTCAGCTCTGCTGTAGTCTATAACAGATGAAGTGCATATTTTTATGTCTCCCTCATAAAACCTAGGAGGCTGCTGCTGGGTTTCTGTACTATCTCAGTGGTACAAGATAAGAAGTGAACTCCTGGCTTGCATGCTTCTGTCTGCTGAGAAGAGAGGCCATAAATACATAAATGTGTGTTCTGTAATCACTTTCATAAACTGATCATGCTCCTGAAATGAAATTGTGTGTTTTGGCCTGCAACTGCCATTGTGGGGTGAATATAGAATCTCCACTCAAGACTTAGAAGAAACCTTTTTATTCTTGACCAGAATATATCTCTGATAATGCTTGCATCCATATCTATTTGTATCCATATGTTTTTCATATCATATTTCATGGCTAGCATGGCCATGTGGGTTTAGCAGGTGGGATGCTTTCTTTTTATTCTCTTGGGGTCCTTAATAAAGCTTTTGAAATACAGGAAACATACTGTGTTATGATTATGCTACTCAACTGTCCAAACTTTACTCTCAACCTACCAGTAACTTCAGGAATCTTTGTTTCTTACTCTATTGATGACATTCCATCTGTTTTATGAATATAGCAATTTATACCTATCTATCTAGCTATATTTATATATATCTTAACATCTGATTGCTCATGGGTGTACAGATTGCTACACCACAGACAATGAACCTGTAATAACACCCCTGATGTTTTTCAAATTAAATTGATGAAGTTTCAGATAATAGACTTTTCTTTGTTATCTTGAGTGCATGACCTTTTTTTTTTATAGTAGTGAATTTCAGCATAATTATATTACCTGGCTCAGAAATCATAGCTTTTAAAATGCTCTCTAAATATCTGTGTATTTATCATACTTCCTAGTTTTCTATTGTAGCTAATTCCTTTGATAGTATTTGTCAGATTCATTGCTGATAATATTAAATAAGCAACTAAAGCTCTCAAGTTCCAAAGGACTGCCTGCTGAGTAAATTGGACAGGTGAAAACTTCAAAATCTAAGGATGGCAGAGGAAACTTGGAATTTCTTAAGGTCTCTGTTGTGAAGCTAGGAACCTTGACTGTACTTAGTTTCATTTAACTAATGATAGCATTTTTTTACAACATTTATTATTATTATGCACTGACTTCAAGAATATAAGTTTTATTAAATGTGCACCACCCCTGCAGAACATTTTAATGGATAAGGATTATTTTTCTGTGTTCAGCTTTGACTGTAGGGCTGCTATCCCAAGACGTCTTTCTTTACTTCCCTTCCATGATATCCCTGTTTATTTTTTGTTGTCTGTTATCTTACTAGGTAAGAATCACTCCCTTTCTGAATAAAATGTCACCACACTTGTATTCTTCTTATTGCTGTTTTTACATCTTGCACTGCCCTTTTTGGAAATGACTGTGTAGTATATCCTCATTAAAAACTTTATAGCCTTCCAAATTAAAAGTAGTTTTAGAGACTGCAAGCCCTATATGCTTTTTAATATTTAATTTTCTTCTATTAGTTTCACACTTAGTCCCTCAAGCCCAGCACTGAAGTATTATCTAGAAGAATCAGCTAAGAAATGTTCACTTAATGAAAATAGTTTGCAGTTGTTGCATTTGCTGACCATTTCTTTCTATCACAAGTCTTTTCTGTCTGTTCCTCTTCATTAGCTGCATCCTGCTTCAATTTGCACTGTACATCTATCTCACCTATATATAACTCTTACTTTATCCAGAAGTAACCTTACAGTGACACCTGACCTAAGTGAAGAAAGATTTTTTTTCTCTTTCTTTATTATTTCTTTTCTGTCTCCAGGCTGTATTTCTTGTCCTAGCTAGCTGACCTCTTACCTCTGTGCACTCTGATGGCAGGCCAGTCAATTTGTCCCTCATGCAATTCAACAGTTCCTGGGATTGTGTGAATCTCCAATCTTCTCAACTTTATTTTTCCTTCATGTGGTTTGTGGTTACTTCCTACCTCCCTGTCCTCTTTTCCCTCTTTTTCATTTATGTTTTTTTTTTTTATTCTTTGTGTTGTCCTCACCACTCATAGGTCTCAGCCCTTGGATTTTATCTTTCTCTGTGCTTGCTGGGTTCTTCTAGGTCTCTTTATTTGCTTGTCTGTTTGCTCCCTGCAGCATCTCAGTTTCTCTTTGCAGAGTATCAGATCAAGGTACCTGTAATGTGTGGTCAAATGCATGGCCTTGCTCAAGGGCTTGGTGTACCTAAGTAGTTCTGCAAACAGAAAAAATGACCGCAGCACAAACCTTATGAATAGAGCTGGTAGGCTTGGTTCTTATTTTCATCTCCCATGGATTTTCCCTCAAGGAGGATGGATTTCATGCCAAATTCCCTGTTCAGCACTGTTTGTTGTATTGTTACACAATAGGTTGCTGTCACTTCATCAGAAAAAGAAATTAATACTTGATGGATACTTCCATACATTAGCCTGAAATTTGAGTCCATTTTAGTGGGATATACACTGAAACAATTTTGTGTTTTCTAATCAGAACTTGTCACAAACATAATTGTTCAATTAAAACTCTGTACATTCTGTAAAATTTGGGGACTGGTTTTCTTCTCTCTAAGCAGATCATTAGAGGTATAAAACATCGACTGATAGTCCTCTACATAAATTATCCTGCATAGATGATGTACTACTCAGTGGGCATTATGTTTTGTCAGTGAGGTGTAGCCTACTTTAATTAAACTTTACAGAAATTTCCCTTGTGCATCCTTTCACCTGCATGGATGGAATGATAGAAATCAGTGCTAAGGGTACTATATCACAAGTCAAACCAGCTCATATTTTAAAATTAGGAACTTATTAGTTTCCCTTTTTTCCTCTTCTGGATATGTAGAGAAACTCGGGTACATGAAAAGTCTAACAAAAATCTGTGTTTTGTCTAAATTCTGCCTCAGAAACAATGGGGGAGAAAATTTACCTACTAAAAATGTTAAAAATTACTTCATTTCAGGAGCAGAATCAAGGCATAGTCTGTAATGTATGCAGGGGTCTCTTGAGTCAGAAGATAAGCTGATGCCCCAGACAGTTTCAGTCTCGAAATTCCATTTGTCTATAACTTTACAAACACTGTGTGAGCTTGTGTTAGTTAGATGAAGCAGAAGTTTGTTCCAAGGATAAAATATGTTGGTTTTTTTTTTTAAATTAGTAACTTTGCCATACGCTTCTGAATAACTGTGTGCAAGCCTTTAGGAAAAGTAATTATGTTTTCCAGTCAAATCTGCTCATGCCCCATTACTGTAATGTATATTTTTAATACCATTCTTGCTGCCAAAGATAAAGCTGATGCAGACTGGCAGTAATGAGATCACCGTGGGGCTTCCAGTGTATCTCTGCAAGCTTTGGGAAAGTATAGGTGCAAAACATCACAGGATTGGACCCAAGTGGTGAATATTTGAACATCTGCTTGAAGGAAAAATCTGTGAACAAAAAAAAGTGAATTTATTTGTGTCTGCTTGCCGTTGGCATGAGCTGTACATGCACACCATGCTGGGTGACTGCTGCCTCTGTGTGCCCTTCATAGGCTCATGAGGCTTTGCGTGAAGTCTTTAAGACTGTGGGCATACGGAGGGAGAGGGAGCCCTTCCATTACCAGCATTGCTGCTGCTCCCCAAGGGTTTCCCTCCTCCTCCAGCATCCTGAGAGCCCTCACTTGGCAAATGCACAGCAGGCCTGTGTCCTCAGGCAGTGCAAAGAACAGCAAATATTCATTTCTGTTGGCAGGGCTGGCCAGCAAAAGTCTTGTGGTTTGAGATGGTTACAGTGATCTTTCAGGTGTTTTTTAATGCTCACACAGCCTGTGGCACTGTGTGTGCATGTAAAGTACCCTCTGACTGACAAGAAGGTCCTCAGACCTGTAAGGACTTGGCTTTGTTTATGTATTTATTTTGCAATTTAAAGCAGAAGTGCCCTGTGGGCTGAAAAGGACTGCTTGGAGAGCGATTATATTTTAGTCTGACTATTGCCATCTTTCCTTTAAAACCAGACATGATTTTTAAGAAATTTAAGGAAAGAGATAGAATGTATGTGGATGGATGAAAATATGGATATTGGACAGGGTAACCTTTGATATTGATAAATCTTTCCAAGTTCCTACAGTTTAAAACGCCATAACCTACGTTAAATAACAGCTTCGCAGTGTGGTTGGCAACTTTGGAGTTGAGGCAGTAAATCAGTATTAAACTGTAAGCTCCTGAAAATCAAAGTGGTCTCTTCAAGCAATAGCTGGTGCTTTCATTTCAAAGTTCGTGGTCCATTACCCTCAGAGCTTCAGCTGTCATGCTATCAGAACAAGGTATGAGCCTTTTGAAGGGGGGAATTAGGAATGTGTAAGTTGTATTTTTACTGTTGGGTGCATGTCAGGTAAGAAGTTTGCATCTTTAATGGAGTAGTTACCATCTGCTGTTTATACCTGCAAAAAGATCAAACTCTGGAAACCTCTGTGCATACTCTATGTAGTTGAACTTGCAGTGCAGGCTGGAACTGGAGTTTAAGATGTTGCTCTGAGCAGAGCTGAGAAAACACAGAGAATGGGAGCAGTGGTATGCACTGAAAGTGTTGTACCCTGACTGTGAAACGGTGCCTATTACAAGGACACAGAGCAATCCTCAAGATAAAAAAAGGTTTCTTTGCCCAGGATCTGTGCCTGAAAAAGCGTTCTCAACTTTCAGACCAATGTCCAGTCAATCCCCTGTAGGCATTCCTAACAGAAGATTTAAACTGCTGTATTGTTTCAATGGAAATTTCTTCTGTTATTGGAAGATAGGTGTAGAATCAAATAAATAAAAAAAAGCCAAACTTCATGTGCTGGGAAGTTCTGATGAATTTTGGTTTATTCTTTGGAGTGTGACTCACATGTACAGTTCTCAGCAAAACAGTACAAAATTCTTTGTAAATGTCTCTAAAAAAGCATAAGGCTTTTAAATCGAATATAGATGTACAAACCTATTATTTTCAAAAAAAAAAGCGGTGTCAAAGTGAGCAAAATTTAGTTATTCTTTTAAAAGGATTTATTGGGTCTTCAAATTCAACTTGGCATGTGGCTGTGGTAAAATTTTAAGTACCATATTTCTGGGAGTTTTTGTTCCTTAGTTACCATTAGATTCATGTCTTTACGGAAATGTTGCTTTCTGACAGCTGTGCAATTATCCAGTGTCACTTCTGTGCCATGTAGTTAAATGGTCAGCAGTTACCATGTTTATAAACACTGTGTGACATTTGAGCTTTGAAGAGTACATTCTTACTGAATGCTTTTGGAAGAGTTCCATGTGCAGTATTTTCATGCATCGTTCAGGGGAATGTGCACTAAATGGAATGGCAGTGGAGATTGACTGTAATAAGCATTACGTATGAAATGGCAATCAGATTAAACAGAAATCCCAGTGCATTACATCCAAATGATTAAGGCTAAAACGAGAGGCAGTGCCACATCTATTACAGTAGTTACTCAAGAACAATACAGCTGTGTATCTCAAGGAAGTTTCAGCAGTCTTCTCACAATTTTCCTAAAGTTTTCTTCATCTCCAGTATTTCTCTTGATTAACATTTACCTTTTATGTAGGTTTCCTTCAGTGTATTTTTTTTTTCAATCAAGTATGACTTAAGTAACAGGCAACTAGTGCAGTGCAAACTTTAAATTGTATATTTTGGTTTGAGTTGTTATCAAATTGTATTGATAAATGCAAACTGGCAGGTACATCTTCTAATTAGCATTCATCAACTCCAGGGGTCTGTGCTAAAAGCAGGTTAATTGTTTGGGTCAAATTTACTCCTCTTTGTGTGAAATCCCTTGTTAGCAACCAAAAATGGGATTTAGTTATGAATGGCATTTAGGAGTTTGCTCAGGGATGTATTTTATTTTTTCCTCTTTTTTTTTTTTTTTGGGTTTTTTTTTTTTTTTTGTTTGTTCTTCCTTCTTCCCACCCTTCTTTTTTATCTTTCTTCCCCACCCCATTAGGCTGAGTTGTTTATCTTGTGCAGGAACTGAGACAGAGGTCAAGACAGGACCATTGCATATCGTTTGTACAGAACACAAATGAGATATTACAGAGTTTATGAGGAGCAAGAATTCTGGAGAGCTGACTCAGACTAATGAGAGTATAGAGATCTCCATGACCAATTTGGCCTCTCTTTTTGTGGGAGATTCAGGCTGAAGATGCCTGGTTTATTGGCTTGTATTAATGGAGGAGCCTGGAATGGTTAAAATGCCACCAGATCTTGTGATAGCCTTTCAGTTATTACATGGGCTTCATCAGGGCCATGGAGGGAAGAGCAGCTTTTCTCAGCAGTGCAGTTCTGCAGAAGGATCAGGCTTTATGTTCTAATGTAACAGTGCATAACTGAAAAAAGGTCCCTGCTGGGAGAGGGCCATCAGTAATGTGTTTATAGAGTGTAGCCCAAGAACGAAGTCATACACATAGAGAAATATTAAAAAATGTGGATGGTAAAGGCACACTATGCTTGTGGTTCATTAATGGCTTGTAGGAAGCTCCTGTGTACCAGGAGTCAGAACTGGCAGCTTCTGGTGTGTGGTAAAAGGAATTCCATCCTTTCATCAGTGTGGTGATCAGGGAAACACAGGTGAGCCTGCTTGGTGCTTTGGAAAAAATATGTACATACACAGTTCTGGGAATAACTTCAGAAAGAAGGAATAATATGGAGTTTCTGGATTTTTTTTTTAATAAAAGTTCAAATTGTTGAAAAATTAGATTCAGTTAGGAACGGACATTTTCAGTAAATTTTCTATCTGCAAAAATACATAATGGAAACTCTTTATATTCCCATTTTGCTGTTTAGAGAAGAAAAATTTTCATATTCCACTTTGAAATAATATTTAGAAATTTTAGTTAGCCTGTATTAAGTAATAAAAATGAACCGACATGCTTGATCCAGTTTACTGCAACTGAATTTGTATCATCAAGATTCTTAGTCTGAATTATCTTAGTTTTATAAAGTTTTATCTTGAGCTGGGATGTTGTACTGGAAATTTTTGTTTTAAATTCTCTTCTAATGGTACTGTTAACAATTAAACTATAGAAATAGTATCAGTTTGGAGTGCTCTTTAGTATGCTATAAAAATTTTAATATTTATATAAATTATTTATTGTGGCTAGTAATGCTTTCTTTATTTTTGGTCTAATAATGCTCCTCTGGAGATACTGAGCCAAGAGTTATTTATTTAAAATACAAAGGAAAGAAGGTTCCAGGGAAGTACAAAAATCCCACTCACTGGTACAGAGAAACTGTTTTTCTGTGAAGTGCTATTACCTATGCAAGTCACACCTGGACAAGAACTGCACTATTTTAATTGAAGAGCTTTCTAAATATAAGTTGGGTATCTAGGGGCTATAGAATGAACCCATCTGTTCTACCAAAATTGACTTTTTTATATCTGTTATCTTAACTTATTTGTATCCAAGACATACACAAAGCTTCTCAGATAAACAGGTGCACTTTGATATTGTCCAGTTAATTACTGTCAGTTGTATTGCAGTGGAAACTTGGTCTGTAGCTCTTCTTTGGGATCAAAACCAGTTTCCTGAGTCTCAGGATGTTTTCCTGGACATTTAAATCAAGAACAAAGCTATTTTTAAAAATCCAAATCTATCTCCTGCATGAAACCAAGCAGCTGGACTTAAGTTGGATTAGGTTACAAAATTATATACAGAAGAGAGTCAGTTTTTTTTCTGCTGTACTGCAGTGTTGCTACAGCAGATTTCAAAGTGGTTCTAAATTTTTTTTCTTATTCTTGGTGGATGGGGCAAAGAAAACACAGTAGAGAAATAATTTATCCAAAGATGGGAAGGAAAAAGGGAAAAAAAGAAAAGCTCCTTTTGGAAGCCAACTTACTTGGGACAAGAGCTGGAAACAATTTTCTTTTGATACCTATTTAGGGGCAGGTAATGAATTAATGAGACTGATCCCTTATGAAAGATTTCCAGAGAGCTGAGATTTAGACATGACTACTTCTCCAAGCCCTCCTTTGCTCACCTTCTTTATGAATAATAATTAAAAATAAGTTAGAAAAAGTAAAGAATGGGTTTATCTGTCATTGCCATGCTGTTCTCTCGGAGGAGCTCAGCTGTTCTGCAGGCTGTTTGCTCAGATGCTCCATGGGCAGCAGTTCTGTGCCTGGGTTTTGCTCTCAGTGCTGAGGGAGACATTTGGTGCAGGAGCTCTGGGTGGGAGCCAGAGACCAGAGGGCCTGAACTGACAACCATTGTCATGACAAGGGCCCAGGGACTTATGGCCAGGACACTGAGGGACATGGCAGAAGCTAATGAACCCAAGACTTCCTCTTCTTTACACTGAGGGGATAAAACTCAGGGATTCCTTTGTTTGTGGTTTCTCCTCAGATGCACCAGCTCAAGCTGTCGTTTTTGGGTTTTTTTTTTTGTACCAAGATTAAATTATTTTAAGGTTTGGGATGTCTGAGACACTACCATGGGGCACCTGGATTGAGTCAGTAAGGAAACCTGCTCTGTGTGAGTGTGGGGGTGCAGGTGGGAAGGGGCCTCTGTCCCCCAGCTGGTCACTGAGGTGCTGTGAGTGTGACAGCCACAGGGTCCTGGATGCTCAGACATGGAATTTTCCTTCACACAGGCACCCTGGGGCTGGCCACGATCTGTGTGCATGCTGGGGGTCTGCAGTGGGAATGCAGCTGTGGAGGAGGAGCTTTGTCACAGAGACTGGGGTGACTCAGAGCACTCACTGCAGTGCAGGGCACCTGCTCCCCAATGACAGCTGTAATTAGTCATCACTTTGTGCTGAGCCCTGCTTTCAGCTGGGATAGAGTTAATTTTTCTTCCTAGTAGCTGTTCAGTGCTGCGTTTTGTATTCGCTGTGAGAGCACCACTGCTAACACCCTGATGTTGTAGTTGTTGCTAAGGGGCGCTCACTCCAAATCAAAGACTTTTCAGTTTCCTGCTCTGCCATGAGGAGGTGCATGAGGAGACAGGAGGGAGCATGGCCAGGACATGGACAAAAGTAGCTAAAGGCACATTACACGCCATAGAGCATCATGCCCAGTATATAAACTGGGGAGGGTTGGCTGGGAGCACTGGTGGCAGCTCAGGAATGGGTTGGGCATTGGTCAGCAGGTGGGGAGGAGCTGTATTGTGCATCATTGTCATCCTGGGGCTTATTTTTCTGTCTTTTTGTTCTGTCCTTTTTCATTACAGTTATTTTTCAAAGATTTTTTTTGCTGTTGTTATTAAACTGTTCTTATCTCAACCCACAGATTTTACCTTTTGTTTTTTTCCTGATTCTTTTCCCATTCCACTGGGAGAGGGGAGGGAGGTGAGCAAGTTGCTGCCTGGTACTTAGCTGCTCACTGGAGTTAAACCATTGCAGTTTGCAAGAGATTTGGTTTTGAGTTCTTCCAATGTCTCTTAGGACACCCTTTTCAAATTATTTTCTGTCAACTCCCCAGTTTGCCCTCTGCTTTGTTTTTTCATTGTGGAAAGCTATGATGCTCTTTATCCTCACCATTAAGTTACAGGATGTGCAAATAATAACTTTTGCTACTTTGGTATCCCCCCTAGCAAAACAGTCTGGTGGTTCTTTTATATCATGGATTTCAGGATGGCAACCTTAGTTTCCAAAAATTGAGACACAACAGGAACATCTGTGTTTGCCATCTGCAAGACATTTCCTTCTAGGATCCCTGGGCTGGTTACAGGGCTTCCAGACATCCCCACTGCTTGTTCCCCTGGGTACACAGGGAGGAGACAACAGGTGTGTAACTATAACACTGCTGCATGTCGTTCTGAACTCTTCAGCACATCCTGCTGTCACTGGAGCACAGCCTGCCCAGGTCTGTGTGAACACCTAGCATCTCGTCTCAGTTGTATGCAGCCACTCGTGCCTGCATCCCTTTTTATGCAGTTTTTGCTGTTAACAGCAAGGTGCTGGCCCTGGCAAAGCAGCCAGGTATTGTGGAAAAGAGCCTTCCCTATTATTGGCCGGGCATTATATGCTTGGAGAGGTTTTCAGTTTTAGATTTTTTGAGAAGGTCAAGAAAGAATTGTTTCTGTTTCTTTTTTTGTTTTTTCCCCTCTGCAAAATTGTTTCTGAATATAGCAGTATTTATTGCTTACTTTCCTAAATTATTTAATCCTGCAACTGCCATTAGATAAAATAATGAACCGAGTTACTTTTTCATAAAGGCAATGTAAATATTTGTTTTCCACTGGATTCCAATAAAAATGTTTTCATGGATTATTGGCAGTAAATTATTTTAAGTTATACATTTAAAAGTGAACAAAACTACATATGTGAAACTATATTTGATTATTTTTCATGAAGCTTCTTACCCTTTTATCCGTGTTGCTATGAGATCTGAAATTTTAATGCTCATATTTTGATTTTCAGTTTCTTCCTTTTTCATTTATATTGCAAATACTTACTATTGAGAAATTAAACAGTTTCCTGCATTCACTGCTTCCCTTCCCATCCTCTAGTTCTGGCCTGATTCTGATAGCATAGTTTATATGTTGTCATTTGTAGTGGTCCACTGGGTGAATTACAATTCTCTTGTGTGGGTTCTGCATTTTATATTTGGCTTTTGAAAGGTAGCTGCAGAGGAAGAAGGGCACAGTCTCAAACCTCTTTTTATTCCCAGATTTTTAGAATTTATTTACTACTCTGAGATGAAACAAATGAAAGATGGATGCTCTTTAATTTCCATTGTGCTTTTTATCTCAAAAGCAGATTTTCTATTTAATAGAAGTGTTTTGAAGCATTACTCCCAAGTATCACCTAGACCCCCATCTACATAGAAAGTATAAAAAGAACTAGGGCATTTTACACCTATATTAATAATTTTTCCATACAAAACTATAACATACTTTAACCTGTAAATCCTTCCCCAATAGATGGCAATGCTTTTACTCAGGCACAGTAATCTTAGAAATTCATAGCCTACTTTCTTTATATAGGGTACATTTATCAAGTAGGATGGAATAGGTCCTTCAAGGATGTTTCATAGACAATTTGTTTTCTTTTTGAATGAATGGACACAATGTCAAACAATTGGCAAGATCCTGAATGGCTTGAATAATTAAAAATGGCTGACCACAGTTTCTTAAGTATCTTTTTCCTCTTTAAAGTAAAAAAAAAAAAAACCTCACTTAGTTATGAACATTAACTTCTTTCTTACTTTGAGGCATTCTCAGTATATTTCCTTATGATAACACAGGTCCCCAGGACCTTGCTTTTCACACTGCTTAACTTTCATAAGCCTCTGGCAATAAACTGGTGATATCAGAAAGTTGAAACCTGAGAGCTGTTTTTCAATAGGGTTTTTTTAAAAGATTTCTTTGGATATTGCAAGTCTGTAAATATGGTACAAAATGCAGAAGTTTCAGCTCCCTCCCAGCACATTTTCATTTTCGAGTAGCAGTTCAGGCTATGTGTTGTAGTTCTGAGCAGAAGATATTTAGAGCCATTCAGACTTGACTACCTACGGTGATGTTTCTAAATACATTTCAAGCTATTAGAATGCAGAGCCATTGGCTCTGTAGGAGGAGCGCTGAGTGGTCTGGCACTCTGATGACTAAAGATAAACTCTTTAACAGCCTAAAATTAGGCACCTCATTTTAAAAACTTTGGCCCAGATATGTGAACCCAGAAGAATGAGCTACGATAATTCATTTCAAATTCCCTGCCTCTTGCGTCTCCCCAGACTGAGCATTTATTCATACAAATTGCTCACTGTTGCATATGAATCACTCAATGTAGCCAGTGCAATAACTCTGCACCTGAGCATTATTTAATTCTGCTTTGCTAATGCTAGCAGCACTTTGCTCTTTCTCTCTGTTACAGCACCTGGCTACTTTGGCTTTGTCTGGATATATTTGGGAGCTGAATAGGGAGAAAATGTACACATTTTTGCCCTCCTGTTCATCACTGCTTCCTAAGAGCTGCTGTTCCTCAGCGGGTCAGCTTAATGTTCCTCCCAGCTTAAAAGAAATGTAGGGGAGGCAATTACTAAGGGGATGATGCTCTTCATGATAAAGAGAATTACCGTGTTCTGTCTGTGTTGATTTTCCTCTTTCAATGAGTTTGTGTTTTCTCTTGGGATTTTTGTCTCTTTTAAAGGAGTATTTCAGCTTGAGAACATGAGAAATAGACGGAGATATGTATGTGCCCACAATTTTCTCTTGTGGTTGTGTGGACTACACAAATGAGTAAAATTTTAAAACAGTTATTTGGCAAGTCATTTATACCTTTTTTAAGGACACAGTGTAAGCTAAGATTAATGTTAAAGATGCTGGTGTTGGCTACTTTGTGAAGTTTTACCTCATATTTTTGAAGGAATGGGATACCCCTTAGCCTACATAATGGATGGATTTCTTGTCATTCCAGTGCAGCCTTAGAAGTCGTGGGCGTTTATTCTAAGCCAGTCATCTGTAGTCAGTGTCATAAGAGAAGGTGATTCATCCCATCTGACACTAAATATCTGAGAGGCTTATTATGCAAATGTGTTCTGAAGAGGAAGGTGGTTGATGATGTTCCTGCTCAGCCCAGTGCTACAGTCTACAGAGCCTCTGAGTACCACTGCAGTCTTTTTTTTAACATACTGTGGAAATTATCCAGGTTAAAAACCAGTAACTGGAAGTATTTTGTTCATTTGTATTTGTTTGCAGAGTTTTTTTTATACTGGGGTCATTTCAGTGATTCATAGGGCCTTTTATAACAGAGAAATAAGAATATCTGTTCAATAAGTGGGGTCATACTGGCACAGAAGAAAGAAGTGGTGAAAGGCAGGAACATTCAAAACCGTGTAATGAACTGCCTCCTGAAATACATGTGTGCACTGTTTTATTAGCAGAGATGAACACACTGCAGTAATTGTTTAACCATGTATTAAGCAGGACATTAACAATACCATTGGCAGTGTAGTGCACATCTCTCCATGCTTGCTATCACTTTATTAGACTATTAAGTGTCTTGAAGTGAGCTTATCCATGTCAAACAAAGGGGACACTTAGGAACTTGTGTGTTTATTGCGAGATCCTTCAACTGAGGTTCTCTCTCAGTACTAGTAGTGCCATCTTCTCCAGTTTTGGCTTCCCAGTGGGTTATACATGTATGGATAAATATGCAAACTGCTGAGATGGGATGTTTCTTTATAATATTTAGTGATTATCCAAGTTCATACCAGGAACACAGTAATGTGACCATGCAAATAATAACTTTGTCTTGAGCCTTATGTAAATGTGAGGAGAGGATGAACTCTCATATAAATGTGTGAACTTCACTTGAGCATCTCACTGTAATGTTTTTAATTAACTAGGTGAGTTAACAGATAAACTATCAGAGGTGTAATGAGCCAGAGACAATATATTTTGGGAGGCATATTGAGAAGAAACCCAGCTGAGGAGGATCATTAGATATATCATAGAGAAGGTAGATCTCCTGAACTGCTTGTTCTGTGCAGTTATTCATCACAGGATCCCTTATGCTCATGTACCACCCTGTCCCAGTGTGCTTTTGTGGTACATGGACACAGTCAGGGTACTTTGGTTTAGGAACTGAAGTCAGAGAAAAGTGGCTGCCACCAATTAGTTAGTGTTCTATGAAGCAGCAGAGGAAGAGATGAAAAGAACTATACTGAAACAATACCAGTAGCAATGAAAACAATCAAAATTAGCTTTATATTACATTTTTATATAAGTTCTTTCTGGAATATATTTTCCATGTTTTATTTATTTTTATTATTATGTTTCTTTTTATTTTTGTAGGCTGTGGAAACCAACCTTGCATCAAAGGATAGTCACTGGGTCTATGTAAATGAGGTAAGAAAGTCAAAAGAGAAAACACAGCTCACTACATTCACTCATCACCATCTTTTGTTTCATATGTTTTGACACACCAAACTGAGCATATATGTAGCATTTTTGCTTTTTGAATGGCACAAGGTTCAAACTGTGGTGTCATTGCTTGTCTGTCTTAGTTGAATTGGCATAGGTTGGACACCAGGTGTCAAGATAAAGCTTCCAATGTACCTCAGAGCAGCTGGGAGACTTGCTTTTACCTTCCTGCTGACACTATTTCATTAGCTATTTAGGAAGCGGAGGATATCTCAAAAGAAATCTCAAACACAGGAATCTCTCCGGCAGAAGCTCACCCTCCACTGCTGTGAAAGCCTGCACACAGATGCCAGGAGAGGAAAGAGCCCTTGCAAGTTTAGTCCATTCAAATATGTATTTACATGACACACAGGCTTTCTCTAGTGCAGAACTGTGTTGGTGTATTGGCCAACATCCAGAATAACTTAAATTCAAAGTGTAATGTTTCTCTCTGCAGCAAATGGGATCCTATTCCTGCTACAAAGATTGTTTATTTTACCTTAGTGCCATGATGCTCTAATGAGAATCTGTTCAGATTCTTTTTTCAAAAACAATTAAATGTTGTACCATATATAGTAACTTACAAATCACTGATAAATGGCAGTATTTTATAAATTCCTTTTTTTAATCATGATTTATTTAAGGATAACAAAATATATAATTTAAAAAGAACAGTGTTCAATGTCTTATTTTTATATTATAAATGCATAGCCTCTAATTTAATAGCCAATTCCTTTGTTAATTTCTCCCTCCTTTCTTTGCACCTAGCTAATAATTTTGGATAGGCAACTTTTAATAGTAACTATAAATTGTATTGTATGGCATTAGACAGGCTCTGTAATTAAATAGGGGTTAGGGAAAGTGGGTGAAGGTCCCTGCTTGTAAAGGCTTTATAAATTCTTTCTAGTCCTTTTTATATTTAAGTACCTCCTGGTTTGTCAGCTGCTGTAATGACCCACTACAAAACATCAGCAAGATGCCCAGAGAGTCAGTGTTTATATTCACATAAAGATAATACAGTGCATATTTCCCTAAACATTTATAGAGAGGGAGTGTTTGTGAATTTTTACTGCTTCTGTTCGTTGTTCAGAAGTTAAAATTCACTTCACAAAGCCTGAATCTGAAACATTGGGATAAAAGCCTTCAGCACTTGTGCACTAATGTGTGCACACTTGTACACACACAAACAAATCACACAGGGTGCCAGTTCTGCCTCTCTTTTGGATGCTTTTGTTTTTTTTCTCCTTTGTGGCTAAGGACTGGGTAGGGAAGCTGTGAGTGCCGCATGTGAATTTAGAGTGAAAATTGAGAGTGTAAATTTCTAGTGAAAAATAACAGTGCGCATAATTTATAATGATCTCAAAATGCAATTCAGTCCAAATAGACAATTAGAGAAGCTTTTCAGACTCACAAAACTTTGGAGAAGTCTTTGCAGGCAGAAGGAAGAGAAAATGTCATGGCTGTCCTTTCTTTAACAGAAGTGTTGGAGTTTGTGTGTGTGCTAAAGCTACTGTCAGAAAGTGCTTTAAGCATCTCCATGGATGCATCTATAGAAATTTGGAGGTTCCTTAGGGCTTGCTTCTTATTTAAGTGTGCATCCCTCCATGCTAGCAAGAGGACAGACTGATTAAGCTTTCTCTGTACATGTTTCCAATTAGTGGTAGTGGGAAGTGCATGAATATTTGATGGAAAAGATGATGCTGATTCTTACTGTGATTTGTGGAATGGAATTAACTTTTAATTCCCAACAGTCAAATCATCTCTTTTTGATGTGTTTCCATGAGAGTAGAAGTCCATTATGCAAATGGACCAAAACCTTAGCCAGTCTTTTTTTGATCCTGTGCAGATTGAGGACCCTACACCCTGTTCACCCTGTGACCCAGTGATCCCATTGCAAGGAAAGAGGGATGTAGGGCTGACTGATTGAAAGGGCAGTGGCAGGAAGAGAGCACAGGGAGAATTTTTTCCATGGAGGTTCCTTGTATGAAGAGTACTGGATTGTAAACAGGTTTTTTGGGCCTTTTGCACTTCAGGGAACCCATGAAGGGCTTTGGACAGCTCAGGCTACTGAGATCTGCTGACCCAGAGCACCTCACAGTGTACTCTGTCTCCCACTTCTCAAGCTAATGAGGACCTGAAACTTGGACTTACCTTGCTGTAGGAAGCATGACTATATAGCATGCTATTATTTCAATAAGAATTTTATTATTAAATTAAATCTACTTTACTGTCTTTGCACTGACAATCTGATAAAAATTTGTGTTTGGTTATTTTTCCCTTGTGTTCTTTCCCATGCGGTAGAGTAGGAGTTAAGTTTTGGCGGTAGAACAAATTTTATCACTTAAATTTTGTTAGATAAGCAAGACCACCAAGCTTTGGATGAGCTAACTGTAAGTCTATATGACTGGTAATTATGCAGCAAATGAACAAACAGCTGTACTGATAAAATCCTGTTTGCTAGTTTTCAATAACCCAGGTCTGGGCTGAAGTATCTGTTCAGTTTGGATACTATTGCTGGTGATAAAGGACTTGGTCATCTTTAGAAAAAGGCTGGTTTATTGGGAGTTAAATTTATTGTGTGGAGTTGGAAGGCTGAACCATTACCTGGCAGGTTTTCTAGGGTAAGAGAATACACAGGGATGGATCTTTTCAGGCAGTATCATGTCCTCATATGTCCTCTTTGCAGCCAAAGTGATAAAAAAACTTACTGCTTAAAAATATATATATTTGTTGTCCACTTTTCTGGTTTCAAACAGGTTATGTTTCAATATTGCAATAGCTGTCAAAAGTAGTGGAGATTAGAAGGGGGAAAAAAAAGAAAAGTATTTCTTACTACCCATCCCCTTTTTGATTTCTATTTCATCATTTGCACTTTTTGTTTTTATTCATCTAGAAATGCTAAATCATTTCTTTCATTTAGGTAGTGATTCTACCTAAATTATGGGTTAAATATGCCAGGTAGCTTTTTATGATGACTACTACATGCTTAGCTGTGTCTCCAGAATAGTCCAAACCACTTCATTATCATTGCCTGTGTGGGGAGCTGTCAATGACTTGCAGTTTTGGGAGATCTGTTAGAACATATCTGGTGTTCTGCTTGGACCTTTGCTGTTTATACCTTTGGTGGTTGGAGTGACCCACCAGCTTTGATAGACGTGTGCTGCTGCTTCTTTTGAAAAGACTGGCACAGTTAGAGATGGCCCATGTGTTTTGCATGTTTATTTCCTGTTTTTTTTTCCCTAGTTTTCTTTATTATTTTTATTTTTTCTCTTACTTTTCTTTCTCTTTCATACCTGGCATTAAGCATCTCTGTTGGCTCCTCATGACATTTTTCATCCTCCCCTTTTCTTTTTCTGCCTTTTCTGATAAAATGCTGTGCCTTGCCCAGGGCATGTGTCTGTGGGAGAGGTACAAGAGCAGTACTTGAAACTGAATTTGGATGTTGTTGTACCAGGAGCAGTGCTCCAGGAGCTTGTGTCTGCTTCTTTATTAGCAGCAGCAGTAGGTCTGGCAGTATAAAAAGAGTTAGAAACCGTATTTCCCTTTTTGTGGGACATTTTTAAAATTGTCTCCATTTCAAGGGTAAAGAAAAGATAAATTATTCTGGAAAACTTGAATATTGAACAAAATTATGATCAAATTATTTTATTTTATTCCCTCATCTCAATATATTTAATTCTAATTCCAAGTTTCTAAACATTCACTATTTTTACATGTAAATCAGTACAAAAAGCAATTAACTACTCTTCCTGGAAGTGGAATGGTACAGAATTCAGCAGATAATTCAAATCAGTTGTTTTACTATTAAGACATAATTTCTTTAATTTATTTTTAAACTTATTTTTTATTCAGTAGTTTAATCAAAAGCTGTAAGACGTGGTCTGGCAAAGCACAAGACTACTTGCTGATATAGGAGTACACTTTTTGTGAAGTGCAGGTAGGGATGAAAAAAGGCAATATAGTGTTACATGTCAAAAACATCTATACCCACTCTGAAGCTGAGGAGGGGTGAGGGACAAACTTTTGCCTGAAAATATGCAGAGGACACTGAGGAAGACTTTTTCTGAAAGAGCATTTTTTTTGGACAGAAATGGCCTAAAGACAAGAAATTAAAATAAAGGATGATTTTAATTTCCTTGCAGTGGAGAAAATAGGGTTGGGACACAGACAGAGCTTTACAGATTTCCTTTGATTGACCTTATCTGTACATGTTCAAAATGTTAAGGCAGCCATCAGTACAGATTTCATTATGGCTGAGGAAGAATGGGCTAAGAAAGCCAGAAGATAATTCGTGTGAAAGTGATCATACCATGGTAACATGAACTTTTTGGAAAAGAGGGAGAGGTGGGAAAAGGACCATGAGGATAATGGACATCAAAAGATTGTCCAACTTCACAGCTTTGGGAAACTAGTAATGCTTTTGGAAAGATAACACAGTAAGTAAAGGGTGGCTAAAGAACTGGGATTCTCTGAAGATGTAGGCACAACAAGGTATCCTTATGGTGACAGTGGGTTATCTTCACAGAACTTGAAATCAGAGATGAATTCTAAAGAAAAAGTGATTTAAGAAAAGGGCTAGGGAAGAGTGTAAAGGAGTAACAAAGTAAGGAATTATAAAATAAGCCCGTGTTGCAAAATGACTCATACCAGGGATCATGAAAAGCAATAAAAAAGTTTATATATAGCAGAAGATAAAATGAGAGGTGATTACTTGAAAAATGGGGTTGTAATGTTTTTACTTAGTTCCCTGATCCTGACTTTATAGAAACTATTAATTATTACCAGAGTGTTAAAAACACATTGTTGTAGTTTCAGTTGTTTTAGATGAATTTGAAGCACTCCACCAGGTGAGATTTACTATAGAGAAGTGCTCTTGCTTGTGGCTACAAAATGAGGTATAGGTGGTGAGCATCTTCAGGAGCAGCTTCGAATCCTTGTGGATAAAAGCCAGAATGAGAATCAGTGCTGTTGTTATCCTGCTGAGTTAGCAAATGTAGTCCTCAGATATGATACCAGAAACATCAATTGTAAGGTAAGGGAGGCAATTATTTTGCTCTGTTTGACATCAGCTTGGCTTTGTTGGAACAGTATTGCAAGTTTTGGGCAAAATACTTTAAAACAGAACAAGGCATGCAGAACAATGTTGAAAATATAGAGGAAAACATTTAGTGTGATAAAAGCTTGGTAAAATATGACCCATGTGTAAAGGCTGAAAACCTTGGTACAAACATAACAAGAATATTATCACATCTTCAATGTGGAAATATAAGGGAAATACAATTTAATCTTCTGCAGTGGAAATTAGATCTAGTATTGGAAAATGGTTTATGATCCAAGTCTGAGAGTGTGTAGGAATAACTTCCTAGGTTGCCTTCTTCCATCCCATCATCTGTCTCTTCTCTCACCTGGTTCTGCTCTTGTTTTTTATTCTTCATTTTTCATCATCCTACTCACATTATATGAGTCAGCTAAATAATTTCAGTGTCAGTATGGAAAGACAAAACTGTATTTTGAATGCCACTGGCTATTTTCTGATCTGCACCTTCTGCTCTAGCTCTGTCCCTACATATTTTTTCAATGTGGTTATTACAGTTTATGCAAAGAGTCACTGCATATTCTTCTACTGAACCATTTATTCAGTACTTCTGGTGGTAACCATGCATGTAGGAGATCTGTGAGTCACAGTTGATTTCCAGCCATCATGGAGCTCCATCCTTCTCTGTCTAGTGAATAAGCTGGAATGACTGTGTTTGATTAGATTCTGTCAGCCAAATCCACCCTTGGGGCCACCTGAGTGATTGGACTTAGCCAGGGATGAACTGAGCATTGTGATTCCTGGTATCAGACATTTGTAATGGAGGATTATGTTGTAATTGGGTGTGGTTAGAAGAATGGATAGATTCTTCTATTGGATAGAAGAATGCCTAGTAATGAATTACTTGCACTTCTAATGTTTTAAAAATAGATTTAATTGTAAGGTGTAAAAAGTAAGTCTGAAAGCTAAAGATCAGAGTTCCCTCTTGACTACAGTTTCCATTTGTTGCTTTTACATTACATTGATTTTCATTGATTCAGATCAATCCACATCAGAGCAGATACAAAGGAACATTTGTGATTAGCAGTAAATAACTTCCTTTTTAGTTTTAGAATCACCACATTCTGTGCCATATGGACTAACAAATGCTGAAATCCAATATTCACTTCTAAGTTCTCAAACTGCAAGCACGGCAATAGTGGGGAGAACTAGCAGAAATTCCATTACATTATTTTTTTACTGTCTAAAAGATCAGGTAGTCTCTCGAAAGGAATGTACTATGGGGTAAAGAAGTCCTTTTAGGTTAAGTGCCAACCCCCTGTGGGTATTTCTTAGGGCACAATGGTTTAAGAAGTGAGGAGGTTAGCAGGTGACTGAATTTCTGTATTCCTGGGTTTCAACATACAGTTTAATGCTGTGCAGAGTAACTTGAATCTAAGGTTGCAAATGAGCTCATTTCTTTATCTCTTAGAAAAAGTCATGCTGTTATTTGTCCCATTTAAAAGCAAACAAAGAAAAATCAAACAGCTTACACTGCAACATTGAGGGGTGGATAGCAGAAAGGTAAATTGTGTTTGTAATGGCCCCTGCAAAAAGATGCTTTTTTTTGTAGATAGAGTGTCAAAGAGCAGTGGATCCTTGTGTACTAATCTGAACTTAATAACTGGGGCTTTTAAAAAATCATCAGTAGCTTTTACAGTGCTAAGGAAAATCATGCTTGAAAAAAAAATCAGGGACCCATTTGTTATTAGTAGAAATCTATTATTATTGTTATTAGTAGATTAGTAACAATTAGTTGTTATTAGTAGAATCTGAAACATAGTTGTAGAAATAGAGTATTATACAAATTCCACATCCATAAGAAGAGCAAAGTATTCATTAGTAAAAAACCCCTGAAATTCTTGTAAGTTTTAATTAAAAAATAAAACTAAACTCTGATTAACACTGAGAAAAAGTTGCTTTTTAATATTTTCTCATTTCAATCTTTCTCTTTCAATAAAGATCCTGATTTGAATCAGTAAGCGCAGAGAAACTACTAAAGCAAATGCAAATCTAATGTATTTGGCTGGATTCTTCCCAACTATTTTGATATTTATCAAAAAAGCCCTCTTAGCTGAGAAAAAGAAGGGAAAAGTGATGTGAGAAGAGAAATTCTTGGAATTTTTTTTTTGCAGGAAAAGCAATAAAAAATTTTGGAAATATAGCAAGAGTAGACAATTCATCAGAGAAGCCTTAGACAGGAAGTTAGAGTGCTGAGGGGCTTGGGGAACTCTGGGCCATGTGGGGATGACATTGTCCTCATCACTTGAATACCAGTCAAAAATTTTAGACAGCAGTTGACCTTATTCTTCCTTTTTGGACAGATGATGCTTTCCAAATGATGCTGGTGGTGCTGCCAGCAGATTAATTTATAGATCTTCAGTGGACAGATAAAACTTTCCCAAGCTCAGCCCAGGTGATCAGTCAGAGCAGAGTGCAGAAAAATGGCTATTGATGCTTTTCCTTTCCCCTCTCAGGACATTCTCTCAGAACATCTTTCTGCTAATCCTGCTCTGGACTCAAGCTCAATTCTTTTTTTCTGCAGTTTTCATAGGTCTCTCTTCACCACTGTTTCATTGTCTATAGGGGGCAGTTTTCTATATGAGGGACAAGAAGGTGTCTCATCAACCCCCTGATGTGACTACTTCTTACTTTCCATTGCCATCCTGCACTTCTGTTGCTTCTGCCAATATTTGTTTTCTTTCCTTTCACCACATCAGATGTGCCCAGTATGTCTGGAGGTACTACTGGTGCTCTTGATTTGAGAATCAAATGGCTTCTCAGTTGTCATCTGGGCACCTCTTTATTATTTTCCTTTATAAGATATTTTTTGAAAGTTGAGAAAAATGAGCAGAAAATAGAATAGTAATTATCAGATAAAGTCTATCTCAGCAAGATACTTTTTTCCCCAGGGGTAGCATGTAGGCAGGTGTAAGATAATGAATGATGAGCAGAGTTTTCTTAGCACATGACTGTAGAGCAATATTGGGAAAACTCACATTGGGAGAAAAAAACTTATGACTGCAGTGTTTTTCTTCACTCTTTTGGAGAATATTTGTCCAGAAATGTCCATGTTATGTGCATTTTGAGTGATCAGCAATCCCCGTGCAAATTGCTGTGGCCTAATTTTTGCTTGGGTAGAGCCACAACTGGGGTCCTGCTCGCTTGTCCTCTTCATATGGAAGTGCCTAATCTTATTTTCTTTGCTTCATTTTAACACACCAATCTGTGTAATGATATCTGTGTTTACTTTGATAACCAGAAGTTGGTAAATTTTTACACTTCCCTATATCTTACTTTTTCTTGGAAAAGTTTAGACCTTTTAATAATCATTTATGAATGCAAGTGGGGCAAACATTCTAAGATATTCTCAAATTGTACAAAAATAGAGTAAAAAAGTTTAAAAATTGAATAGAAATACTAGGAACACAGTGTAGAAATTTCAGAAGATTTAGGAAATGACACATTTCAATGCAAAATGTAGCAATTTGCAATTACAATTTATTCTAATTGTGTTCCAGGTACTCTATATTTATTACTTGCCTAAGGAAATCTCACTTCTCTCCTTTTAGCTGCGATCTTCAACACTGCAGCATTTATATTTATTTATTTATTCCCACAAAAATCTGTGGGTTTTCTTTTCCTGATGACTGCTTGAAAGTTATACATAAGCTTGAAACAGTCCTGGATATGTACTTGCATCATGCCCAAAAAAATTGTGGGGTTTAGAACTGGCCTGATTCTAATGCTGTGGAATTACACAGAAAGAGAATCAGTCATTTAGGAGCAAGGTCATAGATGAGCTTTGATGAGTTGTTTTATCAGTGAATATTTTTTTCCACAGTAATATCAATGCTGGGTTTTTTGTGTCGTCCAGCTTTTACTATCATTTCATGTGCTTTCCACCCTGCCCCCCAAGAGAATTTTTAGTATGGAATAATATTTTGTTAAATCAGCACATCTTTTACTGTGTAGGCTCTCACTATGATCTGCGAAAGACATCTGGACACCCAGTGCAGAGTCCTTATTTCTAGAAATGGAGCTAATTAAATTAAATTAGGACTACATCCCTGTAGAGACTTTTAGGAGCATTGGGTAAAAAGAAGTGAGGTGTAGTACTGGGTGTGTGGGAGGGCAGTGAGGATGGGAGCTGGACAGGTGATCGTGCACAGATCATTCATTGTATTAGAACAAATGTTCATTGTATTAGAACATTTTCTGTGGTAAGAAAAGTGGACAGTGTCCTTTCTTTAAAGGATCAATCTTTTTATTTGCATATATATGTGTGTGTGTGTCTGTTCATGTGGGATGCAGAGAAGCCAGCAATATGTAAATGTTGAAAAAATCTACCTGCAGGCTAAGCTGTGGTGAACCTTCTAGAAAAATAGCTAATGGAATGATGTTTTCTGGATTTTCAACAAGTGTTCATTTATAGATGTAATTAGGGCATTGAGGGGAGTTAGAATAACCCATCAAACAATATTGTTACTACTGAAAAAATCCAAATAAATCTCTAGCTCGTCTCCATGAGCATCCTTGTTCTCACTGCTATTCTGTTTAATCCTCCAGTTTTCTCAGGGATATATTTTCTGGAAATATGTTTCAGTTCTTTAAATTATTAATGTCATTAAAATTTATAATTTTCTGTCATTACCTCTAGGAAAATAGAGATTGTAATGTGAAACATAATTGTCTCATTTTGTGATTTGTGTTATGATAGTTGAGCGCAACTAAAGCAGATTTAAGTATTCCCCTGAGCACTATGACGTGGTTTTGCAAACGAACTGAAGTTCTGTGTGTGCAGATAAACAGACAGATAAACTAATTCCACAAGCAACCAATATTTGAGTTTCTGAGACATCTTTGACAGGTTGTGTGTCACTTAGAGGGGACACAAAATGTGTATGGTGAGAGATGAACTGAAGGTTTGGATGATGTGTGGTTCTTTTTTCTCTGTTTTCAGCCAGTTTGTTTGAGTGTGCCTACCAAGGGATTCAGCCTAGGAAGTTATGAGTTAAAGCTATGCTATTAAATTGTCTCTCCCTCAGACTTCAGCTTAAAGGTGTCTTTTAACACCCCTTAGATTCACAGACAGGAAATCTTGAGAGGTCTGTAGAGCCTGGGGGTCTGCTACATTGTCTCCTTGCAAGGCTAGAAAATGCTACCCAGCATTTTCTATTTCTATTTCTCAAAATCTTTGTCTTCTATAAGGATGTATTTGTTTTCTGGTTTACTGTTTTCATGCCACACCAGTTGGTCTGTCATTAATGCAATGAATTTCACCTTCTTCAAAGTTAAAAATTCATGTTCCTAACAAAAAAAAAGGGAAATTGGCAAAGAACTGAATTGAGCCAAGGTACAGTACTAGTCAACCATAACAAGTAATTATTATAACCCCATGGTCATTTCCCTCACAGCTTGACAGAGAAAATGGCAAGAAAACAAAATTATTTTTTCTTGAATGTTAAATGTCCAGGGCCAGGCTCACTTCTGCTGAGGATACATCACAAGATGTGAGCCCTGTTGACCAAGCACCTGCAGCAACATGAGTGTGATTTGCAGCCCCCTGAGCTGCAGGGGGCTGAGAGAGCCCTGTGCAGGCTGAGCACTGGGCTGGCCCAGCTGTGCAGCCAGGGCAGTCCAGCTGTGCTGGGGATGGGCTGATGTGACTTGCAGATGCTGCTGGTGGCCCTGGTGAGGAGCTGGGATGGATGTACCCCAGGTGCCTGGGGCATGAGGGCAGGCAGCAGTGCCTGCCTTTCCTCACAGTGAGCTCCTGCTAGGACAAAAACATCACAAGCTGCACCTTTGTTATGATTCCAGGATCAGCTAAGCCTGTGATTTTCAAACTGGAGTAAAAAATGAGGTTTTGGTTTTGTGTCTTTCTTTAAACACAAAATGTGTAAAGCATGGAGTGGAGCTGGCTTCAGCCTCCTTATAAGAGCAGTAGATGCAGGCTCTGTCCCAGAATGGATTATCACATTGGGGTGTGTGAAGGTCTGCAGCGAAGCTTTAGAAATTGTGAAGCCTGGAAAGAAAAGCAGCCTGTCCTTGAGGTCTCCTTATATCTTCTCCCAAATTATTCTCTGTGGACAAACTGATGTTCCTAAATGTGTCAGACCCCTCCATAAAGTTTCTTCTATTTTTTATTTCCTAATACAGACAACCTCAAAAGACTTCCTTGAGTCATTAGCAGGATTAGTCTGCAGAAATGATCTACTGTACTTATGGGAAAAGTGCTTTCTTGTAATGTTGTTCACAGGTGAAAGAGCCATATTTCCTGAAGACTATGTTATGTTTTTCGATTGTTATTTTGTCCTGAGGATATAGTGAGGTTCTAGTCTGTCAAACAAAAGGTCTTTCTATATAAATTTCATTTCAAGGTGCTTTTTTTTTTTCTTTTAAAGAACTCTATTGAGACCATTTTGGTGCTTTCCTTTGAGGAACTACATCTGCAAAATTGTAGTATTGCCAAGATGGATAGTACTGTTTTAGGCTCTTTTGTTTCAGTTGATGTATAAAAAATAGCATTGTTGTTATTAAATGCAAAATTACATTTGGTGTAGACTCAGCATGTGCATCTGTAAAATAATTCCCCTACTGTATTAAAAAAAAAAAAAATTAACCGATAATGAAAGAAATACATAAAATGTCTGGACAAACACATGTTTTTAAATGGCTGTGTCTCCCTTCACAGGAAATCACTGATAATGAAATATTAGAGTTGGTGCATAGTGCTCTGGGGAGGATGACAGTGATCCGGCAGATTTTCCCTCTGGCAAGGGACAACAACCAGAGGTGCATGAGGAACAACCACCGAATATCCTCGCTGCTCTGTGATCCACAGGAAGGCTACCTTCAGATGCTGCAGGTCAGTAGCTGTGCACAGCAGAAAAATGTCCACCTTAAGAATTTGCCATGGGACAGTTTGCTGTGGCTGTATGAACTCAGAGGAGGAGGAAAATGAGTACAGATAAATCTGATCTGGCCAATGTATCTTGACTTTATTAATTTATTTTATTTCCCAGTACTGAGTGCTTTAGATGTGATATTACATCCATGAAGTATCAGCAAGTGGTTGCACTAAGTCAGAGCTGATTTTGTATAGTTGATTCTCTTAACAATCTTTTTATATTTGAAAAATGTTGTGCAATCATAGTCCTGTGATATTACAGCTTGCTTATTGTATTTATGCTTATTCAACATCTGTTGTGAAAGAGTTAACCTGGGAGGGTAATAGAACTCTGATAGGTATTGGGCTGCAGAGCATTTCATATTTAGGTAATGGACTGAATCAAGCTGATGTATTCAGTCTGTCCCTTTCAATAGTCTCAGAAGTCCCCAGCAGCTGCTCATTGTCTGAGCGTGTAAAATATGCACTGCTAGTTCAAGTTTCAGGTTTTGGTAACACATCTGACTCTGGTGTTAGCAACATCTTGACATTTCCTGGCAAATTGTCCCAGATATCAGAATTTTTTTTGCAGTCATTTAAATATTATTTAATAGGTGCTATTTCCAATGATAGTGTAATAATTTAGAAACAAAGGCCTTGGACTTTCAATGGGACTTATGTATTTTGTTTTACTTCAGACATAGTTAAAAATCTTATTTATATCACTATTTAAGGTGTTGAATACAGGTATAAACTTTAGTGGGACATATATTATAAACTCACAGCCATTTAATTGCACACTTAGTCTTTGACTGAGATGGGTTGAATGAGGACACAGTGGTTGAGCCTGTGGGCTGTCCAGTGTGGGTGTGGATGGTGAGGTGATGGAGAAGGGGCTTGGTTAGGCTTGGGGAGGGGCTGTCACCAACCTGGGCTGCTGCAGCCTACTCAGGAGGGTGTGTGGGGTCAGGGCTCTGGCAAGATGGAATCCTGTCCTGGCTTGGAAGAGTTTCAGACCAGGAGAGACAGAGAGAATGCCAGGAAGGAAAGTGGGTTAAGATTTCCCAAGGGAAATTTGCACCCTAATAAAAAGTTGTAGCTGCAGAGACTGAAATCCTTTAAGGTGCAGATACGAACAGCTCTTCCTTGAAGAGAAGCTCTGCTGGCTCAGGTTCTGTCCTAGCCATGGCAAAGTTTGGGAAAAGCCAAACACACCCCCCGTAGTTCTGATCGTGTCTGTATTCTTTCAGCACAGGGGAAAGGCTATGTCTGCCTTGGCTCAGAAAGAAAAGACACTTTTGATCTTTGTTAGTAACTCTGAGGTATGCTGTAATGAGAACAACGGCTGCTCATTTCAGGGGATCAAAGCAATTTCCAGTGTGATGAAAAATTATCTATGCTGCACCAACAAATCACTCATTGGGGAATAATCTTCCATTACAACAGGATTTTGAGTACTGCTGCCTGTGCTGGTATATCCATAATCTAATTCAGAGACTCATCTGAAGGGCTCTGACAGGCCACTGAGCAAGTTCTAATTTGCAAATTTGCAAACTGGTAACTGGGAGGTGGTTTGCTAACACCATCAGCCTCATGTCCTGTTACTGAATTTAATTGATAAGGATCTTTAGATAAGGACCCTCATCCTGCTGATTTCCAGATGTGGATTTTTGGAAACAAAACCCTATCAGCTTCTGTCTTCCAGAAATTTTATACTACCTTAGAAACTGTCTTTGAGAGAATGGAATGGTAATGTTGTGCTTTGCCAACTGGTTCCTTCTCTATGAACTCAAAAACAAGAGAGATAAAGAAGTGCAGAGGTAAAATGTTTTTGGCAGCTGATTCTGTAACTTTCATGTTCAATTGCATTGGCATGAAAGACAGAGGGCACGTGTGAGAGCTGTCCAAATTAGCTGTCCCCAGTATATTTTTAAGTGTCTATAGATTGAATACAGGATGCTTTTGTCATGTGCAGTTATACTTGAAGTGTTCCATAGCTACATTTATTTTTCATAGGTTTTGCCAAAATATCTTATGTAACACGTTGTGGACATACAGCTCATATTAATTTGAGTGTGATTGACATGTTATTAATGGTCCTGTAATTCAGCTACTTGCAATTTTCTGTTTCCCTTTTCCTGCTTAAAAAAATAGTGGTGACCTTTTGCTGTTCAGAAGTACATCACTGAATTACCCCTGTTGCCAGAGGCTGCAGGAGCTCCAAGCTCCATGTCAGGCTGCATGAATCCACCAGGGGCAGTGACCGCCTGCCAGCACCGAGTCTTTGTGTTGCTTTGAAGTACTTTGATTAACACCACAGTTTGGAAATCCCTGCCTCATTCTCCCTTGGGCAGTCTCATATTAATAATTGCTTGTTGTCAAGGTAACTTACCAGCTATTGTTGGTTAATTATTTATTTAATGACTTTGAAGAAGAATAAGCTAATCTCTGTCAACCTCTAGCTGTAGTGTTTTCTAGGGGAGAATTTAGCACTCTTAACAAGCTAGTGAAGAAAGAAACATTTACGTCATGGATTATTAACTTTGTTCTGACTAAATTAATGAAAATCTTTTTGGAACGATTTTGTTCTCTGTGTCTTTAGTACCATATCCTGGAAGGTTGTTTTTCAGTGGGTGATCGTCCCGGTTTGGCATTCTGACAAGCCTTTTAAAGATCAGGCTGTTCTGCAAGCTCATCCAAAAACTCATCTGTTCTGAATGCTTTGTGGAAATCCAATCTTATTCCATCAACCCACTTGTCAAAATTTTGCTCATGCCCTTATTTCTTGCACATTTAATATACTCATCTGGGTTTCTGCTTCAAGTGGAGAAAAAGCTTTATAAAGTTTCCTGTCTTGATCTTTTTATTTGACTTCAGAGAACTGCATTTCTCACTGTCTTATTCTTCAGGTAGGATTTTTTGTGTACATCTTTTACTTTTGCTAAACAGAAAAGACACAGTTTAGGACTTGCTTTCCTCCATTGGCCTTTGGTGTCCTGTGGTTTGAGCCAACAGTGTTGTCAGTATTGCCTCATCTGGAGAGAAAGCACTGAAACACTTCAGGATGTATAGTTCCAGCCAGGCCTAATATGTATCCTCACATGGCACTTGAATAGTACATAGTGGTCTAGTTGCTATTAAACTTTATAGATTATTTCAGGAATGTTCTTACAGACTCAATTTGAAAATCTTTTGCTGTCTAATTTGCTCCTTTCCAAAATATTTCTCTTGAAGTATTAGTTTTGATGGCACTCTACAAACTCGATTTTTGGTGAAGGTATTTTTTTTCTTTCATCAGTTTAGTCACAATGCATTCATAAATTCAAAATCAGATTTTTTTTAAGAAAGATTTCTCTTTAGAAATGTAATTCACATTAGTTTTTTTTTTTGCCCTTGCTTACTGTTTATGTAGTTGATGAGTTCAATCCACGTAAGATTCTAAAGCTTTTAAAATATATTACAGGGACACAGTGTATCTGAAATCATTTAGCATGATCCAAAGTACATAGTACGATTGAAAAGGCAAAAAGAAAACTCCAGTATACTGTGTCACAAAATTAATGATGTTATTCCTGACTGAGAGTTCAGCCTCTCTACTGAAGAACTATTCCTGGCATTGCTTGGACATATTTGAGGAGACATTGAGAAGTGTGGGAGGATATTCATTGAAAGATCTGATCTTCTCCTTGAAAAAGAATTTCATTCCTCAGTGATGTGTCCATCAGATATCTACGTAGGCATCTCTTAGCAGTTGCTCCTTCAAAGCTGGGTTTTTATTTCTGATCTATTTTCTGTCCAAGAGTCACTGCAATATAACTACTGTAAGTAAAGTTATTTTTTAGGATGTGTTTGAGTGCCTAAACTTAAGGGCCTGATCCTGCAGTTTTGTCCAACTAAATGGCTTTATTCTCATTTGGCTTGTTAACATTGCTACTATTACACAACTGTAGTGTGCTACTGAGGGGCAGTAAATATTGATTAAACCTAAAAAAGCATTCACTTTCTCCCATAAAGGATTGATGAGCCACATTTTTCCTTTTCTTTCAATGCAAACCTTCATTTGCTAGTCTCTTTAGCAAAGTTTAATTTGGATTTTTGGCCAGATGTTCAGTCACAGTGAAATTGTTTCTGAGTACAATGTGAATGTAAAGTATCCTTGAACTGACTTTACTGCCCATTGCCCAGCACAAATCTCTCCCTGAAGCCCAATGACGTGTGTTTTCTGGAAGGTGTGTTATCAGAGGAGTTCATTAAAAACCCCAAAGCACTGTGGGTGTCCTGTGGCCATGGAGGATTTTGTGATCACACTGGAGGTTAAAACCCCAGGTAGGCTCTGCAATGATCTTTTCCTCTCTGCCTCTTTTGACTGCTGAATTTCTCAATTTACATAATTATTTCATTGAATTTTTGTTCGCTGCTCAATCAGGAAGCAGACAATAGTGGCTCAAAGAAAGCATCAGTACCTCAATTTTTCATGTGTTATCACCTCTGAAACCTAATTTGTACCTATATTTATTTATAAATGAGGTAGGATAAAATTATAATCTTTTACGCTGCTTTGCAATTCCAGCATTTACCTCTTGTCCTTCTGTTTGACTCTTGGTTATGTTCAGTTCTCTTTATCAAGGCACTCCTACTAGACTTTCCTTGCATAGTTAGTGTTAGCTGTGCCAAATTCCTGAGATGTTTAGTGAGTGAAGCCAATGCCTCCAGCTAACAAACTTGAGCATTACAGGGTAATCCAGGCCTTGTGTTATTGCTGACGCATTGTTACAAAACATACTGGCAAAGAAAACACTCATAATGATAAACGCCCACAATAAATAGCTGAAGGACAGTGAGCATTCAGAGACTAGAACCTGTAAAAAGGAAAGAGTATTGGGATATGTGTAACTGTGTAAAAATAGGAGAAAATTTAAAAGGAAAGAAGAGCTGCTTATCAATTAAAAAATTAAAAAGAGATTCTGAGAGTGCAGTCTTTCAAAGAAGTCTTTGGAAAGCTCATTGAGATATTTAAAAGTAGAATGGACAAAACACTAAGTAACACAGTAGTTAGATGCCTTACTGACAGAAAGCTTGAATAAATATAAGTGCTAAGATGCACTCTGTCATTAGAGACACAAATGTGCAACTGCACAGGGCAGTACTTGAGCTGTGGAAGTTGACACACAGGTTTAGGGCATGCTGGGGTGTGCATAGCAGTCACCATGATCTCCCTCCTCAGGCAGCAGGCATTTCTGGAAGGCTGCACTTGCTCTGAACTCCTCTTCCATCTGCGTCATCCTTGGAGCTGACTGCTGTGGCCACTCACAGAGCAGTTTTGGCAGCAGTAGGGTACAGATGCCCAGCTTGGGAATGAGTTTTTGAAGTAGTGGCATCTCAGTGTCAGCTTGCCTTCCAGCTCAGCTCTGGCTGGATTCCTGGCTCTGCTGGCCACTCAGGAGTTGGGGTCAGCCTTTGTGGCTTGCTGGCCTTCTCAGAAGAGCACTTGTCTGTGATTAGTCCCTCTGAAGGAGCTAAGAGCTTTCTTCATACATAACTTTGAAAGTAAAATCATTCTGGAAACTCTCATGAAATTCACATAAAAACTTCTATGAAATGACATTTAATACTGTGATAGATTTCCATTCTTGAAAATTTCTGCTGGCTCTACTAGTGTATGGTGGATTTATTTCTTCAGTGCAAAAAAGAGCTTCATAAAGTATGGAATCATTTCCAGAAGATAAACCAGAACATGCCTAAAATTATTCATGTACAGGATATATTCTTTAACATATTGGTGAAGCAGTCACCATCATTCTTACAGCAGATCAAAAACCATTTCAATACCTCCAGCTCTTACACTGTCAGCAATGGAGAGAAAGAAGAACTAAAAATTACTGTCATTTTCTCCAAACATGACCAAAATCAAGTACTTTGTTCTAGTCTAGGAATTTTTATTCTATTAAGGGAAATCACTTCAGAAAGACATGTCCTTTCTTCCTGTGTTCCCCTATGAATATCCTAATAAGGGAATTAAAAAATGCTCCTGAGCTTTGAAAACCCAAAGTAGCCAAGTATGTTGCCTTGTTTCACTTCTCTCTTGCTTTGCTACCAATTCTGAATGCTACCCGAAGATTAATTTTTAAAATTAACTATTTTCTCATGCCTCTGACAGTACTGGTGGAATCAGAGTACAGCTGAACCCTTGGGTATCTCAAAAATTCCCTTTCAGTGGTCAAATCCATACTCACAGGGAACTTGAAAGTTCACTGAAAATTAAAGTATGTCTGCAGGTGCAGTAACAAGGGCATACAGGCCATGTCTGCTGAATCCTTTTTCTTTTCACAGCATATTCTGGAGGTTACAGGAAACTCATATTGCAAATATGATTTATGACATATGCAGATATTTGGCTGTATTTGAATGTAATAAAGAAAATTATTAGAGCCCTGAATTTACTGTGAGATCAGGCCAGAATGCTTGTGGTTTTGGTTTTTTTTTTTACTATTAGAGATCCAGCCTTAATTGTGGAAATTTTGATGCTGTTTTTTCCTAGCTTGCATATTTTCTGTTCTAAAATAGAAGTGTTGATTGTGTGAGTAAGATGCAACTTACTCTTCCATAGATATTGCCTCTTCAGTGAGTAATGAGTAAAATGTAGTTATGCATGCATGTCATTTTCATTGGAGTAAATAGAGTATGATTATATGATGGAAGGAATTTTGCTGATTAAAAAGCATAATTTACTCATATTTGGGATATGAGGCTTTCAGCAGAAGAGAACCAGAGTGACAAAATAGCAGTGGATAATACTACAGAACATGCAGAATTCTTTCCATGGCAAAAAAAGTACTCTGGTGTATTCTCTGCAGCATTTTCTTCTGCCTTGGTACAGATCTCCTGATGTAGAATAAGGATAAATGTAGTGGAGACTCCTCTTGTGCAGACCCCAGCTTGCTATCTCTCAGTTCATAGCATTCTTTCAAAAGAAATTAATGGAACAGTAGTGATGCAAAGTCCATTAAAGATCTAGCTGAACACTGAGGATTGGGTTGGTAAACACAGAATTGTTTTGTTTTGCTCTGCAGCAGGAGGTAATTTGAGTTGGGTGCCAGGTTGTGCAGGCTGAGATCCTCAGTACAACTCTCCCAAGCTTTGTCAGTCACATGTGCAGAGCTTTGGTGTCTTCTCCAAGCACATGCAAAGCAGAAAGCAGTGTACCCAAGTGCATCCTGTATTTTGCCTTGGAGCTCTCTGCTAGCAAACCAAGCGCTGTTTTTGGGAATGAGGCTGCAGTTTTCCAGAACTGCAAAAGAACAGTGCCAAACGGAGAACATACAAGGCATTTCTGATCTGTGGGTGTTCCAAGGCAGCAGACAATTTGTTGTCAGTTCAAAGTGAGTCTGCAAAACCAAATTCAATTGGGAGCAAAGAGGATTGTGAAGACTTAAAATAAATGGCATTTTTCCTTATGTATTTAAAACTTATTTCTAAGAAATTGGATTTTGTGGTTTGGGGTGGTGTATCTTGTGGGATTTGAGATTTGTTTGGGTTTTTTTTTCTGTGAAGAGTTGCTTAACCCAGAAGAAAAGTGCCCTCCTGAATAATAGGGATTTGCTTGGTTGTTTTATTTGAAAGTTGTTTGGAAATACCTACAGAATAGGGAAACAGATGCAATTGAACTGAAGAAACTTAGTTGCTGGGACTCCTATCAACTCCTTAATTACTTTTCTTAAAACCAGAGGAAGTATTACATATAGCTACTTCAGGAAATATTCTAAAAAGAAAAGATTCATGTGGATAAAATAGCAAATAAAGGCAATGTGGAGTGCTTGTTCAGCAAGGCTGGAAATAAAGGAAGGGGAAAAAAATGGCAATGCCAGATGAGAGAGATTCTCCCTGATAGTATCTCTTAGGCTTTGCATTGTTTTCATGTTAAGATCCCTTTTTATGCTCAGTCACTTAAATAAGTGTGTATTGCAATATCTTTTTTTTCTTTGTGTTTTGATTCTTTCAAAATTAATTTTTGCTTAGATATCTTCTGTTCAGATTTACTTATACTGGAAGATATTTCAAAGTGCCTAGGTTTTCAATTTCCATCAAACTCCAGATTATGGAACATGAAACATTTTGTTTCTGAAGATTAGCATCTTACAGACATCAGAAGTTTACTTGCACCCAGTGATTCAACAGTAATAAATGTTTAAGCTTTCATAGTGTCACTTTTATTGGGACACCTAAAGTGTCATATTTATAAGAAGTATGCAGCTGAATTAACTTCCACCTGCAACTCTTTACTGGTCTCTAGGCATTACTTTCTAAGGTGGACTAGAAAATCCAGGAGATAAATGGCAAAGTAATGATTATTATGATTAAAGCCTATAGGTAGAAGAAATATTATTACTATTATTATTAGCGTTAGTGTTGTCTCAGCCAACTTCCTCTACTAAAGTTTTACCATCTGAGCTGGATACCACTGTCTGTCAAAAGATCTAATCATGTATTGCTTGGTTTGAAAAATTAAATACGTAGCTCAGTGTTACTAGTGTGGTATTCTGCTCTTTCTGGAGTCTTTGTCATCAATTGCTTATTTCTGCTTCTCTCATGTGAATTGAAGACTAAGAAGGCTAAATTCAGTAGCTCCAGAGAAAGAAGCACATAACCAATCTCATGCATATTTGGTGGAAAGAGATGCTAAGACCAAAATAATACTGTCATTTCTCTTCCTTCTATTCTAAAGAGTTGTGTGTGTATTGGATTTTGCTGTTCCAGAAATTACTAGTTACTCAATGAATAAAACCCCCAAGAACTTAATTCCATCCTGTCTTTCCCTCCTTGCTGAAAGGGCTGAAAAAGTAGCAATACTTGTCTCTCGTTGATAGATAGCTGTACTCCCTCTGTAGTTTGAGTTTATATGTGGAGTGTGATGTCTCTTTACAGCACTGCATTGCAGTAACGCTCAGGCGGTGCCCGTGTGCCAGAATCCCTTGGACAGAGGGACTCAGGAGCACAGACATTTGTCTCAAATGCTTTGGTGTTGAACATGTCAAACATACCCAGCTTTTAGTTCTTACTTATGCCTTCTTTTGTTTTCTCTGCTGGTTTTTATAATTTCTTTGGAAGCTGCTCGCATAAAAAAAAGAAGCTCATTCTTATTATTGTTTGCAGGTTTCCAACCTGTACCTGTATGACAGTGTGCTCATGCTGGCCAATGCTTTCCACAGAAAACTGGAGGACAGGAAATGGCACAGCATGGCAAGTCTGAACTGCATGAGGAAATCCACCAAACCCTGGAATGGAGGAAGATCCATGCTAGAGACTATTAAGAAGGTGAGAAAAGACAAACCACCATTTTGTGAGCAATTGAATGAGTTGCTTCATGTCCATTTGAGCATTTGAAGGTTTTAACTTGCATTTAACTTGTCTTTGATGTATTACAAGCAAGTGATCTACAACAACCAAGGACAATCTACAGCTATTAAACAAGCAAATGATTTATGATAAACAAGTTACACACAGTGCAGTGTGGGTCCAGTGGTGTGTGTTCTGCTTCTGTTCTCTAGCTGCCTCCTGTGCAGGAAGTAGGATCGGGAGTAGTCATGGGCACTGATTCATGCATTTTTGCAAAAGGATAACTTAAGGGGCTTGAAGTGGGCAGGAGGGAAAACCAATGAGGAGGTTTAAGAATTATGTTCTATTGTTGACAGCTCAGATAGCTTTGTAAGTTAGCTGAGAATTAGTAAGGATCTTCTTGTGTACTGTATCCAGAGCAAAGCAAGAAGGATCTGATTTGGCTAAGGTGTCACTAACAGTTGCACTGTCTTGCACAATGCTGAAATACTCAAATGTGGACAGACCTGTGGCTTTACAGACACATGGCAACTTCTTGTATAAAAGTTACTTGATCACAAGTAATAGTAGAAAAAACCATAATATTTTACTTTTGCAGTTGTTCAGAAGAACAACTTTTTGTTCTAACTTTTGCAGTTGTTCAGAAGAAACTCCCTGTTCCCAAATATATGTTGATTAAATAATTTTTCTTCTGTAAAATGATGCAATTTGATCATTCTGACAAGTCCTAATGATGCTATCCTTTGTTGCTAAATTAATTTGAACTTCGATGTCGCTTCAAGCTTTGCGACGAAGCCAGAATCAAACTCTGTGATAGTTTCAGAGTTGCAATTTTGTCTTTCCTTCATGCATCTCTAGGGAGCACAGCAGGTATCCCTGTTGTTTTGGGCTTGGAGTTCATGCCTTGGTACTTAAGCAAGAACTGAGCCTGCTGCCCTCAGTTACACTGGGAGAGCTGTTGTCTCACAGTCCACTAAGGCCCTTCTCTTTTTCTTTGGGGTCTGTTTCTGTGGACAGTAGTGACCTGATGGCCATAAACACTGGCTGTGTCAGTGCTAAAGTATTTTTCTCAAAAAAAATGAAAAACTGAAATCTTTTGTCTAGTGCTGGGTTTGAGCTACTGAAGAACATGCAAGGGCCACATTTAAGTTCACTGTAAACATGATTTTAACATGTTTGGCACACATTTTATGCAGAGGAGTGTTTATGAAGGCAAATGTCTTCTGAAATTTCTCAAACTTACTTCCTTAGGGCCATATAACTGGGCTGACTGGTGTTATGGAGTTCAGAGAAGATGGAGCCAACCCCTATGTCCAATTTGAAATACTGGGCACCAGCTACAGCGAAACATTCGGCAAAGACGTGCGGAGGGTAAAGATATGCTGCTTCCTTTTCTCTTTTGTTTTCCTCTGAATAATATACATCCTGCCTCACAGGAGAAAATGTTATTCTTCAAGAGTGAATTAGTGCTATGCTGCAGAAGACATTTACTCTTATGAGAAATATTTTCTAATTTATTACACACTTAAATCTTGAAAACTGGTTTTATATTGGTAGGCAGGAATCCTGCAAGATATTTCTTGTGTGCAGTAACGATGCAATGCCATGAGCATCCTGTGAATATTATAGTGAAGACTGCACAACTTAGCTTATGTATTTTATTGTTAATTAAGATAGAATTGCTGTAATAGAAATATGAAAGATACAACACAATTGGCACTTGTCTTACTAAGGAAGACAGCTGAGTTTACAAATTACCTAAACACACTAGGATGTTTTAAGTGTAGCTGCTGCAAGAATTTGAAATAAATAAAAAATTCTGGAGAGGAAAATTCCAAAATGAAACATGCTCTGTCATGAAAAGTAAAGATTGATCTATTGGTGGTAGCTGGTGGAACAAAGACTGCCAAGGACTAGAAGTCAGTTAAAGTGGTTCCATGGCATTGAAATAAATTGTTGTGTTCTATGAAGGCTACCTTTAACACACTCAGGCAGGGGGGATGCTCCAAAAATATATGAAACTCTCAGTTGAACAGTTAGGTTCTGATTGGAACCCATGCTGTAAGTAGTTTCTAAACTGCTCAGATGTTTGAAATAAAGACAATACCATGGTATGATCAATGGGTCCTACATTAAACAGAGCTGACCAAAGAGGATTTCACAAATAATTAAAATATATGTGATTTCTTATTTTCATTTGGCCATTGGTTTCTGTGATTTGCTTTGATTTGTCTGAATTACAGAAGTGTAAGTGGAAAAACAAGCAATTTTTGTTTACATAATCATCTTTATCAGCTAAACATGAGATTCCTTCAGAGTCTAATTTGGCACAAGGATTCTGGACATGGAGCCAAAGTTGTGCAATATCTATTAGAAATTCAACAGAAGGGAGACAAGTATTTGAAATGCATAAAGTTGCAGGAGATATAATTGAAAATTTTCTGCTGCCAAAAATACGCCTCTGAACACTTCAGTTTGGCTCTTATATTGTGGTGACCAGAAAAGGCTATTTCTCAGTCCACTTTCATTTCTAGAAGATTGAAAACAAGGAAGTCTTAAGTTAATCACTGTGCGAATTATAAAAGATTATCTTATTGTCTTAAATTTGGAAAAAGTGTTGCCTATTTAATAAAAAAAAAGGTTCGTTTAGGGGTTGTAGGAATCAATCATGGCTCTTAGAAGTATGCTCCTCACTTTACGCACAAGTCTGCAAAACAAAAGTATCTGGTGCTGTGTGAGATGCTGTGGACTATCCCACTGTTTGCAGCTGCCGGTCCAGAAAAGCCTGAGTGTCCTGTCAGTGCTGTGTTATCCCTAGCACATGGATGCTATGGGACATTCCCTAGCACTTGGATACCATAGGGTGTTTAAATTTGGTCCCATTTTGTTACAGAACTCCCAAGTGGCTTTGCTTAAGTCACATAATTGCTTGATGCTTCAATGTTTACCTTCCAGTAAAATTGGCATGAACACCACAGAGCACAGGTTTGAGCCTTACTGGCAAACTGGGATGTGTGAGTATACACTATTAGGTGTTTCCTAATGTGCATTTCAAATATGCTACCACAGATACAAATGCTCTCACTTTGGTGTGTGCAGCACACTGACCAAATTGACACATAATCCAAAGGTGTGAGGTGGAAATAACTAAGATATCATTCAAAAGCAACCACAGGGCAAAGAAAAAGGTAAAATGACTAAATAGGAAAATTACTAAAATGGCTGATCTCGTATAGTGCTGATTACTTTTGATCCCTAGTGTGCTACTTTGAGGTTGTGCTGCTAGGTGGTTAATATAGGCAGGCTTAACTCTTTGGGTGTTAAATTCAGAACACTATTGAGTTCCCAAAAATTGAAAGGGAGGATAATTCTAAATGGGTAAAAAGCTAATGGCTGTGGAATACTGCTCTGAGCTAAAATAAAGTTCTGGAAATTATCCTTTCAGTCTAATATATAGTGAGAGTAAAAGTCAGCAATATGCTACGGAGGTTTGGAGAAGTACTTGGAAGAGATGATCCCTCTTAGAGCAAAATTACCATGGAACTACTGGAGTTCAATTATTTGGGCAGCTTGACTTTTTATTATTGCAGCAAAAATATGTTACAGCTTAGAAGTACTTTTAAAGGCTCAGAAAGTCATACGTGTCTTTTTCACATTACTTGGGTGGGAGACCAGTTCTGATTTATTGTCAGCTGCTTCCATTTTAGCCTTTGGTCAGGTTTAGCTGTGGAGGCATGTATTTTGGGTAGAAAACAGAGTCCTTTCTGTATGGTTTTATTTGTGTATGGAAAGCATCTGTAGTTATTCATCCCTGTCCAGACCCTACAAGAAATCTTTGCACTTAGGATCAGTGAGAGGATAGGGCAAGAGACTGTAATGTTGAGTGTTGAACCTTAGAGGGAATCCAGTCAAAAGCTTTAGATTGGACTTTTAATGCTGAGCATCCCTTACGAAGTTTCGTGGGGATCATTTCCACCAGAAAGATTCCTGGGAGGATGTCCAAGTCAGTTATTCAGATCTACAGGAATTTTCAGAGCTATTTTGCAGAGGCATCTTGACTCTCCTGATGTCCTGAGATCTGGTCTTTCTGCAGACCATTTTTGCTTCTGCTAGCTGTGATTTAGTTATGATTGCACCTAAATATATATATTTCATTGCTCAGTGTAGCTTCTTTATTCCACAAGTCACTTTGCCTTCTATCTTACTCAAGTCTAAAACCATGTGGTTTTGGTAAAGGCTGACAGAGGCTTTTGTGTATTTTGTGTGATACCATTTCCTTTGGGTATACTTAAGTGAAAGGGAAACTTCAGAAAATGCTCTAATTTCTTTGGTTTAAACATAAAAGAACAGGGTATGTCCATTAAGGTATATCACCTTGTTTTACAAAAGGCTCAGGCAATTGCTTTCTATTCACTGTGTGCATGTGGAAGTTTAGAAAGTGTCGTGTATTCAGGCTTAAAATAGAGATTTGTGAGGTGGCTTCTTGGGGCATTTGAAAGTTGAAGATTGCTAGAGAAACTGAAAAGGCTTAAATGCCTACTGCTTGATGATTCCCACTATGATTTACATTCCTGATATCTATAAATACCTTCAGAAATAGCAACCAGAATATCTGTATATTTTAAAAAAGGAAGAAAAATAAGTGGATGTAAAGTGATAAGGGAACAGAATAGATCAAAAAGGAAAAAGCAAAAATAAAGCTCATGTCCTACTTTCACAGTCCATTGGTCATAGAAGGAGAAAGAAAGGCAGGTCTACATTAATTCACTCCTTAGAGACCATCTGTATCATTAGCTCTTATTAATGAAAGCCTTGATGGAATTTTCAGAACATCTGGGCTGCTTCATACTTCTTATGTTCCTGCACTTGGGTAGATTCTACACAATATACGATCTGGATGATCCAGCTGTGCAGGCAGAGCTAAGGGAGTTGGAACTCCAGGGTGGCTTTCCAACAAGTCACCACATCACTGGGAGCTCTTGAAGTGTAAACCTATTTATTCTTGTTGGACTATGTGTGCAGAGAGCAGCATAACGGCTAACACACCTTGCAGGGATGTGATTAGGCTAAGTTAGATGATGCCTATAAGGAGCTTTATGATAATCTTCATCTTCCTCTTTGGCAGGAAGATTTTCTGTAAGTGTGAAATGATGTGAGTATTCCGTTTACTTTACGACAGGGAACATATTTTTTCTAGAGCAATCTGCATTTCTTCCCCAAGCTGGCTGTAATGAAAGCAGAATTAATGGTTTGCACATATTTTGTATTTCATAAGAAGCATTCTGTTCAAAATTATAATGTTTATGATTTGTTATTCATTTCTGTCAGTTGGTATGTTTTATTTTTTAAAAAAAATTAGGTTTTCTTGAAATATCATCAGCTTTGTAAACAGTTACAGTTGTTTCCTACAGCACTTCTGAGGCAGACTGCAGAAGTCACTGTAAGTAGTTTTTGTGATATGTTTCACAGCTGTTGAAACCACATTTTTGAATTCTGATACCATGGTTTAGTTGGGATTGTTACTTTTAGACAAAATCTCATTATTATCATGATGACAAATCCTATGCTTGTTATTCATTGCAAAAACAAATGGTATTTTCAGACTTCTGCAGTATCAAGTGCTTTCACCTACAAGAATATTGCCAAATCCCATCTTATGCTGCTAAAAGTTATATTTACACCAAAAGAATTATGTGATTCCTACTGTAGTTGAATCAGTTTTACTTACATGGAAAAATACATAACTTAATCATCTGGGTTTAGCTGTAAAACAGATTCCTGCCTCCTGTTTGCGCACTCCATAAACAGACACTTGGGTGCAGTATTTCAGTTTTACTGTCTGGCCAAGGTATCTTTCAGCAGAAGTGTAAGACTCAACTTATGGCTACTTTTGATCACTGAAATCCCTCTGTTACTTTGCAAAGGGCAGAGTCCATAGTCCTCTCCCTCTTCATAGAATGCAATTTCCACATATTTGAATTTGGTTAAACTTTCTCTTTCTGCTTGAGTTGGTTGAGTGTTGTGGTGCAATAATTTGGAAAAAGAGCATTGTTATTCATCCTATCGATGAATTGTGCATTGTGTCAAACTGAAGAAACAACTGAAGTATTTAACTCAATATAATAAACCCCTTCAATTTTTATTTCTGGTTTCCTGTGCATATGTGAGGAATAAAAATAAATGCGTTCCTTGCATATTCCGTAAGTTGAATTATTAATGGTGAAAAATACAGCTAAATGTATAGGAAATGTCTGTGATCAATTTTTAACTAATAGAAGAAAACTAAAGAAGAAACATAATAACCTTGAGCATTTTGGTTTGTTTTTTTCCTGAAATGAAATGGGGTCACTGCTTGCCCAACTTCTGCAAATTGGGCTTTTCTTTCTAGATGAAATATAGTTAATGTTGTGTATGCATTCATTGTAAAATTCGAGCTCAATTATTTCACTGAAGAGCGGGTAGCAATTTTGAAAATGTATTTTTTGTTGCAGCTATGTGATACTTAGTTGTTTTAAAGTTTTTTTAAATTCTAAACTATGTTTTTTTGAAAAGCATTGCCAATGGGACCTATGCTTGTGGATAAACTGTTACTTGTATTTGCAAATTGTGCCAGTGTCAACACTGAGTAAAAGGGATGTCTTGAAAATATGAGTTGGAATTTCTCCAAGCATGAGATCATGCTGATCTTCCCCTTTGGAAAACTGTTGATATGACATTTTCACAGTGTGAAGCTCGAAGGTAGATTTTAAAAAGCAGCCATATCTGAGGCAAGAGTGGGGCCAGCAATTGGTGCTGCAGAAGTTTCCACAGCCACCTGCACCACTACCTGTATGTTTAGAAATTCTGTTTCATTTCTAAGTCACATATTATATCATACCCACCAGGTTATAATGAATTGTGGGTATAACATTCTCCTTTTTTCACCCATATGCAGTAGTGCATAAAATTGGGATAATAGGAGTGCTAAAATCAGCCTTGTAAAATCAGTTGTATCTTTAATTATGGAGTTTTCACCAAAGCTCCTGTAATTTACGGATGAATCCTAGGGGGGTATTCAGAGTAGGATGACAAGAAAAGCCCCTTTCTGTACCTCAGCTGCTGAAGAATCTGTGCTGAAGTGTGGACACTGTGAAAAACCATGTTTCCATACAACAGCAGGTCAGGATTTACTTAGCTTGACAAAGAAAAGAAGTCTTTGAAAAAGAAATACACAAATTCTTTTTACCTTTTTGGAAATGGAAAAATGGAGATTATTTACAATTTTTCTTTTTCACAATATCAATCTTTAACAAAAACAATAAGCTCACTACTCCAGAAATGAGGAACAATGTCTTTTTTAATTTCATGCCCTGAGAAATATATTTGATCCATGGTTGTTTAAAATTCACACCTATTCCAGAACTTTCTGTTGAATGACAGAATAACTTTTTTTAATATGTCTGTTTAGCAAAACTGTTTTGAAACAAAAAAATAATACTGCTAATGATAATAATAATGCTGAAATACTCATATTGTAGCTGTCAGATGGAATAGATGTCATCTTGGCTTTTATAAGGACATAAAATAAGGAGATCGAACATCTCTTCATTTACAGCATGATCTCAGTGTCAGGGACAGTTGCAAGGACTGTATATTGAGGGAGACCATGCACAGTGTCTTCTCTGCAGTATTTGAAAAATGTTTTTAATTCTTCTAATGCTTGCTGCCTTGTATCTTTTGATAAACTGCAAATACATGTAGGCCAAGCATAATTTATGAAGTAATTTATTTCAGCAATAATATTAAAATCCAGGGTGACTCTGGTGCCTGCCTGTGTATATTGCTCTGATATATTCAATATGTCCAAAAGTGGATCTTTAAATATAGGTAGTTAATCTATTTGGTCATACTTCCATTGTAGTTAAGAAAAATGAAAGAAGTTTATGGTTTCTCTTTAGTCTTATTAAAATAAACAGCACAAATAGAAGTTAATGAAATTATCTAAATTTCCCTTTCTGTTTGTATTTTTATTTCTGCCATTTCATGCCAGATTACATTACTGTATATGAGTAAATACTTTCTCATGCAGATTTTCAAAAGACAGGTTTAATGAAAAGATTTCTTTGTGATCAGCCCAGATGTGGGACATGAGGAACTTCTGTGGCAAGAACTATCTGTCAAGTGGCAAGAACTATCTGGCTTCCTTTGACCTGGTTCCTTAATTTCATTATGCTTAAAAAAAGAATAATCCTAATTCCTGAATTTACCTTTATGGAAAGATACTTTCAAAAGGGCATCAGAGTCCTGATTAAACTTCTTTCTCTTTACTGACTAATTCACTGCAATTACAATATTTGGCAGAAATTGCCTGCTGCTATTCCAGTTCCTCACAGAACTGCCTTTAAAGTGAGGACTTCCTGTTTCCAAACTACACAGGAAACACTGAGTCTTACCTTAAAATGGTACAATCTATAATCAATGTGAGCCTCTGTTTGGGAAAGAATTCCAAAATATGCCTGGTCTAGTACCACAATATGCCTTGCAGTGGGAGTGGATGAGTTTATGTATTTGGGTAAAGTACACAAATGACATGTAATAAAACTTGTAAAAAAAAATGATTTGAAAAATCATTTTACTGGAATGAAGATAGGCTTATGTAACAACTGAAATAGAATATTCTTTCTGAACATGGCACAGTATGTCTGTACTTTTAATATGTTAATGAGTGTGATGAACAAACATCTACTTAACTGAAAACAGTATCTTTCCTATGAAAAGGCAAATTGCAGTCTCAAACAGACTTTACTAATGAGGCCTGAAGAACTTGAGAATATTGGACTTTGTTGGAAAGCAGATGAAATGAGAAATAAAGGAAAAACAACAAATAATCCAGGGATTCTCTTGCGCGAGGGCGTATTTGGCCCAAATGTCCGGCTAGCTGAAGCTGTGGATGGAGGTGGCCGACACCCCCGGCGCATGCAAAGCCAGCCCCCTTTGGCGTCTCAGGCCTCAGGCTGGGCTGGATGCGCGGAGCGGACGGAAGCGCAGAGGAACGAAAGACGAGGTGACCACAGGCTGGGGGCTAACTCCGATTTATTGATCGTCCGATGGCAGGGGCAGGAAGGGAGGGCGCCAACCAGCGTGAGGCCGGGAGTGGAGGGAGAGGTGCAGTTTTAAAACGAAGGGGTGGAGAGAGGAGGGGAGCCCAACTAGCCAATCCGGGAAGGATACAAACATAACTGACATAAGTAACCAACCAATCAATACAACATAAAGGAGGAGCCCCGGGACCGCAGCCAACCACAACCCCCAGAGAGGAGAAGATTCTGGAAATCTGGGAGGAGTGGGGGGTGATTGACTGGGCCCAGGGAGGAGGAAAAACTTACATATAAGGCGTACAGGGGAGGGGAGATTATATAACAAAGGGAGATTGGCAGTTGAGGGGGAAGGGGGTTACCATGGAAATCAACTGTAGGTAGGCAGTGGCGGGAAAACCAGGGGAGGGAGGAACCATTTTGCAGAAACTAGGGGGAGAATACATAAAATAGGGGAATAATTGGGGAAACTTAACAACACACCACAACATCTCCCCATTTCTTAACAAATAAAATGAAAGAACGCAAAAGTCCATATAAACTTAAACTTCAAGGACCCGCGGCTGGTCCGGCCAGTCTTCGTCTTCTTCGAGCTGGGGCTCGTCCGCCCATAGATGTTCGACGGGCGGCACGGTCGACCCCTCCTCATCTGCGGCTTCTTCGGCCTCCGAGGAGAGGTCCCCCAGCTCGATGTGCTCTTCTTTGGGCACTGTCGCATGATTAACGCTGGGAGAAGTGGCCCTGGATATCAGTCTCTGGACCAGACCGCGGATCACCATAACGAAAACTGAAAGGACAATCAAACTCAAAACAATTTTAATAATACTTTCAATAATGGAAGTGGCCCACCCGCTCAGGCCCCAACCCTTGCCGGGGTTTGGGGCCAGCGGTGTTGCAGCGGGGGCCATTGGGGAGATGTTACTGAAATGATACAAAACAGTAAAAGTACATCGAACTCATAAGAATGGTTCCTCCCCGAAAAGCCAACTTAAATAAAACATACTGGGTGACATATCCGGGAGTGGGGGAGAACAGGAGGAGACATGAAGGAGGAGGTCCATTGGTGGAGGAGAGGCTGGAGGGGAAGGCTCTTCCTCCACGGAGGGAAGGTCTGGAGGAGCAGATGGTAGTGGATGGTTTTGCCTCCTCCGCCGCCGCCAACACGCCTGCCGGACTTGTGGCACAGTCCCTGCTTTTGTCCCCTGCTTCGGGACGAAGGGCCTTACCCACTTAGATGGAACCCACTTGGGACCTGAGGGGGTAGACACGCAAGCGTATCCCCTCCCCCAGGTCACCAAGTCGAAGGGGCCCTCCGTCCGCCAGGTCTCCGGATCCTTAACCAGAACCGGAGGCCTGACTTTAGGCTGCAGCTGCTGGTGGCTGCCGAAGTGCCGGACCACTGGAGGATTTTGGCTGTCGAAAGAGCAATTAAGGAAGTTGAGGGTATACAAAGCTCTCGACAGCCGGACGTGGGGGGTCTCCACCTTCATCGCCGGTTGTTGGCGGGACAGGGTCTTCTTAAGGCTCTGGTGGGCCCTCTCCACCATGGCTTGGCCTGTCGGGGAATAGGGGATGCCGGTCTTATGGACTATTCCCCATTGCTGCAGGAAGCTCCGCAGCTCCTTGGAAACATACGCAGGGCCATTATCAGTTTTTAGGGCCCTAGGGATGCCCAAGACAGCGAATGCCTGAAGCAGATGCTTCTGAACATCCGCTGCCTTTTCTCCTGTGTGGGCAGAAGCGTAGATGGCACCGGAGAAGGTGTCTACCGAGACGTGGACGTAACACAGCCGGCCAAAAGATGGAACATGTGTTACGTCCGTCTGCCACACCTCGCAGCTCGCCAGGCCTCGGGGATTAGCTCCCGAGACCACGGTGGGCATCTGATGTTGCTGGCATTGGGGACATGTGGCCACAATCGCCTTGGCCTGGTCCTGCGTCAGATTGAACTGCCGAACCAGGCCGGGCGCATTTTGGTGGAAGAGCTGGTGGCTGATCTTAGCCTGGCCGAACACATCTGGGAGCGGGCCCTGCGTAACGGCAGCCGCGGCCAAGGAGTCGGCACGGCGGTTGCCCTCCGCGATGAACCCGGGCAGGTCAGTGTGTGACCTCACATGCATCACATAAAATGGGTGCTCGCGGTGGGAGACCAACTCGACGAGCCTGTTTAATAATTCGAATAACCTTTTGTTGGTGACCTCTTGAAGAACTGCATGTTCTGCTCGAGACACTACACCTGCGACGTACGCAGAATCTGTAACCAGATTGAAAGGTCCAGGAAACCTCTGGAAGGCCCTGACGACTGCATCTAACTCAGCAACCTGTGGAGAGCCCTCCACAGTAACAACATCGGTCTCCCACTGCTGAGTCTGAGGATCCTTCCAAGTCATAACCGACTTGTGGGATGCTCCAGATGCGTCAGTAAAAACAGTCACGGCATCCAGTGGTTCCCTACTTTGGACCTTAGTTAGAGATAATTTGAATTCCGAATTAAACAATTTGTGGGCCGGCCGATCAACTGCGACGCGCCCAGTGTAGCTGTCCAACGCAAACTGTAGATATTCATTAGTCTGCAACAGTTCTTCAAAGGTCTTTAATTTTAATTGGCCCGCTTCCAATTTAATTGGAATGTGAATACATGCAAAGTCACATCCTGCCAGCTCCCTGATCCTCGATCTTGCCTTGAGGATCAGTTCGGCTACCAACTCTTGTGGCCGTGTCATCCTTTTGGACCTGTGGTGGCTGAGGAACACCCACTCTATGATTAAGAGGGGGTCACCCAGACCCTGGTCCTTCAGATCTTGGTCCCACTGATGGATCATGCCATGGAGGTGTGGCAGCTTTCCCAGTATAATAAATTTGAATGGCAGGCCCGGATGGTACCGATGGGCCTGCCTGGCCGAAATAATTTTTTGCACCTTCTCCAGAGCCACCTCCGCCTCTGGGGTGAGAGTCCTAGGGGAACTAAGCCCCTCTCCCCCTTTCAACAAATTGAAAAGGGGGGCTAGGTCTTCGGTGGGAATGCCTAGCCAGGGTCTCACCCAATTTAAAGACCCACACAGTTGATGGACATCTGCTAGGGTCTGGACTTTCGTCCGAATAGCCAATTTTTGCGGAACAATGGTCCGCTTTGTGATTTGGAGGCCCAGGTACTTCCAAGGTGGCATCCGCTGAATCTTATCCTGCTGGAGCTCAAACCCTGCAGCAACCAACGCATTGGTTGTCAGGTCAAGCGCATGGGCAAGTAGACTGTGGTCGGCCGCACACACGAGGATGTCGTCCATATAGTGATAAATGATGACGGCATCCCCGAGGGCTGTACGTAAAGGTGACAGCAGCGAAGCGACGTACCATTGGCAGATCACAGGGCTGTTCTTCATGCCCTGTGGCAATACCCGCCAATGATAGCGCTTGGCCGGGGACTCACGGTTGATAGACGGAACCGTGAAAGCAAAGCGCGGAGCATCGTCCGGGTGAAGGGGAATTTGGAAGAAACAGTCTTTTATGTCAATTACTGCCAAATTCCAATTTTGGGGGAGCATTGCTGGGGAGGGCATCCCTGGTTGGAGAGATCCCATGTCAACAATTAAATCGTTAATTTGGCGGAGGTCGGTCAGGAGCCGCCACTTATCTTTATTGGGCTTCTTGATGACAAAAACAGGGGAGTTCCATGGAGACATGGACTCCTCGATGTTGCCCTTAAGTAGCTGCTCCTGCACGAGCTCGTTGAGCGCCTTCAATTTCTGTTTATTAAGTGGCCACTGTTGGACTTGTACTGGTCTATCAGAAAGCCAATCCAGCTTCCAAGTCCGGCGCTCATCAGTGGCCACTGCCCGAAAAACCTGGGGAGCCTTGGGCAGGTCAATTCTGGCTCCCCACTGGGCTAGCAGATCTCTCCCCCAGAGAGGCTCGCTGTAATCTAAAACGAACGGGCGCACTGAAGCCAATTGCCCGTCGGGCCCCTTAATTTTGACAACGCTCTTCGATTGTTTGGCCAATTGTAGACCCCCGACACCAGAAATCGTGCCCGCTGCACTTTGCAAGTCCCAATGCGACGGCCACTCCCGAGAGGGAATGATCGTCACATCTGCACCCGTGTCCAAAAGACCCCTAACGACCTTCCGATCCCCGCCCAACGAAAGCTGGCATGTCAGGCGGGGCTTCTCCCTCCCCACGAGCTGCGCCCAGGCCACCGACGGAGGCGATGTCTTCTCCGCTCCGCTGCTCCAGTGGTCTTGATCGGGCACGGGGATGGCCTGGGCGATAACCTGTCCCTTGGGAAGGAGAAGTGGGGGTCGGACACAGTACAGCCCTACCGCGAAACGATCCCGGTCGGTAGTGACCAGACCGGGGATGATATGCACGTCTCGCGGCGTGTGCTTAGTGTCACCGATGACAGTCCACCTGCAATGTCCTAGTTTCCTCCAGCGACCCGGATGTTGGAGGTCGACAGACACCAGCTGGATGTTACTGCTAGGGATATAAAAATCCCTAGTTAGCTGCAGCCTGTAAGGGGAAGCAGAGGACAAGGTGTTAAGCGCAGGAACTGCACCACAGGTATTAGTCAAGTCCGTGAAGTGAGTCAAGTCCGGCAAAGTGAAATTTGGCGGCGGCATTCCCTCATCTCCTTCCTCCCCGCGTTGTGATGTTGTGCCCGCCGCATTTTTGTCTTGGCGCAGGGAGGGGCTGCGCTCTTGGTCTAGTTTTTTGACAACTTTTTCTCCCTCTCCCTCTGTCTCCTATAGTTCAAATAGTCCAATCTCATTGGACACTGGGGCATCCAGTGCCCAATCTCGCCACATAGGTGGCAGGGGTGGGTGTCCGATGTTCTTCTGCTGGGCCCTGGTGTCGGTGGCCCAGCAGCGGGGGCAGCCTCAAGATCGAATGGCTCGGGCTCGGGGAGGTCGGCAAAGGCTACGGAGTTACGGCGCGGGCGCACAGGGAGTGGAACATGAGCCACTACCGCCTCCATCATTGCCTCCACCGTGGGCCGGGGAGTTCGGGGGAGAGTCCGAATAGCCTTCCGGCATTCGGCATTGGCATTGTAATATGCCATCTTTCTTAACATGTACTCTCTCTCCCGGTCCCCGGACACCTGTGCCTCCACGAAACGGTAGAGGCGTTCGATGAAGGCTAAGTAGGGCTCTTGCGCGCCCTGCCGCACCTCGTCCTCCTCCCATTGGGAGGTGACGGTTGCCAGTTTGAAGAAGGCTCGCTCCGCAGCCTGAGCCGATACCGTCAGGTGTTGAGGAAAGAGAGCCCGAGCCTGTGCTGCCCCATTTGCCCATTGCCCCTCGCCCAACAGCTGTTCCTCCTGCACTAACAGGCCGTCCGCATCGTGAGAAGTGGCAGGACTCCCCCAAAGATCTGGGAGAGCCTCCACAATCTCACTCTTCCACTCCTTCACCCATATGCGAAACTCCATAGGGCCGGTTAGACTGGAGAAAAGAGCCCTCAGGTCAGCGGGCACCAGATCTCCCTGCGCAAGGGCATTACGGAGCAACCCCCGGAAGTATTCAGACTCCCGGGAGTAGTCCTTCTGCGCCTTGCACAGTTCCTTGATCCGGGCTGGTGCTAAAGGCACCCACTGCGCCAGAGAACTCCCCTCTCCAGTCAGGGTGTAAGAAACCGGGGCGGCTTCCAACAAGGGCACCGGCCCCGGCCTCCGGTCATCCACTCCCCCCCCCCCGGAACACAAAGCGTGGGAACCGGAAGGGGAGGCGTGGGAACCGGAAGTGGAAGAGGTCGAGGCGGGGCCTGGTAGCGAGGCAGGGCGAGGGGGTGGGCACGACACACCACCCCTCTCCGCCCCCTGGGTGGAGCTTGGGGGCGGAGCCGAATAGGAAGGAGTAACAGGAGAGGGATCCACGGGGGGCTGAACCGGGGGAGGGGATACGGGAGGAGCCGAAGGAGGAGCCGACTGAGGGGGAGGAATCTGGGCTGGGTCAGTGGAGGGCTGTACCGGAGGCGGTACAGGAGGCGGAGAAATGGGAGGAGTCGAGGGAGGAGCTGAATACGAGGGAGGAGCAGAGGCGGGGTCAATAGGAGGCTGGACCGGGGGCGGAGCAACGGGCGGGATTGAAGGAGGAGCGGTAGGCGGGACCAAGGAGGGGTACGAGGGAGGGGTAACCGATGAAGGGGTTGGGTCAGGGGGGAGAAAGGGGTTGGGATTCGGGAGAAAGGGATTCTGGGGAAGAGAAGGGGCCCTGGCGGGAACGGCCATGTGGCCGGCGCCATTTTGGGCACCCTGGGAGCCATCTTCTAACTCTTCAATAAACCGAACTTTAGGTCTAACAACCGGGGACTTGGGGGCAGGGACAGGGGGGTCGGGACGGAGAGAAGCCTGGCCAGGGCTCCTCGAAGGGGGAGGCCGAGCAGGTCGAGGGGGAGCAGGGGCAGGTGGAACCCCCTGCTTCTTGTCGGCCTTCAAAATCCCCCTCGAGGGCTCCTGCCTGTGGGATGGGGGGGCGGAATGAGGGACAAGGGCAAGCGAACGAGGAGAACGTGGGGACAAACCAGAACTTGCGGGCCCTTTCTTCGGCTCCCCTACTGGGCGGAGAGTGGCAAGCACAACACCCGCCCAGTACGCCACGTTAGCCAGATTCGTCTCCCCAGACTTCACGGCTTCGTTTAATTTGGCCACAACGGCTGTCCAAAAACGTGGCTGCTTCACAACTTCTGGGGAGACGTTGGGGAACTTCGAAAAGACCCACTTAACCAATAACTTTAACTCTGGTTTGGGCGGCTTGTGCCCACCAGTAAATAACAACCCTCTAACATAATAATATACCTCTTTCTGTTCCTTTCCCAAGCCCGCACCCATGGCACCTTTCTAGCAGCAAAAGATTTCACTACTAGAAAGGGGGAAAGGAAACCGATGACACTCCCCTCTCGCCCGGGGAAAAACGCAAACGAAAACACCAAACCGCTAACGACGAGCCTCCGCCCTCCCACCGCCCCGAAGTCCGGGAAAAGGTGCGAGGGACAAGGAAGTAGGGTGGTGGGTCCGGCCCCCGCGTCCGGGGAGAGTCCGGCTCCCACAGGAATATTAAAACAATAAAATTGGGGTTTTAGGGAAGAGGGTGGGGGGCAGGTCCCCAGAGCAGGGCCCGTACCCCTAGGGGAATGTTTAAAAAGGCGGAGGGGAAGCCCGGAGAGTCCCCGGAGAGAAGGGGCCCGGACTTACCAATCTCGTCGATGCGGCAACCAAAAATCGGGCGAGGGGGCTTTCGTTCCTGGAGTCCTCCTCAGGAGGTGCGGAGGGCTGGGACTCCAATCCTCGGGGAGCGCTACCCCTAAAACGGGGTCTGCTACCACCCGAGGTAGGTTGACGGCCAAAAGAAACTGTAAGTTCCACTCCGCGGGGTCCGGTCAGTGGTCCGATGTCCAGATGTCCACCTTCGGGCCCCACGTTGGGCGCCAACCTGCGCGAGGGCGTATTTGGCCCAAATGTCCGGCTAGCTGAAGCTGTGGATGGAGGTGGCCGACACCCCCGGCGCATGCAAAGCCAGCCCCCTTTGGCGTCTCAGGCCTCAGGCTGGGCTGGATGCGCGGAGCGGACGGAAGCGCAGAGGAACGAAAGACGAGGTGACCACAGGCTGGGGGCTAACTCCGATTTATTGATCGTCCGATGGCAGGGGCAGGAAGGGAGGGCGCCAACCAGCGTGAGGCCGGGAGTGGAGGGAGAGGTGCAGTTTTAAAACGAAGGGGTGGAGAGAGGAGGGGAGCCCAACTAGCCAATCCGGGAAGGATACAAACATAACTGACATAAGTAACCAACCAATCAATACAACATAAAGGAGGAGCCCCGGGACCGCAGCCAACCACAACCCCCAGAGAGGAGAAGATTCTGGAAATCTGGGAGGAGTGGGGGGTGATTGACTGGGCCCAGGGAGGAGGAAAAACTTACATATAAGGCGTACAGGGGAGGGGAGATTATATAACAAAGGGAGATTGGCAGTTGAGGGGGAAGGGGGTTACCATGGAAATCAACTGTAGGTAGGCAGTGGCGGGAAAACCAGGGGAGGGAGGAACCATTTTGCAGAAACTAGGGGGAGAATACATAAAATAGGGGAATAATTGGGGAAACTTAACAACACACCACAACATTCTCTGTTACAGTGAATGAGTTAGGGAAATATCCTGCTGGTCAGTATTGACCAAAGCAGGTAGCCAGATAAAGGTTTACATTTAGGAAAAGGAAACAGCATACAAATAGTTAAATCTGACACCAGTTATTTGCTTTTAATTTACTTGCCAAGAGCAGTTTCCCTGAGTATCAGCAGAATGAGAAAAAAGAGAGCTTGCTTGCCTGTGGCAGTAAATTCCTCTCCGTTGGAATATCCCCCAAAGGTCCCAAAAGGGTGTGCTTTTCTCAGAACAGCATTTGCACTTGTTCTCACTGTGTCTGAAATTCTTGTGCTGTCTTCTGGTCCTGCCCTTTCTCTCACCACCACAGGACTTTGGGAAAATAAGAAAAGGGAAGTCAGATTCTTTCTCCTGGATGCCCTGTGTTCTGGGCTACTGTGTCAGGGGTGAAAGTGGCAGTGACATTTTGTGTTAGGTGGCTGAGGGACTGGTGATTCCACATTTCAGCTGGTCGAGGGAATTGCTGGTTTCAGCAGGTTAGCCTCAATATCTCCCTGCACTGTTCACTGTAAAGTCTTACATTTTTCAAGCTTTATGCATCAGTAATATTTTGTAACAATGCTCTGAAAGAAGTGGGAATGTTTTAAAGTAGGTGAAACAGCAAAATCTAGGGATGATATCTGGCTGATACCAGTTATTGGGCGTTTGTCTGGGTGGTTTTAAGTAAGGATTGTTATCTAAATATACATGACGTTGGTGAAATTCAAAAGCAGTCTAAAACTATCCAAATACTGTGGTTGGCCAGAGAGGTGACTAAAGGTACTGATGCTTTTAGTTCCTGGAGCCTTACCAGAAAGTAGTCCTAGACAAGTACGAAAAAAAAAAAAAAGTTAATATTTAGCAACTAGGAGTGTGGGTGATACTTAATTGTATGAGAACATTTCAGTTTGAGTAGTTGTGGCATCATCTCTAATTTTCTTAAAGCTTCATGTGCAATTTATTCTGCCATAAGATACAGTAAGGCACGAGTTTGCTTTGCAAGATTGCTGTCTGAGCTGTATTGAATCTAAACTGAGCTCATGCTCTCAAGCTGCTCTTCAATACCAAAATACAACTGTAGCTATTTGCATTTCAGTAGCACCTGGAGGCTGTGGTTTTGTTATACTGAGAGATGTCCAGGTAATTAAATGTGTAATTATTGTGTAATATGTAAACCATGTGTTTGTATGTTCAGAAATCTACTACTGCTGTTTTGCCATTCTGACAGGAAAATGCTGTCATAATCTAAGTTTGGAGAACATTCAGTGTTGGGACTTCTCCAGGGTGTGTGCCAAGATAGGGATGAATATTCCTCTGGATCAGGTGTAAGGTGTGACTTTCATGGTAGGTATAGCAAACAGTGCTGCTCACAGCTCAAACTTGCAGAGAAAGCAGCTCCCTTCTGGAACAGAGTCTGAAGCTGTGTCTGCTTTTTTCTTTCTTTTCTCCTACATTTTAAAATAATAGGGAGTGGAGTATTTCATAATAGGCTTTCCAAACTTCTCAGTAATACTACATGATGATTGCACTGGAGAAACAAGTGTTATCACTCCATGGCTTTTGGGTTTTCTTTCTAGGGCAAGAGAGGGCAAAAAGATAACACAAAACATTTCCTTTATGAGCATGGGGGAAGTGCAATGAGGTTTTGTTGTTATTTTTCATTAACTCTGATTGGTTTCTGAGTATTCAGTAGAGGACTGTGCCTCAACAGACTCACTGAAAGACCATTCAGCATTCAGGGCTTTCTTCTCTTTTTGAACACAAATAGGAGCACAGTAACCAGTGAAGCAAAAAACACAGATTTGCTGGCTGAGCTGGCTTAAAATTAAAAAAGAAATCTGAATCTAGGGTACAGCCCACAGACTCTGCTACTGTAGTGTGGCTCTTATTACAGCACATTTCAGTTCCTTTCTTAATTAAAACAAAATGTCTAGTCTTGTCGGGATCTCGAGAAGCGTCTCTTACGTTAGAGGCTTGTTCTCTGTGTTTGCCTCTCTTCCTCTCATGCATCCCCTACTTTCAGACCCAGCTGATGGAGCATTGTGTTCTGTGCCCCATAAATTTCTCTCTGTTCAGGAGAGAAGCCACAATGTCCCCCATTTTGGCAAGAAATCCAGGGTGAGACTGTGTGTATACTGGCTCGGAAAGACTGGTACCTTCCTCTGCTGCCCAATCACAACTTTTTAATAGAACTCAACACATTGTCATACTTGAATGGAGAGATTAAATAGATTCTATCCATTCTCCAAAACTATAATTATTTCCTTCATGTTTCTATTTTGACTAACAGATGTATTTTGACTTACAGATGAATTGTTCAAAGATCTATAGCTAACTGTGGTTTGATTTATTAGAAAAGTAAGGAAGAAAATGTAAAGTGCCTAGTGTTAAATCTCAGAAGAAGAGAAATTTTCACATATGTTTTCATTCTTTATGTAGTGTGCTTCTGTATATTTTTCCTATGGGTGGTATTACAGGACTTTATTATCAATTCTAGCGTGTCAGACAGGACTTAACACCATCATAACCCTTTATCCATGATGAATTCTGTTTAGTCTTTTTAATTATCCACATACAATGCTCCTTTTCTGTTTCTTCCACTCCCGAGCTGCTATGCAAAACTGTCATTTATTGTGGCCAGTTGAGAAAACCAAATGGGAAATATGGACTGGATGGCCTTTTGTTATTTTATTCTTTTCTTTTTCGGTGAGATTTCATAAGGAAAGGAGCTCAGATTACACTAGAAGGTCATTTTTCAGAACTAATGGAAATTATAAGGTAGTAAGTTGTTTTGGCTTTAGAACAATTATAATTACATTAGGGTTTTTTTAACATAAATTATTATGATTTTTCAAGTTCACAGGATAGAGTTATGACTTTTAACAAGCACACTGCAGGCAAAACACAGAATAGCTTGGACTGGAAGGGTCCATTCCTCTTTGACCTGTCACCCCATGAGGGTAAAAAGTCCCTCTTCAGCTTTCTTGTAGCCACCTTTAGGTAGTGGAAGGTGCTATAAGGTCTCCCTGGAGTCTTCTCTTGCCCAGGCAGGATAACCTCAGCTCTCTCTGCCTGTCTTCCTAGGAGAGGTGCTCCAGCCCTCTTGACCATCTCCTTAGCCTCCTCAGGACTTGCAACAGCAGGTCCACATCTTTGTTTTCAGTTGGAGACCTGAGAGCTGGATCCTGATATTATCAGAAAACAAATTTTCTTGCTTAAAATGCACCAGTTGCCAAGAACAGGTACACTACAGCTGGTTTCTTCATAATAAACAGCACTTCAGAGAGGATCTTCACCTGCCTTCTGCTCCTGCTGCCTGGCAGGTTATCTTTCTCTATTCTCACAGATTTTGAGCAAAATATTCCTTAAGAACCTTTGCTCATCTTGCCTGTGTCTCTGTACAGGAGGATTTATGGTAGGTATTTTGAGTATTGATACTGGATTTTGAAGATAAGCTGCCCTTTTTTTGGCAAAGAAATAGAGTTATCCAGATCCCCTAGAAGGATGAGAAGAATTGGAGCAGCAAGGATCTCTGCAGCTTCCTTCCCTCCTGTGTCTCCCAAGTTAGCCTGCCCACATTAATAATCTCCATTGCTCCATGGCAGTTAGTCAGGCTGCAGCAAAGATTAAATATCCTTTCCTGTAGCTGAATTAACTTTCTAGATGTAGGTGGTATAAAATAGGTACATCAGTGTACCTACTGCCTCTCTGGCTTTAATTATTTCAGAAATGCTGTCCTTTCTGAATTCATAATAACTGTGGCTATTTCCTGGCTTAAAAGTTTTTTGTCAGACTAGCAGCAAGGCTCTGTAGGGCCTGACTTTCTAGTTGAAGTGAGCTGTTTTAATTCTGAATTTGAAACACCCCTCTAGGATATTCCCCTTCTGTAGCTCTGGCTTTCTTCACTAGGTATTTCACAGTCCAGCCCAGAAAGACAGTGTGTGGATTAATACTGCTCCAAATCAGGAGCCAAGGAAGGGATTTTTTTCTCCTCCTTTTCCAGTAGAAGTAAATACACCTCAAACCCAAAGCATTTGTGTACAGCCACGATCTGCCCCATCATTGCTTCAAATCCTTCCCTGTTCACCATGCTTCCTGTCACCAAAAATAAGGATTAACAGAATCTTCCAGCACAGAAATTGGGATGGCTGCTAGTTTGATCTCTCTTAGTTGCAGAATTTCTTTACCTTTCTGTTGGCATCTCAAAATCACAGAATCTCAGAATGAGCTGAGTGGGAAGGGACTTACAAGGATCATGAATTCCAGCTTCTGGCCCTGCACAAGATCACACCATGGGCCTGAGAGTGTTGTCCAAAGGCTTCTTGGTGCTGTGACCACTGCCCTGGGGAGCCTTTCAGCACCCAGCCACTCTCTGGGTGAAGAGCCTTTTTCTAGTATCCAACCTAAGCCTTCCCCAGCACAACTTCTGTTCATTCCCTTGGCTCCTGTCTCTGTCAGCACAGAGGCCAGCTGGGCAGCACACAGTGCTCCGTGCACTGGGAGCACAGGCTGTCAATGTGAGCAATCCCAGAAACCTGGGGATCCAGTGATTCACAAGGAAGGGACCTCCAGCTGCCCTGCATCTTCAGCAAGCTGACAGAGTCTCTTGATTTAAATACTGGCTTGATTGACAACATCTCTGCTGAAATCCACTTCAGGACTAGTTCTTTTGCCTTCCTGATGTATTTGTACTGGAGGATATCTGGTCTCAGCTGTCTCAGATTTCTTTTATGTCACAATGTGCTCAATTGTATATCCAAATGGTGTCCCCATTTTTTGTTGCTGTTAACCATTTGCATAAACATGCTGCATCTTCAAATTTTGGGCAAGACTATAAGGCATGCAAACTCTTATAGATGTATACTGCATCTATAGATTTCACTGTCTCCTAATTTTCTCTGTGGCATATGAGAATCTGATTTTCGTGTCAGTTGCTTAAAAAAAAAAAAAAACAAATCAACAAAAAGCAATTCTTCTGGGAGCATTTTGAAGGCTTTATATGGACACATTTTTGAGATGGAAAAAGCACAGCAGTAGGATTCATTACTTTGCTTTGGTGTGCTGACTAATGCTGTCAAAAATTCAATGTTGAGAAACAAGACGTGCCCAGTGGAAATGCAAGGATATAAGAAAACCAGAAAGAATTTATGGATACTAGTCATCAATAAACCTGACAGACAATATCACTGCTTCCTTTAGCTGATTACAAGCTAGAAATACAGCTGTGTTTTCCAGAGTGTACATTATATTACGGAACTTAATATTGCTGTGAGGAAGAGATTTTCTGCATCATCTCTGCATGGTGTTTTGCAGACAGTCCTGCAGTGTCCCTCACAGTTCTCTGGGCTGGCTCAGCTGCAGCACAGGCAGGGCTCAGCTCTCTCCCTTTCCCTCAGCAGAGGATCTGAGCTCCCATCAGGATAACACACCTGGGGCACTCCTGATCTGGTTACTGCACAAGGAGAGCAGCCTCATGTCTGCTCAGGGAGTGCAGAAAACTGGGATATTTGGGATGCTTCAGTTGCCTCCAGTACAGGAAATTGTAACGTTCCTGTGTCACCTATCAGCTGATGAGGATTTGATAGATATTTTTGGACAATCCCAAAAAAATGGCAACAGGTTGTCTAGTAATAGTTTAGAAAGAAAAGTAGGGCAAATTTGGATATAAAGAAAATGCAGGCTAGTTTAGCACATGTGCAAATATTTAATTAAATCAGGTGGCATTTTTTAAAATAATAGATTTTTTCATAGACTTAATAAATAGTTCATCTTCTAGGTCAACTTTTTTGTTGATTTTCAGAAAGCTAAGAAATGTTTTGGCCATCATTTTTATCTATGTGATTTTCAGTTTCAGGAACTAATTCCATATAGGGAATCTTTTCTATGTGTATAATACATACATTAGCTTCTTTCATGTAAAGGTAAGGCTTTTTGGTCAAAACCTAAATAGATTTTACCCCAATTTCACCACTAAAAGCAATAATTCCTTGCACTGTAACTGGCAGGCAGTGAGTACAACCAGTGCAGGTGGGGGTTCTGTTTTCAGAAAGGCAGCACATCTAAGGCCACCCAGCTAAACACACCAAACATACAGCAGCCCTTTAGCTGCTTTTTCTCTGCCTGTTGCTTCTCTTTGCAGCCACTCCAGACACCTTTGATTGCGTGTGCATCATTAGCAGGCGTCTCTAGACCTCAGCTGAGAGTTTATTAAAACCAGGTATTTTCTAATCATGAATGTGTTTCTGATTCTAATTTAAAATTTATAAGGTCTCCTTTATTAAAGCTTACTCTCACTTGGCATTTCTTTTAATTATCTGAGAGAAAAATGCACAAACTTTTTATTTCCTTTTAATTTTTCTTTTGCAAAGACTGAAATACTGAATTCTAGCTAGCTGGAATTCTAGCTAGCTGAACTTTGATGTCTTGCTTCTACTGCTGCCTTTTGTCTTCATAGAAATTTGGTCTCCCTAAGGTTACCTTCATATGAAGACCTTTACACTTCTGCAGATCTTTATTTTTCCTTAGTAGAAAATGAGGCTGCCTCAGAAATGGGTTTTGAATGGGTTTTTAAATTTCCTCTTCCTTCAACTGTGGATTTGCTTCATTCTGTATCATGAAACAGCTTTTTATAAATATTTTCTCTTACTGTTTTGTAGTAATCTGCTTAAAAGGACCCAAGCCTGTTTATTTGCCATGACAAATAATGTGCTCTACCTGGTCATCTCCCAGCTAGATAATTTCTAATTGTCTTAATAGATGTGTTTGGAAGATAGTGATTTATATTGAATCATAGGCTATCTTGAGTTGTGAGGGACCCACTTATATAATCTAAATGATTAATTTAATATAGGGGCCAGGATACAAGTATATAGAAAGCACCTTGTTTACAAAAATTCTTCAGTAGTATAGGGTGTTTTTTAATGCATGTTTTAAGGGATTTATCTGGAGAATGTGGGGTGGGGGAGAAAGGACATCTGGGAAGAGCAGCTGCCTGGCTTCTTGTGAAAATTAGGTGCCTTTAAGGTGGCCAAAGTTCAGTAATGAAGTGCAAATTGATTTGGATCTGATCACAGTCTGGTTCTGTCCCTTTCCCCGCCTAGCTTGTGTTTCCTTTAGGTGTATAATGTTGGCCATAATCTCTTGTTTAACTTTCTTGCTTGTATTACAGTGCAAATTAGCCCATTTTGCCTAGCTAGTTTCTTCTTGAAGTTTATTCTCAGTTGTGTTGTTTCTCTGAGTTTGAAGCAGATTTTTAGCTCTATTAGTTAATTTGTGATGCAAATTGACTTCCATTGAGATAATTCTAAGCTGCTAGTTCCCATCCTCCTGAAAACTCCCTTGACTTTCCCCTTCTCCAACTATTGTGTGCTTTGAAATGATTTACCTGTCATGTCTCTAACTGTTGACATTGTGTCTTTCCACTGCAAAAATTACTGAATACATGTGCAAAAAGATGAAGGGCCCTTAGGATGAAAATATCTATACTACAGTGATTATGCCAACTGATAAAACTCTCAACTGCATGTGGTTGTTTTTTCTTCAAAACAAGAAAAAAAAAATTAAAATTTCAGATGTATTATAAACCTCTGATATGGTTTTTTGAAAAAAAATGATAGACATCTACTTCAATAAGGTTTTAAACAATCTTTCAACTTCAGTACTTTGTTAGATTATGCCCTCAGGAATCTATTCTTTTTATAATTATGACCCAGAGGAAATATTCTTGAACAGTAAGATTTTTCCATGCTAATAGCACAGTAGATGTAATACTGAATTCATGATTGTTTAAAAGCTTTCTGCCAGTATGAGGTAAAATGAACCAGCATCTTTGAAACAAGATACTTCTTTGGGTTGAATCAAGAACTGTAATAAAGGCAAAATAAATTCTCAGAAACATGTTGAAAATTAGTAGGTTGAAGATGAAAAGAGTGAAATTATTAATAAGAGAGTTTCTTTCATTACACAACAATAGGTGCCATTTGTGTTGTTGGGAGATTTGTGGTTAAAATCAAAGGATCTGTGTTCTCTCACCACTGTTCTCTTGTCACCTTTTACTTCAATGGCAGTGAAAAGATGTCATGGGGTCAGTTTAATTTTCAACCAGAAAATGCAGTGTTTTGTTAATGCTCAGGGTAGTTTGATCAGTGTTATCAACACCACAGTCATCATAATTATTCTGTATTCTAGAATTCATATTGGACAAAGACTACAGAGCAGTGGCACTTCCAAATTTGTGTGTGTCTTTTTCTCTATTTTGAATATGGAGAAAAGTGCATAACTTTCCTCTTCAGTATTGCTACATGAGGAAAATAAATGGTAGAATAACCTATTTGCAGACATGAAATTGTCATGAGTTCATTTATCAGCTCAAAGTTTTCATAGAGACTGCAGGCCTAAGTGTTTATCTTCAAACCTTGTACTAGAGGAATCCAAAATGGAGTCATTATAGTGACTTCTTCTGGTTTTAAAATCAAGTTTAACATCTCCAAAATCTGGTAATGGAACTGTCTTTCACAGCTGGTCTCCATCGTGGGGAAAAAAGCCCAATGTTTTGGGTTTCAGCTGCCTCTGATTTACCTTTTTTGGGATTTCTATTTTTCAGCTCAGAATCTGTTTCAAACCTTGATGTACATGGAAATACCCTTTAATATCCATATGTATTTACTTTTCTGATATTTTTTGTCTTACTAAATTTTTGTTTCAAAGATAGGTATTCTTTATCCTAGTGTGAGACTGGCGTTTGCTTTTAGTAGAAATGTGCTTACATTTTTGTTTTTAATTCTGAATTTTAGAATCTATTCAGTTCCCTTTTCCCATTTTCATTGTGACAGAAAAATCTGAAGCACAGTAGTGACAGTGCCAAATATCTGTACATAAATAGTGGAAACAAAATATGGACTTGCTGACTTATTCCCTCAGACTTGATCTATGTGCCATAATTTCATGTTGCAGAACACATATTTAATATCAAAATGAAGGAAGTGAAAGGCTGGTGCATTATCTTAGTGGTGTTTTAGATCCTCTTCAAAAATTTTGATTGTTTTATGTATTTTGAGCTATGGTTATTTTTGTGTGTGTTCTATCTGCCTGAATATCTTGTTTTGTAATGCATGTAAAAGTCAGGTGCTGATATACCATTTATATGTGACTGTTCAGAAAGTCAGAAACAACTTATTTCACTACAGCAGTACAGCAGAAGTTGATGTCCCTGATGAGACTCAATTCTGTCAGGGCTTCAGCTCTTCTAGCCCAATCCTGGCTGTTCAGACAATTTCTCTGTATCCTTCCCAGGCTTGCTGTCCTTGCTTCCACCCCTCCGTGGGCTTCCTTTTAGTCTTTGAGTTTGTCCAGGAGCTCATCCATGCAGACCTGCTGGTGTTGTTGCCTGGCTTTCTTTTTTGGATGCATCACTCCTTGTGGGAACTCAGCACATCACTCCTGATGTCCAGAGTTGCCGAGACAACCCTTGGGGGGCTCGGAAATCCTGGAATGTTGCCAGAAGTGGTTGGATTTTGACTCCGCACGGGATGTGCCACCTGTATGAGGGCAAGAGAATCACTTGGGGATAAGTGGTGAAGGAATTAATTATTCACAGGGTGAAAATACAGGTTTTGGGATTCTGGTACAGGGGGGTTTTTAGGAGACAAGAGGGAGGAATTAGGGCGTGTCTTGTCCTTCTTCTCTCTTCTTCTTGTCATCCATCTTTGGTGGTGATGCTGGCACTTTGGGATCGGTTCACATTAATTGTGCACTTGTTAATAAGGGTAAAAGGTATTGGAAGGTAAAGGTAAATATCTTATACGTAGTTTTTAGTATAAAAATAGACGACCACCCAGTGGGAGGTCAGTGTGCCCATGGCTGCCTTGCTGGTCAGACCTCTGTCAGGCTGGGAGACAACTTTGTAGATAAGAAATAATAAACAATATTGAAGACAGAAAAATCTGAAGAGTGCACTCGTCCTTTGGAGCGCGGGTTGTCCCAAGGCCGTTCTACACCTGACCGGGCAGAGACAAAAGGCCGAGAACGGAGAACTCCTGAGCCTGGAGGAGGTGATCCTTGAATACTGACCATCTTTCTTGGAACCCTCTCTCCCCCAGGACCTTATCCCATGGCTCTGTGCCAAGCAGATCCCTGAAGAGGCCAAAGTCTGCTCTCCTTGAGTCTGGGGCAGGGACTTTGCTGTGCACCCTTTTCACTGCCCTAACACTCCAACATTCCACCATGTCCTGGTCACTCCAGCCAAGGCTGCCCTGGAGCTTCACATCCCCCACCAGCCCCTCCTTTCTTGTGAGAACAAGGTCCCCATAAATTGAGGAATAAGTAGAGAGGAGTGTAGGGGAAGATACAGAAGTGATTGAAAAGAGGAAAACAGACCTGGAGAAAATTAAAGTTGGAAAAGAGACGATAAGAGAAAAATAATTGTATTTCTAAGCAAAATGTAATTTAATCTCATTGTTTGCAACCATGTAACCAATGACAGTTAATTGAAGCAGTATCTAAAAAAAAAATAATTCTGGAAAAGCAAAAAAAAGATGCCCAGCATAGTGGTAATAATTACAGAAATAGCCCTTTGATAGACAGGTCTAAAATTAAAGTTTGTCTTATTTATTTAGGTTGTAATAGAATGTTTGTCCTGTGTCTGTTATTAGAGATTAGAAGACATTATTGACTGTTCTTCCCCAAGAAAACTGATAACAGCAATCTCATGCAAGGGGAAGTCAGACTCCTTTAAACCAGATGATTAACCTTGTCATATTTCTGCTGCTGTAGTGGGTAACACTGTCAGATGTTTGGATGCTTTTTTTATATTCAACATCTTTTAATGAATTGAGAGGAGCAGTGAGGAGATCAGTGTAGAATAGAAAAGAAAAAAGACCACTAATATTCTTATTTTCCTGTGAGCCTATGGGATGTCTTGAGTAATATACTGAGCTGGGTAAACACTACATGTAAGACTATATTTGTAAAATTTCTCTTTCCTTTCATGTAGAAACCTTTGGAAAAGTTTTTAGATTTGCAAAGTTAAATGCAGTTTTATTTTGTGCCATAGTTCCAAGCTGTCCTTTTCCTATAAATGGAATGTCATATTGACAACTTGCATTCCATTAAAACAATTTAAGGCTCCTACTGTACTTTAGGAAGTGTAGAGAGATTGGTTTGTGGTTCACTTGAATTAGTGCTAATTTAAAAATGACCAAATGAGGCCAATAAAATGCTTTCAAAAAAAAGAAAGCTGTAAATAAGAGAATTAATCTCTAAGACACCCGTTTCACAGAGATCTCACTATGATACTTTGGTAATGTAATCTATGACATGAATGTTCAGAGTATTGTAGCAATAATTTAAAAACCAGTTCCTGAAATGTTCCTGTTAGCACATACAGAAATTCACTGGGAACACTTAGCAAAGATATCACTGCTAAAGAGTGAGCTGGAACCTCAGTTTTCCTACAATTGTGGAAGAGCAGTCCAGTCAAGGAATATTGATCAAATTTTGCCAATTAAGGATCTTGCCTGGAATATTTTCCCAGTAGAATTACTGCTTCTATTTGCTCTGCAGGCTGTGTAATAACAGTTCACCTAACCATATCTAATCTAGCTTTAAATTAGCTTAGGCATTGCTAGTTTTATTTCCACAACACCATGAAATTCATACAAAGACTGCAAAACCCACTTATGTTCCTGCTAGAAACTTAGCAAGTACAGTTATGTGGATGCAGTAAATACAATGCAATTATTGTAAACAGGACTGCTATATTAACTGCTCATGTTCATGAAATTTTATGTTCCTTTTGGCATTATGCTAATAAATGGAGGTTAAGTAGGAGAATATCAGTGTTCTACTAAAATATTTCACTGTCTTAAGCCCATTATGTTCCCTCTGAAAAACCTGGAGCTGTGGGATTTGCCTGTCTTACACCTCTTGTGGTGAATTCAAGCCTTTGGGGGAGTTTGAAGGCTAGAATTCTCATCTGGCTTTCTTTTAGGCCTTTTGTGTTCACATTTTACCTCAGTCATGCTCACAGTCAGTAAGCATAGAAACCAGTAGCATACCAAATTCAAAGTGGGGCCTGGGGTTTTTAAATTTTTATATTGCTCCTAAGATTCTGACTACTCAAACCAAGGTTTATTTTGTGGGTTTTTTCCTTGTCAGATTTATCTGAGCATCAGAGGACATATCTAGGCAGCTTATGATAAATACTATTAATGATATTTGTTATAATGTTTAACACTTGAAGGAAGAGGTTCTGGTTCAGCAAAGCCTTTAACCCAAGTCTAAACTAAAAATTCAGTGTGACTGTTGAATTGTTTAATTGCTTTGTTGAGTTGGGACTGAAATTTTGCCCATTGTTAATATCCTCAGTTCTTGCTGACTCCAGTGAGAGCTTCGTGCTTGACTCCTAGGGCAGATGGTAATGCCTAAATTCCAGCCCACAGAGAAAATGTGGAGTGAATGTGATGATTGTGTCAATCTGCAATGTGATCACCTTGCAAGCTCTGTTCACCAGGTATTAGCATTTCTTGATATCAAAAGATAGTTCTGTTGGTCTATGAACATGGGAGAATTTACTGAACTTTTTTATTGTACTATGGATGAAATGATAATGTCAGTGCCACAGTTTTATAGTTCATAAGTTAGATATTTTCAAAACTGTCTAATATCTCCAATTTCAAAGAAAAAAAGGGAGAAAATGAACAGAAGTAGTGTAATTGTGACGTGCCTGCAGTTTTCCTTTGAATATTTATTCTGCAATAGTAAGCTGGTATTGTCTAATACAAATCAGAGCCATACTTGCTGATGTTAATGCTTGATATTTTATATTTTGGAGTTCTGCTTACTCTGCTGTAGAGAAATTTTACTGTTAGAATACAGCATCTTTACCAAGTAATTTGAAGTTTGTGGCATAATGGTGGAAGGAAGAACCTTGAAGATATCTTTATTAGATAGCTCATCAGAGACACAACTAATAATATTTTGCCATGACATCCAGAGGGTGTTCTGGGAGGAAGAAACAAATAATCCTCTTTTTCTAAGGGATGCTATTTGGTTACTAAGGTGGTCAGCCTGTCAGGTGCAGCAGCAGTAAGTGATGCTTCTGCTGGCTGCCATCAAGGAAAATAAGCTGCATGTCCCTGCTCGCCTGCACCTCTCCTGTGCTGTGGTATTCTATTAGGCCCTTAGTGCCTCTTCTTTTGTCTCCCTCTCTGCATCTTCCTTCCACCTCCTGGCCTTCTTGTTCAGTTTTTCCTGGGCATTCCCTCCTCTTCTTCCCAGCCCTCTGTGCCTCTGCTCTGTGGGCTTTAAACTGTGTCCATACGAACTTTCATGTTTTCTCTTTTATGTCCATCTACTACACAGTATCATCAGTTGTATCAGGTCCTCACAAAGCTGCCTGTCATCTTTTCTTTTCTAGCTGCTTTTTTTTTTAAAGCTGTGTTACTTTCAGTATAATTTCTATAGTAAATTAGTATTAAGTTTGTCAGTGTACTTTTCAAAGGAAGTGATGTGTTTGTGGTTTTGTTTGGGATTTTTTGAAATATGCATTTACTTTATTTTACTCCTCACCTGAGAAAATTTGTCTCACAGCTCAATTTTCTTGATGAAGAAGGCTTGATCCCCAATTTTGGGATGTAACCCAAGTCTAGTGATCTGCACTGTCTTAGAAGAATGCCTCTGGTGTTATTTCATATATGAAAATATACTTGAAATTTTACGCAGTGAGTGATTTGATTGTGAAGAACATTTGAAATGAATATTTTAATATAAAACTTTAAAATTATCATGGAGAGTTGACAGGGAACCTGCAGGAGGAAGGATCATAATGTGCAACTGACATTTAACATGCAGAGTTGATGGCTTTTGTTCCAGCTGAAGGTTCTACGTTTTTTCATTCTCTGCATTTATTCTTGTGTATTAGAGCTTTTTCTGATGTATGGATAGCAGTGGCCAGATCTTTATGGAGGGAAAAGTTGATGAACCTGATTATCTTACTGTTGATGTTCAGCAAGAAGTCAGATGGGAGCTGCAGATGTTGCCACTAAGTTAGCTACCACCGGCACTTCTATTTCCTCCTTTATCTTTGCTTATGTCCCTCTCTTCATTACCAAACACTTGACCATAGGGAAGAGGGTAAGCTGAATGCTGAGCAATCATGTTTTGAGTTTCAGTACCAAAAACCTTCTGTTTCTCCCAGAAAATGCATTTGATACCTCTTATGTTTTCCAACAAATATTTCTCTTCATAGCTCCCTGCAAAAAGACAGGAAGATAATTTCAAGAGATTTGTATCTTCAAAATTAGAGATCTGGTGTAGTCGTAGTACTCTGGCATCTGAAAACTCAGAAGTTTAACTCTCACTTGCTGGTGACATTGCAGTTGAGGTTCACAAACTTAACTCATAAGCCAGCTAACCTCATGCACGGTGCAGGAGCAGAACGATTGCCAGTGGTTTTCTCTAACCTTGCTAAATTACCTCAGCCAATAAAAAAAAGAATTTATATGCTTTCTGTCAAAAATTTTTGTTCTATCTGTTAGGTGGCAGAAGTGTGAAATTCCCAGATTTTCTCAGGTTTTTGCCCAAAATATGTTCTACCATGTCTTTTGATGCAGTTTCAATACCACATATTATTAAGTGCCAATCATCCTAACAGTGACATTTTCCTGGAATGTCACCTCGAGAAGATCTGTGGCCAGCATCATTGATTTCACAAATAAACCTTGCTGAAAGTAAAAAGGACTGAGCCTTAATAGCTGAGAAATCTTAATTAGTCAAGTGGATTGAAAGAGAGCTTTTTAACATGGTATTTAGAAAAAAACAAATCACATCAAGAAATTCAGCTGTAGTGATAGCTACAGTTGGCAGTTTTTCACTGCAATGATGTTCTGGTGGATAAAATTGCACAAGAAAAGCTTTTATTTTGGTAAAAAGATATTAAACTGAAATTTAGAATTTCTTAACTGGCCTGAAGGGTTTAATTTTGACAAGATAATTAAAAACCCACCACAATATTGAACTGTTTAAATATCTTCTGCCTTGTACTGTGGGTCAGGTTCTCTCATATATTTCCTGTGCATGGTAGTCCTGAGGGACTGGAGTGCAACTGGAGGAATTTATTCAGTGGGATATGTAATATGCTTTACAACTGGTCCAGAGAAAGAAATTGAGAACTAGGATTGCAGTGGATACAGGGAAATAGGTTTCAGTACTGGAATAGATGAAATCTGCAAAGGATTTTTCCAAGGATTCCACTTTGTCAAAACATTTTACTTGAATTAAAAATGTCTGAACAAAATGTTTTGACACTGCCCAACTTAGATTCCTCTCTTTGGAAAAGCATCTCATTTCAGAAGGAAATCAAACTTCCTGGAGTCTCGTATGGTAGCAGTTCCAGCTTTTTCTCAAGTCCAGTCATCACACCTCCTTTAAATATATTCATGAATTAATAATGTTTCAGATGGGAGGATTTCTTGGGCTGCTTCTGGAAAGGCAAGCATTCTCCTAGGGGAAGGATTCTATTTTATTAGTGGAATTGGTTCTGAAAGGGTTCTAGAGCACCCGTGGTTTGGGAAGGAGGAAGGAAGAGAAGGCATCAAGGTGATCAGTGAAGCATTCCTGCTTGTTTCCCTCCCCGTTTGATCCTGTGCAGCCAAGGTAAATCAGTACACCAGGAGTGCTCTAACTCAGAAGCATTTTACTAGTGTGCTGCTGTAACAAAGGAAGGCTATATTAAAGTATGCATTGGGGATTTTGGTTATTATAAATTACATTCTTTGAAATCTCATTTAGAACCAGGAACTAAAATGATGTTGGAAGGCTCAAAGGATTAATTCTTCCTGAACAATAGACTGTCACTGATCACTCTGTAAAGTAATTATACTAAATTTAATTATAATACAAGTGCATTGTATGATAGTCATAGTGTGCCCAAAAGAGGGTTTGAAAAGGTGCCTCACAAGCATATGGACTAGCTCTGGGAGCACAGTGGCAAATTACACATGTTGTAATTGAGTACAACTTAATATCAGGCTTTCTTAATTAAAGGTTTGGGGTTGTGTGGGGTGGGTTCTGTCTGGCACACTTTGCTTTTCAACATCATCAGCATAATGGAACATGTGATCTCTTCCCATTGTATGGGTTCTGCCAAAAGCCCTTATGACTTCCAGTAGCATTAATGCACTTAAATCAATTCCAGTATCACTGTCATGTTGAAACCAGGAGAAATCAAATTGTTACAGCAGTGGAAGAACTGTTGCTCATTCTGATAGGAATGCAGGAACTGCACATATCTTATCAATATATCATATGATGATAATATTTCATCGTAATCCTCTCATGAAAAATTAAGGCTCCAACTTCCTCTCCTCACTTTTGCATCCATCTTCATGTTGGATTAGGACTAGTTATGAAATATTGTTGCCCCTTGAACTATAAAATGAAGCACTGCTCCTGTTTCCAATTCCACCCTAGTGGCAGGCAAGGTGGAATTGGAATCAGGAGCCTAAGGCACTCCCTAAACTGAGGGAGCCACTTGGATCACAGCCTTAACAGAACTGATCCAAATTTAGTGATGTTCAGATGCTTAGCCAGAATTTTTTCTTGGCCATGACAAAACTTGTGTAGGTCATACATAAACAAATTAAATGAGTGCCAATTCTTGAGGAGCAGTTCCACAGCTGGAATTGCGCGGTGTGAAGTAAGCCTGCGAAGTTTCCTGCTTTTGTTATATTAGGGCAAGTGTCCTGGGAAAAAAGTAACAAGATCTAGAGCATGGATATCAGGAATTATGACTCAGGAATGGTGGCAGTGGGAGGTAGATGCCTTTGGTTTGTGTTGCAACATATAATGTGTTTATTATAAAGCAACAAAAAGCATTAGGACTACAGGTCAGCACAAACAAAATGAGTGCAGATCTGTTGAGGTTCCTGAATGTATTCATGGCAGGCTTCAATTCAGTTTTGCACTTCAGTGGAAAAAGTTAAAAATACAAAATCTGTAAAGAGCAAGAAAGCCAGTATAATACACCTTCTTTTCGTTTTTTCCTTATTTTTTTCATCTACAACTACTTTGTTACATAGGAAATCTGATCAGAGCATGAGTCTGATGTTAGTCTTTTTACATCTCTTTGGTTTAGTGTGATAGCCTGGAACACGGTAATAGCCAGTCTGCTGTGGTAATTTACACCATCATTGAAATGATTATCAGATCCTAAGCTGTGTCTGCCAGGGATGGGAAGAGTGTCAGTTTATTTTATTGAGGAATATTGAATGTGAAATCTTGCATGAGCTGTAGTGTCAGCACTTTGTCCAGCATCCACGAGGTGACCTTTATCGTGCCTACGAAGAAATCTGTGTTGATATGGTGGGCTGTTAGGGGCTAGGGGTGATGTGCTGGTGGCTGTCATTGCTTGATGGGATTGCTGGTCTCTTAGCCTTGTGAGACTCCTTAACCAAAAGGTTCTGACATGTTGTTATGCAGCCCATTATACAATTAAGCCTTGGTTCTCTTTGATTTTCTGTGTGCACATGCAGCCTCTGTAATGTTGCCAGACTAACACAGACTGAAGCCCTGATGAAAGTCATTAACATGAGATTTATTCACATTAACAGCCAACTCCTGCTTTTCAGAGATCTGATATTCTTTCTCCTAACTGATGCAGTACCAATTCAAGACCAGGAAAACTGGCATAAGGAGATAAAAGCATCTCAAAAGAACAAGTAACTAGGTTAAAAAAACCTATGAAAACTAGTTAGGAGTATTGAGAAAAATATTTTCAGTCCTAGAAGTTTTTTTAAATTGTAGCTCTCTATAGTGACTGTGACATTTAGTACTGAAAGGCAATTTAAACTCAGACAGATTCTTATGAGGGATAACTGCACAGGCTTCTTTATGCATACATATATACATATATATCTGTCTACATGTATCATGTAGATCATATATATATATTTAGTGACAGCTGGGTGCTTCCTAAAGGAGACATGAAGAAATGCCATTTTTATGACAGCCCTAGGTGAATGTGGGAAGGGGTATATTTTTGCAGGAGTAAATTTTAGCTAATTCATTTATGATCTTAGATTTAGCCTGTGTTACTCAGCAGGGTGAAGGAAAAGTCATCCACTGGGGGAGCTGTCTCTAATCTGCCTTTTGAAGGACCTCCTGAAGAGTTGCATCTTGTCACTCTTGGGATGCAGGGTCTGTGACCTGTGTACCCATCTTTCTAGCCTTCAGGCTTTTCAATATATTTTGGATGAGAAAGAGTCAATCTTTTTCCCCTCCTGGAATTCTAAAAATGATTGTGTACTTGTGCTGGTACAAGGCTGACAGCCCTTAGTGTAGGAGACCTTCTTCTGCTTCTGAGCAATGAAAAGATGTAGTTTTGTATGGTCTGAGCTGCCAGTTCTGTAAAGATCTCAGTTATTGGAGTTTCTTCCCAGTCCTGGACTGTGTCAGTTTTGTAGGTCCAACAGAGCACAGATTCTCAAGTGTCACCTTGGCAGTGCTAATAAGCAGCATTTTAGTAGCATCTCCTGGGCTGATGTGGTGATTGTATTTGTCACCCATCCATTCATCCCTCCCTGCAGCTGCTGCAGTTTGAAGTCTGCAGTGAAACTCGTTGTCAGTCTCTAATGCAGGCCCTGAGAGTTCAGTAATGGCCAAGTTTTCACTCACGTATCACAAGCTACTAAGTTGATGGGCAGCCAACAGATTGTAGGGCCTTTCAGCCACCAGGGCTTGTCCCAAGCCTGCTCCAAAGCAGCTGGGAATACTTTACCATGGAGATGTTGAAAAAACCCACATAATTATTAACACACTGTTGATTTCCCTTAATTAATTTGATTTGTGAAGAAAGTCTGTAGTCTTCAGACATCCTGGGATCTATAGCAATTCTGCGAGTTACAAAAAAACCCACATTAGCTGGACCACTTGTAGAGGCCTGATGTACTTCATGGAAAAGAAATACTGGAAATTCAGCAGTTGCTGCAAATTCCCCTTAACTTTATGAAGAGCTGTGGGCAGTAATAACTAACAAATAATTTTACTGTAGACCTACTGAGAGGAGGGGGATCACTGCAGCTCATAGCTTTCTACTTTGTATGTACCACCTTCTGCTTATGCCAGGGAAGGGATTTAGGAAGAGTTCCCAACAAATACAATGGATGGTGTTATCATTTTTTTATAATAAATGAAAGTGTTTTTTCCAGGCAACATTGAATAATTCTACATTTTACTGTGCATGTAATAGGTAAGAATTTCTTTTCCATTTCCTAAGTATATATTATCTAAATATATACAGTTTCTATTGGTGACATTTGCTTTCTGCTTTCATTGTTCAGCTGTTTCTGCATTTTAATGCTGAAATGCAGTGTTGAAGATTTCTAAGGCAACTCTTCTAAGATATCTTTAAAACATAGGCTTAATAATGCACTCAAAAGTTGTCTTTCCTATGTCAGTCTTCCAATTTTCCATTGGCTGATTTTTGACCAGTCTTTATAATTTGGATTGAGTTGGGGTTTTTTTTTGGTGATTTTTATTTCTTTTCCCCTTTCAAAAAATATATGGAAGAACTAAAATATATATAAGAGGTAGAAGGGGGACTAGAGATATCAGATTGCTTCTATATGAAGAGACAGGCCACAATTTTTTGGCTGAGTAAGCAGACAAAAGGAGGAAGTGTGTCTAGGTGCTTAGGAAATAAAGAGATTGGAAATAAGGAAATAAAAGATGAAATGGGAGGAATTATTCATTTTTTCTTGTAATGAGAACCTAGATGATACTTAATAAAGTGAACTGGTAGGCAGCTTACAACTATAAGAGGAAGTACATTTTCAGAGACTGCCTGCTTATATTTTGAAATTCATTGCCACAAAATGTGTGGAACAGAGAAGTTTAAATGGACTCAGAAGACCTTAGGAAAATGAATGCCTGATGGGTCCACTGAGGAAATAGTCTTTATATTGCATTAAGGAGATATTTCTCACACTTTGAATTTCATAAGAGGGAATACTGACTTTTTTTCTTTAAATGTATAAATGGCTGGATAACAATCACCATAGCAACAGAAAGAATATCAGGTTAAGGCAGTAAAAAAGGGATTTAATGAATGTAATGTGTGTGGTTTTTTCCTCCTCAGATATGTTTTTGGTAATTCTTTGCCATATTTCTGTATCCGCATTTCTCTGAGGGCATTGCCCATTTTAGCCCCAATTCTGTGTACAAATGCTCTGCTGTTCATTGTTGAAAAACCACCTGCCCTGCAGTGACCACGAGCCATTTAGAGTGTGGAAATAAATCTTGTAATGTTTTAAGGTAGGCTGATCTTCAAATGAGGTCTGACCGCTGGGTCATTCCCAGAGAGCTGCTGCCTTTCCCTCAGCAGAGATTCTGCTGCTTGTCTGTGGCCCTCCATGGGCCCAAATTGTTTCTCTCCCTCCTCTGAGAAGTTGGGACCACACATAAATCATGTCTTGTTTTCTAATTTGATCAGCTTTGACCTTTCTAGAAGCTTTTCTCAAGGCTTGGAAAACAACAACACATCAGGTGCAATATTAAATAAGCTCTGTAGTAATTACATAAACCTACTAAATTATTGAATCCTCCTAAACAAATGATGTAGGGAACTCTAATAAAGCTTCCTGGAGATCAGTGTTTATTTTTAAAGCTGCGGCAAGGAATCTGAAAGGGCAGCCTTTAAGCATTACACATAGTACAAGCTGCATTTCTTACCTGCTTTTATTTCTTACCTTTGACTACTTTGCTGAAATTACCACATCCTTTCTAGTGATGGAGTTTTGCTGGTATGTGGCAGTTTGTGGAGCTGGGAGAAAGTATTTATTACTGTAATCTTTCTTATATACCTCGTGTGCACTGTCTGTCAGCGTGCAAAATTGCTAAGAAGTTCTCATTGTCCAGTATTTTTTTAAAAGCTAAAAATTCTCCTGAATGTTGATTTGAAGCAGGGCAATAGGCTGTAAACAAAAGGTTTGTAAACAGTAACATGGAAAAGTATTATTCATGCCCACCACAGTTTCTATAAGAACACTGCAAAGATTAGCTAAGTGTATTGTTATGTTCCTTGTGAATACTTAGCAACTGGTACATCATTTATATAAACTATAATATCTGTGGATCTGGTGTTTGTATATTCTTGGCTAATTGGTTTTGTGAGCAAGCTGATTTTATTTGCCTTACAAAACCTGTTCTATGTATGTAACAAAGCCCAAGGGATAAATATATTTTTGAAAGCTGTCTCAATATAGCTTGTTGTTAATTAAAACCATTAAATGCCTATCATTACAGAGAAGAAAATTCATGTTTTGCTTAATACTATCTACAGCTCTTCTGTTTCTTGGAGAGGCAATTATCCATTACCAAACACCAAGTTATGATTTTTTTACTCAGTGGCTTTTGCTGTAGAGGAAAAAAATACCTGCAAATCATTTAAGCCATTTTGTGTCACATTCTGTGAGTAGTGAGAATAAAGATGAAATCATATTGTAAAAATCAAAATAAGGGAGAGTTTGGTAAAAATGGAACTTTCAAATTTATTACAGTAATTTTCTGTGTTCCATAGACGTGGATGTAGATTCCAGTGCCAATAACCAGATCTGGTCAAAATTCACTTAAACTCTTTAGCAGGGAAGCTTTGGCACTTAAGGTTTTTACTGATGTCAAGACAGAGTGGAGCTTTTTAATTGTAATTTTTAAGTATCAAAAATTCATCTAAGACTTTGACCTCTTTGTAGTTGTTTTCCATTTATGAATCCACACTCTTTGAACTAAAATGCAAAGTGGCTTTTTCTCTAGAACATTGTCCTTGTTATATCAAGGCCAACAAAATATCATGTGGTAATTAGATAATGCCAATACTTATTTTTTAAATAAGTTCCTACAAAAAATTACTCTTGATGTTGTGGAGCTTTTCATAAGTGTCTGGAGTTTGAGAGAGGAGCAGTTTTCCATATAGGATTGAGAACAGGCTTGATAGGTGATACCAGAGAGTGGACTGAACTTTGCTTTCATTCTGAGATGACTCAGTGCCTTTAACCAGAATCAGAAAGTGATTCATGGTGGCCAGGCTTTTTCAGAAGATGAAAATCACAGCTGGTGAAATAACATGATGGTCTGTACCTTAAGGGCCAGGCTATAAAAAGTTCTGTTGTTAGAGCTGCAGAAATATGGGTGGGTTTCTTAAATGTGAGACATCAAAAACATTCAGCTCAGACAGTAGCCAAGAAACACAGTAAAGAATGGCAAAAAAAGAGCAGGTTTGATACAGCCCATTGTAGCATGCTTGTTAATTCCTACATGCAGAGCTCTCGTGTAGAAGGACTGAAAAACAGGTCCTGACAACTGTCCAGCTGTGCAAGCCTCCCTTGATTTCCCTTCCCAGTAAAATTCTTAGAACGGCACAACAGGACATTATTTGGCATTACTACACTCCATAGAGCAGGACAAGAACCTATAGGAAATCAGCATGAGTTTGTATTTATTGTTAGACCCAACTTTTCCATGATGAGGGTTTTTTGTTTATAAACAGTCTGCTGAGGTCACTATTGCATAAATAACAAGGATAGTTCTGCTCTCAAAAGCTAGTAATTTGCTACCAAAAAGCATTTCATAGCTTTGAAAACAATCTGTTCTCTGTGTGAAATGGATTTGTTTCCACTTTACCTCCACATAATGAGTAGTGGTAAAGGGAATTGGTTCAGTTTTGTCCACAAGCAGCCATTCCTGAGCTACCTGATGTTCAGCAATTGGCTGTAGCATTCAGAGTATCATTGGAGTCCAGGACATGTTGGATTTCACTGGACAATGACTTTGTCTTTTAAACTGCAGGAAAAGGAAGAGGGGCTTGTTTGCCTTTCAAATAGGTAACCCAGTGGCAATGTGTTTTCAGCCAGTAACTTGTGACAGCTGTTGAGGATTTTATACCTGGATGGGTCTCGCTTTTATGATTACTTATCAGTTTTAATTTTATGCTTAAAGACCTGGTTGTTCATATCAAAGGATAATTTACAATGCCCCTGGGTAGTGCCTGATTCAGCAGTATCTTGGGTCCTCACAGTTTGTTTGACCTTTAAAAGAGTTGTGGTGCTGTACACACACCTTTTGCTATGGCAATGCTGCCATCTGATTCAACAACAGAGAAAAACAATGAAAAAACAGTGTTTCTACACTATGGCACATTGTTTGTATCTTAAAGCCTTGAAAAGTGGCAAAACTGCAGGAGGACAGGAGTGGAAGTTTCCTGCCTGCTTTTCAAGAGAGGAGCCTGTGAGAGTCTCATAGAAAATACCTCAAATTTATTTTCAACACCTTTGCCACATTTTGATTTTATGTCAGGGAAATTAAATACAAAAAATTTTGGGATGGAGTAATACTTCCCTGCACTTCATAAAGAAGCCATCAGAGGATAAGATTCTTGTTCATATTGTTTTCATCACTCTCATGATTGCTTCATTTAGTACTACATCTTTCACAGTGCCTGTGTTGCTGCACTAATAACATCAGCATGTTGCAGTCACTGCTCCTTCAAAGACTAGTATTAATTGAAGCAATTTATTCTAGCAGAGCTGAAGATGGCCTATTTATACTTTATATAATGAATTACAGAAGACATTTATCTTGTTATGTTGTTTTAGCTCCTTTTTCTGCCAAGTATAGATTTGCTGCCCCAGACAAGCATTGCCCAGGCTCAGCACAGTAGAACACAGGTGTTTTTCTGTGTCGTGTAGGAGGTCAGAGATGTTCACCAGCTATCACAATATGGAAAGAGGAGAAACCCTGATTTGGTATCAATGCTGCTTCATTACCTGCTAGCAAAATAATATCTCAATCTGATACATAATGGAGCAGTATCTTATTTCAGATAATTCTCATAATTGATGCCCTTCAACATAATATTAAATGTGATGCATGTGCAATATAAAGTATATGGTGCTGATCTATTCCCAAGAAGTCTGACACTGTGTTAATAAAACCTTTAGGGTTAAAAAACCCCATTCCTTCAATTCTGCATGAAACTCCTCAGTCACAGTTCTGTAGAAAGTAGTAGAATACCTTGTCTTCCTTAGCGTTAGTAGTATAAGACATCATGTGTCTAATCTTCATTTATGTTGTAGAGCTCTATTATATGTAAAGTAGTTGGCTTTTAATAGTATGGTCGTTACATTTAATTGAATTGAGCTTTGGCTGGTGAAAAATGTAAGGGAAAACATTTCATCTCATGTCAAAATATTTGATATTCTCTGCAATGAAGGACCATAAAAAAAATGGAGCAAGATACTGCTGAGTTATGATAGGTAGGGTTGAAATTGTTAGCTGCAGTTAATAGCAGAATTTGAAGAGCAGGACCTGAATAAATACACAGGCTTCTAGAGAGTAAGAATATTGATGCTGAAAAACCTCTACCAAAGCCTCTGCTGGTAGTCCTCTGTCCTAAACTAGCCTTACAGTTTTGGGTTAACTAATGTCATTTTTCCCCTCTAGGTTTTCCCTACCTATTCCTATTAGGTAGGAATTATTGTAAATGACATAGAGAGAGAGACTCCATATCCATATGCTATCTAGTTACTCTCTAGATAATAGCAGTTAAGTACTGCCATTGAACTTATAAGGCAAAAATACACTTCTGATACTAATTTGCACTTTATTTCAATGCAATGTAATTTTTAGCATTTTGCATTGGTTTTGAGCTGTTTGAATTAATTTGAAATTTTTATTCCATTTTGTGTAAATTCTCCGCTTGTTACTATGCAGCTTCTTGCCAAAGTACATTTTGTTGGCACAATTGGAGATTTGTTTTCTTAAATTCTAAATCAGAGTTTCGTGGGACTATCCACATGGTGGTATCTCTGTTAATGCTGCTTTTCTCTGTTAACTGTGACCCCATTCCCTCACATATTTGAAGGGCATTGTGCTGCTCCAAGGGCAGACTTCGTGTGGTATCTCAGTCCTAGACATTTGCCATTTGTCTCGCTGGCTGCTCAGGCAAGCAGTGGTGTATATCTGTTTCCTTAGATATATCAGTTCAGGTCAATTGCTCTTTCCTACTCAAATCCCTCCTTCAGCGTTCTTGAACTTTCTCTATTTTCTATTCTAGGTCTATGCTCAATTAACTTTATATAAGTGTGGCTCTCGGGACTCGGTGGTGTTACGTAGGCTTGCCGAGTTAAGGGTTGTAGGCTGGAACCTCAAATTGCTCCTCTGCACTGCTGACAGAATTTCTCCCTGGCTGAGTTCTAGGAATGGCTTTGTTTCAGCACTAGGGTATGGTGTTTTCTTTTGGAGATGAAAGTAGCTGATGTTTTCAAGTATTCTGAATGATGACATTCTTTGAAAAAACTACACCAGTATATTTTAACTTCATGGATAGTATGTTCCTATACCAGCCTTAAAGATAGGAATCAATCCACTCACTTGGGAAATGGCAAACTGAGGGGATCACAGGTTAAACCTTGCACTTTGGGACTTTAAGGAAATTGTTCCATGCGGGAAAAAAAACATCTTAATCACCTTTGGCTGGGATCCAGAATTATGTGAAACAAGTGTTTGGATTTGGGATCTCTGGTGAATTCAAAAACCACCAGAGGGTTCTTTGATTTCCTTTATCTATGTACCTCATGTCCTGGATGTGCCAAATCCTTCCCATGAAAAATTGTTTTGCTTAGAAATAGTAAAAAAATCCCCTGGCCTTTTATCTATCTCTCATTTAACAGTCTTCACTGAGAATGAATAAATGTTTCTAGGAAACAATTTATATTTCATGTGAAAGGGTCTCTGTAGATTACAATATGTTTGCAGCAGTCATTCTGTTGCCTTACATCTAGTTTTGTTTCTAATTTTCCCTTTTCATGGTTATCATTATCTTCAATATTCACAGTTGCATCTTTCATCCTTTTTGTATGAACTGAATCCTCCATCACAGTAGCAGTTGTCTTGTTCCCCCTTGATGTTCTTCCAGCATGCCTAGCCTTGTTCAGACAGATGCTACCCACAGTGTTAAGACCATACATTCTTCTCAGCCGTGTTGGGGCTGCTCTGTCCAGCCCGTGCCATGAGATGGGGGGTCCAGGACCACAGTGGTGCTTGTGCAGCAGTACTGTTTCACAAGCTCATTGTCATTTGCATCTCATTGTCACCCTGCGCAACTTCTTCATTGATTTCTGCCTTTGTTTCTTCAGTTGAAATATGACTATTTCCCACTTTTCTGTTCCATAAGTGTTCACTTCTACTTATGCAAGATGTGCATTATTGTTTCATGTTGCAGTTCTTACCACTCCTATTTACTTTTCTCACTGTTTGATATAGTTTGATATATTTTCAGCACTCCCCAGTTTTGAGATATCTTTGCATCTTAAGCATTTTAAAATTAGTAATTTCCTATTTCCTGTTCCAAAACAGTAAAAAAAGCTATTAGTCAAGAAGATCTTAATATTGACTTGCTGTGAGCTATTCAGAACTTTTCTTCTCATCTTGATACATCATTCTCCATTGTTCCATAGAAGCTAATCTGTAAATCATTTGGTATTATCATTTTTCAGGAGACAAATATCCCTAGGTGAGGGTTCATGAGACCTTGTATGAAATAAACCTAAAATTCAGATGCAAGCATACTGTCCTCTTCATTTCAGCTACCTATTAATTCTACAGTACTATTGAAAAAGCAGTCAAGTTTCTCCATAATGACTTGGTAATTTTTAGGTCTTGCTGCCTCATGCTCATCTTCCTGTGATTCTCTGGAGAAATTTTATTATCATCCATATAGCACCATAAATTTGCAAAAAAATTGCACAAAAATTGGAATACATTGAATTCTTCTCCCTGAAGGTGTTGCATTCTTAAAGACTCATTAAAGCATCAACAGAAACATCTGTGTCCTTTGCTGTCCTGGACACAAGACCAGGTTCCCCTTGTAGAAGCAGCAGTGGCAAAGCAACCCCAGGGGAGGCAGCCTTTTCCTCTGCCCTTTTTCTGACTTTATGCAGCTTTCCATGGTCTCCCTGCCCCTCTCTGACCTTTTATCAAGTAGATGCAGCCCCTGAATGGCAAACTGAGCCTCTTGAGCATTGAGCAGGATGACACAAAATTTTCACCCAAAGACTGGGAGTTTGTGCACCGTTTGAGACAGGCTTCTTAATCCTCTGCTTTGTAATGTTAACGTGTTTGAAGTTCTCTGTGGCTGTGGATGCACAGGTATTCCAGTCACACTGCAAATGTTTGGAAGCAAGATATATTTTTAATACAAAAACATGCAAAATATCAGACTAGAATGTCTGGATGTAGGTGGTATTTCACTGGTGTTTCACTGCAAGCAGGGATGAGTTGCGCTGGATCACAGAATGATCTTAAATCAGTTCATCTGGTGATCTTACCCAGTATTTTATCCCTATATTGATGATAAGCTTATGTTTTAGAGTAGAAATGTTAGAATATTCCTGATATGTAGTTCAGTATCTGGATTTGCTTGCAAGTAAAAGATTTGATACCTTTTCTTTTTCTGAATCATCTTTTATTATGGATTGCACAAATATGAAAGTTTCTAACTACTACTACTAATTCAAACTGTGAGTCCTACTACTACCTTGTTGTGAATGGCAGAAAATTCTGTAGATACTGCTATACTTAATTTGAAAAGGAATTGTGGACTTAAATGTTTTAAATTAAATTTAAATTTGTTTCAGGATTAAAGTGAAACTCCTTTTATTCCTTAGAATTGTAACAGAGAAGTGACCAATTTACTCCATTTATTTAATGGCCCACTGCCTTATTTCATATTTGTCTCCTGTAAACATTAATTTTCTTGTTTATGTGTTGTTACCAGATTCACTTAAAATCTGCTTTTAGCTGTATTGTTAGGCTTGCAAAGGGAATGAGGCACCAATGTGTAAAATACACATACATGGTAGAAGGACATCTTACTTGACATAAACTCTATTGACTTCAAGGTTAAGAAACAAGTTGTCATTGAAGTGAAATCTGAGTCTAACTTTAATCTAAAAGCATTTTTAGATTGTGAGTGCCATAGATTAATTTATTTAACTCCATGGATAGAACAGCTTTTGTGTTCACAGAAGGTATGCTCTGGTTGATATGGAGGTGTCAGTCTTGTGGTGTGAGAACTGCCTGCCTTGCACTCTTTTCACTTTCCTGTTTCTTAGAAGTTTTTTGGATTTCAAGTAAGTGGTCCCCAAATTTACTTTCTTTGAATTGTGTAACCTTAGCTCCAACAAAGTTACCCAAAGTTTTTGGGTTTTGGTAAAATAGAAGATGTATACTCTGGATAAACTGTAACCATTTCAAACATTAATATGCATCTGCTGAGAATCATCTTTTTTATTTCTTATGTGAATCATGTTTGGTCTTCCTAAGGAAAACAATATTTCATGGGAAGGGTTTGGCACATCCAGGATATGGGGTACACAGATAAAGGAAATCAAAGAACCCTCGGATGGTGTCATACTTAAAATTATGTTAGATAGCAGCGACATGCATTATTTGGACATTATTATTATTGTAAACTAAAATAGTGTAGATAATCACATTCAGTACTGTCATAGACACACTGAACACTTTATTTGCTAATGTCTGTTTTCAACTGTATTTACTAGGAGTTTGGGATAATTTGCATCTCCATTTGGTTGGGCCTGTTACAGACATTTGTTTTGCTTGTGTTTTGAGTAAGTGTCTGTTTCATCCTGCGTTTCTTGTGGAGGGTGAAAACAATGTAAAAATTGTTCTTTTCTCTCTCCAAACCCTTCCTTGCAGTTCTAGTTGAAAATGAAGTAAATATTGACTAAAATTGGAAGCATGTTTTGAGTCAGAATTTTCCAACAAATTACCTTTTTGTCTGAATTCTACATTTGTTTCCTCTGGATAGCTTTTACTGTATGATTTATCTTCTGCTGTATGGCTAGAACTAGAGGATTCCAGCAAAAGGGCTGTTTCAGAAGGAAAAGCTAGGAAGCTTTAAGTTGAAAATCTTTCATAAAGTAGCTGATTTCAAAGCTTGAACTCACATAACCAGGTAACTTGAGAATCAAAAAATCTCACCCAGACTGCCATTAAATACATGTTTCAGAGACCATTGATTTTTATTTTTTTTTTAACACATCCTGCAAGTGCTGATTCTGCAAGCAGTTGTTTCTCATAATCAGATAGAAAAGCTCTTTATCTGCTATCAGCTGATGGCTGTGGTATAACCTTTGGCTCCAGACTTCTGGTAGGAAATTTGTACATATTTCTACAAAGAATTAAACTCTAATGGCCTTAACAGGAGTACTCATGGTTTGTAACCATGCTGGAAATTAGCTTCTCAGGCACTGATCTTGACAGGTCAGCTGTCACAAATTGATATACATATCTGTAAATACATCACTCCTATAAACAACATTCTGTCTGCAAGAAGTGGAAGATAAAATTGGCACAGTTCTTAACAAATGAAGTGTTCCAAAGCACAAGGATGCACAGGGAAAATCCCTTCTGGAAATGATTTTCCATATGTTCCATTTATGATTTTTATCTCTATAGTTTGCTTTTAAGAGGCTGAAAAGTTTGTACTCTGGAGTACTTTTCTGAAACAAAATATGCTCTTTCTCCTTACACTTACCCCTGCTGCAGAGGATAAGGATCTTCTTCTTTTGAAAAAAAAAAAAAAAAAAAAATCCATGGGTTTACATTGTCGTATCTCCAGTATTTTTTGGAACTCTTTGAGGTAGTGCAGAATATGAAAGAGAGTATTTGAGAAGTCTAGGGCCCTTTTATGAAATCAGATTTTGAAAGGTGCATATGTAGGAGAAAAAATTGATGTCTCAGTCCACCAGTGATGAAGTTATAGCTTGAATGTGTTACATTTCCCATATTTAATGAATATTAAATCATCACCTGTAGATTTTTCAAGACGTTTCGTCAAAAATCTTGATCACATGCCTAGGACAAACAAAGAAGGTTCAAACAGTAAGTTTTCTTTACAGATTTGAGACACAATAGATGCTATACACACCTACTCATCTTTGAAATCTGTTGAACTATGTTGATTTATGTCAAGGCAAAGAGATGTCCATTTGGTTTGGCAGTAGCAAGGGCTGAGGAACATCTGGAAATATTTCAGAGCAAGCATCTAAATTCAAATTCAAAAGATACCATGGCTGCAGTTATTTATCTGCCTCTGTTGCTGTAGACACTTGATGTGCAGACACTCCTCTGTCACTCCAAACTGCCATCACAGGAGGAGAGTGTTCAATCTGAGATGTTTTAGCTTCCAGGAGTGTCATTAGAAAGCTGAAAATTATTCATACATTCTCCTCCTCCACCCTCCAGGTCATCTGGATAAAAGGAGGTTTACCTTAAGTCTTTCCTCTCCTGCATCTCAACTTTCCTGATACAGCGACTGGAATAATTTTCATCAGTTGTGATAGCTGCTGAATATTCACTGAATGTCTTGTTCTTTTCTAGTTCCCTGTTTATCAGTTTAATGCAACAAACCAGAAATAAAACTACACAGATCTCTTCCATCACATTTTATTTGTTGATTTGATTTGTGAGGCTTTAGGATAAAACTGAAGTCATAGAAATAAATCATGTAAGACATCTAGCCATAGGCATTTTCAGCAAAATAAGTTCTTTCCAAGAAGATTTTGACTTGTTACATGAAAATTAGCTTCTGGCAGGAGGAATCCATATTTCACAGATCTTGGACTGTGTTTAATTTCTACAGGGCATGCCTTCAGCTAACAACACTGCTTCCAAATATGTGAGCATAGTATTGGTGTTTAAGAGTACAGCTAGAAAAAAAAAAGAAAACAGTATCTACTTGATACTATTTATGTCTCTTTTGAACAAAATGACACTGTGGATTCTGTTTGAAGGCAAAAGGAGTCTGACTGCTGCTGCTGCTCAGGAGCATATTTAGTTTGAATAATCCAAAGGTCACTAAAAATTGACTTTTCTATTGAATCTGTTGTATTGAATTGGACTGTATTTCTCTTCAGAAAATGCATTAAAATTAATTTTTAAAATGATACATTTAATTGAAAAATAAAATATTTAGATGTAATGTTCCAGGGAGATATCCTGAAAACATGCATGTGGTTCATCTGGTAGATATGAGATACTTGTTCACCCGGAGCCTGGGAGCTCCAGAGGCTGTAATTGTTTTAGAGATCAGGTAGAAGTAGGACCAGAACAGAGAAAACAGGACTTGAGACAGGAGCTGAAGAAAATGTGAGTTCAGACAGTTTGACACCGTAGAACCTGTGTCAAGAATTTATGACTGTAGGTGAGCTAAAACACTATGGAAAAAAAAGGTTGGTCTTTGATAAACATAGGACATTAGAAAATAGGGATCTGAGCAGAGAGGGAAATCTGGGACAGTGCAACCACAGGTAATCCTGAGGACCCTCAGACAATATAAACTTACTGAGGAGAAATGTAATGTCAGAGTGAACTAAGTGAAATGATATGATAAATACTACAGATAATAGAGCATTTATATTGCACCCATCAATGAACATACATTCAGGCAAGGCACGTGTTGATGTCTGTCCTCTGAATCACACTCATTCTGATTGAGAAAGGCACACACCTCTCAGCCTCCCCCTATCAGTTGTGGATTTGGTCAAGCTGCTGCTGAACAGTTTGTAAATGCTGAAGGATGCCTGCCTGGCAGTGCCTCAGACTCTTGGTGCTTTCTGTTCCAGCTGGCGACGTGGGACTCTGAGAAAGGCCTGAACGGCAGCCTCCAAGAGCGGCGGCTGGGCAACGACCTGCAGGGAGTGACGCTCAAAGTGGTGACTGTCTTGGTACGATCCTTTCTGAGCTCAGCAAACAAAATGCTCAAAATAAAAAGGATCTGACTGAATATTTTGGGCACTTCCCGCAGTGTTTTCCTCTATCGTTTTCAGTTCTGTATTTCTGGATGATCTGTTACATAACAAGGAAGATAGATGATGGCCCTTTATTATTTTATGTGAAGCTGTGCACTGTCAGTGATACAGAGCATTTGTTTGTTTGCTTATGCTGTTTTTCTGCATTGTAATTCCTGCCAGGCATAGAACCAGCACAGGGCCTGAGTGCACAGTGGTACATTCCAGATACCATCCTTGAGCTTGGATAAGCAGTTTTCAGCATTTCATGGATTTTAAGATCAGATGGGCCAATTATGATAATCTAATCTTGGCTCTTGTACGCTGCAGGCTGTAAAATTTAATCAAGTGTTTCCTGCATCAAGCTCATAAATTCCCATTGAGATAAACTATATCTTTTAGAAAGGTGTCATCTTTCCAAAAAAATCATTATGCTTTTGGGACTACTGTCTGTTAAACTCTGGAGTAGTAGAGAGCTCCTGTCGGCCAAGTGCTACATTAGGGGCAAATTAGGGCTTGAATGCATTCCTGGCTAAGATATTGTAGTCTACAGATTGCAGGATATGATGGCTTTTTTTGTTGTTTTCAATTCGCTTTTTCTGAAATGTGGTAGAAATAGGCAGTGCCTCAGAGTACATGTGTACATGAAGGCACTCCCTGTAGCCCCCAATTTGCTTTCCTCAATTTATGCTGTAGTTGGTGTGAGAGGTGAGCAGATCCCTTCTGTGACAGTGCCGGGCTACCAAGGCAGCCAACTGCAGTGGCTGTGCCAACAAAATCCCTGGGATCTGCAGGAGAGCAGGACACCAGCAGAAACCGTACTACAAAATGCTGCATTTCCTTGGTCCCAAAACAGACTTCTTAAATTAAAACACTCCAGAAACCAGTACCCATGAAGGTTATTCTTTGAGTTCTCAAAATGTTAAATTTTCACAAAATTGCAGCGGTTTTAGTTTGTGTTTTATTATGTGTCCTGGATAAAAGATGAGGCCTTGTATATAAAAGATGGCTTTCTGAATCTGGGGTTGAATTTATTCTGGAGTCTCTGCTTCTTCTCATGAGCTATGGAGAAACCAAGGCTATGGATAGGACTCAAGTGCTGAGGCAGTGGTGTCTGGTTGGGAATCTTCACAGTATCCCAATTTTTGCTTCAGAAAGTTATGGGTGTCTCAAAATCTGTGCAAAGTTTTTCCAGAATTAACTCAGATAACACCCTTTCATTCAGAGAAGTAAACTAAAAATCTTGTTTCAAGTGTCAGTTAAGATGCTGTTTTGTTCTCAGGAAGAACCTTTTGTGATGGTGGCAGAGAACATCCTTGGGCAGCCAAAACGATATAAAGGATTTTCCATCGATGTCCTGGATGCACTGGCCAAGAATCTGGGATTCAAGTATGAGATATATCAAGCTCCTGATGGCAAGTATGGACACCAGCTCCAAAACAGCTCCTGGAATGGCATGATTGGAGAACTCATTAACAAGGTACACAGAGAAGAAGCTGCATTTAAAAAAATTGCAGGAGAATTAATTAGGATGAAGGCAGCAGTGCAGAATGCTTCTGAGCTATGGATGGTTTGAGTGTGACATAAACTACAATTTAAGACTCTGTATGCAGGATAGGAACTAGAGAGTCTCTTGTTTTATTTGCTTCCAGCTGCTCTCAACATAGATTCTATTGGTGTAAATCAGTGTTTACATTGCTATAAGAATAGAGGTCATGTTGGTGTGTGTGAGGGAGTGACTATAGAAAATAGAGCAAAAAGTAAGGTATTCTCCTTAAAATATTAACTACTAGTGTTTTATTTTGTGTCATTTTTTCTTTGAAAGTTGTTTGTAAATGGGACTTTCTGTCATTTTGTGATGATATGTTTAATAAAGACCAATGAGCAATGACAATGCATTTGACTCCCAAACAGGAAAAGTAGCCTCAGTAACAGAGGATCAGAATTTAAACTGGTCTCAAGATTATTCAGTCATTTAAAACTGACAGGACCAAATTTCTTAATTACAGTATTGCAAAACTAGGAGTAAGTTAATTGAAATCCATTTAAGTGTATGGGTAGAATTTGTAGGTTGGAATCTCCCAGAGAATGAAATGAGTGTATTTTGTTCATGTTCTTGCAACCTCATGTGGGACAAGCGTTAATCAAGAAGAAGAATCAAAGGAATTAATATTCCATGTTGCTGCTTTTTGTAGAAAAGGTTACTCTTCAGTGGAGGTTACTACTGAAAGTGAAAGCTTTCTCATTATCTTGTAAATAGGTGGCTCAGTATCTGTAAGGAGATGTTTAGGAAGAAATAGAAGCAATTAAAGCTATTGCAAACATCCCATGATAATGGGATGTTCTTGCTGGATGCTAGGGAGCATAAAGAATTTTCAACTTATTTTGCATTGACATAAACTGTTTGAATTTAATGGATTTAAAAACAAGGTAAGAACTCCTGTAAAATTTCTTTGGAAATTGCTTTCTTTGAAGCAATAAAATATCTATTATGCTATTTTTAAATGGTATTTCTGCTACCATTTGTTCCACAGACTCCAAAGGGTTTCAAAGCAAACCTCCCTCGTCTAATATTTGCTTTACATTCCCGACACAATTAGAGATAGAAAACTGAATGTATATTCTGTTGGTTTTTTTTTTTTTTTTGAAGAGGCCTCTTTTTATTAAGACAGAAAATATTGAAAATCTAATTGAAGCTCTTCAGAAGCTTTGGGAATCTTATTTATTAACTCCTATCTTACCCTTCATCAAGTGTGCATACTCTTTAAGGATTACCTGCATGCAAAACCAGCTTGTTTTAAATATTGAAGCCAAAGCAGTTTCAGGAGCAAAGTTGCCTTTGTGCATTTTTCCTGTTATGAGCTTTTTCCATCACTTTATTCATTTTAAAAAACAAACAAAATCTTCTCCCCAGTTGTCCTATGAAATCTCTTCATGAATATGGAAAGTTGGCAATTCTGCAGGGAGAAAAACAAACATTAGCTCTTCCTACCCTGCTAACAAATACACAAGCTAAATAAATGGTGTTTCTTTCTTCATTGCTTACATTGCTGTGGGTTAGTATGGTTTGGAGTCTTAGGCCTTCTTTTGGAAAAAAATGAGGGATAAAGGTTAAATAAGCTACCCTTCCTCCAGAGAGGAGTCAGGATCATGCTTCTCGTTCAAGAGAACCTTGACGGGTTATGTTTCATTACTCTTCTTTGGGCCAGTGCAATTAACCAATGTTTAAATGGTGAAAGTGGTTCTGTTTTTATTTTTAGAGAATTTATATGAGTGCATCTAAATGTTTTAAGTTATAGAAGGAGGAGCATGGAGTCACTTGGCTCTTAGAAAGCTTCTCCTTAAGGCTCCTGCCAACCAAACTCCAGGTGGCAGGGAGCGATGTGACGTGCTGCGTTTGTCTTGCAGAGAGCAGACCTGGCCATCTCGGCCATCACCATAACGCCCGAGCGGGAGAGCGTGGTGGACTTCAGCAAGCGCTACATGGACTATTCCGTGGGCATCTTAATCAAGAAGCCCGAGGAGAAGATCAACATCTTCTCCCTCTTCGCTCCCTTCGACTTCGCGGTGTGGGCCTGCATTGCGGCGGCCATCCCCATCGTGGGCGTGCTGATCTTCGTGCTGAACCGCATCCAGGCGGTGCGGGCGCAGGGCGCGGCGCAGCCCAGCCCCTCCGTGTCCTCCACCCTGCACAGCGCCATCTGGGTCGTGTACGGAGCCTTCGTGCAGCAAGGTACTCACCAGCAGCCACGGGCAGCTCCGCCCTGCCCACAGTAAGGTCTACAGAATGGGCAGGTATTATGTTTTATCAGCCCAGATGAGCAAAAGAGGGAAAGGTAGACAAGTTTGGGGCTTTATGCCTTTTTTTGTGCCTTTTCTGTCTCTCAGTAAGTCCAGAAAAACCACTAACAGGGTTTTCCTCTTTGGGAAAATTGTTACACTGGAAGTAAACTACAGAGCTGCTTGGCGCAGAATTGCAACACTTCTTCAGCCCTGAAACTAGCACCTTTTTAATTGTTTAATGTATAAATAGAAATAGAAATGTGTCAGCTTGTGCAACCTACTGTATCCACTGGAGCAGTGAAGTGCATTTTGATGAAAAAAGGGCATTTTGATTAAAAAAATGTATGACTTAAAAATACATTTTATTTTGACTTTGAAATACATTTTGTATGACTTAGAAATACATTTTTGTTCAAAGTTTTTGAACTCACGTGAGATAGTTCGTCTCTTGGCTCATTGAACTGAGTGTGTAACTTTACACTCAGGAATGTCTAGGCATAGCCCAAATCCTACTGAATTCAGTAGGACTGCTGCCATTAAAAAAGTCATTTCGTAACTAATTGTTTACAAAATCTGCCCACACAGTTTTAATGCCATATCTGGAATGTTAGTTGTATTCTTGGAAGGCAGGTGTTATTGAATGCTGAAATATGGGTAAAGTTAACTTTTTTCCTACATTTTTTTCATTGTGGTTGCAAGCTTCTAAAGCTTCAGCTGGAAAATCCATCCTATTGCTATGAAACTTGGTCCCTCACCTCATTAAGGTGACAGCCTTGATGGGTTTAAGTGCAGTAAAATATAATCAGCACAAACATATGCTGAAGTAAGTAGAACCAGCTCTATGGTGAGGTTTAGTCTCCAATGATACTCAAGCATAACTGTGCTTGAAGACTGCTAGAAAGAAATCTTATGATTTGAAATCTTGTAAAGGGTAACAAGTAATGACACTAATGCTTCAGTCTTTGCAGATTTAAATACAGCAAAGATAGCACACAAACCATTAGGAGGTTCTGTGGGGGTTTTGTTCCATTTCTGAAAGGGTAATTGAAAACAGAATATTACTGTAATCTGAACACTGTAATGATTTAATTCCTGCATATAAGTTGTGCTTCACCATTCAACTTTATTTAGAACATTTTTCATGTTCTTTAGATTTGATCCTCAATAATTCTCAAGGGAAATATTTTGAAAGATGATTTTCTAGAACACTCGGGCAAGAGGTAGACTGGAAAAAATACTTGTGAATTATCAGCCGTAACAGAAGCAGTGCTTTTCCCACAGTGAAAGGGCAGACTGGAGGGGAAGCAGAGAGAAACTCAAGAAAGTTCAACTTACGTGGGCACACAGAGGGTGATTGCAAATGGAAGGTGCTGAGAGACCCTCGTTTCTCTGTTTATTTGTAGGGGGTGAGTCCACTGTCAATTCTGTGGCGATGCGCATTGTCATGGGAAGCTGGTGGCTCTTCACCCTTATTGTGTGCTCTTCCTACACAGCAAATTTAGCAGCATTTCTCACAGTATCAAGGATGGATAATCCCATAAGGTAAGAGCCTCTTCTTAACATGAAGCTGGAAACCTGGATTTCACAGGAAGGTATTATCCATTTCAGTGCTCATTCTTGCAAGAAGGAGATAACTCTCTAATGAAATACTCTGCTTATTTGCAGTGGCTGTTTTTCTCTCCTCTCCCCCTCTTCACCTTCACTCCAACAGCCCTCAAGCAGTTCTGATGGAGGGGACAATGGCACTTTAGTTCTGTATTTTTCCAGAAGAGAGGTCTCTCATGTCCTGCTGGTTGTTTGGTTGCAATTTGTGTGTGTGTGTAACTTGGGCGTTTTTTCTGCAAATTTAAAGGTCAAAGCTTTTCAATTTTTTTCTCACAAAATGTGGACAGAATTTCCACCCTCACGCTGGTGTGAAGTACTGGGAGGGCCATTAAAATTTCACACTCAGTGCTGACAAGGTTAGAGCCTTATATCTCATGTTTGATGCGGTAGTGATGGAGTGGAGCAGTAGCAGTGCAGCACAGGCTCTTCTAGAAAGTGCTGAGCCAAGGATTTCAGGTGTTAGAGGGTGGCACAGTTAAGCTGCTACTCTTATTTGGGATTGCATTGGGAAGACAGACACTGAATGTTTGTGTTCTCTTCCTGAAACAGAAGAACTGTCACTGAGGTGACACTGGCACTTGTGGTTTCTGCACAGAAGAACCTAAGTCCATTTCTTCTAAACATGGGTTCAACAGAATTTCCAATTTTTAGCTTGCCCATGTTCATTTGCAGATAATGTAATGCTTTGTGTGGATATATCATCATCATCAACATCATCATCATTATACCAGGCCAAAACCTTAATAGGCTTATGTTTAAATTCACTTTCTGTTAGTTTGGCCGTAATAAATGGATCTTAACAGTAACACAAATAAGTACTCCAAGTAATTTCTGGAAATACCGTGAGAAACTATGTAGAATAAAACTATCCATGTATGATGACTGGATGTACTGGAAAGAAGGTTAAGCTCAGTGAATAAATTGCTCTTGAAAAGCAAGACACAAATAGGTATCCAGTGAGCTTGCCTAATGATACTCTTAAAAATGTCTGAAGGTTCTATTTCTTTCACTGCAGAAGAAATTTTCTGTTTGGTCTAATCAGTACTTTCCAAAACTCAGCAAAGTTCAGAGGAGGACAAAAGTTGCAGTGTAATTACATGAGGAATCTCTGCAAAAAAAGAGGTTTAAGAGCAGAACTATGGATTTTTAGAGGAGGCCTTTGAGTATGAGCTGTTACAACATTTACAAGGGATTTTAAATCCCCTTCTTATTAAAATGAAAGGACATTGCTAAGAACCTTGAGGAGATAAGTTTTTTGGGTAAAGGACCTGCTCAGAATTGTTTCACAAGTATTGAACTCAGGCACCCTTCTACTGCTAGAGATGGCAGCTGGAGAATAGTAATTAAATGCCTTTCTGTACTGAATGGTAGCTGCCAGGTGCCTTTATCACATCCCCTAATACAAGTTGAGGATGTAGAAGTAAGAAAACATCAGCAGTGTATTTCAGGTGCCAGAACGTAAATGCCAAAAGAAATTGAAGTTTCCAGAAGCTTCACTGCTGGTGTTCCACCTACTTGGCTGTAGGGGCAGGGATCTCTAGTGGGTGTTGTCAGCCCCAATGTGGATACTTCATATTGCCTGATGTTAAAAGTGGTCCTGGATGCTGTGGTTTAGGTTCCCAAATCATTCCTGAAGTGCCTTGGCTGAGGAGGTGGGGTAAAGAAATAGTTTTTCTGGAAACTTCTGTTGAACCTTCATCCATCTCTGAGCTATGATTTTCATGTCCCCACTCTTTAGGCAAAACAGCTTATAAAATAATTTGTCAGACTTAGAACAAGTTTGTTTTTTTTTTTCTGAGAAAGTAAATTACTGCCTTTCATGAATTAATCGTGGCCTTGGGCCTCAGCTCCCCATTCTAGCTGTCTTCACATCATATGATGTGCAGTGAATGTTTTTGCCTAACTCTGCCACTCAGCTTGCCTGCATTCTGTCTTTCATGAACCCAGAAAGGAATACTTATGTGAAATCAATTTTTCCCATCCAAAGAGCCACAATGAGCTAGAGCTGAATATTTGCTCACCAGCTGAGAACTACCAAATCTATCTGTGTACACTTCCATTGTTAAGAGAAAACAGTCCCCATCCTTTCAGTAAATGTCTGCTGTTATCTCTCCCTCCATAGAGAAGTCCTCTGGTGTTCAGTGCTGCTGCCTCCAAATTGTCAGCAGGAGAGAAATAAGTATTATGATGCTGCAGTAGCTGCAGCATAGTTAAGATTTTCATTACAAGACTGATTTTTCTTCCCAAGCCCTCTCTAAAATGCCTAATGGAAATTGTTTCAGTATCAAATTTGGCATGTGTGGTCTGTGACTAGTGAAATAGAAGTATGTTTGATTGAATAACTAGGTGTCAATCAACCCAGTGATCACTGCCTCCACAATTTCACTGCAAAACAAGTGTGTCATAGAAATCATAAACAATATTTATTAGAAGGGGCTTGGTGAGACATTCACTGAAGCGAAGTTGAACTGTTGGAAGGCAGACTTTTAGAATTATCGTGTCAGATGAAAGCCTGCTGATAAGGGACTACTGTTTTTTGGTTTTTATATCTGGCATCGTCAAGTCTCACAAGGCTATTCCACCCTGCTGTGAGTTTCAGAGGCTTCCTGTGGCTCACAGAAAGGTGAAATATCCAGTGTAGGAGGAATGGCAGAAAGCAGCTTTGATCTGCTACCTGTATTTGTTTCCTGACAGTTACTTTGTAAATCCCAAACAGGATTTTTTTGTCCAGGTGTCTAGATCCCAAGTAAGAGACGTGCTTAACTTGGAAAGAAAAACTATTCTTCTCCTTGGGTTTTCTCAGAATGTCAAGGGCTTCATCTCAAGTGTGCTAACAAGAAGAAGCACTGCCTTTCTGGTCTGGCGTGACAGCACATGCTTCCTTGCTCCTCATGTGTCCTGTGTGCCCATCATTCATCCTGGTGTCATGTGGTGGTGGGGTGGGTCCAAACATGGGGTTTGAGACCCACATGACAGCCTCTATCCCCTCAGGAGCTCAAAGCTGACAAGAAATTTGGTGTACCTCCCTTGGCTGCTCTCAATTTTTCAGTTGCTAGTGGTTGGTGCTTCTGCTCCCCATTGCTCTTCTAACGCTGCTTCTCAATCCCTTTGTCTAAATTGCCTCCTGCACTTCTCATCTTCTTTGTGTCCCACCTCCCGGCCAGGGAACAAAGGCAATGTCATGGTTATCTCGGGATTTCTGTGTGTATGGACATCCATAGGCAGGGCAGTGACACATCAAGCAGATTTCCTGACTCCTTAGGGGCAGAGGAGAGAGATGTTATCTAGTTCAATATGAAAAAGGGAAGGCAACTACTGATCGCAACTATTTTGGCGCTCAGGTTAGGAAAATCTGATCCACCTTCTAACTTTATAAATAATCAATTCTCAATTTTTGTTTTTAATAAGAAATCTAGGCAATGTTTAGAACCTGTGCTAATCCTTGACCTTGACAAACTTGTTTAAGTTTAAACCCAAATGATTTGCATTTACTATTCTAATATTTGCCTGCAGTACTGAGGGCAGCTGAGGAATCTTCTAATGGGTCAGTCTACCAAGTAAGGCAGAATTAGTACATGTGAGTTTGTTCTTTCTTTTGTCTTATTACATTTTCAAACAGCGCTTGGATCTGCTGTCTGACCTTCCATTTGTAATTATGAGTTTAATTAGCAGTGACTTACATTCCAGCTTCATTTCTTGTTAACAAGCAGACTACATGCAGTTCAATAGCTGCACAGATATTCTGAAATTCAGGTTTAGGAGAGCTTGTCTGACAAGAGGCTAAGAATCATGCAAAAAAAATAGGACATGAGAAAGGTACTCTATTTTCAAATGCAAAAGAGTTTAAATTTTTTATCAAATTGATCTTTAAATTTGTACATGCTATGGATGCCTTGAGAGGCATCCATACTATATGCATTCATGAACTGCATACAAATGCATAATTTATCTGCTTTAAGATCTCAACTGCTGTTTCATGATTTCAGATTTACTTTTTTGTATTTTAATTCCCCTATTTCTTGTGTTTTGATGACAGCTGAAGATTTAAAGCAGCTTATTTGGGGTAATAGGCCAGCACTTGGAAGAGTTGGGTGCAAATTCTTTTTCTACCACAAGCTCTGTTTGATCTTGGCAAGCTTAGCTTCCTCTCTGTCTTGTTTCTCTTTCTGTATAACACAGTAGTAATATTTTCTTAAATGGCATATTGTCAGTTTATCTGTTTTAAAGATGATGGCCATATTATAGTAGCACTGCAGGTATCAAAAAAAGATATATTTTCTGGGTTGCATACAAAGCAGAAACAATCTCAAAATATTTTATAATAAAATGAGAAAAGTACTTGGAATATGCCAGCCAGAGGGAAATGAACAAACATTTCATCCACTGTAGTTAAGTGGATTTGATAGGGTTGGTGGCAAGAACCTCACCAGAATCCCTCAGTATTCACAGCAATTTTGTCTTGAAATTCCTCATGTTTGAAAACAGCCTTTCTCTTGTTAATATCAGATGTGTCTTTTTAAATATTTCATTGGATTTTCTTTTGTTATGTTTAATTTGTACTGTGTTTTGCAGTGTCTGTGCAGCACCCTCAGGCATGTTGGCAGGAGGCATGTAGGAATAAGCATGATAAAAAATAATTATTGTGATTATCATTAAAGGCCTGTGAGGAAAAACTTCAATCATTAAATAACTAGATTAAGTCCTTCCATAAAAATAAAGGCTAAGAAAGACTATAAGAAAGATGCAAGAACTCAAAACTTTTTTTTCTTTCCAGAACATTCCCTCTCTGGAGCACAGGGGTGAAATTTCCTGGGAAAAGCTCTGAGCAGCAGGGCTGCAGTGCTCAGGGGCAGAGCTTGCCAGCATTTGCCTTCAGGCTCTGTTTAGGACAAGGCTCTGGGCTGCTGCCAGTGCTCCAGCTCCCATTGTTTGTCTTTTCACTTCACTCCTATTGATGCTGCTGCCCAGTGGGTGCTGCCTGGAAAGCCACAGAGTCTGGAGCCTTTTGAAAAGCTTTCTGAATGTTGGCATATGCCACTCAAACGTGGTTTAAAATGGATCCTAATTACTCCTCTAATTGAACAAGCAGGCGAGCATCTAAGTGCAAATATTTCCCAGGGACATTGTTCTGAGAAAAAATGAGAATGCACAGCTGAAAATCAAGCTTGCATTCCATCTTTCCAATTGCCATTAAAAAATGTGGTTTAGATTGGAGATCAATGGCAAAGCAAGAGATTTGTGATTCCACACCTCTCCAGCTTGACTTTTTAGAGACCTACATCATAGCATCTCTTCATTTGTTCTGGTTACTGAGAAGTTCTGTGGCTGAGGTGGGTTGAAGCATTAAAATTCAGATGCATGCACAGTTTAGAGAAGAAAATGGTTTGGATATAACATTAGCAAAATCTACCATCTGTGCAGGTAATAAAATCTTTATTATTTTTTTCTTTTGCTTTGAAAGGAGAAAAATCTAGCAAGAATAGCAGCCCTCAGGACAGCCCATCAAAATGTACAAGGATTGGTTTAATCTGATATTTGGTACTCTTTGGCTCGGACAGAGTCACCTTTTGGGTCAGATTGTCTCACATTAATATAGGTTATTCCCCTGCTGTCCACAGAGGAGCTGTTTGCTTTCTGCATCCATTCAATCCCTCTGGCCCCTGACTTCACCTTCCTTGTTGTAGGATGAGGTTTCTTTTTATTACATGGATAGCACCTATGACTTATTTTGTCAGGTTGCATTTTCTGTGTTACTCCTAAGGGATAAACAATACGTAACACAGTAATAGAAGATTTTTGCTCAATAGGATACTTAGATTTCTATTATTTTTTCTCTAAGGAAGCTGATTTAATGTCTTATATGAACTGATAATAGCATCTAATATAGCAGGATATTAAAAAAGCAAAATAATTATTACTATAGCAAATCAAACAGAAAGGGCCTTAAAGCTTCAGACAACTCCTAACAGCTCAATCCATCATCTCTAAAGACAAAAACAGAGGAAGAAGAAAAACTCCATAGAGAATTCTCTTTTGGAAATAATTCTGTCTCAACCATTAAAGAGGTTGGTCAGTGGGGGGGTTTTTTCCCCATTTTCAGGCAGATATCTTAGTGACATTGTGAAGTGAAGCAGCTGCCTGCAAACCAAACCAAACCAAAACCCCTGTAAAATAATGTGTATTTTATATCATTTATCTGTTCTGGTCAGGGCCATCAGTGTAACAGTGGGCCCTGTTATAAAGGCTATGCATGTTCTGTTAGAGGGTAACATAGTGAATATTACTGCATAGCTTTCCAAATTGCCTGAAGGTCTCTCTGAGAGCATTCCTGAAGCCAGAACAAATAAATTGTATTCACAAAACTACCAATAGTTAGTAAACACTTAATCACAGTAAACTCATTCCTGCAGAACCATGAGATTAAATTGAAGGTCACTATTCTCACTTTTAAGAAGGAGAAGTTGTACCTATTTTTTTAATTACTGTCACTCCAGACAGGGCATGCATAGGCTTCCAACTCTGCTAATCTCTTGAAATATTTTGAGAACTGCTTCATTTGTTCATGTAAAAAACCCGTCTTCTCACCTTGCACAATTCCTCACCAGCATTCCCATATGATCAAAGGTTCTGTGATGTTTGTGCCATGATTGTTCAGCATTAGATTTTCTCACTCACCTAACAGCAAAGGTAATTTTCCCATCTCCTGCTCTGGACACTGGAACTTCAGCCAAGGGCTGACGCAAATAGCTTTCTGCAGTGACAAATCATGCAAACTGAATGTATTTGTGTTGTGAGGAGGATTTATGTTTGCTTCTTGATACTTTTTATCTTGTGCATTTGCCCAATTTCCATGCATTTATAGTATGTACAGCTAGCTAGTCCAATGGCTGCACTACTCTTTTAAATTTAAATTATTTTGGTTTTCTAGGTCCTGGAAGAGCTCTTGCAGAAGCTCTTGCAGTTTCTTATAATTTCTTTAATAGTTCCTCATGTTATGATAGTTTGTATCTGTGTCTTTGATATGGTATCTTTCAGGAATTGCCAGCCCTTCTGTATCCTTTATCCTTTAAAGCAACACCCCAAGAGATTTTCTTCTCTAGTTCTTGATGTTTGTTGAGTCTGATCTTTTGAAATGTAGTATTTTTACATTGTTAATCTTGTTTGGGTTTTTCTTCTGCCTCAGGATATTAAACTCCAACATCTTGCAAACACTTTTAATCTAGATGCTTTTCTCTTTGACATTTCCATTTAAATCTATCAGATCTAAAATAGCCACTCCCCTCATAAATGTCTCCATGATAGAAGAACATTCATTCTCACACCAGACACTCTTAGCACCTTCACTGATGTATAGGATGATATTTCATCTACTGAAAAAAAAGTTGTTCCAATGCATTCTAAAATATTTATCGACCATCTTGCCATGAAGTGGAAATCTGCAAACTTGCCATTTAAAGAAAGGCTTTAAAAATTGAGTATCTTTATAAAGAAATTTAGAAACTATTCCTGATGATGTAAAAAACAAAACCCGCAAACCAAACCCAAAAAAAACAACCCAGCAAAACATTTTTGATCAATGCAGATCATGGTTGTTTAGGGGAGAAAGGAACTTATTTTCCTTGGGAAGTAAGATACTACTGTTTATTACCATGAGGGCTATACTCTCAGTTCTTACTTTGCAAAGTATTTTCTGGAAAGAAAAACAACTTTTCTGGAATAGTACTGTGTTGCTAAGAGAAGGGTTGTATATTTTCTTTCCATTTCCTGAGCTCATCTGCCTTGCTGAGCAATGTTCTCTTCTTCTGCACGTGTGCTCCTTTACAGTATAATACAGGAGTGTTTCCAGACTCATCTGGAGATGAGGGAGAGAATGGCATTGCCTCAGAAAAGCTGTTTTGGTACAGGTGACAAACTTTGTTGCTTTAAAAGAAACGTAATCACAGGCATTGAAGTTGTTTGCCTTCTAAACCATTAAAACCAGCCTGAGAGAGTGTGCCACTGATTTAATTTAATTGATTTATGAATAGTCATGTCTATCTACAAAATAGAAAACCATCAGTCAGAATGGGGTGGTTGTTAAATACTGTGTTTCTTATATATGGCAATAATGCAATTTCCAATTAGGCTGCCCAATAAACTAATTAATCTCAATATAATGAGCAGCCAGTTGTTTTTAATGTGTTTTTTTGGTGCTTTCTAGTATGAGGTTCAGGATTCAGAGAGACTTGTGTTCAGGGTGAGGGGAAGGAGAGGACAAAGGGTGAGGTCTCTCTTCCTGGTTGCCTTCCTGTACATCATTTTGAGATGGGAAGTGCACCATACACTGTGTGCTCACTCTGGGTCCTCTGAGAAACAGGCATGTGGGCCTGCAGACTTTGAAATATGCATATGTAGAGCATGCACTTTAGACATCAATAATAACTGATGAATGCTGTATGTGCTTTCAGTATTAATGAAGAGCCCCATGTTTTGATTTCCCAGGAGTATGCAGCACATGCTCTAGCAATCAAGGTGCCTCTTCAGAGTCCCTCTGTTTTCTTCTCTGCCTTCTGTCAGTAGTGATAGCTTCTACTGTGCTCCCTGTGGTAAGGGAAGGGTGTGAAGCTGTTTTTCAGACACATTGTACCTTTGGGAGATCTGAATCCATCCAGCCCCTCCACCCCAGCTGTGAGACTGCTGACATGCAAGACTCCTGATAAATCAAAACTTAATAAAGAGTTGTGTAGGACCTTTCTCCACACTGGGATTTCATGGGCTTTAATGATATCCTAACAGTCATTGTACAAAGTATCACTAACCTCAGGTAAAGGCTTCATAAGCCAGCACCAAGAAGCCAAGCTTATCTGTTGCCCGCTCAATTTAATTAAAAAGCTACTCTTTGTCATCTGAGCACAAAACAGAACAGCAGCATTATCAGTACTTAGAGCAGCAATGGAAAAGGAAGAAAGCAATTTCTTTCCTCTCGATCTTAATCATTAATCTTCATTAGGATTTTTAGCTTCTGAATGTGAGCTGTAGAAGACATCAGTGCAGCAAACAATTTAAAGTGCATCTGCATTTGTAGTAGGTAGTTTGTTGTTTTCATTATAGGTAAAAGCATGTGTCAGTTGCCAGATGTGTTTGATTCAGACAATATGATTTTCATGCCAACTTTATGATATGTTTGATTTAGGTGAAGTGACTAAAATCTGCTGTTGGGACCGAGGTGCTGTTAAACACCAGCTGCATTTTTTATTTTAATTAATAATTTAAGGAGTGGAATACCTTGCTTTAATTAACATGTTAACCCTTTGAGCTACTCAGAGAAAGGCCACAGTGGCAAAGTGATTTAAAAGTAAAGCAAGGAAATACTCAAAGGAAGTCCAAACAGGAGTATTTTTTCCTCCAAACATGCTCTTGACATGTTTTCACCTTTTCTTTGAATTTTTATTTCCTTCTCACTGTTGGATGGAATATGGAGTATGGATAAAGGATCTAGGATTATCCAAATTTTTTAGTAGGACTGATTATTCTGGATTGGCAGGGTGAACAGCAACTGCTCATAGCTGCTCTGAATCCCCTTTCAGACTTTAAACTGAATCTGCCAATGTTGCACAGATGTGCTGTTGTGCCAAATCTCTCCTTGATCTGTTCTGAAAATCTGCCCAGTCATGTAGCAGTTTAAATGTGGATCTGAGCATACAAATTAAAGCTCCACACTTTGAAATCCTGGGCCTGCATCTTAAAAGAAACGCTAATGTGTTAAAAGCTCAGAGTGTCTCTTTGTCAGTCTGACACTTTTCATTGTTAGATTACAAACATGGTAGGCAAACTGGGGAATACCTCAAGATTATTAAGTTTTTAAAAATATGGAAAAATGATGTGGTGAAAAAGGTTCTGTAAACAGCCCTTGTAAATGTAAAGGAAAGACTGCCCTCTGACTTCACTCCCGTAGACATCAGATGCATTCATATGCAATCATAAATGCTCATAATGCAATCATAAATGATCCCTCACATCCAGGGATCACAAACTATGGGGCCCCAGTGGATTCAGCTTTGAGATGCAAATGCTCAGAAACTAATTTCCATTGTTATCACTATTAATGGAATAGTTTATTACACAATTTTGTGGTTTGGAAAATATTTCAAGCAACACAATCGTAACTTCTACTGTAAGGACCATCATGGTTTTTTTACAATGTGCTAACAATTCAGAAAACATGGGACATCCAGAAAGAAAAAATAAATTATAAATAAGTTAATGAAAAAAATCAGCAATCTAAGTGACATGCTTTTATTGCCTGGAGGAGGTTTGGAGAGGAGAAGGGTTGGAAGTATAGTTAGAAACACTGGACTGGCAATCAGGAGAGGTTTAACTTATTTCTATCTGTTTAACAGATTTCTTTATGTGCATTGCTGGAGCAGAGCCAGCATCAGCTCTAGGCAAAATGGACTTTTAGGATCCAGTGACAAGTCAAGTCTCACTCACACAGATCACTGCAGATGATTGGAGTAGTTGAGGTGGTCCTGAGGGCATAATTTAGAAATAGCAATGGATAGGAATACCCAGAGGTTTAATTTTGTTTACAGAATAACCTGTTTTACTGATTATGATGAGAATCCAGTTTGATTTTTGGATCCAAATTTGAGTCTTGTAGCCAGAAATAGTGTTGAAATTTTGAAAATGGGCATGTTTCCTAAATAAACTGCTGGGAGATACTAAGAACTTCTGTGAGCAATAGAACACAGCCTACTTTAGGGGTTTTGTCCTGCATCCTCCACACTTGACTTCAGTGAAAGAAAGATTTTTCTGAGATTGATAAAGCAAAAATGGAATTTCAGGTGCTGGTAACAGAATGTATTTCTGCTGCATTTCAGACTCTTAGAAAGTACACATAGCCTCCAAATGTTTTGCCAATACAATGTGTGTAGCTAGTAATTAATTACTACTAAAATCATAAACATGACAGTGTATAATTTGTTAGTGGCTTGACTGTCTTTGCATTTCAATGGGTTTACATTCTGTTTGTTCCTTTCTTTCAAAACTTGATCATGCAGTAGCTCTGCAGAATAGAGCCCCAGTGAAAACACTCAGTCTGCAGGTAAGTCAGTGCTGTGTCAGGAGTTAAGAAAACAGTTTAGTTTACTTGTCTTTTCCCTTTACATGTACGAACAGAGGCTTCTGAAAGTTGTTTGAAAGCAATTAAATCAGTTTGGAGGCTCTATGAGTTGAATGCTTCGGGTGCTTTGTGTATGTATTATTTGGCTATTTTGTTTTTCATTTTTCTTACTGCTCGTATTTTTGTCTCCAATCCTGTAACCCTTGAGCATGTGCTTTTTTGTTCATGACTGGTTTCACTGATCTCAGCAGTACTGCTCTATCTATTGATTCTGCTAGGAAGCCTACAAAGGAAGTTTCTTTAAGGGCAGTAGAAGGGCTCCTGATGCTGCTCTGGGTGGGTGACAGAACTGTTGCCATCACGCATGGCATGCAGGATGTATGGCAAACCCCTTCCTCCTGGAGTAGAAATAAAGCTGGCTTTAGCATCCTCTCCCTAGAACTGAATGTTACATTTTACTTTTGGTTGCACCTCATTTAGGGCAGTAAGTCCCAATCCAATCAGAGTCTCAGAGATAGCACCACACTGGCAGCAGTGACCATTATAAGCATGAAAAAAGCTGCTGCAGTGCCATTACCTGCTGAGGAGTTCAATCACTATTTGTTTTAACTATAGGAAGAGTAGGGGGTTGACATGGCAACGTGTTCTGTGACACATGTCGATTGATTGGTTGTGCCACTGGAGGAGAGTCCCTGCTTCTTTGAAATGCTGTGTAGCAGCTGCTCCTGCCCCACTGGTGAGGACAAGAGCAGGCACAGCGCTGACTGTCTGCTCTTTGTCTCCTGCTGTGGTTTGGAAAGGTTCAGGCCTGGTGTGAAGGGCTGTAACTCCGCTGATTCTGTGTAGTTTAATCTGTCAATACTTACAGCTCCCCTTGTAGAGGCTTTTTCTGTTAAAGCTTTTGTTTAAAGTGGATGGTGTTTTTCCTGGAGATCAGATAAAATTAGTTTTATATGAATTATAAAGAAATATATATTTGCTGGTGAAGAACTTGACCAAAAAAGTATAACCTAAGCATGCAAGTACTGCTGCTGATCTCTACTGGACTATCTCTGTTGCTAAAATTAAAATTTTGCTTAGAGTATTTGATGAAGAAACCTGTTGCGCTGCACATCATCACTGCATTGAGACAGAATTAAGAGCATTTAAAGTGACTTGCAGTGAAATGGAACAATGCAGAATTTGATCACGTGGCTATAGAGAAGCTTGCAATTTAAGGCTTGATTTAAGAGCTCAGTTTTATTATTCATAATTTCAAAGAAAATCACAGATGTTCAAATGAAAATCATGGACCCAGTTGTTTTGAAGAAGTCTAAGGTTATATGAAGCGGAGATAAACTTGTTTTCATTTTAATTCTCTGTACTTAGTCTATGGCCATTCTAAGAATACCTTGAACAGTTTTATTGGCCCCACTAAGAATAATCTTTAAATAGCCCATCTTTTAGTTTTTGTATGTCCAGTTTAACACCAACTAATAACTTTCCAATGGAACAAACAAAGAAAATCTACCAAATTATGCATAATACTTTTTTTTTTTTTTACTTATATTTACTTTTTAGATTTGGAGGTGCTAAGGATAGGTCAATTCTAATGTTACCTCATTGTTCAGCCCTTTATTGTACAGCTGAAGGCTCATGAAATACCAGTTGCACTAGTGTTTACAGACACTAACTGCTATTCTCTTCCATTTTAAGTGGGCTTGTGCTTTTTTATCTTGCATTTAGCAGCACAGTGAAGGTCTTCGTACAAGTCTCTGAGTCAATGAGACTATCATCCCCTAGTGGTACTTTAGATCCATAGCAGAGGGAATTTTTGGTTTTGGTTTTTTTTTCAGCTCTTCAACCACTTAAACTGTTCAACTTGGGTAGCCAGCTCTAGAGAATGTCTTTTTGTGAAAGTTTGAACTCCGTTTCTGATGTATGAAGACAAGCTTTACCCTACCCACTCATAAATTTTATTTAAAACTGGAGTTCCAAAGATTGTTCATTTGTGAACAATGGATGGAGGCTCAAATCCTTTGTCTTGTAGCTTCATAAATGGATATAAAAATTACTCAGGACTCAGATCAGGACTGAGGTTCTGAATGGTAAGATGTGCTCATGCAGAGCATCTGCTCGTTGTCTGTACCACTGCAGTACCTCTTCAACCTTGATTCAGCTTTGCAGACTCTTTTCTCTTGGGGGACAGCTACAAATGACAATCTGATCTGGCAAGGCTTGCTTGGCTTCCAAGTTCATCTCTCTGTGGGTGGATTGATGTGATAGCAACAAACACCATTTTCTTATTTGTCCTCATTGACACTGAAAGTTCTGCCTTGGAGGGAGGAGTTCTCAGCAATTTTAGGTCTCAAAATTCTGCACTTTTCTGCAGTTCACAGTAGGCAGAATTCTCTTTCAACTCATTGCTTTCTACAGGGTATAACTTTATCCAATAAATCTCCTTTCAGATAGGATTTTGTGTTCTAGGTTTCAGCTCATAGGTGTTTCTTAGGCATACAATGCTAGTATAAGCTTGTCAAATCAGTTCAGATACATCTGTTTTTACTTTGAAGTTTACTGGATTTACTGTTTTCCCAGTGCATAAAACACACATTTCCCTCTCACATAATTGTGTGGAGAAAACAGTTCTTGTTAGGAGCTGCACTTATATTTAATTCTGCAGATGTAATGAATTCTTATCTTTTGGAGGAAAAAAGTTTAAAAGAAAATAAATTAGCCTCAAGGCATTTAAAGATAGAAATTAAGGACTTGTACTATACATTTTATGTATGCATTTTTAAGACTTCATTTAGGCAGAGCAGCTTAAAAAGTCTCATCATCTCTGGTGCACTTTATCTTTATGGCAGCCATCACCTACAATATTATGCTGCATTGAGCAAAAATCTCAGGGTCACTACAAAAAAATCCTTATTTTCTTTTCTTTTTAAATGACAGGAACATGTTTTTCTTTTGAAAAATACTTTGATCACATCTGATGATCCAAGTGCCTGCAGCTCAGTTAATTGATCAGCAGTTACCTCAAAGCACCTGGTGTCAAGTTTAGTCTGTCACTTATTATTCATCCAGAAGTCTTGGACATAGAGCAGCAAGAGAGTAAAATAAACCAATACTGGCAGCATATTTTTAGTCTGTGTATCTACAGCTCTACAAGGCTTTTACTAATAACAAAACATCTTCAAAAAGTGTATCTTAACCAATATTTTTATTCTGGCAATTAGTTCTAGTGGTCTAATCATAAGTGCTAATACTGGTATTGCCTGTCTGTGTCTTTTGCAGCATTTCTTTTATGCCAATGAGTTTCTAACACATGAAACAAGCAGAGAGCCCAGTCTTCAGTTGCTTCTGCATGAAGTAATTGTAATTCCACTGGGAATACATATCAATTGTTGTGTTCATCTAGCAGGCGTAAATATGGGCAATAAATATTTTGGCTGGTAACACAGGTTTAAAAGACAACATTTTTCTTTAGATTGACTGAAAATACATTTACTTAAATCAATTGGTTTACATGTACTTGTCAATTATAGCAATCACACAGTGGATGTATTTATGTACAAATTGAAGTTGTGCTCCTGTAACAGTAAGTGAGGGACATTGGCTTTTTCTGCTTTACTGACTTTATCTTTAATCACACTTTCAAAGAGCCTTTAATGGCTTGTGAGATCCAATAACTGAGGTGGTGAGGTTAATGGGGCATCTTGTTATGCTGCACATTTTTGTTGCAAATAATTTTGTATATTAAATGCATGAAATCTTTGCCATAGGAAAGTGAGACAAGAATTTGAATAGCTAAAGGAGATGGGTCCAGCTGATAGCTGGTTGCACAAATAAAGCTTAAGAACAATGACAGCAGCTGCCTTTAGAGAATGACACAACTGCAAGGTACAGCCAGCATCTGAAAAGTAGCAGTGAGTGATTTTGTCTGGCAAAGGCAAATTTGAGGGATTTAAAATAATAGTTTTTGAAACCTACCCTTGTGATAATCTTACTTCACCCTGTAAAAAGTAGGAGATAATTAATCTCCATCCAGTATTGTTTATGCATGTGCCCATGCCCACTATGCTGAAATCTTTTGACCACTTCTCTAGCCATGCATGTGCTGAGCATCACCTCCACTTTCAGTGCAGAAATATAGCAGAGATATTTTTTATACAGAGTAAGAACTGTGGCTGAAACCACTCCCTGTTAGGATAATTTCTGAGATAGCTTTTTTTGGCTAAGTGGTCCAAAACATCAAAAGAAATCCTTAGGACACATAGTACTCCACATTTTCTGTTCCAAAGAAATGCTGCCAGCTAAGGGGTTACCTTACTCTCACAGCCAGGCCAACTCTGTACTTCCCTCCCTGCCACCTGTATGCTTGTCTGTTTATTGCAAGCACTTGATTTAAACCCCAGATCTGCTCTCTCTGCCCTGTGATGCTTAGAGAATTGAACAAACTGTGCTGCTCGTAAAGCAACATGTACTGTGCTTTTGTGCAGTACTGATTGTCAATAAAATGTAATTTAGCTAAAATAAAAATACTGATTGTCAATAAAGTGCAATTTAGCTAAAACAAAATGCACATTTCTCAGTAAAAGCTTCCATGGCAATAAAGGAAAACAGAAAATACTGATAATATTAAAATTGCAAGTTTAATTTTTTTAAACTATCCAAACCATCATGTTCAAACTTTCAAACAGAATAGTGGTATCAGGAGCAGGCATTTGTAAAGGTGTTACCAGTTGACACCTGTGTTAAAGTATATTAGTTAAACATATTTCTGTGCTTCTTGCTACTCTGCTTCTACCAAAAATGCTTTCCTACACACACCAAAATCTCTGTACTAAATCTGGTGGGAAAGGGTTGCACAGAAGACCCTCCTGTGTATATTGAGTACCTTTTTTTGCCCTGTAGGCAGAAATGTTTCTTTTAACAGCCAAGTCATCCATTCCTGGAGCTTAAGCAATTCCCTGGAATGTGATGAAACTTGCTTTAAAAAATAAAGGCAGAACTAAATGCAGCATGTAATCATGTAGGTCGAGACTAGAGGAAAACTGGTTCCATGTGTACAGGAAACATTTAGGGGAGCAGAACAGGCATTTCAGGATCATTAAAAAAAGAAAGAAAATCTGAACAAGTTCTCCCATTTTTCATTAGTATTTCGAATTTCCAACAACCTCCAGGGTGTTTGTTTTGTACTTTATCAGTTGCCATATACAGAGCCAGGGAAATAAAAGGAGGTTTGGGGTTTGGTGGAGCTCCTAGAGTTAGGCCAAATCCACAAGTGTGCAATGTATATAGAGAGAAGCTGTTCACACAGTCTTAAAGCTGCTTAACAGCTTAAAATGATAAAAAGTCCTTAACACAATTTAAGAACTTAAACCACTTAAACTGTTTGAAGCAGCTTGTGAGCTCGAAGAGTTTGGGGCAGGGGCTGTGCTGAGAGGAGCCCTTGGAGCTGCAGCAGGAGTGCCAGAGAAGGGCACCTTGTGCACCTAAACCTGGGAGGCCTGGGGGTGATGTGGAGGAGAAGAAGGAAGAGCTCTCTGTGTGTTTTTATGGGGCATTGTGTGTATGCCCAGATTGCTTTGCTTTAAATAGTGTAGCAGGGAATCTTACAGGCATGTGAGGTGACAGCAGTGGCATCTCCCCACTGAAACAGCGAAGAGGGTGGCAGAAAAATATTGTCTATGACAAGTCTTCAACTGTGGCAAACAGCTTTGGCTCGTGGGCCAAGGGAAGGCTCCTCGGGAGCATTATGAAGAAATCTGTGCAAGCTGCAAGCCAAAATGTTCTGCTTTTGTGGCTCCAGGAGCTGGAGGTTTGGGAAAGATGGCCTTTCAGATCTATTGATCAGGAAGTTTTTGTTTCTGGAAGATTGTTTTTGGGAAAAAGAAATGGGGTGAGGCAGGGAGGGTTGCTTTAGTTTAATTGATGTCAAGCAATGTTAGTTGGTTATATCAGAAGCATGTTACTAATAGGTGAAACCACACATTTATAAAGCATTTTAAAGAAAAGAAAACATTATTTAAGAGCTTCAGTTTGGTCCCTGCTGGTGTGGTCATCAGTGGTCAAATGTGTGTTTGTATGCTCAGATGGTGGCACAGCATAGAGGTGGTACTTGAGGGCAGAGGAAGAAGGCACAGGAATGGGAATGAACCTCTGAGAGAGGGAAAAAATCCAGCCAGGATCCTGCTTTTGATGGCAGTGATGTCACCTTAAATGTTTTGAAGTTTGGGCTGGTTTTCCTTGATGCAGGCAGTGATTTACACCTTTCAGTGCAGAAAAGGCTGTAAAACAGGAGTGAATTACATTCTGTACAATTTGAAAATAAATTGTGCATTCACAGCCACTCAGGGTGAGGTCCATTTACACTTCCAGAGTTGTATATGATGAGTAAATGAAAGTTAGGCCTCTGTGTGAATGAAAAATGCCTGTTTTACTAGAGGCTGTGAAAAGAGAAAGTGAGAGAGACTTAGTGGAAATTGGAAGCAAGATTTTATTTGTTTGTTTAAAACACTCATATTGATTTGGAGTGAGATGGAACATTGGTATAACTGCAAACTAATTCCACTGAATTCTGCAAGGTATTTCTGTGAAGTTGATGGGGCTGGAAGTTTATATTTATAATCTGAGATTTTCCTGTGTTCAGGTAAGTCTTTATCACATTATATTCTTGTGCAGTCTTGGTGGCATATTTAACATGAATGTTATCTCTCAAAAACATCTTCACTGGGGTGAAAAAGAGCTTGAGTGTAGTTAAAATCCTATGAGCTCAGTACAATTAAATAATTATTTGGCTTTCCTTTATGATGAGGAATGAAATATGGAAATGTTATTTGGTGAGGGTGCTTTCTGATGGTGACAGGCATTGAGAGAAACCATTTAATTAATGAAATCTCGCTAATGTACTACACAGTACTAATGTCTCAATATCGCTTCAATTTCAGAACATTTCAGGATCTGTCCAAACAAATGGATATATCTTATGGCACAGTCAGGGACTCAGCAGTGTATGAATACTTTAAAGCAAAAGGGACCAACCCTTTGGAGCAGGATAACACATTTGCTGAACTGTGGAGGACTATCAGTAAGAATAATGGGGCAGATAATTGTGTATCAAACCCTTCTGAAGGCATCAGGAAGGTAAGACTGGATCACAGGGGTTTTCATTTCATTTCTGTATCAATGTTGTTTCTATGCTGTTAATGTTAAGTCATAGGAAAGAAATTACAGTTATTTAAACCCCCCCCTAAATTCCTATATAAAGTTCCTTTTAGTACCTTGATGGCAGATAAGAATCATATTTCAGTGTCATTGTTCTGAATTTAAGTACTGTAGCTCTGCAGAAGTTTTCAGTATGTAAGTCCTCTGGATCTAAGGTTTCTCAGTTTTGGGGAGCTGCTTTTTTGGATGTAGTTCTTTACATTATGCAGTACTGACTCCCATCCTTTGCTTATTTGAGTTTGTTTTCTTTTTTCTGAGTTCATGATTGGAAATATGAGTAAGAATTAAGGGATGCACAGAATGCATACTCATTACTCTTGAAACAGAAATTTTATGCAGGATTTTTCGTTGTTTATTCCAGATTTTGAAAAATGCATTCACATGACACTGTGTTTTACCAAAATGTTGTTTCTCTCAGATAAAGCTACACCTTTTTTGTGGAACAGAGAATTAATGTGGGATTCAAGGACTGATGTATAACAGCGTAGGATGCTGCAACTTTGTTCTGAGTCCTAAGATAATGAGTATTAGCCATTACAAGTGCCCACTCTGTCTCTCTCTCTCTCATAGCCTGCCCCTCCCCTCTGCTCCCCATCTTGAATCTCAACAGAATCAGGCAGCACCTTACATCAAACATGTACACTGCATTACACAGAGGGATGCATGCTGCTTTAATGAAAAGTGTCCTCTTCATCTGTCTATTGATTTTTTTCCCTAAAACAAGTTAACAGTTTTTATTACCATAGTGAATGTTTGATCAGAGATACTCTTGTCAGTGAAACAGCAATTTACTAGTTCTTTATGCTTTTGGACATGGGGCATGATAAAATGGTTTTGGCTTGCATTTCCTTTTTATTTTTTGAATTTTTTGAAACCTTTCCTGAACAGTCAGGGGGACAGTATCCAAATTTTACTGTTTTTAAAGTGCCGTGAAGGGGGTGAACACAAGTAATGCAAGCCATCCCATTTCCCAAGTCAAACTCCTTTAGCAAAAGGTTTCCAATTATTTGCTCGACTTTTGGACAAAATCTTTATGCAGACACTTCTTGTCTTAGCACACAAGTATTCAGTCAAAATTTGGGTACACCCTGCCCATCCCTCAGATGAGCTTCCCCCAAGTCCCTCTGCCCTCAGCTCCAAAATCCTCTCTTCCTTGGGGATGAGGTAGAGCTCTGGCAATAGCAAAGTCTGCAGTGATTGTTAGCTTTTTTTTTTTCCTTAATCTTCTCAACATTTTATGAAAATGAGCCCTCTTTTGATATGTTTTGGTAGCATTTAGAGGAGAAATAGAGACATTAAATACTTTTCTATGTATCCTAGCATTTAAGCCAATAATAAAACAGTTTAACTTAGAAAAAAAATCACTATTTTACTTTTCTTTTTTCTAACATTCTTATGGCAGTGAATGCTCTTTATTCATGAAATTGTAAATACTCTTATTCTGTAAGCCTAGTGCATGCTGCCATTTATGATAGGTACATTTGCTAAGCCAGAAATGTAACTGTAGATTGGCAGACAGTTGAGAATACCAATTATATTGTCTGTATGGAGCTGGCAGCTCCATCCTATCTATGTGATAATAACTTTTCATACTAAGTTTGATTTCAGTGTTGTAGGGTGATTTTTATATAACTAGATCAGCTCATTCAATTAATGTCAACAACAACTAAATTTTACTTCAGTCCCCAAAGATGACCGAGGCTGCTATTTGATTAGACACCTACATAAATTGGCTTTGATATTTAATAACATTGTCAACTAAACTATTGTGTTTATAGTTTAAGTGTCACTCTTCCTAGCTCATTGAACTCTCTGAATAAACAGACAAGTTTTCTATGTCAAGTATTATGGCTAGAAATTCTGGGGTTTTTTTTAAAGGAGAATTGATGTCAGCCAAGGAAGTGAGAGTTTCCATCTATAAACACATACTGCTGTATGAAAGAGATGTAAATGTGCCTTACAAATGTGTTTCATAGGAAATGGGAGCTCTAAATCTCTCTAGCATAAAAAGATTCATAAAACATTTTTCTGAATGAGGACTTGTCTGACACAATGCAAAAAAAGAAAAAAAATCACTACTATTCTTTCTTCCCTCCTTCTCCTTTCCATTATCTTCAGACAGTATCACAGTTCAGCTGCAGTTACAAACAAAGCCATGCCACTTCAGTGCAAAACAGGGAGTGCTGGTTATTTGTGCCACAGACAGGTATTTCAAGTGTTTGTTCCTATCCCATTTATCTTTCTCCATTTCAGGGAGATTTTCCTACTCCCTCTGACTGTCTGAAAACAAAGGGATGGCAGTGGGGCAAAGTCATGTGAGCTTTCATGGCGTTTGGTTGCCGTGGCAGAGATGTCTCCCTGCAGCCACAGTGACCATCTCCCATGGGCAAGGCACAGCTTTTGCAGCGCTGGGAGGGCCAAGAAAAGGCAGGAATGCACTTCACTGTCACATGAGTGACAGGAGGACTCCTGAGAGCCGAGGGTGGTGGGGAGAAGGTTGCTTTTGCTGTATTCCCACGATAGTTGAAAGTGATCATTGAGGATGGAAAGTCTCCTCCTATTTAGCAACGCCTCTGCAGAGCACAGGAGCAGAAACCACTCAAACCACCAGTCCATGCAAAATGCTCTTTTGCCACTTTGAGCTGTCCGGGACTATCATAGAGGAGGATTGACTAATGCTGTCACAGGAAAGTTTCTGCAGCCAAAGTCTTAGTGATTGCTCTGCTTTACATCCACTGGCAATCAGGGTAATTACTGATTGCACTAACATAGTGTGGATTTTATTTCCTTTGGGAACACTCATTTTTGCTTTGAAAGAATGAAGTAATATCATCCCCATGTGATCCTGCTTCTGCAATATATACAGATAGGAGAATTAAACTCATTATTGAATTTTACAACACCCTACTTTGGTTGAGATTGTTCCCCTGTCCAATTAATTTAATGCCAAAACTTCTGTGAATAGTTTCTTTTTTTCCTGTGTATCACTTTTGATGAAAAGTGATCAAAACTAAGTAGAGCACAAAATGAAGATGCATCATTGATTTAGGCAATAGCACAGTAAGAGTTTTTTCCTTTTCTTTTTTGCTTCCTTAATGATCACTGAGCATTAAATCAAAGTGATCTTCTCTCTTCATTCTAATTTTGAGAGTAGAAGTATCTTAAAAGTTCATTTAGTATGATTTTTTAAAAACTACTTTTTCCCCAATGAATTTTATATTGTGAATTGTGATTGCTCTCATAGAGCTTCATAAATTTCTCCATTTCTTGACCCATCAGCCTTTGAAGCAAAAGCAAATTCTTCCTTAAACCTGAATCTATTGAATCCTGTAGTGGTTCCTTAATTATTTTAATGCTTGAAACATTTCAACAGGGTCAAATGGTGTGTTCTTTTTCTTTTTTAAATGGAATTATGTTGCTTCTCTTAAAGCACTTTTTTATAGATAATAAATGTTACCCAACCATCTTTTTGAACTATTCCAATAATGCCAATGTAAAGGTCATTTTTTGATATTTCTGTGGTATATCAGCCATGTAATGGTATCAGCTACACTGACACTCTGTTCTGGCAGTAAATTAATGATGAATTTTGCATTATTCTGGCACTTCTGTCTTAAATATGATAGCTTCTTCAAAAAATTCAGAAAAACTACAGATATATCAGTGATTACTCTGGAATCAATCTTTTATCATGCTGTTATTTCTTAGCATCTTTCTTTGAAACAACATTGTTTAACCATCAGTAAGCCAGGACCCTTTGAACAATATTCCTCTATCTCCATCCACCCTGAAGAGTGACATTATGGGGTTGTTTACTGCTTTCCTGGAGTACTATTTTCTTTGTGGCCCTTGTCTTGTCTAGGAAGCCATCTTCTTTAGCCTTTTAATTTTTTAGGATTGTGAAGAATAAATATATATTTTTTAGTGTAAGTTTTGCCCAGGGGGTTCTTTTTTCTTAAATCTCTTAAACCAAGGATAAATCTGGTGTCCTTGGTGTAAGCCAAAGTAGTTGTTCTACCTGGATGGAATAAATGGGTGCTGCTTTGGCTGACTTTCTGATAAAGAGGTTTCTGAAAGTTTAACCAAGTGATTTTTAGTTTGTTGTGAGGCATGCCTGTATGCTGAGAGTCACAGTAGGGCCATAACAAAGGAGAAAAATAGGAAGTACAATGAGAAGACTGAAGTATAAATTTGAGCTCATTATTCTGTGTTTATTTCAGTCATTTTTTATGCAGCTGGCATTGCACAGGCCCTTTTGCACTCTTCCTACATTCATGACCTGGAAATTAAAGGGCAGGCATGCCCCTTAAAGACTCCATGAAGACATGGAGTTTTTCATTAAAAATAAAATTTAAACTACATTTAAAATTTGAGGTTGATTTTTCATTGAAAATAAATGTCAGTTTGATTTTATTTGGCTTTTACTGCTTGCCTAGTGAAGGTATATAAAAAGTCAGCCTACTTCAGACACACGTGTATGTGTGCACTTATGTATCTTGTACATATGTTTTTCAAAGTTTGACAGCTTTTCCTTAAATTGAACAAATGATACTGCTTAGCTGTCACAACAGATATTAACAGGGAAGTGAAGGATGCCGAATTTAGACAGCAACTAAACATTTTGTTATAAGAAAACTTTCCACACAATGAACACACACTAATAGTATGAGGTCTTCACTCTTCAGGGAGGAAAATTTCACAAGTGGAAGAAGTTTGGAAAGAACTAAGTCTTCCCTTAGGAAAAAGGGATCTTTGGAGACTCTGGTTTTGGCAATCAGAGAGGGAGGGGACACAGCCTTGCACCCAGGAGTTCTGGGAGTTGAGACATAAACACAGCCAAGAGTTCAAAAGTCAGATTCCTGATTATGCTAAAATGATCGGGCTGTCAGAGAAATAATGCTCCACAGTTGTGATGACATTGGATAGGCTGATTTATGCCATTAAAAATATGTAAAATAGATGTGAAGAGTTCTGGCAGACTTGGTTTATTGACCATTTGCAGTTGCAGGATGTGATTTAGGATAGCAGCACTACAAACACAAGAGAAGTAGACCTTTACAAAAGATCTGCTGTACAGCATTGAAAGTCAGTGTACAAAGCCTTTGTATATAAGATAACATACAGAAAGCTGAGGAGTGAAAAGTAGACTCAATAATGTGGTTTTTTTCTTTAGTCAGCGCATTGTAATGCAAGTTGAATATTTGAGGAATATTGCATTCCTCAAGTATTACTAAGAGATAGATAAGGAATGTATTGTGTTGTCAGTGTTCTTTTCTAAATTGTAAATGTGAAAAGATGATTTGCTTACCAGTTCTGAGAGAACAGAAGATAAATACTCTTTAGCTCTTTAAACTGAACAAATCACAAAAAGAACCCCAAAAACAACAAACAAAAAAACCTCAACCCCAAAACTCTAAAACAAAACAAAAAAACAAAAAACCAAACCAAACAACAACAATAAAAGAAGACAAAAATTCAACCAACCAACTTAAAAGTACCCAGAGAAATGTAAAACACATTTTACCTAATTCACATAGTGAATTAGGCCAGATCTTTCTGGGGTGTCCGATTTCTGTATATCCATCAGGCAGGACTTTTCTTCTCTAATATCATGGATTTTGAGTAAATTCTGTGTACAGTAACAAGTGCTGCTGCTTTTGATCTCCTGAGGACATATTTTTAATGCTGACAGTTTCCTATAATAGGTGGCAAAATCATATGAATATTATTATTTACCATGGAACACAATGTGGCCATGTAATAAAAATATTTTCCAAGGGTTCAGTGTACAGACTCTTTCACATCTTACCAAAGAGAAAGGATATAACATTTCTACTCTGTTTTAACCTAGAAGCAAGTGAATTTGTGGATCTTTGATTGCCTCAATGCAGATAAAAGGGAATCAAGAAAAATAGGTGGATTGTAGCAAGTACCTTACAGAAAGTCTAGGCAACATAATTTTAATCTTTACTTCCCTGAATTCTGCCTCCCAGAAGGTACCTTACCCCTTTGATTTATTGTCATGTGTAAGCAACTGTAGGGACTTCAGAAAGGTATGGTTTATGTCAAACTATGATGAAGTAAATTATCTTATTTGTTCAACTGAGGAATCCAGTGTAATGAAATAACTGATGGAGTCTTACAAACTTAAGGTGAATTCAAAACTGAGCTTAGAAAAGAATTGGAAGGATGAACTAATTCTGTGGCAGAGCTGCAGCCATTTGCTAGAGGAGCTTTGTGAATCAATTCCCATAAAGAAATATATACAGGACTTCATCTACTTAAATATATTAGGCAACCAATGGTTACTTTAACCAACAAAATGATATTTTAATTTACTCTACTGAACCCCTATCCAGATATCTTTCTTACATCTTGTGTTAATTACATTCATTATATACACTGTGTGCAGGCCTTGGTTTCAGTTCCAATTAAAGCTGATATTTAAGGATATCTGCATGGATATGTGTTAAAGCAATATTTTTCCCAAACCTGAAATAATACTACATGCATGTAAACCTTCTTACCTGTGAAGAAAAGAGGAAACTCTTTCAGCTCAGTGTGTGCCTTTTGTTACTGGACTAACATGGCTCTCAGAAGAGCTGTGTTTACTTGCAAGGCAAATTTGTTTATTTACATGTTTATATGAGCAAAGCTGAAAAATTACAATTTTGGTACCTGTGATGCTCATCACTTAATGTTCATAATATGCCAGTCTTGTCACTTAAATCTATGGAACCAGTCACATTCCATGTCTCCTACAAAACATGCATCCAATTTCATCATCTAAAGCAATAGCTTTCATTTATAATTAATAACCTGTTACATAAGCTTCACCTACACTTCTAGATGGCTGAGCTATCCTATGTGCATACTAAAAAATGGAAGATATTTTAGCAAGGTTTGAAGTAGGTGAGGTCCTGCTGGGAGAGAAAACTGTTAGAAAGGTATTATGTTGAAGGTCTACATATAAACTGTGACCTAATGAAATATCACCAAGGAATAGTGACAAGATTTGGATTTGTTTGCTGGTGTAGGTTTTGTCCTACCTAGAAATGCAGTTTAGTTTAGACTGTGTTGTGTTCATGCTGTATTTACAGGCAAAAAAGGGAAATTATGCTTTCCTGTGGGATGTGACAGTGGTGGAATATGCTGCACTGACAGATGATGAGTGCTCTGTGACAGTCATTGGAAACAGCATCAGCAGCAAAGGATATGGGATAGCACTCCAGCATGGAAGTCCCTACAGAGATCTTTTCTCCCAGAGGTAAACTGAAACAAAGCTCATTTTAATGCATTTCTGTCTATAGCCAGCAACTGTTCACATTAATTTTGGCATTTAATTAATAAAGAACAATGAACAGATGACAGCAGAGAGGTTATGACTTCAGGCTCCAACAAAGCTGCTGCTCCTCCTGCTCCATGTGCATCTGGTTTGGGAGGAGGGGACTGGAGGTGATGTGTGGCCTCACACCTTCAGCCAGCACTGCCTCTGGCACAGGACCGATGTCCTCAGAGCTCGGTGAGAGGTAGAGGAGAGATTGAGGAGAGATCCTGAGCTCCTGCCACGTTCTGCAGGCTCTGAAGCAGTGCCCTGCTCCCTGCAGGAAGCAAGCAGCAATGCCCTGCCTTATCCTTTAGGGTGGAGGGACTGGTTCAGGACTCAGGATGGTGCAGGGCAACAAGAATTGCAGGGAATTGCATGGGACTGACAAGACCAGAAAACTGTAAAATTATGCTGTTTAGTGATCTCTGAGCTACCAGCTGGGTGTCTCTTGTCCATGAGAATGTGTGCCCTGAACTGAAGACACACAGCTGTGCAGGCATGTGTGCCCTTAGCAGAAGGTGAGCCCATACTCTGCTCCAGGCAGGGATCTGAAGCAAGATTGCCTCATCTTGCTTCTCCTTCATAAAAAGGAGCAGAACTCCAGCTGCACAACTGGAGACAAAGCTGCCTCAAGAGAAAAGATTGTTAGTAAACAGCTAAAATAGTTATCAAACCAAATCCAAAATGAATCATTCATGCAGAGACGGGACACTTCACAAGAGACAAAACAATGATTAATTAGCAACTGTTAACACAGTAATTCAGGCATTAAGTAACAGCATTGAAGTAAAATCCTTTTGAATAAACTACATTTACTAAAATAAATGAGTTGGTCGCTGCTTAAACAGATTTGTACTAAGTGGTGCACAAACAGTAGCATGTTTAGCCTCACATATTTTTGGAATTACTGTAGGAGAGCAGCAGTGGAGTGGGTTGAGCATTTCACTAGTGGGACCAGCTGCTGCAGCTGAATGTAGCCAGACCAGGCATAACTAACTGGAATGTGGTGATTTCCCCTGGAAATGCTGTTTGCATTGCAGTGGAATTTTTGACAGTCTCTTTTTTCCTTAAAGTTACCCAGTGGAGTTTACCTGCTGCTGTGAGTAGAAAGAAATCTTGGTATAAGGGAGTTTCAGCACTCTGGTGGTGGAGGGGTTTGGAGTTTTGAATTATGGGATGATAGATTTAAGAGCTTTGAAGCATAAGGAAAAGACAAAAAAAAAAAACTGTAAAAAAGTCATTGCAAATAATACTTGTCTTTTAAAATTTCTGCAGGATCCTAGAGTTGCAAGAAAGTGGAGATTTGGATGTTCTTAAGCAGAAGTGGTGGCCACGGATGGGACGCTGTGACCTGAATAGCCATACCAATGCACAGACAGATGGGAAGGCACTCAAGCTGCACAGTTTTGCAGGAGTTTTCTGCATTTTAGCAATAGGCCTTCTTCTTGCTTGCTTGGTGGCAGCATTGGAGTTGTGGTGGAACAGCAACCGTTGTCATCAAGAAACACCGAAAGAGGTCCATAACTTTTATTCTTATCACAATTAAAAGTAGAGCACACAAAAGAAAGAGAGAGCAAGTGGAAGTTGTGGGATTTTAGGTGCTCTCACGCAATAAATTTGATTTATTTTGATTTGCCATACTAAGCTTTGCATATAACGTTTTGGGTGGTTGTTTCTAAGAAAATAAAAACAAACAAACAAAAGTGTCTTTTGTGCACATGGAAGGTGCCAAACTGACAGCCCTGGAGACTAAAGTCCTCTATTTATTTGTAGAGCAGATACAGCATGGGCAGCAGCAGTGCAAACTTCCCCTCATTGCCCCACCAATGTGCCTCAGCCCTGACCTGGAGAGACCACCTTTAGGGGTAAGAGAGTGGTTCAGAAACACGCCCTCGGCCACTCTGCTGTGAGTGACGGGGAGGCCAGTCACAGGCACCCAGCTGTGCCATCTGTGGTGATGTTTTCTCTGACCTGAGCCCCATCCATCGGCTGGGAGATCTGAGTCCATCCTGTGCAGGCTCTGCAGCTGCCAGACGTCTGGTAGCTGCTCTCCTTCATGGCTGACTTAGGCTGAGTTTGAAGAGGTACACAAGCAATTAAAAATAAATCAGCTAGTTAATAATTGAATAAGCCATATTGCCATGACACTGTTTAAATGCTTCCTTTCTTTTGAAGTCAGTTTTATTTCTAAAAGTAGGAGCCTCTGAGGAAGCTGACCTTCATATAACATGTTTTATCTAGGAAATTATACCTGAGAAGTTCTTGGGTTTGAAGTTTCCATGCACAGCAGCCAGAAGAAGTTAGCAATGCTAAGATAGAATAATCAGTCTATTCTCAGATCTGTCTTGCATGAAGCCTGTATTTGTTTACCTAGTTTAAATGTTTAACAAACTAACCTCTTGCAATTTTGGAGACACTTGAGGCATTTGTAGGTGCTTTCATCTTGGAACAGATGTTTTTTACAAGCTAATAATAACAGTGAGCTACACTGCAGCTGGAAAACATTACATAGCCCACCAATTCTAATCTCTCTTTTTCAAGTTGCAGGAGCAGCAGACTAACTGACATACCTGTCACCTGTAAGCAAGTTTGGCAAATTGGCAACATGGTCTAGTGGATGGTGTCCCTGCCCTTGGCAGAGGGGTTGGAGTTGGGTCCCTTCCAACACAAGCAGTTCCATATGCTATGATTTTGCCCTGCTGCCTTGTAGAAGTTGCTCCTGCTGTAACTCCAAAGGTGCCCCCTTGCCAGTGTTGTGAAGGCCTAAAGCCCAGCAGTGTTTCACTGCACACTGTGAAATCCTGCAGGGCACAGGCAGGGATGCTTCCCAAAGTGTCCTCATGCTGTGGGCACAAGCACTTATCTGGCCATCCTGTGTGGTGTGTTCTCCTCTCTACACTCAGGGAATTGCCTTTGTAGAGTGAGGTGAGAATATGATTTAAAGGCAGTTTCATATATCTAAGGTGAAAAAAATAGTTTTTTTATTGCAAGGAGTTTTGAATGATCAGTTTCCATTGCTGGAAAAGAATCTGTCTTCTCAAATTTAAATATATTCTTTTTTTCACCCATCCCTTTCCTTTCTTTTTTAATACCTCTAAGAAGGACTATTGCATATCTATGCCTACCCCATCCCAGCTTTTCTCCCTTTCCCATCCTTCTCCTTCCCTTTCCCTCCAATGTGTTCTTGATGAAGGTTGCTCTTGTACATGTGTAGTGCTCTTTGGCAGTTTGTTTGTCAGACATAGAATACTTTTAACCATCTCTGTTTTAAAGTAAACTGAAGTTACTTCTATGGTAGAGCTGTGCTTGGGGAGATTGCTGTCTGTGGGGCTGGGCTGCCCTTGGAGCACAACTAGGCTGGGTTAGAGGCAAATTAAACAGAGCATGGACAGGTTCCAGCAAGATCAGTGATGGGGAGGCTGCCAGGAGAGGGGGAGCAGAGTCAGCAGGAGCCCTGGCACAGCAGGTGTGAAGGCTGAACGAGGAGGTGAGAGGGCACAGGGCTGGCTGGAGGAAGGTGTATGGAGGGTGTGCCAGGCAAGGTGGGCTGGAATGAGGGGTCCCATCCAAGGGACAGCCGGCTGCAAGGCCAGGCAGGCAGCTAGAGGCACCTTTGGGTCATCAGAGCAGCCAGAGGGAAGGGTGACAGCTGCCCAGAGCCAGGACAGGCAGGATCCTCGGGAACCCTCTGCCTAGGCCAATGGCCACATTGCTCCAGCCCTGCTGCACACCAGGGGTTGGGGCTCTTGTCACAGTGACCACAACATTCATTCAACTAAACTAGCAAACTAAACTAGCAAACAAATGTAGCTGTGTTTCCTTGTAGATTAGTGGCCTGACATATTTTATTTATGTACTACCAGTGAGGATGGATTGAGATGGGACATCTGATGGCTACTGCAATTGAGGTAGGAAACCAAGTTTCAAAAGAGGCGGTGAATATAGGTTGAAGGGTTTTGATGTGTTTAAAAGAACCAGGTTTCAAAACTATGGTAAGGACAGGAACCAGGGCTGAGGGGGGGTGTGGAGTCCTGGGCACTGCTCTGCTTGAGGCAGGAGCCTGGCATGGGGAACAAAAAGCACAAGGAGAGTTTGATCTCCAGGAGGAGTGTGTTCAGCATAGCTCATTTCTAGCACTGTGTGTTGAGCAGCATTTCTACAGCAAGAGCTATAATGGCAGAGCTACAGCATGAGTAGCATACACTGAACATTAAAATCTGCCTCTTAGCTGTGTCTGGTACTCCAGCCAAGTCATTAGTTCAGTAAGAGCTGCAAACTCAAATCGTGCTGCTGATTTTCTTCTGCTTTTGGGAAGGCTTTGGCAAAACACAAGTGTTGTGATATCACATAAAAATTGTGGGAACTGGGATGTGTCCCAGCTACTTTCTTCTGTGAAGCAGAGCTTGTGGAGGGTCACAGAGGAGGCTGATTTTCTTGGCAGTCTGAGATTAGACTTTGATATTGCCAATGAGGCAAAGAGAAGGTGGCAACATTTGGCTTCTGTGACCCTCACCCTGTTGGGAGCTTTATAAATCCCTTGGAAAAAATTATACTGGAACCAGAATTGAGCAAGGAGTTGTTTTGGCTTGTGAAGCCCTTGTGTAGCATTCTCACTTTGGCATGACCCACCTGGTTGGTTGTATCATGTCAATTGCCAACTCCACAAAAAAGAAATGTTGGGATGATGAATGTACAACTACTACAGCAGATTTATGGCAGAGTTGTGTGCAGCTTGCTGGAGAGAGAGAAAAAGCATTTTTAGAGACTCTTTTTTTTTTTATGTTGGGGGTCAGTGAAGTCTGTGGCTAAAAAAATGAGCATTGCCTTCCTTGTCATCGGAGAAACATTTCCAGCTGACATTAAGGTGATGTTTTTTGCCAGTTTGTTGTCTTTTCTTTTTCCACTTTGTATTCTTTAGGCTTTTGTGGAGGTTAGGCTGAACCAATACATTGATGTCCAAGGACTCAGATGTCTGCATGGTGTAAATCACAGCTCTTAATTACACTGAGTGTGCAGGATGTAGTATTAACTATGAGACAAACAGAAGCCTGTCTTTTGAAACCTGACAACATAACTTGGATCTTGATATTAGCCTGATCTACATTTATGGGCTTCATAGGAAGAGTTGTGTCAAGGCCACACTGCTTCCAACTAGAATATTTTTTTTTACATTTTTCACATATGAAGTAATTAAACTTCACAAAAATGTAAAAATAGTAATGTCCCTATACACTATATCAATTCATTAAGACAAACCTCCAGGAAAGATAAATTACCTTTATTTTTCCATGTTGCCACTGGTTCACAATTGTATCTTTCAAGGAATAGTGAAATTTCTTGCTAGAGGAGCAAAGGCTGGGTTGATCTTTTTCAGGATGTTGCTACAAGATATTTTTATTCTGTTTGAAGGAGATTTGTAAAAATGTTTCTAATGAGTTGTGCTGTACAAATCTTAATGTTATCCCTATTCAATCCTTATCAGATCAGATTAACAAAAGAAAGATTAGCTCCAGCATCAGGAAAAAATGTACTGCTGCAACACCATGCCACATTCTTTTATTAGGGCTCCAGTTTGCAATCTCTTCAAGCTGGAAAATATCTGGTAATGTTAAAATTGCCTTATTACTTTCTAACTCAGAAAAATCTTGCACTAGATCATATTTTTCCAAAAAGATATTCTGGAATTTATAATCACCCTCTACTCATTATAATCACCCTCTACTCTACACATCCCAGCCATCAAATACCCACAGTGAAATTTAGCCAGCTCATACATCTATCTCTGTGTGTTAAAATCTTGAACTTACACAGCTGCTACTCAGCCTGAAATACTGATACCTAATCTTTTGACTTTGATAAGCTTCAGAAAATTAGGGAGTTGTGAAAAATTAATATTTATTCTGGAGTCTTTGTTCAGTCACTTTTACATCCCTTTTAAATGACTGGACAATCAGATAAAGTTATTAAAACTGGTACCATATAAATGTTAACTTTTGACAATTGCCTCTGGATTTCTTTAACTTTTGTGTGAGTCCTATGCACTTATTTCACAATATCAGTAAGCCAGAATGTAATTTGGATCATTTAACAGCCCAGGGCTTTGCCACATCATCAGATTGTTGGTATCTTTTATCCCCTTTGGAGGAATGAAAGGCAGTTTTCACATCTTTGTTGTCATTATGATCCAGCGTGGCTGCTTCCTGCAATGGGCTCCCCAGCACCCTCTGTGCTTTATCAGCTGTGTCTTTGTGTGATGTGCTACTCTCTGAAGATTATTACTTCTCAGATCTCATCAGAGCTATGAAGAAAGCATTCCTTGTTCATCCATACGCTACAAAACAATGGGAACTTATATTCAAAGACAAAATATCCTACTATTCATGGAAAGAAAGTTTAATTCCCATATTTTTCACTGTTCATGGGATTATTCACTAAAAAATTAACAGGCAACCCCATGTTAAACAAAATTAACCACTTGCGCAGAACGATTTTTTGTTTTCTGGTATCGGACACTTGTTGCATCTCTCATAAGAGGTGATATTGATTCACTTATATTTGATATAGCTCTTGAAAGACAATGTTGGAATGACCCCACTAAATTATTAGTTTGATTCTTTCTTTTCACAGATAATAAATATGATTAATCAAAAATCTGTTTTTCCAAACCAGGTGTGCTATTCCTAGCAATGTGAGTGTTTCAGAAACTGGACCCAGTGTGTTTGGGAATCTCTAGTGCAAGAAGATTTGGGGGTTTTATTGGTTAAGGCATAGCATAGTTTTCCACCTCCTGAGTTGCTTCTAGTCATTGTCTCATAACTTGTGTCAAATTTATAATTCATTAACAATCACAGCTTAGTTTGTGGTTTCTTTTCTTTCTCATGCTTCTACAAAATAATTTTATTCAATAGACTTTTCACTTTTCCGTCTTCTTTATTTTTAAATTATTAAAAGGAAGCAGCGTCTCAGGTACTGTTCAGAGTGGAAACAGTCTTGTGTACTAGTAACAGCACCTTATAATTCCTATTTCCTGTTACTCCAAGCTTAATAATGTCTTGAATCTTAAAAAGTCTAGACTCTGCAAGCTCTATGAGATAGTGAGAGGTAGCAAAATTATTCTAAAAATTGTCAGGAGTATTTTGGTAGTGCACAGGGTGAAAGAAAAAAACCCTCGATCTCTGGCCAGGGCAGCCTCTTGTGACCTACCTTAAACTCCCTTTTTTCCATGTCCACTGATGTGCAAATCCCAGCCTACCTCAGAAATCCATTCTTCCAGGTTTAGCAGTCATGAAAGTTACCCACTAAGGCTCTCTTCTGGTATTAGAAGAGCAGGAAATCCCAGTGTACCTTACAAATGGAAATAGGATCTGGCAGCCATGAGTCCAATGGATCCAAATTTGTCACTGCTAAAAATTGTGATTTGTATTTTGTTCATCTCACTTTAGTTCTCCAGCCAGATACTATTTCATGGCAATTGAGGCTTCTGTATCTTCAGCACGGTGTCAGCAGTGTTGGTTTTGATTATTAAAGAGTCTCTTCCTTTCACCATTATTTTCACTTTCCTTGTCTTTTTCCTTGTTGCTTCATTTACCTTGTCTCCTTTGTGGTGTTATCTTTTTATGTGATAATTTGATTTGTGCCAGGATGATTCCTTTTGAGAGTGAAAGGAAACACGAGATCATCAACCCAATGTTTTATTTTCCCTTCATTGCATGTTCTCTATATTTTATCTTGTTTTTATTTTAAATTATTTTTTTCTGTATTTTAATGACATGTCTGAAATCTTTGTACATTTTTTGCTCAGTTGCATATAAATTATCATTTGTTTGTACTGCTGTATTGTATTCTACTTTTCTAAGAATAAATAAAGGTTTGTTTGGGGAAAATAAATCATGCAAACATTGGCAAAATAATGCATTTTAATGCCATCTAGAAATTCAGTTTCAAACCAGCTTTGAATGTAATAAGCTGTGGAACTTCATTTAAGTCGCATTTTTAAATCAGCAAAGCGGTGTTAGGAGCCAGTCAACCCAGAATGCAAAGTTTACTGTTGCTTGATGATAAAGTATAAGCTGGAAGAACCAGTCAAAAAAAAAAAAAAAAAAAAAGAGGCCTATATAATGTATAAATTAGTTTGTACAGAGGCTGGTAATAGCTGGAAGGGCATCTTAACTATCTCAATGCTGGCTTTTTATGGGACTGAAGAAACAAGATTTTCTCTTTGGAGTGCCTGTAGTGAAGCAGATACTCTGTAATTCCAGGCAGGGTGCACATCCAGAATCCAATGAAATCACCCAACCCCTGCTATTGATCACCATAGATTTTGGTCAAGGCTGTAATGGGTTTAACAGTGACATATCATCCCTGTGATTTATGGCACTGGGCCCAGGCTTCTGCTACCCAAAGCAGTGGTGAAGCAATTGAGTTTTGTACCAGCATATTTCCCTACCTGCAAGGGAAGGATTTTTGTGTTTGGTTTAATTTTTCTCTGGCGTGTAAGAAAACCCTGCTAATGGGATCCTTAGGGATATAATCTGAATTTACCTGGCATGAACCTTAGGGGGGAAGAAAATTATTCAACAGAAATAAGCTTAAAAAATGAGTGTTGCCATGCAGGGGAATCAAAAAGAAATAACCTGTCTAAAGTTTCAGTTTGGTGACGAGTGTAAGTACTTGCTTAATTTGCATTACATTGCCTATCCCAGAGAACTTCTGTGGCTACTCATGAGCTTGGCATGAGCTTATGTATTTTACTGAATTGGAGCCTTAATGTGTCAGATTCTTTTAGATTCTTCACACAATGTTTACACAGCTAATTTTTGTATGTCTTATCTCAGCCTATGGCGGTATTTTAAAGTTGACTTTTTGAAGGGGGTGTAAAATAACAAAATCAGTAAAAGTTTAAAATAATAAAAAGCATAAAATGTGACTTTTTCTCAAATTTCTTTTGCATTTTTGTGGTTTGTAAAATGCCTTAGGTGTTGATCTGACTAAGCATTTAAGCATGTACATAAAATTAAATAAGAGGTGAATTCTAATCTCACCCAGAGCACCAAAACATTTCCATTCCTTTTAGTGGCATAGGGTCAAACTTCTGTTGCTTTGAAGCACCTGAAGATGGGGAATAATATGTGCATTGAGGTTATTTGGTGAAGATTGACCTTACCGTGCAATGATATTAACATGCAATTATAAACCTATTTATCAATTGAATTTAAATAATTTTATAATACCTGAAATAATCTGTAATCAATGTTAATGAAATATTAAGGTATCGCAGATACCAATACTGTGGAAAATATTTTTTTAAAATAACCAATGGCTTGGTTATGATCTTCCATAAGTCCAGACCCTTATTTATAGGCACATGTATAAGAAAGAGCTACAAAAACTCACTCAACAAGCACTGTTTCTTCAGAATTATTAAATATGCAAGCATTATCTTTTGGGAAACTGGTGACCAGACTTTTATTATGCTGAGCTATTTTAGTAATTTGGCTAGTCATGTCTTGTCTTATGTCAAATAAAAGCTTGGGCAGTTTCCAAAATAGAGCCCTGAATAGAGGCACAGAAACCTTTTCAAAATTTGGTTTTTAATTGCAAAAATTGTGGCTAATAGTCAGGAGTAAGGATTTTGTAAGCCTTTCATATAGCTGGAGTGGAGATGAGAGGCTTTGTAAATCAGCTAACCCTGGGCATCAAACAGGTTGTAGAAGCAATTCTTTGTCTCCTGTGCCAACTCTCTCTTCTCCTCCTGGCATATTAGGAAAAAAATGAAAACTTTTGAGATTTGCATGTGACTAGACAGGAATGGTGAAGAACGAGGGTGTGGAGCAATCTGTTACTCCTGATGCTCCAGTAGAGTAATTCAGTCTGCTAAAGGATAGCATTGCTTTCATTTGGGCTCACTAGTGAGAAATTGCATTCCTTATGGACTAGATTATATTTTAGGATTTAAAAAAATGTGTTAAGCAATGTAAAGAAATCATTAATTTTTAGTGAATTTTTGGAATAGAAGCATCATTAATTTAATTTTTCCTTTGTAAAAGAGTAATCTGTCACATCACAGTGTAATTTTAGATGATGTCAAATTCTGAAAACACCACCCTTTTGAGGGCCATCCTCTTTTGTTGCAATGCTGTTTCAGACCAGACGTATAAGAAATGATGAGTACATGTTTGCTGAAAAGAGTGAAATATTAATTACATTATTAGCCTCACTATTTTGATCCTTCTTTTTTTTCTCCCCACATCTTCCTTTCCCTTTCTATCTGGAGATGGCCAATGATGTGAGGCTGGGCCTCAGAAGCATGGTGAGAATTTCTAACGAACATACAGATGATTGGTTTCTTGTTGAAAATGCCTGCACAGATGAATCCCTGTTAGTTTCCTCCACATCTTTACCTTCCCCTGTCACTCCCCTTGATCCCAACCTCTGTGTTGTTGGAAATGCCTGTAGCTGCAGTCTGTAGTGTGTACACAGTAGAGGTTTCTCCGGTTGCAAGTTCTCCTTTCTCCCAAGTTCCTTTGCAGAGACATTGGCATGCTCATCAACTAGCACTCATTCTGTACTGCATTTTGCTGCTTGTGTTGAGAAATGTTTCTTTGCATTCTCTTATTGTCCTGTTAATTTTTAACATCATGAAAACTGTGGAAACATCTGTACCATGCGAACCACTCACTCATTCTCGTTGTCGTTGCGTTACCAGCTGGTGAACCAAGGTTGGTAAGGATTTTAAACTTGAATATCTCAGCATGAGGCTGGATGTCCCCTTTCATATTGAGTAACAAATGAAAATGCTCCCACAGGCTCTTCCCTGGCAGGTTTGGGTCTGTTGTGAGGTCTAGACTGTTCTCTCTGTGATTGCACTTAGTTAATGGATGGTGGTGAATGTGGGAGCAGATCATTGCAAGACACTGTGGGGCAACCTGATCTTCCCCATCAGGACTGTCCTGGGTATTTATTCACAGAGACAGGGATGCACTTCAAGAGGATAAATAAGACAAAGAGAGAGGTTTGGCTGGTTCAAAGTGGTGTGCATGGTCAGCTTCACTGGCCTGCTGGGGAGATTGCTGTCTGGGGTATTCCTGGCAAGGCTCATAGGCAAGACCTGTGGGACACATCAGAATTAGACCCCTGCTTAGATGTGATTTCAGCTTAGATAAATCCAACCTGGGTAAGGTGTGCAACAGGACTGTGGGAAGATGTGAACTGCTTCGTAAATGTTCTTGCTACCACTTCTGTAGCCAGTCACTGTTACTTGTTTGGTGACTAGGTTTTTTGGTAATAATTTATTTATACCTCTTTTCTGGCTGAGGATAGCTGGAAATGATGTATTTGAAACAATTTTCTGTCACATTAACATCAACTTTACAGGATTCTGTAATATCTCACTTTTTTTCAGGTTTACTTAAGAGGAAAAAGAGTGTTACTGTCTCTTCATAAAGGAATTTCTGCTCTCTGGTGAAGGAGAGCCTCACTTAGTGAATAAGGTGTCCTCTTGTACATAATTTTTATGAACTTTTGTTTTTTTGCAGATGATTCTACATTTAATGAAATTAACATACTGCAGAACTTTCTTTTATTCTTTCAATTAGGTAACAGCCAACTGGACCTCACCTGATGTCAGTCTCAGTGCCTTCTTCTAACGGCTGGTTTATGGACGATAATTTAGCTAATTGCTAATTTAGAATACATGGTAGAGCTTCCACTTGTAAGAGCAGAAGCTTGATTGCAGGATTGGGCCTATTTCTAAGAGCAGGTTTTCAAGTAGACTCTTGAGGTGCATCCCTGCGTATTTCCAATAAGATTCTGTTATGGTCAAACCAGCTTTGAGCAGAGCACACTCAGAAACACTCAACAAATTTTATGTAGCATTAAGTGCTGATGACTGGGTGAGCTGCCTGTGTTAAATTAATGTCAGCAGACATCCATCACCACTGCATCTGTGTGCACGTCTCCCTACGTTTCACTGCATTGTCAGCTGCGGAATCTCCGGAATAATGAGTGTCACACAGTGAGTCTTGTTCAAAAGGGGCTGTTGGTATTAATGTAACACCATACTGTATTGCCATTGCTTTGCAGCACATCTAGTACATATATCATCACTGCTTTTTCTTCTTGAGCAAGCCAATTATGCCTGGTTTTGCCAATCTGTCAGAGCCTCCTGGAATAAATTAAAATTACAGCTTTGCATATGCAGGAGCTGTAACTGAAAGTAATGATAATGACCCTGGGTGAATACAGGATTTCAAAATAATCCTAACCAATTGTACACATGCAGAGCTGCTGCTGCTTTATTTCTCTTTAACAAGGTAAATATTTGAGTCCATGATGTCTGAAACCCCACAGACTGAAGCTGGTTGCTGGGTGGAGCTGTGGGGTTTGATGCTGAGTAAGAAGAAAATAGTCTGTGGGTACCTGAGCATGGAAAGTGCTGTTTCAGTTTTTTTCTCTGCCTGCTTTTTCAGTTTTGCAGTATGTCTGGCTGTGCCTGGAAGTGCCTGAGTGTTCCTTTCTAACTGGGTACAGGTGTGCCTTCCAGCACCTGTGTCTCATGGCCTCTGACAGACACCTGCCATTATGAACACACATGTATGAGTCAGGAGGAGTTTTATATGGGTGGGAGAGAGACCAGCATGTTTCCTGGTCAGGGACAGAAGAGGAAGTGTCTGTCTGGCACTGGAGTTTGTCTCAAATTTTGAAACCCAGCCCTACTCACAAAATTACCTAATTTTTTAAAAATAGTTCTTGCACAGAATGAAAAGCTAATATTAGCATTTGTGTCTTGGTTTCTTTCTCTCATCAAAAGGTAATCCTTCATGTTGTCACCCAGGACAGGAAACAAAAAACCAAAGCAGAAACGTGCCCTGATTGATGATTAAGGCTATATTACCTTAAAAGCTTTGTTTTCTGCATATCTCCTGAGTCTTATTAACTGCTTTAACAGGCTTTTAATTCTTGGCACAGTTACCAGCACCTGACTGGGAGGTATTGACATATGCAAGTTATTCCCTCCCTGTTTGAGCCTGTCTGCCCATATTGGCTATGTTTCTGAAATTTTAGTCCTTCTGGGGTCAGGGCCATCAATCTTTTTCTTCTCCAGTCTAGTGTGCTTTTATTTGCATGTGTTGGATGTTGATGGAACTTATCACAGTTTTGGCATAGTTTTAGCATCACATTTCTGCAGATATTAGACTTTCCTATTGGGGCATTTGTCTTCCTTTTTTTGCCTTGATGGAACTGCTTCATCATCGTGTAGCATTTTTATGTTTTGAAGTGGCTTTTCTAGAATTCTGTGATAAACTCACAGAAATCACAAGTAAAAAAACAGATAACACAATGGTGTCTATAATTAAAATATTTTTCTCAAAAAATTTTCCCTTGGAAGATTCCAAGTGTTGCAAGCCAGTAAGCTAAGCAGTATTAACTTTTAATTAATTGTATTTAGAGGGATGTAGGCAGTTTCTCAAAAACATCAGCCAGTAGCTCCATTCCAACACCCTTGAATTTGATCACGTTAACTGACTCCAAAGCTCCCAATTGGTACCATATTCTTTCAGTATGACTGCTCACAGGCTTTATTAGAACCACCTGTCAAGAGTGACAGAAAATAAGCTAGGAAAAAAAACATATTGATTAATCTGTAAATGATGGTGTCTGCATTATGTTGTCATAATTCCACTCGGTGTGAAAAGGGCAGACCTGGTTAGTCCTGAAAGGGAGTCAGTTTCTTGCAGGTGTGACCATGCAGGTTTAGTCATTCCCAGGCAATTCTGGTGAGCATCCTCCAGATCACTCCAAGCCAGGGTGTGCTCCTGCTGTCAGTCACAGGCCACTGAACCTGTTGCTCATGATCAAGTGCTTGGGACATATCAAAAACCTGCCCCTCTAAGGCCCTTCCAGAACTCAAACTCACTGGGGGTTGTTGACATTTCACTTGGTATTTAGGCCTAACAGAATTTCCTGACCAGGAGCAATGGTTGTTTTGCTGTTTTCCTTAAGCTGCAGAGGATAAGCCTGGGTGTATAATTAATTTTCCTTACACGTTTATTTTCTTCACTGATTAATTTCTTCAACTGATCTATTTGGAGTACAACATTAATATTGAAAATAGAATTATGAAGACAGCAAAGGAAAACTATTTTATCTTTTCCTGGCAACACAAGCATTTACTTGTGTCCAACACAGCCATAGATGAGAAGTGAAGCTGAATTGGTATGAAATGTCTGAGATGTGACATATTTATAATATTAACTAAATTTTATATATTAAGTGCAAAAAATATTTTTTTTACAAATTACTGATATTTAACAAGAAGCACAGAACTACAAATAAAGGAGAACATGGAGCTGACAATGGATAAAACATAATAACTTTTAAGATTTCTTTTTCTGGCTTTATTGCCATTTAAACCTTTCTTCATTTAGCCTGTTAGTTTTCAGTAACATATGCCGTGTTACTGAATTTCCCAGAAGAAAAATAAAATGAAAAAAAAATTAGGTTTACAGAATTTACAGAGTCTGAAAGGTTGGCTTGTCACATAATGCTATCCTGAAACCTCTGCTTCTGGAAATCTTGGATTCAAAGCAGTTTTATGGTGTGCAATGACAAACTAATCTTTTCAAGGGTTTCTGAATTTAATCTTGGGTTTTTTAAAAGGATTTGAAGAATCATTTATTCATCATTAAGATAGTCTCATACAAACCTTGACATTTAGTTATTTAGCTGCTCTTTTCTAATAAGACAAAGAAAAAGGAAAGAACCTTTAAAAATGTGATTTTATAATTCCGCAGAGACAAGTTGTTTTCCATAACCTTTGCAAACATTTTATTTTGACAAGGAAAAGAGGGAATAATGTGAATTCCTGTTCTGTTGAAAGCCTTTATAAACTTTTCTTTGATCTTAATAAGGCCAGCAAGTTGTCCTTAATGCTGAAGAAAGAGAAGTAGGCAAGTGAAATCATCACCCCTACCTCCTAAAGAGATCCCAAGTATTTCCTTCTCTATGTACTTCACAAAGTGTTCTGGTGTAGATAGAATGGGGTGTCTGTGTGCAGGAACTGGTTTTAATCTTTATTGAGAATGAAATTTTTAGCACAGTGAAACATGAGTTTGTATTGTGAAACATAAGCAACTTCAAAACCACTATTTCCTGAGGAATGCTGAGGAAGAAAAGGCCTGTCAGGCCAGGAGAAGGGAACATCCCAAAAGATGTGGAATGTTCCTTAATGATCCCTATGGTCTGGACCCAGAGATGTGTATTAAAAGCATCCAAGCTGTGGCTCTTCATGTTTACATCTAAAAGGGCTCAGCTAAATATTAATTCAATTAATCAAGATTAATTCATGCTTTGAATTTTATGACCTTCTGTGCCCAGATGCTCCAAATGAAGATCCTGCTTCATTCACAAATTTATTTTCTCTCTGCAAACAATTAATGACTGCTTGTTGCAATTATTGAAACCTTACCTTTCCCTCTGGATTGGCTTTATCCAAGTCTCATACTTGTTCCACAAGCAAAGCAAGATGAATACACTTAGGATGTACTTGCAATAAAAAAATTAAAATATAAATAAAACATTGGTGTATATTTTCACTTGAAATGATCTGAAGAAGGCATTAGTATTTGGCAAAAGCTCAGAAAAATGTAAATGAGTCATGAGCATTTTGCCAAAGCCTCATTTAGGAATATTTGTTCTAATATTTGCTCAGTTCTAACCCGAGTTCCCTTTTGTTTTCTTATTTTGTAGTGGAGATTTGACAAGAATATGAGTCCCAGATACCCAGAATGCCAACTGGGAGTCCACATCCCAGCTAGCAGCATCATTTAGAAAAAAATCAGTACAGGGTACCTAAGGAGGCATTGCATAATGGGAGTTAGCTCCTTAGGCTCAGCATCATAATACGTGGTGCTAGCTGCAGTTTGTGCACAAGCAGAACTTTGCAGCAAGCTTTTGTTGGCAAACAGGTGAGGAAAATAAAGCAGTGAGTGGTTGGACATCTCTTGCAAAGGAACCCAGCCAGAGAGGTTGAGCTTACTCCCATTGGGAATAATGGAAGAACTTATCTCACGTTTGCCCCAGGTCTACAATTTTAGTTTTAAGAAAAAGGAACTGAGGAAATGATGAATTGCATCCATGAAATCCTCTGGTCACTACCATACATCCTTAAGTTTCCTGGCTAGAGAGTTTAGGGAAGAGTGTCTGAGTTATCATCAGCTTAGTGCATTGTCTAATGTATTGAATAAAGGGCCTGACAGGTCAGGCGTGTTTGTTGTCAGGAAGGACTTAATAGAGCTGCAGGGGTTATCTGATCAAGTGTTGTGTGATCCCTTCATGTCAAAAAAGTTTATTTTTTATTTTATTATCCATTGATTTGTCTCTAACTCAAAATTATCCGATTAGAGGATTTGGCTGAAAAAGCAGGATTTTTAAAAAGTTATTTGTTTCATTGGTGCAGAAGATTATATCCCCAGGTTTCTGGAAGCTTCATGGGGATTTTGGTGAGTTTATGACATAAATTAAATAGGAATTCATTTTCCACTGATTAGCAAAGAATTTGTAACACGCAGCTCAGCCCTATAATTGTGGCGCAATTGTGTTCCAGTTGAAATCAATATGGATTTAGCCGAAGCTAAGGACACAGGTTGGAACTGTACATCATGTAACACTAATTCATTTCCAAACCCATGCAGGGATCAGCAAATTCAATGGTTCTTGAGTAATGTAGAAGGGATGTTAAATCACGGGGTTACAACTGAATCTGTAGTTGACATTGACTGGAATCAAGGACTTTGGAGTTGGCTTGTCAATTTACAGGGGAAAGCAAAGTTGCATAGCAGAGGATACCACTGGAATAAGATTGTAATTCTCTGTGCTCCACCTGAACACCAGTGATGAAATATTAAAAGGAGTGAGTGGCAGTGACGCTTTGTACTTCATTCCCTGAGCCTGCATCTTGCTATGAATCAGTAAGGCTGGTGGTATTGTGTTAAACCAACATTTAAGCCCAGGTTGACCTTGGGGAGTCAGGGATTACTGGAACACAAAAGTTTTGGGTAGTCCTGCTCCCTAGGTTGGAGCCTTGCTGTGTGAGTAATGTAATTACAGGTTTGTGTTGGACCAGGGAATTTCTCCAGTTCCAGGGTTGTTGGGCTGTTATGCTTTGCTGCTATTCTGCTGTGTGTTACACTAGCATCAAATAACTAAACTGCAATCATAGCTGTGCTTTATGAAATGTAGAGAAATTATATAATGTAATACCTTTTTATTGGCAGTACAATGCTAGCTGTTAAAATTCAGTCAGACAGCATCCCAGGTGGTTGACTTCACCCTGCCAATTTTGTTGCTTCCCAATTTGAGCATCTTGAATGCCGTACTGAGGTGATAAACAGCCCATTGTAGGTCTTTGCTACTTCAGGATTTAAAGACAACTCCTTTTGCTGTGTTTCCTTTAGCTAAGAGCTAAAGTGTGCTGAGTGAGTGGTTCTGACAGATGAGGAGACCACTCTGTGAACCTTAGGATACGCATTCTCAGAAGATGGTGATGCATTTCCTAAAGACCAACACTGTTTTCCTGAGCTCTGACCACAGATAGACTTTTCCAGATGACATGTCAAAATGACAGAGAGCTTATGGTCTGTCATGCAACTGTTCCAAACACAAATGCAAGGTTCCCTCCCCTGGGCTCCCGAAGTAGGCCTCTCTCAGTGCTGCTCCAATGGGTTTTATTCTGTGCCACACAGGTGACCCAGAGCCTCCTGATGGGAGGGTAGGAATTCATCATCACCACAACCCCTGGCTAGCAGATTTCAATGAAGCAACTACCCTGAAGTCATGGGTTTTTTACTGACCTATTCTTTAGAAAATGCTCTGCAGATACATGAGATAGTGGTGAGCTGTCATGTGGTGACAAAGGGCCGAGCTGCCCAGTGGAATGTGGAGTCCCAGGTCATCTGTTTGCCTACTACAGGCTTTTTTCTGAGCTTCTGCAAGGTGAGCCAAGGGCGTGAGGGATGTGCTGGTCCCTGATGCTAGCTGTCATTTACCTCCCAGGAGGATGGGATTGGCAACATAAGGAGCCTCCAGCAGGCTGAGATTGAGCTGGTGTTTTCTTCAGCAGGTTTTTCATCTGGAGATGTCGCCAGACCTTGAGGTTTTGCACAGGCACAGCTGAAATCCAAGTGATTTAATGAGTGATCAGCAGCTGTGGTCACACAGAGGAAAGGAAGGGGGCCGGATGGGGTTGGAGATTGTGTTTGGACTGATTGCTCTGATTTCTTCCCCACCAGGACAAAGAAGTGAACCTGGAGCAGGTGCACAGACGCATGAACAGTTTAATTGATGAAGACATAGCCCACAAGCAGATCTCCCCAGCGTCCATCGAGATCTCGGCGCTGGAGATCGGGGGCATGCAGCCAGCCCAGACCCTGGAGCCGGTGCGCGAGTACCAGAACACGCAACTTTCTGTCAGCACCTTTTTACCAGAACAGACAACTCATGGTGCCAGCAGGACACTGACAGCTGCCTCGGGCAGCAACCTGCCGCTGCCCCTGAGCAGCTCAGCCACCATGCCCTCCATACAGTGCAAACACAGGTCACCCAATGGAGGACTATTCCGGCAGAGCCCCGTGAAAACCCCGATCCCAATGTCATTCCAGTCCGTGCCGGGGGGAGTCATCCCAGAAGCGATGGAGCCCTCGCACGGAACATCCATATGATGAAAACAAACAGTACAAACAACCAGCAGAGATTTTTAATACAAAAATTTAAAAGAAACCAAAAAAAAAAAAAAAAAAAGAAAAAGAAAATGAACTCTTACGTTTTTCTTGTATATACTTGTAAATAATGAAAGAATGAAGTGGGGTAAAAGTGTATTTTGAATATTCCCAATTTTCGAAGTAAGTAAAAAACAAAACAAAAAACAAACAAAAATGTATGAATGACTTTGTAAATTTTGTTCTATATGAATAAAAAGGCAAACTACTTGTGGTCGTTCTCAAGTGCCAAAGAAGACCTGTTACTGGGACTGAGGGCCATACTTTTCTTTTATTCCCATGGATTTCAACACTTATTCCCTTACAGGTATGGTTTTTTTAAGAGCAAAAAAATTATCTCTTTCTTGCTAGAAAAATTCACCATGCTCAGATTTCTCCTTTCCCCAGAACCCTGTTTTATAGCCAAGATGACAATTCACTCAGAGAACTTAGCAGCTGGTATTAGCATAGCAGTAAAAAATGCTTTAAAGGTGAATTATAACTCAAATCCAACAAACAATAAACAGAGAATACTTTCCTTCTAACAAGGATTTAAACTTCCACACAGTTTCTAAATTTAAGCACAGGATTATTGGATTGTGGTTTTACTGTCTGCTGTGCTGTGTGGCTCTTTTTATTTAACTTTCTGTGTTTTGTTATACATATATATATAATATATATTATATATATTATGACGTATATATTATATATATAAATGCTTTGATGAACAACAAGTTTTAGGTTAAGGGGAAAGCTTTTAAGAAGAACTGCTCAGCTCTTTTGTTTCTTGTGTACATGACTGAAAATGGGGAGGAACCAATGGAGTGAGGCAAGGAGGAACTATAAAGGCAGGAGATAATGGCACTGCAGTGCCTGTGCCCTCTGGTGCCATCTCTTTCTTTAAGATTTCACTGAATTTTTTGTATAATGGATGCAATGCTCCCTGTTGAAATCATATCCCTGAATGACAAGACTATAAGCACAGCTCTGCTTTTTTTCCATTGATTTTGTAAAGAGAAACATTTTAATGGCCATGTCTATAATTGTGGTAGAAATGGCTGTACAAAGCCTTTTTTTTAATCTGTAAAACACAGAGGACAAAGATAGAACAACGCATATAGCTTATTTAATGTCTTGTCATGCAAATATTACCAGAGCAATGTCGTATGACAAGAAAAAACCAAACCAAAAATCTAACACATTGTTTCCTTCCCAAACTGAAATTTAAATGCCAAACATAATGGATCCCCGTTCCCCCTCCTACTCTTCCTGGACCATCACTCTCTTTCAAAATTGGGATAATTTAATGTCTTCTCAAATTTATCCCTAATACTAGATTGTAATTTCCCTTTGCAGTTGGATTTCTTCCTTCACTTTATTAGAGCACTGCTATTTGGAAAACGCTGTAGATCCTGGTGCGGCAAAATCACTGTCTACATTAGGGTGAAAAATTCTGTTTGAACAGAGGTAAAAATGCATTCACATCCCAGGAAAGTCAGCAGGCAATCTGGGTCAGGTTTTTGGGTAAATAAACATTCCATTCACTGCTCCTAATTTGATTTGCATAATTACACAGCACGTATATTTATGGGGTGATTAAAGTCCCCACATTTTTACATTTCTACTCGAAGCAGTAGGGAGGAAAAGTCAAACTGTGACATAAACCCAGCCTTATGGAAGAGTATACTCAGCCTAACACTTTTTAAATGAGGAATATTGATGATGGGCTTACAGGAGGAGTACTCTCAGAGGAATTCATTTTTTCTATTGTCAAGCTGGTTTCTCATGAAGATGGTGCAATTTTGTAGCTTGGCACAAATTACACTATTTGCTGACTGGATTTATGCTATTTGGAGGTTTAGCCCACAAAAACTTCGGATTTTTTTTTCTTCTTTTGTCACATTGTTTTGTTTTTTTTTTTTTTTTTTTTTGTCTTAACAAACCTATGCCACAGGGAAAAAAAATCTTCTATAAAAACACTAATTAGTTATGGCAGAAATAGCTGCACTAAAAGACTATGTACACACAGAAATCTGTAAAAATGCTTTGGAGAAAGAGTGCAAGCATTTGTGTTGGAAAAATCTCTCATTTTATGACCAGTTTAAGATTCTAGCTGCAGCAGAGGAACATGCTGCAGAAAAGGCGCAAGGAGGTGCTTGAGTGGCCACAAGGGTGTGATCTGTTGTGGCACGCAAACCTGCTGGAGGTGTCCTGAGCTGCTGCTGTGCTGTTACTCACAAAACATGCTGCTGACTTGCTGCAGCAAAGCCCAGAGCAGGGGCTTGAAACCCTCTTTTACTGAGGCATCTTTGCTTTCATCTTAGATCTTTTTCATATTATAGACTAAAGCACTGTAATTTTAACTGACCTGCATTTGTGGAAAAAATTGTGAATACAATATATTTTGGGGATAAACTTCAGCATTCTTCGTATTCAGTGTTCTCCTCCTGGCTTACTCTTGCTGTGTGCTGTAAAGTTTGGAAGTGTGCTCTAACTTATCAGTGATGTCAGAGCTCCTTTACTCTCATGCACAGGATGTGACTCACCTGTTTGAGTGCTTGGCAGGACTACATTTATGACGAGCAGCATCTTGAAGAATCAAACCACGCAGCCCTCTTTCAGAAAAGCATTTCAGCATGTGTGAGCCCTGTGGGGTGCACCTGCTTTATGCACAGGTGAAGTGCATTGCTGATTGATGGTGGAGTTAAAACACAGGTCTCAAATTAAATATGTGCCTAATTTTAAGCAGGTGAGTGAGCTGGCCAAACTCCGTGGGAGTACTCAGCTGCTTTAAGTTAACCTTAAGTTTTGAGTGCTTTGCTGCACCAGGGTCTACACTGCAAAACTAGGAATCTGCAATGGATCTCTCGCTGTCTAGTAATTATTTGTTTATATAAAAGTTAGCAAGTCATAGGTTGAGCCTGTCAGCCCTGACAGGAAGCTGTTAAATCCTTCATGTGCTAGTGGTTTGGTTTTAGATTATTTAAGCAAATCACCAGGTTCTCCTTGAACATAAACAATGTCTCTTTCCCCATAACTTTCAGTTTTGAAAGTAAATGCAGAATGTATGATTTTCATATCCTGTCTCCTGTTTTATATTTGTATCTTCCTTTTGACAGATCAAAGCATTCACTTTCTATATAATATGTATTCACCACACACATGCATATATATATATATATACATGTGCAATTACTCACAGAAGAAGTGAGAAATATAATTTCCATGTGATGTAAATGAGCATAAGGTGAAAGCTCTCACAGAGCTGTGCTTATTTACACCACCTGCAGGTTTGACCCTTCACCTTTAATATCTGGCAAGTTGAAGCAGAAAAACTGCAGAAGTTTCTGAAAACTTTGAAGACCAAACTGTGCTCTGGTTTTTCAACTGGAACTTCCCTGAGTGTACTTAAAATAGGGAATAATGTGTGACCCCAAATATTCCAACTCCTCTGGAATGTTTACGCTGCAAAGGTGATTGAACATGAAATGTACCTTCCTTTTATTGTGCTCTTTTGGTGATGAGCTTTCACAAAAGTGACATCTGTGGCACAGCACTTCTAGCCTGTCTTGTTCTACCAACCCATTAGTTTAGAAATTACTTTCTTAACAAAAATGTGACTCAGTTTCTTCTATTTGCTTGCAATCCATGGGCAATCTGCTTTCAGTCTGAAGAATGCATTGCTCTTATTTCTTAGTATGTTATGTTTTCCTATTGCAATGGGGAAAAAAAAGAGTAATTGTGCTTTTTAATTTCAGAGTTGAAACTTGATAGAATGTTTTTCTGCTGAGTTACAGCTACATGTGTGCAATACTTGTCTTGCAAAGTGAAGTTCCCAATATCTGCCTTGCTTTGATAACCATTGCTGCATTGTAGGTGAAGTCTCAGCAAAACAACTCACTTTTCCTTAGTCTGCTCATAGATAAACCAATTAAAGCTGGGTTCTCACCTGTGTAAATCAGCTTCCCTCCAGGGAATGGGTCAAGCATGCTGAGTTTCAGCAGGTGAAGGTTTAGCTCTTAATATTGGGCTCAAGAGCACTCCTTTCTACAAACTGGGGTAGCTCTGAAAAGGAAAATGTCTCAAAAATTAACCTGAAAGAGGAACTTTATAATAATTTTGAGCATGTAACATGGATTACAGTTTAAACTTTATGCTGGGATTGCTTAAAGAAAGAAAATTCTTCCTAAAATCTGTTTCAATTTCGGAATAGCTCTCTTCTGAGCTTAAAGCTGTTGGGTTGGTGACAAGTGGAGCATTCAGAGGAAATCATGTTAGTGGGGTGGTACAGAAACCACAGTGTTCAGACCTTGTTCTTTTATTTTATTTTGCTTTACTGACTTGAACTTACATTGTGAGCAGCTAAAGAGGGACATAAATCTAAACACAACACATTTGGGGGACCCTGCTGGAAATTTCTCAGAGAAACCACATCCTTTGGCATCATCCTGGGAAAGGCAAGGAGAAAGTCAGAAGAAAACTCTGAAGAAAGGCAAAATTAAAGGTAAAATCTGACATGCGGTGAAGGGGGAGGGAGAAAAGGATGGTTACAACTCATGTTTAGTAAAGCTGTATTACTTGTATGAGAAGCCTCAATTCCATCATACAAGCAGTTGCCTCAGCTAATTATTATTTTTCTTAATTTTTAGGAAACAAATAAAAACAGCATTTGTTCTACCAGAAACAGTTGTTATATTATTTAAGAGTTGAAATGATTTGTTTGGCCGTGCCTGTTTTTTGGCTTGATTGTTGCTCAGCTGGGGAGAATCAGCAGCAATCAGTGATTTCACCCAAAGCAGCTGTGGGCTGTTTGCTGGGAGCCACTCCCGGGGCTGTTTAGGGCTGCAGCTGGGACAAATCACCTCAATCAGCTCCAATCAGCTCCCCATAAAGCTCTCACTTGTCGGGCTGTGGGGGAGAGTTTGGGCTTTGTGCTCTGAGCTACGCAAGTCTCTGCGGTCCTGGATACGGATGATGCTTTCTGCTGGTGTTGGAGGGAAGCAGAACAAAATGTGGGTTCTCCATGTTTGTAAGGTAACCTGTAAGAGAAGCAAGTAATGTATGTAGCTGTAGCTTTTTACTGAGTTTTGTTTTGTCCTAATTTTTTTTTCCACTGTGTGCTTTCAGGCATAGTACTTAAATTATTTTCTTTTGTCTTTACTGAAATTGATAGCTGTCATTGAAATCAATTGATGCTGGTAGCAACTACACATCGTGTTGTAGTAGAGCACAACTGTGGGAGAGTTGCTTTGTCTTTTTTGAATTTATTTTTGATAGTTTTCTTTGAAAGATGTGTTATCTTTCAATTACTAGCTCTGTTGTTGCAGTTATAAAGCTCTGTAGTTTTGAGGGCCTCTATATCACATAAGGAGGAGGAGAAGTCCTCAGAATCATAAATACACACAGCAAGGTAAGTAAAAAGCTTGAACAAAAAACTAAAAAACAAAATCTAAATCTCTGCCCCTTTTGCTGAAGTTTCAAATGCTTGGATGAGTTGCTGGGACAGAATCTGATTTCTGAATAATGTGCTACATGTGACTGTAATGTAGATACCCCCTGAAACACTTCTAGGTGAAAACTCCACAGCACAGCTCATGCCTCTAAGTTTTTTCAAGATAAAGAACTTTATTTGAATTTTTAACTGTTTTGTTACAGTGCTGTAATGGAAACTGTATGGGTGGGGAGATGGAGCCTGAGGGTTAATTGCTTCCAGCTGTAGGTAATTATCAGTCTGCTTTTTGACTCTGGTTCTAAAAGGTCACTCAGCCATGAAAGGAAGCATCTTGGAAGTTTTTCTATGCTTCAGTATTTTTCTAAAATTCTTTTCGTCGTGCGAAATGTGTGTATCTGTTTTCTGATGGAATTATTTCCAAAGTGGTTGAGTAGAATACAGCAGAGCCCTACAGTTCAGGTGAGAATTGCAGCTAAAAGAACAAAAGGGATTGACGGTGGAGTTAAAGTGCACGGTTCAAGTTAATTATGTGCCTAATTTCAAGCAGGTGAGTGAGCTCCTTAAACTCCCAGGGATTACTCAGCTGTTTTAAGTTAACCTTGGGTGCTCTGCTGCACCGGGCTCTACACTGAGCTACAAGTCTACACACCATGACGACCGTGCAGAGAGATTCCAGATTTATATAGCCTTTTCTATATATCAGCAAAAAATAAATTGGCTTTTGTTTAATGTGCTTTTATATGATTTATATTGAAGCAATTCTGTTAAATTAAATACTTACCAGCAGCAAAATATGCCAGCCCACTGAAATGTGTAATTGCAAGTAAATCTAAGCAGACACTGAGCTGTTTGTGTGCTCAGTCTGCTGTAGCGGCTGTAGTTACAGGTTACAGTGTACAGTGGCTGTAGTTATAGTTGCAGTGCCCCTTTTTCATCTTAGGGCACTACTGGGGATTCCAGTGGCCTTGGTCCTGCTTGCTGCCCACTGCCCCCAGAGGAAGGGCCAGGGGTGTCCTGCTGGGGATGTGTCCATGTGGGGTTTGTCTATGCATGAGGATGCTGTTTTGCAGTGTTGGCTCTGTTTGCTGCTGCCGGGCACATAATGGGACAGGAGAAACTCCTGACAAGTGCTGGGTGTGGGCAGGTAGAGCATTTACAGGCTGTTGAAATTTAGTAGTTCTGCATTTTAGCTGCCATTCAAGAGCCGGCCAGGAAAATATATTGAGATGTTTTACTTGCTTCTAAAGCCAGCTTAGATGATGGTGAGAATTTTTTGGGAGAGTGCTTTGGTCACAAAAGCTTTCAGCTTCCAGTTTAGCGGACACTAAGGTAGAAGTGGAGACCCAACTCTATTCCCAATGGAGTGAGGTGTCATTTCAAGGCAGGGCTTGCTGCCAGCACCCCTGAGAGCTCCTGCTGTGGGAGCAGGGAGCCCCCGAGCAGCACTGGCATGGGGAGCTGCTGGGGAAAGGGAATTGGAGGCAAGCCTGGGGAGGAGCTGGGGGGCTGCAGGTCCCCAGAAAGGAGTGCTGAGGGTGCAGGCCCATCAACAAGGGTTGGTGAGGCCTGAAAATTAAATGGTAAAAATGCTGTATTTGGACTATGAACATGCCCTGGCTACCCTGGACTGGGGAGCACTTGAGTTGCTGGATGCTGCCATCATTCTTTACATAAAGGTCTCCTGAAATTAATTGATTCTGCATGGTGAGACTTGCTGTTAGGCTGGTCCTGGCACAGGGAGAGAACAAGCAGTGGTTGTATTGGGCTGTGCTGATCCTGTCAGGCCGTTTTAAGTCCGTGTTGTTGGATTTCCCCCCCTGTTCTGTGCCTGTAGGTCAGCTCACACATCTTTCTGGGCTGTGATTAGTTGTGCAACATTTACCAACTCTTTGGTAGGGGGAGTGTGCTTTTACAACACAAGAACAGTTCCTTCTTGTGTATTTGCATTCCTGGTTTTGTCTTGTCATTCATGTCAAAATGTCGAGCAGAGAAACATATGCTTTCAAATGGAGTTTCTGCAAACCATTTGGATCAATAAGGACTGTCTGTCTGCATATTTGTAACATCTGCCACAGAGGAATATGAAGTTCTATGAATTCAGTGGTTTAGTAAACCATATTTTACTCCAGACTGTAGCTTGTTGACGTTCAGTGACAGAAAAATATTGCTGCTCTGGGCAATGCAGAGGTCTGTTGTAAAGCAAATCCTGTTCTTTGGAAAGTAGATGTTTCATCTTCTGCACACAGCAAATACATGCCATCCTGACAGGCTGGGCCATTAATCCACAGACATGTCATTTTTGGCTCCTGACAGCTCAATGCAGCTGCTGATCATCCCTGGGCAGCTCTGATGGCTGGTGCAGTCAGTAACTTCAGTTATTGTGAGACAATGCCTGAACAACAGATGGTGGTGGAAGGCAGGATAGGAGAAACCAGTTCTCCCTAGTTGAGAGAGCTACCAGAGCGTGGGACAGGTGAACAGCTTGCTTGGCCTCAAAGCAGAACTTCCACCAAGGCACAGGTATTTTGCCATGAGGCTGCAAAAGAAGAATCCTAGGATATGCTAGTCTGCATATTAAGCAGCTGGGCAAGTCCCAGACCTTTAGTTGTAAAGCTGCTTAGTTCCACAGTATTAAGTGCCATGAAAAGTGTATTAAACCTTTTATTAAGAACTCAAACAGCACGCAGTAAAAGCACGCAAAATGCAAAGTGTTAAATTAGACTGTCAATTTAATTACTCTTTATCACCTAATCCCTTTACCTGTGTGGATTGTCAAAGGCAAACCGTGCTCTGCCTTTCAGGGAGGAATTGCAGAGGTCCTGTGGGGGAGAGGGAAGGAGGGGAATTGGGGAATGCTGTCGCACAGGCATGGGGGCAGACCTGAGCAGGGGCTGAGAGATGTGGCTGTGGTGGAGCAGGTGAGCCTGGATTTCTCTTCCCATTTTGGGGAGCAAGGTGTGAGGTACCACCTTGCTCCACCTGAGTGCCAGCAGCTGGGAATCACACCTCTCAGGGACTGGGATCGTGGAGTTTTGGTTTGGCTGAGGGTGGGGATAGGAATTGGTTCTGCTCTGGCACTCTGAGTGAGCAGTGCCTTGGGCAGGAGCAGGCTCAGCACCAGGCACTGGCACTGGGTTCACTTCAGTGCCTGGGAGTTAAGGCTTTTTTGCCTTGACCTTAAACGGTTGCAAAAACAAGCATTAAAACATATTTAAAAAAAAAAATAAGTTTAAGGGAGAATTATTTTCCTCACCAATGAAGTGCTTATTTTTTCAAAGACAAAAACCTCTGTATATGTGGGATTTGATGATAACAATGTATTAAAAAGAAAAAAATTTCCTCCTCTGCAACTCCTGTGCTTCTGTGTTTTTTTTTTTAATTGGAGTATATTATTTGAAATTTTCTGAATTTTAGATTTGATCAAAGCTGACAATGGAACTGAGGGCCTGTAATTCATCTAGTTGGGAGTTGTATAGGATTTTGGTTTTAAATTAGCTGGAGTTGAAAGTCAAAATGATTACTCTGTGAGTTGCAAATTAGAAATGTTCACAGTTGATAAAGAAACATTGAAATTTCACTTTGCTTTTGTTTTTAAAAGAAGCAGTTAATTGGAAATAATTAGCATTAAATTACTCACCTGGCTTTAGTTATGATGGGTTTATTAAGGCATTATTGAGAGATTGAATGCTGGCACATGTTGATTGTATTTAGATGTCACTTGCCTTTGTTTTTTCAAGCACAAGAAAGAAATAGCTCAAGTCTTTTGACAGCCAAGAGAAAAAGGTAAAAGTTAGTGTTATGATGGAGTCGAAGACATTTAAAGTCTCCCAACTATTAAATTTCGATGGGAGTTTTATAAGCCAAATTCTACAAGGCTCCTTTGATTGTCCCTGATCAAAAAAGTCAGTTCAACATTATCTTGTGCTTGTCATGTCAGATGCTTGGATTGAGATTTTCAAGCTGTGTTTCACTCTTTTGGATGAATAATTCAAAACCTCACCCTAATAACCCTAATATTTGTGGAAGGTGGGGTCTTTTTTTTTTTGGGTTTCTGTGGTGTTTTTGGTTTTTTGTGGTGTGGTTTGTTTTTTTTTTCTTTGATAAGTTTCATTATTTTGAATATGTTTTCATCTTAATAATTGGAAAATTTCAGATGAGTTTTGCATCCACCTGCAAGGAGAGAATATGGAAAAGAGGGCTTTAAATCACAATGATAACCCAAAACAGTCTAAATTCTTTCAGCCTTTTTCTGCCTCTGGGCAGAGGCTCATACCATGGGGCCTTTGGTCTCTGTTGAGGTACAATACATAACATAGAAAGAGATGTGTGTTTGTGAATTCTGATAATGTAAAATATTTCAAATTGATTGAATCTTCAAATGCTGAATGTTTGCTTATGTCTTCTATTAGCTATCCTTTGTGAGCCATAGAGACCTTGAATCCTGGGGGGAAAAAACCCACCTGTTCAAAAATAAAAGCAGTAGAGAAGCCTTTCAGCACTGTAAGCAGCTATTACTTCACTCCTAATTCTGTCTATATAGAGAAAAAGGACTATTAATGCAGAGGCCATTAAATAAACTGCAGTAAATATGGCTTATATTCTATTAATGCTAATGTTGTTTGTACATTTCAGTCCTCTTTAGTAAATTTAGTTCAATAATTTCTGCAGCTTCTGATGGGATAGATTTTTAAAATATGAAAAAACACAAGGTGAGGTTACCTCTTTTAATGGGATAAGGAAGGAGGATTTATTTTTACCTGCTTGCTCTATTGTGGCCATTGTTCCAAGTGCACTAATTTTAAGAGCACAAAGAATTGTCTTTTTGAAGTTAAACAATCGGGCTGGAAAAAGCAAAAGCACTTTTGATTAATTGGACACATAATAGAGTCCTTCTGCCTTTCAGAAAACCTTGAATTAAAATGTTTTGTTCTTAAGGTAGATTTTTAGTTTTCCAGTCAAATGTTTTTTGTTGTTTTGTTTTAATCCTGGGTGAGATGAAAGCAAATGTTCAGTGTTTCTCTGGCTTTCCTTTGCATGTTTGTTTTCAAGGTTGCTGCAATATGTGTGGCAAATGAAGATTTTGGGGGATTAGAAGGTTGGAAGTTTTATTGTTTGATTGTGGGTTGTGTAAGTGAAGAAAATGGCCACCAGGTTTCAGCCTTAAGAGCAGGGAATTATTTTCTGTCTAGCAGGATCTGTCCTCTCTGTGACTCAGTCATAATCAGTTCCTACTCAACTTCCCAGAGAACGAAAGGCTTTGATGTATTGCCGTGGCTGATGTAAATGAGGATAATTTTCTGTGGACTGTGATCTATCACACAGTGCTAATTATGTCACCTTCAGGCTTGACCCCTCTGCACTGTCACAGGCACAGTTGGCAATTTCCTCAGATGTTCCAAGCAGGATAAAGCCCATCTGGTTATAATGGAAGGAGAAGCAAAGCAGTGGGAAACAGAAGCATTCCACTGCTGCTGTGTGCCTGCGCCTCACTGGGGCTGGACCATGGCTGATTTGACAGCAAGATTTGCTGGGGGTCTGCCTTGATACCCCAGGAAAATGATAATTCTAACTGGGCTTTTCCTGTTGTCCTTCCCAACCCCAGCTGTGGTTATCCAGCAGAGCATAGCCACACTTTCCAGCTGCTCCTTGCCTCTCTGTTTGGCATTTGCCTGCCTGAAAATTCTTTTCCTTCTGGAAGGAGTGATCTGCTGTACATTTGACTTGGCTCCCATGAACAATATTTCTTCCACTGGAGTCACTTATTTTTTTCACAGAGTAATTTTTTGATTTAGGAATATTCTTGTTGCCTGATATACTTGTGCAGCTGATGGAGTGGAAAAATGATGAGGGATGTGTGGGGGGAAATTCAGCAGAAAATGAATAGCAAAATCATTCCAAAATCTAAATTTCAGAGTCTGGGGAGAATTCTGTTTAGCCAGTAAAGATTTGCAACTTTGTGCCTCGAGCATGGTATATTAGCATTAAAGTAATTGTCACTGTAAGCAAGAGGATCTCTCAGCCTGGCCTGTGCTTCTCCTTGAGGTTGGTTTTGTACAAAGCAGCTGTGCCAGAGCGTGGCCTCACCCGTGGGGTCAGTGCTGGGTGAAGTGGTGAACTAAGAAAGTTGGCATGCTCTGCCAATGGGAATTGCTGCTTTCTCCTCTTTAGTTTTTCTTTTCCCCCATCCCAGTGAGTTGCCTTCCCAGCCATCACTCTGGAGCTGTGACCCTGCAGACCCAGGGGGGCCCAGCTGAGCTGGAGCACCAGGCCCTGCCCCAGCCTCAGTGGTCAGCCTGACCCACAGCACAGACAATCAGAGAAGGGGCTGGAATCTTCATCTGCCATTCATGACCCTTGTGATGTGATGGTGTTCGCAGGGGTCCCAGGATGAGGGAAGAGATGAGGATCTGACTCCATGTTTCAGAAGGCTTGGTTTATTATTTTATGATATATATTATATTAAAACTATACTGAAAGAATAGAAGAAAGGTTTCATCAGAAGGCTTGGCTAAGAATAGAATAGGAAGGAATGATAACAAAGGTTTGTGGCTCAGCTTTGTCTGAGCCAGCTGACTGTGATTGGCCATTAATCAGAAACAAGCACATGACACCAATCCCAGATGCACCTGTTGCATTCCACAGCAGCAGATAATCATTGTTTACATGTTGTTCCTGAGGCCTCCCAGCTTCTCAGGAGGAAAAATCCTAAGGAAAAGATTTTCCATAAAAGATGTCTGCGACAAACCCTGATCTTACAATTTGATTTTTTTCTTTTTAGATTTTAGCCGGTTGTGAGACACTGATGAAACCACAGGCTGGGTGCATGTCTCTGTGGCTCTTTTCTGAACCTACACGTGCAGTGTAATTCATTGCTGTTTGCCTGTGTGGATTTGTTTTCTGTGGCTGTGTGGTTCAATTTGCATGTGTGAAACGCCGAAGTTTTAGTTGTGTGACCTTTTTAATTGTTTGGCTTTTACATGTAAATTGGTTCTATGTCAGCCAAATACTACCTTAATTAGAAAACAAAATATGCAGCCTGACACCTAATGTTTCCATTAGCTTGTTTAAATAGTCTGGAGGTTTGGATTTGGGCCAGACTGTTTCTTCAGAGTGCATTTTTAATTGGATTATTGGTACGTAATAATTGATATCTCACTGATACATTATTAAAATATGGATGTGTTTGGAATTGTTCTGACACATCCCAACGGAATTTAATTGAAATATTTGCTGTTATACAGCAGGCCTTTCTTTTCTCCGTGTTAAATAATAAAGAAAAAAATGGTTTTGTGGTATATTAAAAAAATACCTCCCTTTGCCAAAAATTGATTAATCTTTACTGCTATTTGAGCTTTTGTATGTATAAAGACAGCTATTGTTTCCCTCTAGACCTTCAGAATTGATATTCATGTTTTTTGAAATATGAAACTGGAGTGAGGACTACTTTTGGCTAGAAACCTAGGAAATATCTTTTCTTGGAATGTGCTTCCTTTGCAAACTGACCACTTCCTTATCCTTATTTATTTTTTAGTCGTGTAAAGAGATAAGTTGCTAAAAGATTAATCCATTCTTAATCCAGGAAAAGATCTTTTGCTGTCCCTTAACAACTGAGTTTGACACTAAGAAGCACTTTCAAGAAACAGCTTCAAATGGTTTTTTGAAAATGCACCTTTGTTATGTCAACTGGCTCATCCTGTGTGACCCTTCCAAGAGGACAGGAGCCTCAAGAAGTTTAAGAACTGTGGCTTTTTCCTCCTGAAAAGCTGGTGTGGGGCGTACAGGGCTTTTGTCTGCCTCACACACTTGTTCTGCTCAGCGCCTGCTGCGTGGGCTGTGCTGGCGATTCCAGAGGATGGGACTAGAAAAGGAGCCAGCCCTGGGTGTTCCCTGCCTGGGGACGGGCTCCCTGCCAGCTGCAGTGGGGCTGAGCTGTGCAGATGCTCTGGGCTCTGGCCATGGTGCCCTGCTCCCCTGGGCTGCCTCTGTCTGGGTCAGGAAAACACAATTGCTGAGCCTGAAGTTGATGCAGAAATTTTTTGGTGAGGGTAAAATGTGTAGCAAACAGTGCTGGATGGGATCCTCATTACATGGTCCTGCTGTACATCTTTAACTTCTGCTTTTCCTGGCTGTAGACACCTCCCACCCCATAAAGCTCCTGCCCACGGTGAGTTCCCATCCTCTGAACCTATTTAGTGTTTCCTTTGGAGATTTCTGGTCCAAAATACTTCTTGGCTTGGAGCTGAGCCAGTGCCTCTGTGAGAAGAGATTTCATAAAGAAACTGCCTGTCTTTGTGTTCTTGTCTGGAAGGATGTAATAATTCCCTGTCACTCAGAGCTGCTCTGTATTTTGGAGAAAGTAATGATATTTCACCACCCTTCCTGAGTGATGCTCAGAATATTATTTTTTTTAAGTAAAGTTTATGATAAAGCTAAAATTCTTTTAAGCAGACATTGGCTTCCAGTAACTGTTATTTGTCCAGCCAGAATCAGATGGGTTTTGCTGGCACTATTATGTGGGTGTATGAAATAAAGACACTGACACCATCACTGGTGTGTGTCAGTGTCTTTATTTCAAACACCCATATAATAGTGCCAGCAAAACCCCTACAGGCAGGCTTTGGAAGTTCTTGTTCCCAGGGGAATAATGTGTGCTAAGATAGAGCCCAGGGGATCACCAGAGCTGTGTGCTGTCTGTGTGCCCTGTTTAAAGCCCAAAGCCTGGGTAGCACAATTTTCACCTATGACCAGCCTCTACAGCTGGGGAAAAATTGGGTTTGTTTCGCCTGACTTCAGTGGCTGCTATGTTGATGGTTATCTGTGTGCTTTCAAAAAGAGATTGGGGTGCACTGGAGAGGAACTGGCTGTCTGACTGCTGGGTGGATGCTCCCCAGGAGTGTGCAGGGGTAATGATCTCGTGTTTCCAGCTGGAAGCTGACCCACAGCTCGCTCTGTGCTCCCGAGTCAAGAGTGACCAAGGGCGCTGAGGCACAGAAAATGGCAAGAAGCTCATCTGTCCCTTGCTGGTCATCTTGTGGAAAGCTTCTGTGCCAGATGCTGCTTCAAATCTGAGCAAGTTACAAAGTGGTTTTGTTGTCCTTTTAGTCTGCTTGGATTCAAATCTTCCCCTTCCCAACTTGTACACCTTGCTGTCTTTTTAGTTATTGTCACCAACTGTATGTCTACATCCTTTCAGTGTTTTCTATGGTAAAATGAAATCTGATGGTTTGTGGGCTTAGGAACTGGAAACCCTCTGTTTTCCTAGGCAATGTATTTTTATTTGTACCGGTAGCTAATTAGGGGAATGAAGCCTCTTTAATGACACGTATTGCTGAGGACTCACTGCCCCTGCCTGAGAAACAGAGACTCTGATGGGTGGAAGACGAAACATTTTTAGTCCAATGTAATGACAAATCCATTCTAGAGTATCAGTTTATCCTCTGCAGCGTTGCCTTTCTGGCTTACCAAATTCACAGATTGTTTTAGGCATGAGGCACGTCTAAAAGGCCTGCCTTGCTGTAAAGGTTAATTATGGAGGAGTTGGGCCTGGGGACCACCTACTGCTCAGGATGAAAACCAAAATGCCATTTCTGTGTCTTGTTAACTGCTGTAATCTGCCTGTTCTGGCCAGGATAAAGAATCATTGCCTCATCTGTCACTTGGTTTGGCTCAGGTTTCCTTCAGCTAGAAACAGTTTATAGCTACTGCCTTCTCCGTCCCAGGGCAGCTCAGGCTGTGTGTGTGTATGCTGAGCACTCATGGGTACAACCACTTGGATGCATCTCAAAGCAGGAAGCCCTTTCCCTTTTTGAGAGGTCAGTTGCTGTCATTGTGGTTTCTGCAATCCCAATAATCATTATGGGTGTCACAATTAGAGTACAGCAAAGGTGACTCTCCTGGTCACTGCCAAGTCTCTGTGGGAGCTGATTGTCCATGGACAGAGATATATGTTAATATAAACATAATTTCAGAGTGATTTTGCTGAAAGGATTTCCATGCTGCCTGTGAAATCTGAGTTTTTATAGGATTCAGAGCCCTAGTCAGGGTAGGAATGGTAAGAAAGTACAACCATTCCTAGCATACAGAGAGCCAGCATTGGGTGTTATCATGGTTCTTAAACATGGAAAAATCCAACAATTTCTGTGTAGAATGAAGAAAGATGCCCTGGAGGATTACACAAATAGAGGTTTCAGCTCTTGCCTCAGAAGGTGAAAGAGTGAAAATATATCAGAGGTACCTTCTGTTCACATGTGGTATGGATTCACTTGTTCTTCTGTCTGTAGTAAGGTCAATGGTCAACTGAATCCAAGGTCTTTTAAGGGTAGGGAAAGCTTTGGCAGCACCATCTCTAATTCAGCCTGGTATTTCTGGAAGGCAGTATCTCTTTGCAAAAAACTTTCTCCTGGAGAAAGGAGCAATTAATGCCTGGTACTCTGCCTATAGTTCCAGATCCTATTGTTATTATTACAATATTGCCTGAGCAATTTGGGATTAAGGAAGCTGGTGTTGAGCTGGTGAGGGAAGCTGGTCTGGCTGTGAGTGTGGGGTGGGCAGGAGTCAAGCAGGACCCACTGGGTCACTGGAGCTGCCTGAGGTGAGGGGGCTTCAGCCCCAGCAGGGAAAATCCTGGAGTTGAGATGGGACTGCTGGGGAGTCCTGGGAGTGGCCACACTGGGAAGTTCCCTGAGATTTTGGTGGCCAGATGGGACATGAGGCCACCATATATGGGGTCTCCCTTCTTAGAACAACCAGCTGCTGGTGCTGTGCGAGTTCAGCCGGCATTTTTGGGTTAAAATCCCCAAGCAAATTCTGCATTGGAGTCTCTGTTGGTGTAATGTTTTCTGTCTGCATTTATCAGTCACTTATTGCCTCTGGAAGGCTCCCAAGCATCTCTCTGCAAGTCCCTGTGCCTGTTCTTCAGCCAGGATTTACAATCTTTGCTAGGTTCCCAGCACCAGTGTGCTGTTCCTTAAATGAATCTTAAAGGGCTCATTTCCTTAGTTATATTCCCAATTTTATTTAATTACACTTCCTGAAGAGAAGCCATTCTATTTTATGTTTAATACTGCTGTCTATTTGGGAAGTTGAGAGGTAGATGGAGCTGGGAAAAGTCTATAGCAATTAAGCTTTTTCTGACAGTAATGAAGCTGTGACCATGCCACCATGATCCCTGGAAAATAAATTTCTCTAGTGTTGTTTTATTTGGTTTTGTTCTTTGAAAGCTTTTTATATAAAGTATTTATTTAAATCTTTTTAGAAAGCAATGCTTTTTTTTTTTTTTTTTTTATTTTTCCCAAGGTTTTACTTGCTGCAAAATTTCCTCTGGTCATAACTCCTTTGTCTGAAAAGCTTGAAATTGCTTAGTTGAAATAAGTCTTTCTGTGAAGCCAAAGGGGAATTTAGTGTTTGCACTAAAAGAGGCTGTGTTTAACCCTTTATTGAGAGTAAGAAGGCAGGTTAAAGAAAAGAGAACTGATCTTTGAGATGCATCAGCTGCAGATTCCTCAGATCCAGTCTGTGAGTGGGTGATGCAAACAGTGGTGTCTGAGATGCCCCATCATGGTTTTTGTGGCCTCCCCACCAGCACACAGGTTTCCTTGAGTTGGTTTGTTTGTTTCTGCTCTTCGTGAACGCCTTGATATTTCAATTAATGGTCAAAAATTTCTCTATTTAAAGTTTTACAAGTTCAGGGGAGAATTTTTAAAAGAAATGGTGCTTCTGTGGAGTTTGTCTGGGGATAAGCTTGAGTGAGTTTTATCACTACTGGAAGACTTCCGTGTTAGCTGCAGTTAAAATGGGGAGTAAATCCAATTTTCTTAGAATGATTTTCTTAGTTGATTCCTGTTCTGAGAGTTAACAATAGAACTGAAATAAAAGAAACTTTGCTGGACTATTTTCTGCAGCAGAACCTTTGCTTTCAATTAATTTTCCTTCTGTTTGACAAAAGCTTTTCATCACTGAGGGCAGCTGAACTACATGGCCAAAGACAGTGCCAGTTTTGCATTTCTGGCTGCAGTAGATTCAATAGCTGCTTCCTAGGAAATGGAACAGATGCTTGAAAAATGATAGAAAATACCTCAGAATTTAGTGACTACAGCTTATGGTTTGGGAATCACCGAAGCATTTGGGATGCTGTAAAACTTGGAGCCTAAACTTTTTTTCTGGTTACCCTGGAAACCCACAGTGATGTCACCAACCTTTGCACAGAAAAGCTTCTGAAGTGAGTTCAAGCTTCTTTAGGTTCTCCTCTGTTGGGTGAGATGAATGCATAATGAATATCTCAGGTTAATTATTAAAAAGGAAAAGAACTAGAGAGTCACCTAATGGACAGCATTTGTTGTAAACTCTGACTGCTTCTCTTTGCAGTGAGAGACCGACTGCCCAAAAATGGTCAGGAGGTGCCTCAGTGTTAGCCTTGTGATTTTTGCTGGAAAAGGATGCCAAAAAGTGAAGTTGTACCAAACTTAGCCTCATTTAGCAACTTATTAGGCCTTAATGCAGAAATAGCACATTAGAACAGTTGTCAGCCCTAACTCTGGACAGTCATCTGGTTGGTGCAGCTCCAATGATGCTGTAATTTGTATTCACCTGTGCTGGGTGTCAGCATCTGCAGCAGCAAATGGAGTTCTTGTGGCCTCCTTGGCATCCTCAAACCAACTTATCTTCCCTCTGAATGCCTGCCCTGAACATCAGGGCTAGAGCTGGCAGGCCGGAGTAGTTTTTTGAGCACACCTCCACTTGGGTGTGACGGAAAATCAGCTGACACGTAATCAATTTATTTCTCTGGTGCAAAGAAATAATAGGCTGCAACTGGTTACCATTGCCTAATGATCTCTGTGCACTGAAAGAGTCATCAGCTTTGTTCCGTGTAATTGCATTCTCTAAGCGTGGCTATTTGTGGTAGATTACAGCTTGCAACTGCAAGCACATTTGAGTAGGGAGCTGATGAAGTCCATTGGTTCTCCTTTCAGCCTTACTTGAGCAGCTTTCTTGGTTTTAGTGTGGTGCCTGCTGGCTTAACTCCATGAGAGAGGTAAACAGTGTCTGAGGTGCTCTTCAATTCCACAAAATAGATCCCATTGTCTTGGCCTGGTCCTTCTGCTCCTGGAGTTATATAACTACAACAATTTCAGTTTCCACTACTGTGAAACACTCCTTAGAGAACTGCAGAATTAGCAAGGAACTCCATGCAAAAATCTCCTAACACCCTTTCATTATGCACTGCATATTTTATGCAACACTTAAAATACAGGGCAAAAAAAAAAGTCAGAGCTTCTGTATTAGTCTAGTTGGGAAAGGTCTTCTGTGTCTTTGCTGTAGGCTGTATCACGTTAAAGTCAACACTGATCCCTTTTTCAGTGCATCAAGTAACTTATGAACCCAAAGAGCAGAATTTGCCACTTTTAACCTTTAGTGCTTATGCAGTAATATAGGCTAGTTAGTTATTTTTTCCAATTTATTATAAGACTTGAGTGGTAATTCAGTCTTCATGCTAGCTTAATCTTCAGCTCAGTGACTGCCAATTACCAACAGAAACACGGTGATGCTGCCTTAGCAATTATGGACTCAAGGTTAAATGGAAAGGAGAAGAACTGCTCTTGTTTCAAGGTGCCCAGGCCTGAGATCTGTGTGTGTGCCTACCAAACCCTGGTTTTAGTTCACTGACAAAGAACTCTACCCTTCAGACTTTGCCAAAATCTTAAAGGCTGTACACCTCTTCTGTTCTGCTTTTCAGTGCTTAATAATATTATGTGGGTGTCTCTGGATGGAAAACATGGGAGTGTTTCATATTGAGGTCATGGGGGACCTCTTCCCCTCAGTGCCCAGCAAGTAGGGTCTGTGTTTCCCTGTGCATGAGCCTGCTGTGGGCACACACACGCAGCTTGTTTGTTTAAAACAAGGGGGAAACACAGTGTAAGTGCTGCTTTGCTGCCTCTTGCTTTCTTAATCCACCCTAAACCCCAGTGTGCTGAAATGCCTGGGTTTTGTGTTTCAAGTTTGCTCAGAGGGACTTGGGTGCTTTTGAGGAACTTTAGCCTGTTGTTAGCAAGCGTTGAGTGACAAGTGACACTGTGAGAGCTCTGTCTGTGCCCTGGCCAGCCCCTCACCACCACGGGTGCTGCTGTTTTTCTCTAGTTATTTTGGTTTCTCTTGGGCATTCCTCCTTTAGTTTAAGGTGGTTTGTCTGGCCAGGAACAAAGTGGTATCAGAGTGGATGGCACCAGTTGCACCGCTGCTGTACGAGAAATTATTGTAAATGTAGGTTTACTGACAGGGGGAGAAAATCATGTATTTGATTCCATCTTATTAGAAGGTTAATTTATTACTTGATTATACTATATCATATTAAAGAATACTATTCTAAAGAATACAGATAGGATACATATTGAATGCTAAAAAGATAATAATGAAAACTTGCGACTCCCAACACAGCTTTGTTCTAATTGGTTAATGAGTCAAAACCAACTCACACTGGAGTCCAATCAGGCAATCACCTTAGGGTAAAAAATTTTTAAACACATTCCAGATGGGTACAACACAGGAGAAGCAAATGAGATAAGAATTGTTTTCTTTTTTTCCTGAGGTTTCTCTTGCTGCCTTTCAGCTTCTCAGGAGAAAGAACCTAGGCAAGGAATTTTTTTTTCAGAGAATGTGGATGCCACAAGAAATCCCGTATTAGCTTCCCAAAATACCATGTCACCTGCTGGTTTTGAATGGGGTGCTGTGTCAGGGCCTCTGTGTATGTGACTGGACAGGTGGATTATTTTTGGCTATAGTCTTGCAAAAGGGAAGTGTGGTAGAGGTTGGTTGCTTTAGAGGAATTTAGAGCCTTTTTTTGGTTTTCATAGAAATTTTTTTTTATAATTTTCTTGAGAAAACAAAACCTATATGGGCAGCCAACACCTTGGAAAATGCAAAGCAAACCCCACCAAAGGAATCTCATGATGTCTTTTCTTTGAAAATATCCTTGGTGAATCATGTTACATGTCTATAAAATTAGTTGCTATTCATTTATAGTAAGATGGATGAAGACATAAAATTAACCTAGATTGTAAAACCCCAAATTATTAGGAGAAAAAAAAAATAACTCAAAAATTTGACCCCCAAGAGGTACCTACAGCAGAAATAAATTTCAAAAATTAAGCCATATGTTTCCATGCAAGTTACCCTGTGATTTTACAGTAGTAAATCCTTGGTGAAAACCTTGTACTCATCCTTAGTGTAGGAAACAGGCTGGCAATGTTTCTAGTTCATGTGAAGCATTGCTATTTCTTTATGTAGTGTTAAATGCTGACCATAAGTACTTCATTTTAGTTCTGATTATTCATATTTCACATCAGTTCAAAATCAGGGAAACTGTTCTCATATATAATTAAGGAAGAAGGGCCTCAGTGTCCTAGGAAGGTACCTCCCAGTGCCTGCTTGTCAAGCAGAAGCATGATTGAGGCAGCAGCCCCTGACAGACAGGAGTGTATCAAGATAGATTACCAAACATTTACCAAATAGATCAAGCAGAACAGGAACTTTGTTTGAGAAATGTTAAATTAATGCTCCACTAGACAGGCCTAACTACTGCAGAGTATTAATAAATGAGGTATTATTTGTTAAATATGTGGTGGGTGGGTGTGGATGTGTGTCCATGCCTATATATTATAGAAGAGCTTTTATTTTATGGACAATAAACCCCTCTAGTTTTAAAGAACAGGGGCCTCTTTCTAATTGACCACAGCCACTTGTTACAGATACCCAAAGTCACCCCAAATACTATGAGATGCTTGCCTGAGTTATGTGTTCACATTGTAATGGATTCAAGCAAAACTTGGGAAATTCTCCAAGTCAAAAAACCCCAAACAAAAAAAACCACACACACCCCACCAAAAACCAAGGCAAAAAAATCCCAAACAAAAGCAAAACAAACCCTCAAAATCTGTTTGGTGTTTGGTTTGAAGCTAGCATCCAGTGCTGGTGGCAGCCTCTGGTGTTTGCTCTCCATCCTAGAGAGGGATGCTCCTGTGGTTTGGGGTGTGCAACATCACTGCCAAATGGTGGCACAGGGCCCTCCAGCCCTCAGTGTCCTCCACTGCAGAAATTAGATGTAATAACTAGATGCTTCTGGTGTTAGACAGCAGAAATTAGATGTAATAACTAGATGTTTCTGGTATTAGACAGCAGAAATTAGATGTAATAACTAGATGCTTCTGGTGTTCTGGAGAGCCCACAGGAATAGCTTAACATGTTCAAGGCTTCACTTGACAGAGATTCACATGCTGGAATTGGTTTGTCAGCTCCAGCACAGAGCTGAGTCCAGCAGTGGCTGACCTGGTCATGCTGTTCATAGCTCTGCACTGTTTCCAATATTTTCCTTTTGGCAAGGAGCAGGAAGGAGCAGATATTAAAAGCTTTTTTACATATATCTTTGACATTTCACAGTGAGGGCATTGGCCCATCAAGTGGATGTGGTTTATAGGTGCTGTGCATTTGTGATGTGCTGCCCTCCCTGTATACGAGGGACTGCCGGAAATGTTGGCAGCAGCAGAGGAGACTGAGGCTAATCCTGGTAATCCCTCTGAATGTTTGTGCTGCACATATTTATCCATTGTAAATGTATGTTTGATGGGCCAGGGGTTCAGTGGAAGAGAATTTGCGTCTGACCTTGTAATACCACAGCTGCTGCCAAATCAGTTCTCGGGTGCAGAGGTCTGCAATGCTGCTCCCCAGCCCTGCTGACATCCAAATGAGCCTTTTCCTTGCAAACAGCATCTCTGTGCTGAGCTCAGGGGGAATTCTTTGTGGTTGCACGTTGACAGTCCAGCGCTGGGGACTGTGTGCGCCTTGGGATGGGCTTGGTGTCGTGTCCAGCCTCAGCTCAGCCTGTCCCCCAGGCTGCCAGCAAACTCTATCATCTGAGTTGGCTCAGGCCACCTTTATGGCTGTTCCATGGATTTACAGCAGACCTGTGCCTCACAGGATGAAGCAGGGTTTTACAGGGGCTTTGTGAGCTCCTGCTCCCCACAGTAAGGGAGCTGTTGCTGCCTGTCCTGTTATCACCCAGTGGATTCCTAAGCTGTCCTTCCCCAGGCTGCTGGAGGAGCCTGAAAGCCTCTGAGGAAAGCAGGGAAATGTCAGATTGTAGAGCTGGGCTTGGCTTGAAAACAAACTTCCACTGAACCAAAAGAAACATGCAGACTTTTCACTTCTTGTTTGTTTGAATTCTCTGGGATTGAGATTAAGCACATGATTGTTCGAAGTTCTGAGGATGGTCTCTGGAAATAGTGCTGGAGTTTAGAGCATCCCAGATGCCTCAGGTGCCTTTTTGGCAAACATGCTGGGGTTTAAGTCATGTTCTACTCAGCTGTATACTCCTACTTTTTTTGGGGAGGGTAAGCATTGGTTTCCATGTAGAATGTTGGCCTGAGAAATATGTTGTTCTCCAGCTGATATTTCTCACAGAAAGCTTCTACTTTAATAAATCCTCAGATTGAAAAGGGAAAGAACAGCAACTCCTTTTTGGTTGTTGGTGAGTTTGAGTTTTTTTTTGGTGTGGTTTTTTTTTTTTTTTGTGGAATGTTTTTGACCTGCTGTATTTCATAGGATGCACCTACTATGAAGGCTTGGATGCCACAGAAGTAAAGCACCTGCTATTAGTTCTCACTGGAAGTAAATCCTTCTCAGTGGATCCTAAATCCTTTAACACTTGAGAGGTGAATCAAAGCTCAATTGAAGTGAAATTCTGAGGCTTTTTCTGCTGTGGGGTGTGATGTTTCCAAAGTACCCCTCTGGACGTAGGGAAGTCACATGTAAGCTGTGATGGTTGGAGCTAAAGGCCTTCTCCAAAGCCCAGTGACTTCAGTAGGTCCCCAGTTTAGCCCTTATGTCATGCTTTTCTCTTAGTGGGAGTTGGAGAGAGGGTCATAAATAACTTGGCTTGGCCTTAGGAAGCTGCTTTGAATTTGGTTCATGTGTGGATGAGTGCTCTTGCTCCTGCGGAATGCTTCCTCCTCTCACAATGCACTGAGGCTGATGATGAATATCTGGGTGCCACCTGTATGAGAGGGTGGTGATGAAGGTCTCCCAATCTGATGGGGAATGAGCTCACTTTGGCAGGTCAATGCAGAAAGGTGATGAGCATCTAAAATCTCCTCTTGGCCTGGAGCTGCTCAGCACCTCCAGGGTTTGATTGCAACACATGCTTGGTTTATCTGCATGATCAGCACCAGTCTAACTGCTTTTTTTGTTATTTACCTGTGAAGTGTAGTAATGCAGCATGAACTTTAAGGTCCCCTAAATTCCCTGTGCTCCCAATGGAGGTACAACAATTGTAAAGGTGCAATTTTTCTGCATACAGAATTGATAGCTGGAATAAAACCCACCTCCAGAAATAAGTGCCACAAAGATATTTGGGGTTTTGGGCTAAAGCTTCTTTAGTGTAATAATAGAAAAATGATACTTTGGGGCTGGAGTAGGTGTTTATTGGGGGAAAAATAAAATCCCCATGCATTGGTAGCTGTTTCAGGTGAGGAAATAGTCAACATGGCACTAATTTGCCCCAGAGCAGAAATGTCAGGGAAGATTGTGAAAAAGCACTGATGGTAGTAATTATATTGATAACCCACGATTCTCAGAAGTACAGAAATCAATCTTGCACTGCCAGGATTCTGACAAATTCCTATGAAAATCAGAAAGTAATCAATATTAATTGTGGGATAGAAATAGTACTGAGGACTGCTGTTTTGCATGGCTTCCCCCTTTCTTTATTCTTTTTCATCTTCCTCCAGCTAGCATGGTAGAAAACACTATAAATGAGAGAAGAGAGATACCAAAAGACCAAGTGTCATTAGATTCATGGAGTGGCCACCTGACTGACCTGGCTTTCTTTATGCTTAGCTTTATACAGTATTTTGATAGCTTTGACATTTAGAGTGCTCTCTGAGAGTCCCTTGTTCTGTGCTGAGGAGTGTGGGAGGCCACATTACCAACATCGAGTTTTACACCTTTTCCCCTTCTGACAGCTCTACATGAGAGGATTAGAAACAATTCACCTTTTGTCCTGCCATTAGTTAATGAGGTGAGTTCAATGCTTTGTTAAAGGAATACCTTCCTACAACTTTACCTGATCCTTTACTCACAGCTGTGTGCCAGGTCATAATTTTATTTGGTAGTAAATGAAAAGTTTTGATGCTCCACAAACTTTCCTCCCCTTTTCAGCACTGCTGAAAAACTTTTCAAATGCTGGTTTCCAGCCCTTTTGGTGTGTCACCAGCCATACACTTTGCACTGCATTTCATTTTCCTTTTCACACTGTAGTGGATTTTATTTTAGTTCTAACACATATGAAAAGGAAGTTTTGGACCTCAAGAGAGCTTTCCAGTTTGAAATATAAGTGAATTTGTGATTGGGAAGCTGAAATAAAAACAAATTGTTTTGAACACACAGAATGTGTGGGGTTTTTTCTTCAGATTTTCAGTTGTCTCTGAGAGTTTTCTTTTTTAACCCAGTTTGTAGTGGCAAGAACTGCAGGATTGTTCTGTAGCTCTGTGAGGTGAAGTGGATCATGCAGGCTCGCAGTGATGGAAATAAGGGAATGAAGCTCCCTGTCCTGTCTGCATTCCTGGTTGCTCACTGTGCTGAGAACCAGGCATATTTGGCAAAAAAGAAGTGAACAGGAAACCATCTGAATTCTGCCAGATTAGAAATTATTCCAAAAAATATGAAGGAGTTGGCTAAAAGTCCATGAGTTTAAAGCAAATCACATATTATTAACTAAGAAACTGCCACTTTTCAGCACTGTGGGTAAGAAAACCAGAAACTTGTATTAGATCAGGAGTATTAAGTTTAGCTAGAAATTGCAAAATGAAATGTTGTTAAAAAGTCTCAGAAAAGAAAGAATGCTTTGTTCCTCAAAGCTGTACATGCACCCAGCTGTCTGGGCAGAGCACTGACTCTGTATTGCAAATTTTTGTGATGGAGTTATGTGACTTTGAATTGCTGGAGATGTCCAGGAAAGACCAATTTATTCTTGCCATGAGTAATAACCCAAGGACCAGGAGGAATTCTGTGGCTGGGTCTAGAGCAGGAGGATGTAGGTGGGAGAAAAATATTTTGCCATCCCAGGAGCACCTGGGGTTCAGGGGTGTAAACGAGTACAGTAGCCTGATGCACAGTTGCAAGAATGCTTTTTCCAGTATCAGGGTTAGTTAAAATAACCCTGATATTCAAAATCTGCTGCCCTCTTCAATTCACCCTCCTTTGTCTGTCTAATGGTTGGAATTTTAAAATAATCCTGCCATGGGGAAGCAGTAACATAGCGCTGTGAGCGTGGTGCCAAGAAACACAGATCGCAAACCCCACTTTGTTCTACAGTAAATGGATTTAAAGGACGTGTAGCTGCTGTAATTAGAGTATTGCAGCAGTCTTTGGAAGCCTTAATTAGCATCACCAGATTAGCAACTCAAAGAAAACTGTAATGCTAGCACCTAACAAGCTTCTTGAGTCAAAGAGAGTTAATCCCGAGTTACTCACAAGTGGCTGCATCATGAACACAGAGCAGGGGAAGAGACTCCTAAAACACCCAAGTGATTGTTCCAGTGGAAATGAGATGAAGTGAGTTTAGTTTGCCATGCAGAATCTCGTGCATCAGAGTTGCTTCTCAGGTCAACCAACTGGCCTGGTTCTGTTTTCAATAGAACTGATTGCTGAAATGAATCTGTAATGCAAAATAGTGTTTTAAATGAGAAGGTTTTAGTTCTGAATCTTAGATTAGCATGTACAGCCTGTCTTGGAAACTTTCAGAAGTTCAAAATGCCCAACAGATACATAAATTCATTTACAGGACTTAGGCTAAATTAAAGAAACTAGAAACTATCTTCTGAGGAAAAAAATAAACAAGATGTTCTCCTTCATCAAAAGGAGCTGGGTTTAGCAGGGTCATCATATTCCACTCTTTCAACTTAAATATTTTAAAAACCCTTGCAAACAAATCTTGATGTAAGTGTAACTTGCTCTCTTTCCACAAGTAGCTGAGCTTTAACAAAGTGTTATTATCTGGTGAAGAAATGTCTCTGTGAAAGCAGCAAATGATGCTCCACAGGAACTGGTGGATTTTGTTTTGAGCATTTTTAATACTCTCAGTGAAGCAAAATGCGTGTTGAACCGGTCATGCCTGGAATATTCCATGTTGTGTGAATGTTTCTGCTGTGTAGATCCATGATGCTTGTGTTTTTTTCTTGTAGTGTTTTAACATGCTTTGGCACTCTCTCTTTCTTGTTGAGTGCATGACAAAACATGATTCCTTGTAGCTCCGAGCTCAGAAGTGGAGGTTTTTCTGCCTTCCAAGGCAGGTCAGTGTTGGTGTCTATAGCTGTGAGGGTTATCTGGGCCTGATGGTGACTGGGTGTAGCACTGGAAACACAAGAGCAGCACAGTTTATTTGTTAGAAAAGACCTCAGCAGCTGGGCTCTGACCTTAAGGACTACTGACTGGCCAAGCAGGTTGCAAACCCTGTTTATAGGAGTCTTTGTATGTGGCAAAATAAAAAGACAAATGTGCTTTCAGTGTCCCCATGAAATGTGTGATGTAAGCAGATGGAACACCTTTATGTGGAGAAATGGGGCTCTGATTTTCCCTAAACAGAAGGATTCTTTGCATTGTTTCGTGCTTTGTTCTTCTGTGCGCTTCTGTGGTCTGGATTATAGCCCCTCTTTATTGAACCAGGCTGTTCAAATTCTGGGACAGTCACCCTTATATTTGGCAGCACCAACTCCCGCCACAGGCAGTCAGCTGGGTGTAGTACAGCTGAAGAACATCTATTTTTTCTGTCTCTGTGTGAAAACCTAGCACTGGGGTGTTTTTGAGACCCATGACTTATTCTACCAATAAAAAAATCACTTATGCCCATGCTCATGAAATTAAGTGAATTTGTCCATTCAATATACTGTTTTATTTTCAAACACAGATGTTGCATTTAACTTTATAAGTCTATTACACTCTCTCTTTAAGGCAAGTTTGGCCTTCCTTGACTTCCAAAGCAGAGATAAGTAATCAAAACAGAGCTGAAAAACAAAAAGGGTTTTTCTTAATGTTTTTTCCCTCCCTAAACTCAGCTTAGTTACTTTGTTCTTGTGCACAGAAGCTCTGACATTGTTCATAAGGCTAGAAGATCGTCAAATACAGAGGTATTGCTCAGGTTTCATGCTGAGGATCTGGATGCAGTCTTCTATCTTCCTTTGCTAACTCTTTTGCTATTTGGTAGAAAATGATGTTTGGCTTCAGTTAAATTTCTGTAAATGGTATTTTTTTGGTTTGTGTTTTTGCCAAAGCACTGTCTCAGCATTTTATAGACAGCATTTGATCTCTGGTAAAGAAAAACAAGAAGTGAAAATTCAGAAGCCACTATCTAATCCAACCTCCTACAGATTCAAATCTGAGTTATGAACTTCACTCAATTCAAACTGAAATTTCTCCCAGCTTTTGTGTTAGACCTTGGGCCCCTCTTAAATAAAGAACCGTCTCTATTTCTGCTAGACCATCTCCATTTAACTTTTGGAGCAGAGGTATGAAATCCACTTGACAAACACTTGCCCATCTGTTGACACTGACCTTTCAGTACTTTAGCAGTTGTGTGGAGTGGTAGCATCCTCTGAGAAACACAGCACGGGGTCTCTCAAGTGTTAATTTTCCACATTTTGTGCATTTTTGCATAGCCTCATGATGAAATCTTCCTGCCCAGATCTGGACTAAGGGTTCTTAAATATCTCTTGTTTCCATTTCAAGGAATGGTCATTTACTTTTCTTTCTGAACTGGCCTTTGGAAAAGTCAACCATATGCCTCATTGCTTATAAGAATAATAAATACCTTTGGGCTTTGGCAAATCCTTAGCTAAATGACTGCAAGGTTAATTTTCTCTAATAGACTTAGTCACTTGGTGCATGCTAATTTCCAAGGGAAAAAGAACAAAGGAAATTTCTGAAGGAAAAACCATGTTGTAGTGGTTTTCATGAGTGTGAAGTATTTCAGTGTAAATCCAGAGGAGGGCTCTGGGCCCTGTTTGACCTGCCTTGACCTGTTCCCAGAACCCATTCCTGGGCACAGCAGAGGATGGTGAATTAAATGTATCACCAGCCCGGGGCTGTGTACAAATTACCAACGGGACAGGGCTGCTGTGGAACGTGCCTTGAGCTCTTTTATTTTTCAGCATAGTCTCATTACATGGGTATGGCAATGGGAAGATGCCAGCAGCTCACATCCCAGGCAGCAGACCAAGAACTTAATGTTACAATTCACTTTATAAGTTTTCTGACCAATCACACAAAGAAAAAGCACATTGACAGTAGTTTTATCCAACCACTATAAGCACAGGTACCTTTGGTTAAAACAATGCTTGCTTATTTCGAATACAATACCTACTTGTTAGCCTTAAAACACAATGCACAGAGCTCCATTATTAAGCTTCAAACTTCCTAATACCTTGCTAGATAAACTTTTCTGTAGCTTAGGGAGTCATTCTAGACAAGCGTTAATACACAGACCATTGTTCTATTTGTCCTTGCTTTTCTATTTTTTAAATAATTTTTCTGCTGACCTATCTCATGACTACTGCTTAGCTCTAATCACAGTTCTGCTGTCTTTGAGGCCTGCATTTTGCAGCTTTCCCAAAACCCTCTGATTTTGTGGATTCCCACAAAATGGAAGTGGGCACTGGCTATATTTCTCCCTTTGGGTGCACAGGGGCTCACCAGGGGCTGTCACTGATTCTGTCAGGTTTTAAACGTGACCATGGAGGCAAATCAGCCCAAGCTCACCACAGGTGCCTCACCTGTACCTGACAGCAGTCTCAGAGCTCAGTGCTACCCTTCCCTGTGCCCCTTCTGCCTCAGAGGGTCACTGAGCCTTGCTCTTGCCTCTTGGCCCATAAATGTGCCATTTCTGCTCTGTCAGGGTTGTTCCTGCTTTTCTTGACCTGTTCTACCCAGTTAAGCCTCACATTTTAACTTCTGCTCACAACTTCTCTTTGAAGGGGAAGAACAAAAGCAAAATGCTTGCTGCTGTGGCTGATTGCGGGGAGAGCAGTGACAAATGGCTCTGTTTACTGGGAGAGCTTTCATGAGTCACGTTTGATGGTGCTGTTGGGTTTTGCCAAGAGCAGCTGGGAGTTTCAAAGGTGCTCCTGGCACTGATGGTCAGTGGTTGTCAAATGGAATGGGATGGCAGGGAGGCAGAGCTTCCAAGGGCTCTGTCTGGGCATGGAGAAATGAGGCTCCAGATGAGGTGCTTCCACTCTGACCTCGTGAGATAATTACTGAGAGACTCAGGAGCTTTCCTTTGTGTTCAGAGTTTTGTTTCTCTATCCAAAGTGATCCTGATAGTGAAACCTAAACCAAGCGGAAGCATTGGCACTGGAAGGAAGGTTTTTGAATGCCTTTGTGGGGACTGGAAATATTTCCTTGATGTGTTTCTGTTTGAAGAAGCACTTTGGAGGCAGCAGCTTCTGCAGAAGTCAGTGACAGTGGGTCAGTGCTTTTGATACCTGAATGTCTTTGACCCAGTACAAAATCCCCCTGTGCAGCAGAGGTTTGTCAGTGCATGCAGATTATCTGGGATATAATTGTCCCCGGGGACTGTTTGATTGTTGAGAGGCTGTACAAGTTCTCTCTGACCCCTTACCAGGTTACTTTGCTGTGTAAGAGCCCAAGATTATCATCTCCTTGAAGACAGCGTCTCCAAGACTTTGAGGTCTGCTGCCTGTCTGGGTCCTCTCACTCCATCAGTGTGTTGAGGAGGAGACAGAAATCCAAAAACTCTTAAAAAGTGTGTCTGGTGCTCTGGGGTCCTGAAGCACTGAAAGTTCCCAGTATTTCCAAACTGGAATAAAGCAAAATACTAAAATCCCCAGCTCTCTGGGAATTACCATTCTCTGCGTAGCTTCCAGGTATATTTAGAAAATTAATTTCAGGCTCTTTTGGTTTCAGTTTTTCCTCTTCCTTCTTTAGAAGCCCCCAGAGCTGAATTAACTTCCAGCATCTTCAGTGTGAGTTCAGCTTCTGGTGCTGCTGTAGCCAGGAGCTGGGCCCTGAGCACGGTGTGAAATGAGCCCCTGGTCTCACAAGGGTCCTCTCCTGGCAGCAGGCACTGCCTCAGCTGGTGCACGTTGGCTGTTTCAGCTGGAGTCTCATTAGAGATCTGTGAATAATGAGTGAGCCCAGGAGATGAACTGTCCTCTCCTCTCTGTTACAGGACAAGGCCAGGTAGGCACTGAATGTTTCCAACAGGGCACAAAGAGCTGCTCTCTAGATAAATTATTTCAGCTTGGAGAGTTGTCAAACCAGAGCTTTGGACCAGTGCAGAATTGAAAAAGCTCCTTGGCAGGTGCAAGTGTAAAATAAAATAAACTGAGGGGGAATGGTGCCCTGCAGAAGGCACCCAGGACCTGCCCAGTCCTCATGCCATGGTCTGTGCTGGGCAGGGCACAGCCTCCTCTTCCTCCCATCCCTCACCCAGGGCCCACAGTGCTGTATCTTATGGTGCTATTGTACAGAGGGATTTGCTCACTCATGGAATTACATGGGAGGATTCCATGCATAAGAAATTTTAACACCAGTTTAACTCCACTGCAAACTCCTTAGTTTTAATAAAGAACAGTCTCTTACTCCCATGGTGCTCCTGGCAGGACCAGCTGCTTTAGAAGCAGGAGGTGTTTTCCATTACATATCCCATGTAAGTGAAGAGCATTCTCTTGAGGGCTTTTTAGGGGACAGACACTGACATGGCAACTTTTAATAGCATTAAAAAAGTGTAGGTTTATTCTGTTGGCATTGAGCTGTGGTGCCCTGAGTAGTCTCTGTGTTTCCTAAGAACCTCCCCTGGCTACACAGGAAATTTGGGTACCTGCTGTTGAAGCTATGCGATGGATGTTGGCTCTGGCAGAGTGAAGAAACCCTGAGCCACACTTCAGCACTATTGATGTGATACATGATGGACTGATTTCAGTCACTCTCTTTTCTATTAAGGTCCTGCTTTCCGAGTCAAGTGGAGTGGGGTTGTGTTGTGGTTATTTCCTGTTATTAATGATGGATCATGTGCCATTTTATTTGTATCTGAGCTGTTGTTAATGAGAGAAGCAAATAATTGCAGTGCCTGGGGAGAGAGCACAGATTACACAGATTACAGACTTTTTCCTCTCTCTGACTATTTCCTTTTTTTGTTTATTTGTTTTATGATACTGTTGTGGAGTCTGTTTGGGGTTTGAGTTATAAGTCCTTCACTGATCTTAAAAATTATGGAGAAGGCTGAGGAGATAAGGAAAATGTTCAAACAGAGCTTTGAACTGCAAGTGGAAGCTTTGGTGAGGGTGGATTAAGGAAAAATGGAGAAAGAAACCCAACAGCAGTAACACAGTCTGTATAGAAATATCCCAAATCTAAATAAAAGTATAGAAATGATAATACACTTATTCAACTATTTTAACAGATGTAGAGAAACCAGTAAAATTCAAAGATAAAAGCTAAACCACAAAGATTTCTCAAATTAAAGGCCGAGTCTTTTATAGTCAAGAAGAACACTGAATACTCAAGACATGCTCATAAAAGGATGCAAAATAAACACTAAAGCATCACTGACTGTAGCAATAATTGGAACAGTGTGGTTCAAAGGAAGCAAAAATCTGGAGAAGTCAAAGCTTAGCTGGAACTGCTACAATAAAGTAGGGAAATCAATGTACAGTAAAGGCAAGGCAAAACAGGGACAATTACATTTGCTGAACTTGTCAAAGTGCCTAAAGGACCTGATACCATGGCAGAGCTCCTGATGAACCTGAAGCCTGGCACTGAGCTGGGCAGTGGTGCCAGGGCAAAGCAGAGTCCCTCTGCATGGGCTGCACCCAGCACAGACATGGCTCAATAGATTAAAAATTACCTAAGCAGGTAATATAAACAGGAATATATCCGTGAGAATGGCAGCTGGCAAGTTTCATTCCAGGGCAGATAGAATTCTGACTGTGAGATGTGTGGAAATTCCATCAATTGACCCAGGAAGCTGCTTGCGTTCATTGGGTGTGACCCAATTCTTCCACCCTTGACTGAGGTGGGATCGGTTTAAGTTACCAACCATTCATGATCTAGGCAAATAAATATTTACCTTGAGAGTTGGAAAATCTGCTCTTTCTTCCTGACTCTGCTCCCAAATTAATGGTTGCAAATGGCTCCAGATGTTGTCTGCACTGGAAGGAGCTTTGATCCTCCATCTATTTTGGGAAGCAAAGCCTCACACTGGCACAGCAATATCAACAATAAAGCACCTCAGCCTCTTAGGCTGCATCTTGTGCATGTTCCTCATGTCTTGGCTGATAGATGAGTGTTTCTCAGACAGCATAATGCTGGGGGGCACCTGCAGCAGAGGAGCAGAACTTCTCCTCTTTATTGTGCAGATGGCAAGGCACAGGCAGGGTGGCCTGTGCTGAGGTGTAAAGGGAGATTTCTCTTTCTTGTTTGAACAGGCTGGTATTTCCTGGTAGCATTTAATTTTTATAAGGTGTTCAGACTCATTGTAGGCTGTATTTCCTCCTCTTTGACACGGAGCCTGAGGCTGTGTTATTCCTTGTGATAAGCACATTCTCACCAGGGCTGGAATGGTTTTGTTCTCACTGTTCTGCCCTGCACAAGCGTCAGGGTGAGCCATGGCATGGGGGGCTCCTGCTCACCACAGGTATCCAGGGGTCTTCTGCACCTGCATGGAGGGAGAAAAGTCCATGGGGATGTGAGGATTGTGGTGCAGAGCTGGATGGTTTCATCTTTACCGGAGATAATTTCAGTGGGGAGGAGAGGGCAGCAGGACATTGCTTCAGAGGTGACAGCAGAGCTTTAGCAGGGTCCAGAGTGCTCTGCACTGTGCCCAGTGATTCAGAATGTTATTGAGCAAATAAAACCATGTAATCAATCTGCCTAGAAAGACAAAGCAGGTGGGAGGACAGCTGGTCAAGGTTTTAGTAGATTTTTTTTTCTCTCTTCTGTGATCTACCTTACTCTGAGTTGTATGTGTGTCAGAAGTTAATAATTTTAGCTTCTTTTTTGTTTTTTTTTTTTTTTTTTTTGTTGGTTTTTTTTTTGTTTTTTTTTTTGCAAAGCTCAACAAAAATGTTTATAATCCTATACATTTGATATTTTCAGCCAAGTCGGGCTTGTGGTAAATAACACGCATTACTAAAAGCAATCGCTCTTTCCAGATGCACGAAAAGTTTGTTTGGAGCTAAATGTGATTATGTAGCTATGACAATGCTCAGTAGTGCTCGACTACTAGAAATGCAGAGTACAGTGGGGATGAGAGATGAAAGCAGGAACATGCCAAGCAGTAATACCAAGCAGAACAATATGCAGAGAAATCAATATTTCCCACTTGTACAGCTCCCACAAAGGGAATGAATGGCAGTGATTTTCTCAGTTATTGTGAAAAGCATAAAAAATAATCGTTGCTATAGTAAGGAATGTGTTTAAAAGAAGTCATGGGGAAATTTGCCATGATGGGAAAAAAAAAAAATCCAAAACAGGCTTCAGATTGCCATTTCAGCCCTGTAGGTGTTCTGTAGCTGGAATACATTGGAAAAGAGGTTGCCACGCTACTTGTTTGTTTTGCAGGTTCCCAGCTTGGTCCCCAACTGAGTCCAAGCTCATTTCTTTCTTATGATCAAAGCACAAACCCCTTCAGAATGTTTAATGTAGTGATAAGAGAACATTTGCCACAACACAGAATAGCTATGCTGCATTCCCTGCCAACGTCAGAGGTGTTGGTTGGTGTTGGGGTCAAGGACCATGCAGAAGTTACAAATCAAGGGAGTTTGGGGCTTTGCTAAATTATGTTTCCTCCTGGATTTCAGTCATAAACTAGTAGAATATGGAATCTATATAGTTAAGAAATTACAAGAAAGCATCCAGCAGACAAAGTATTCCTGTAAAAGGACAGATAAAGCAGCCTTGCAGGAACCACTACAAGGGCTTCAGTGCAATGAGTGGCCAAAGACAGCAGATAAGCAACAGCCAGAAGATGGCAAATAATCCAGTGATCCTGGCAAGCAAGTACAGCTCAGAACATGCACAAAGGACAAATGGTAATATGCATTTCCATGATGTCTGGCTTAGATCCTTTCCACGATGGAAAGCTGAAAGCAGTGCGGGCATTTAGCACTGTGGGTTGCCTCTGCAAATCTCTGCTTTTGTTAAAATACAGCAGGGGGGTAAGCAGGCAGAGCAAGTCGCCTCATTCATAGCTTGTTGATCACACAGTGAAAATATTTGATGATAGATGTGTGAGTGCAACAGGGGGCAGAGGATGAATTGCCTAGAGAAATGCTGCAAGAGCAAGTATTAAACTTCCATAGCTTGTTCTCTTTTGCATTTCTGTAAGAGACACATGTTCAAATAGTTTGAAACTTGTCTAGTCAGACTTTCTTTAATTCCATGAGTCCTGGTAGATGCTCACTGGGTCACACAAATTATGAGGGGAAAAAGATGCCCAGGTGAAGATTTCCTAAAGTTTGCTCAGAGAATGAAGGAAAGGGGGGCATGAGAGTTGCAGAAAGAATTTGCTGCTTCTGGCTTTTTCAGATTTCAGAGAATACAGGGACTATCTCCAAGGACTGCAATAAGCCATTTTTGCTGTATATGATGTTTCTTGTTGGATTATAAATAAGTTATCCAGCATCCTGCCTTAGTAACATTGGCAGCATGAAAGGCATTGCTAACGTGTTTACTTTCTCAGAAGAATGGCATGAACAGGCTGCATTTTGAGTTAAAAAAAATTAAAAATGGATTGTAATGGAAATTAGTTTATTTTCTTTCCCTCTGGTTCAGGAAGGGCTATTTAAAGGCACAGAACTCTTTGCACCAGTGTTCTTAACAGAGTCAAGGGTGGTTAAAGAAATGTTATTCATGTGTCCCTATTACTGAAGTAGAATTTCGTCCAAATTAATGGTTCTTCTAAAAGTCCTATTAACAAAAAAGAGGAAAAAATTTCTTAACTGTGTTTACATAAGACCTCATTGCTTTTATGTCTAAAGGGAGTGTGGGGTGCTCAGGGCAGGACAAGGAGAGCAGAGATCCCATTGCACTCGAGGACAGCTGTCTGCCTTACCCTTGCAGGCATCCCTTGCCACGTGCTTCCAAAGGCCCTGGCTGGGAGCAGAGTGCTGCTGCACACAGCCCTGCCATCTGCTCTTCAAACAGCCACAGAACTGGTGCTGGGGATAAAAGGTGCCATTAATTTTCCTTTAAATGGGGCTATGTCTTTCTGTGTGTGCCTTCTGCAAGGAAGTGAGGGATGTGCTCCTCCTGCCTTTGTCAAGTGTACAAGTGCATGGTGGGTCTCAGGCTCTTGCCCAGGGCTGTTTATGCACAGTGACAGGCTCCAGCATTCCCAGAACTGGGCTAATTTCTGCCAGAATTAAGGCAGCCTGATCATGCACAAAATGAAGCCAAATTAGGTCCACTGTGCTTTTCTGCATCCAGTGTTGGATGTGACTCAGAGCAATAGTTTTGACTTTGTCATTGGTGATTTTTTTTTTTTTTTTTTTTTTTTTTTGTGATTTTTTGTTTGGTTTTTTTTTTTTTTTTTTTTTTTGGGGGGGGGGGTTTGTCGGCCCTGCACAAGTTTCTGAAGAAGAGCTATTACTTTAAAACCAACCACATTCATGTAATTGCAGAAGAGGCGCAGGTTACTGGTGTACCCTCCACAGAAATAAATGGACTAATTAACAAGTGCAGCCACGGGAGGCTGAAGGGAAGGACTTATCTCTGGGAATGTGTCTCTGAGGCGCTTTGGAAGCTTGGAGGGCTTTGGCTGGCAGCCTTTTCCTCTCTTCTGCTGCTTGGTTCAGCGCTGACACCCCCCAAGAGTGTGTTTGCTCTGTGTTCCTCAGGCATGCGAAGGGCTTGTGCTGAGAGCTGGCCCCAGCCAGAGCACTGGAGCTGCTGCTGGGGAGAGTTCCTAGCACATCCAGCCTTGCCTGGGTCTTTGCAGTGTCACAGTTGTGTTATTTGACATCCTCTAGAGATTCAAGATGAGTTGTGCCAAGACTTGTGAAAATATGTGGTGAGAAGGAGCCTCCTGAAGAACTTGTTCCTAAATAAGAAAAACTTGTGAAGAGTCAGAGAGGACACAGGGAAACAAAGCCTTGCAGAAGGTCTCTCAGCAGGGTCGGTGGCAGAGCTGGCAGTACGAGCTGGGCAGGAAAGTCAATCTCTTTCCCACTGAATGTTCTCCTTGAAAGCAAATGAAATTTCAAGAGCTTTCAAGGAGCTTGTTGGAAGCTAAACAGCCTGACCCTTTGCTTTCTCAGCTCTCTGTGGCCTCTCAGCTGTTGGAGAGGTATCCAAGCTTTGTTTGGGAGAAAAAAATACCAGTCTGTTGCTTAAAATTGTATTGAAAATAACAGAAACTCTTAGTGCCTCACTGTTAATCAGCAAATCTCTTCACAGGTGTGAGGTGTGCTCACATCACTTGATGTACTGGCTGCTGTGTTTAGGAAATCATCTATGTTAGCTGCTAAATGTGTATTTTTTAATAGTTGAGAAAGCATCCATTGTCTGTCAGCGTGCTGTAACATGACTAAGATACCATTTTCAGGGATTTCTGTTGAAAACAGTGAACACAACTTCAAGCACTAGCCATAAATACAGGTGAGGTAGCAGCATACAGGACTTCTCTACTCCACATCGGTTAATTGAAGGGTTAGAGGAAGAAAAGCAGAGAGGCAAAGAAAGAAATGCAGTAAAATCCAGGAAATCTGCCTCCGTTTGCTCCTTTTGTGCCTCCTTTTCTCCTGCCTGGAGGGGACCTTAGTGGGACCTCATTGCTCTCTGGAGCTACCAGACGATGGGGTCAGTGTCAGTAACAGGGGGCAGGAGGAGAGGAAATGGACTCAAGTGGTGCCAGGGGATGTTTAGATTGGAAATTAGGGAAAAGTTCTCTGTAAAGGGGGCCAAACATTGGACCAGGATGCTTAGGGAAGTGCATGAAGTGACCTAGCCAGGCTGGCCTAGGCTAAGGCCTCTGTTAAACATTGATTTAACTTCATATTTTTCTCAGGCATACAAAAGCATAACCCTGTAAAAAAAACTACAGTACTTCTATCATAGGCGTATTTTAGCTTTTTGTCTTCTCCTTTCATCTTTTTGTCTTTTGTGCAGATGATTCAAAATCAATAGCTCTCCTTTGAGTTTTATCTTGTAAATGTATCTAGTTTTGTTGATACAATGTTTGATAAAAGATATTTCTGCTAGGGAAGTCAGTGAAAATATTCTTCAGGATGATGTTTCAGGCACATCTTTCAAGGTTTATGTCACTTTGTGCTGGACTATAAGCCAGTTTGGAATTGCAATCATATTCTGAGTGGAATAAGGTGGTGGTTTTAAATTACCTTTTATTTGTGGTTTGCACTTTCTCTTGAACACACAATGGTGAACAGACTTTGCAGCTTTGTAACTCTGACCACTTCTCAAGGAGTTTCTGTGGGAGAGCAGAGGAGCTTGCCTGCTAGCTGGCTCTTGGAAGATCAGGCTGTAACTCACCCCTTGGCTGAGGAACACGTCCCTGGGAATCTCTGCTTCCCTTCTGCTGCTCGTTCATGTTCCTCAGAGTGTTTCACAGCCAGCTGTTCCCAGCCATCTGTTGCACAGGCTGGGATGCTGCTTGGGCACACATGGATCAGGGTATGGTGCTGGGATTCAGGGCTCTGAGTGCCTGAGCTGGGCAGTGCTGCCTTAGCAGGGTCAGGGCACACAGGGATCAGGGTATGGTGCCTGGATTCAGGGCTCTGGGTGCCAGCCCTGGGTCAGGGCACACATGGATCAGGGTATGGTGCCTGGATTCAGGGCTCTGGGTGCCAGCCCTGGGTCAGGGCACACATGGATCAGGGTATGGTGCCTGGATTCAGGGCTCTGGGTGCCAGCCCTGGGTCAGGGCACACATGGATCAGGATATTGTGCAAGGATTCAGGGCTCTGGGTGCCAGCCCTGGGTCAGGGCACACATGGATCAGGATATTGTGCCAGGATTCAGGGCTCTGGGTGCCAGCCCTGGGTCAGGGCACACATGGATCAGGGTATGGTGCTGGGATTCAGGGCTCTGAGTGCCTGAGCTGGGCAGTGCTGCCTTAGCAGGGTCAGGGCACATATGGATCAGGATATGGTGCCTGGATTCGGGGCTCTGGGTGCCAGCCCAGAGTCAGGGCACACATGGATCAGGGTATGGTGCCTGGATTCAGGGCTCTGGGTGCCAGCCCTGGGTCAGGGCACACATGGATCAGGGTATGGTGCCAGGATTCAGGGCTCTGGGTGCCAGCCCTGGGTCAGGGCACACATGGATCAGGATATGGTGCCTGGATTCGGGGCTCTGGGTGCCAGCCCAGAGTCAGGGCACACATGGATCAGGGTATGGTGCCTGGATTCAGGGCTCTGGGTGCCAGCCCAGAGTCAGGGCAGAGCTGGGGTGAGGGATCATGGATGCAGTTGGGATGCAGCAGGCCTGTGTCTGCTCTCCATAAGCTATCACTGATAACGTGCCTTATCTGGAATAACTCCTTGGCCTTTCCAGACTTGAGGCAAACCCGTGACTTAACTGAGATTAGATTGTGCTGTGTGTGTGTATGTGCTCTGTCACAATTGCACTGCCTTGGGGGGCTGAGTGTGGCTCAGTCTGGTTTTCTGGGGAGAGATGTGCAGTCACTTGGGAGGGATGAACAAAGTGCCCCAGATTTGGAGCAGAGCAAGCACGGGCTGGTTGCTTGTCTGAAGAGACGTCAGGCAGAGCTGCTGCCTACCATGGCTGCCTCAGCCCCAGGGGCTGGAAAAACCTTTGTGGAGTCTGGAACTGCTGCCCTACATAGGGAGCGTATCATGGGTATTTTCAGTACTGTTTCCTGGGAGAATATTTGCGTTTTTCTGAGATCTCTGAAGGATTGTTCCCAAAAAACATTGCTTACTACTGACCACAGATTATGATCAAAAGCTGGATCAGGTTCATCTGTCCGATATTGATTCTCCTTTATTGTTGCAACTTTTCCTTTTGTTACTTAAATCCTGGTCCCTCAGTGTCTTTTCCTTTCAAGCAAAGTAGTGGCTACCCCTGCTGTGACTGGCAGGACTTCCTTGGATTTTAGAAATGTTCAGGGAATTGTTAAACATATGAATAATTACCTTAAAAAAATCGGTGAGTCAGTCAGAATAATTGGCATAAATATAGCCAGTGTTTACAGCCACATCTATATGTGGAAGTTATTTTGGGTCACCATGATGTAAATAAAAATGGCATGAGTAAAATGTTAACATTCTTTCTGCACCCTCCAACTAATTTTCCATCTTTATGGCTGCACGTCAGATCAGTGCAAGTAAAACTGGAAGGGAAAACCAGAAAACAGCATTTTGGGACTGCAAAACACAATGGCAATGCGTGGGGCACAGGTTATGGTGTAGCTTGGCTTTGAACTTTGAGTCCAGGGAGGGTTGATTGGTGCTGAGATTTCTGCTTTGGTGTCTGGGTTAAAGCTCAGCTTTGCACTGGATCTGCAGGGCCAGGCTGGGCTTTGCTAAACCAGGTACAACCACACCTGAACAGAGCAAAACAAACAGCAGGCATGGGTGAGGCTGCAGAACAAAGCACATAAAAGAAGAAAGCTGTCTGTGTTGCATGTCTCCTTTTATTGTGTTAGTGAAGTGAGTGGGTTCAGGACTTAGAGAGCAAGACATCATCTCAAATATCAGTCAGGTTTTGGAGAAAATGCATAATATTAAAGATGTCCAGATATTCTTAAGTCCCATCATAGGGTTCTAAACATTATTTTCTCAAGCAGAGTTTGTTGTTTTGTTGCTTTTGGGGGAGTGCTTTGTTTTGTGGGCTTTTTGGGAGTTTTTATTGCTGTTGGTTTTGGTTTGCTTGGGTTTTTTTTTTTAATTTTGGCACATTTTAGAAACAAGCTTTTTTGATTTGTTTCCCAGCTAGTGTAAATGTTCTTTTCCATAGTTCTCCAGTTCCCTACTGTTCTTTCTTTCCCACTAACAATTTTTGTACCTCCTCCTTTGACTCCTGCTAAAGCTCAGATGTTTTGTGTTGCTTTCCTTCCCCTCCTTTGCCAAGTTTAGATGCAAGTACCTGAGTTGTGATGATAAGAGCTTGCTGTGACAGATGCTTGAAGGAGCCCTCTTCCCAAGTGCTTCCAGCTTTTTCAGTTCAGCACCATCAGTGCTCTGCTCTGCTCCCTTGATGTGCAGCTCCCTGTCATCTCGCTGTAACTGGAAACAAAAGGAAATTCCTGAAGCAGTCAGCCTGCTTGCTTGTGGGGTGAAGTGAGGCCATCTCCTCTGACACATGGTGGAGATCAAGAGGCAAAGCACAGGCTACAAGGTGGCAGGTTGGGAAAAAAGGTCAGGATTAGAGAGCACATTTTCAGTGGAGTCTGGTTGGCAACAGCCATTATGAAAATAATCTTAATTGATCCATGTGCCCACAGTTTGGATGCTGTGTTCCCTGGCTTGTGAATTCCAAACTGACTCCTATTGCAAACAAAAGGACATAACACTGAATTTACATGAGGGTGAGTCAAGATCCATCCAGGTGTACTCATGACTGTCCAGCAGGTTTCAGTCCATGCCAGTAAGACACAGAGTACAGCCTGATTAGTTCTTCATAGCAGGCTAAATCCTACTGTAAAATGTGCCCTCCCTGTGTGTCCCTGCTGTCCTGTGCTGTGAACTGAGCATTTCCCATCAGTCTGGGAGGATGTCACTGCTGGCTTTTCAGGCAGCAGCCCAGTTTTCCTAGGGTTGAGTTGCCTGGTCACAGGTTGTCACAGACACATTTTCTGAAAAATCTTTTCCTTAGGATTTTTCCTCCTGAGAAGCTGAGAGGTCTCAAGAACAAAATGTAAACAATGATTATCTGCTGCTGTGGAATGCAACAGGTGCATCTGTGACTGGGCTCATGTGGTTGTTTCTAATTAATGGCCAGTCACAGTCAGCTGGCTCAGACTCTCTCCGAGACACAAGCTTTTGCTATCATTCCTTCCCTTTTCTATTCTTAGCCAGCCTTCTGATAAAATATTTTCTTCTATTCTTTTAGTATAGTTTTAAAATAATATATATCATAAAATAATAAATCAAGCCTTCTGAAACATGGAGTCAGATCCTCATCTCTGCCCTCATCCTGGGACTCCTGCGAACACTGTCACACAGGGAATGCTTTACCAGGGCTTTAATTCATTTAGCTGTTGGATACACTGTGCTATTCCTTTATTCCCTGTCACATCTCCCTGCTGTGCTTCACAAGGAGCCCCTCCTGCAGCAGCACCCTGGGATCTCTGGAGGAGGATGGAGGTTTTGCCCCATGCAGCAGGAGCAGGGCACATGTCTGGCGCTTTGCTTTCCCCCTCTGGCTGTGTACAATGCATTTTGAAAGTCCCTAGGCCAAGAGCACAAGAGTCCAGCTGACATCTCAGAGTCTGAAAGGTAGTAAGACAAAAGATGAGCATTAATAGCTTAAGTAAATTGTGCCTGTAAACTTCTTGGGAGTGATTGCACTGGGGACACAGAACCAGCAATCATCAAGGACTGCTGATGTCTACACTCCTGCTCTTTGATATGTTGGTGTTTTGACAGCAGTGGCAAATCACTTCAGAAATCAACACAGGCGAGCAAAGGGTATTACAGTGCTGCAGCTGATAACTGGAAAAAAGTCACCAGGAATATCTTTACATAACTAGCAAACATGTCAAAATGTGCTCCACGCTGCAGATGCAGCAGCAGCAGAAGCCCTGGCATTGACTGAGTGCTGGAAAGAAAATCCCAGGCAAATTAGCTGCTGATGTGAGCTCTGCAGGCACAGACCTGGCAGGATCTGAGTTAATGATGCTGCTGAGTTTAGGAAGTCTTTGATGCCTGATTTTACATGTGTGTGAGTGGCGGTGTGTGGGGCAGACTGGTGGAGAAGCTGGCAGCCAGGATGGGAGTCTGTGGGCTGGATTCACCCCTGCCTGCCTGCAAATGCCAAAAAGGTGGCGCAGCACTGTGGATGGAGAGAGCCTCTGCTGCTGGGGGAAAGAAAACACTTTCAGAGCTCACAGTGTTTACTTCAGACTGGTCTATCTTGGGCTCCGATGAATTCTTAGTTTTATTTCTTACTGAGGAAAAAAAAACAAAGTAGCTAACCCATTCAGATGGAAAAACCTCTATTTGTCTATATTTATATTTAATTGTACCTGTGTGCCTGCAGCTTCCCTGAGAACAATGCCAATTACCCACTCCTGGGGATTTGAGCCTTTGTGTGACATTTCAGCAAGGAAAAAAATACCTGCAAGCATTTAACTCTGAGAAGAATGCTGAACAGGTTCATGCATCAAGAATCATCTTTTCTATCACAACTTTGTTGACTAAAAGTAGACTGGTTTTAAATCTTGGGGGGAAAACAAGTACCTGTACACACTCTTCCCCCTCTTCCCCTCTTGTTGTCCTGTAGCTGTGGGGTAAATGAAAATGGAGCAGCATAGATATCCTCATTAACACTCTCCTCACTCATCTTCTCAGGATTTGATTATTTTCTTTTTAATTGTGAAAGTTGGTACTTTTCTGTTAAAACTAGTTTAACCTAACATATCTCTCTCTTCCTTTTGGAATTTCTCCTCCATTAGAAAACTGTAATGATTAATGTTCAGAATATACTATATTTGATCCTGGATTTTTGGTAAACATAAGGTTTCTAACTACACAACCATCCGGAATTGTATCCAGAAGTTTTTCACCTATAGAAAAATGAAAATTATGATTTTCCAGGGTGACAGACTTCCTTCAGATTCCAGTGGGTTGTGAGTTCTGAGAAAGTAAAAGCTGACAGCAGTAAGTTTGAGAGATGTTTTAAATTTTCTGTACCTCTGAGCACAGTGCAGCATGGCTTATTTTAATTAAAGCCTGGTTTGCAGTTGCAAGGATAGAAGAAATGGTCCCCATAAAATTTTTTAAGGCTCTCTAAAAAGTGTCTTATACAGAGTTTTGCCTGTCCTGTAAAATAAGTTGCATATGTAGAATATACGGCAATCCCATATAAAAAAGGTTTTATTGGCACTTGTAGTAATGACTTTCATAACTTATTCATGAGTTCACTGCTCATGAGTAATTTGGTCAGCCAAAACACAGGCCAATAAAACTTTTATACCCCACTGTCATGTCTTCTGCTCTTGGAGTGGAGAGATAAACAGGGCATAGCAGATCTTGGTAGGTGCTCTAAGGGAAGGGTAAAAATAGAGACTGAATTCAGCTGTGATTGAAAGAAAAGTGATTTGCTGAAGAGGGAGGTGCTAAAAAACACCAAGACCAAAGCAAGTGTGTTGTGGTTTTGACCTGATAGAATTGATATCACTTTTTGACATGTCTGAGGTTATGTGTAGTTTTGGCTCTGAAAATGGTGCTTGTGACATTTGCTGCATGTTCCTGCAGATTGACCCTTGTTCTCCCTTTAGGTATTTTGTATTTAGGATATTGTTTTGGGTTTTTTTGTTTGTTAGGTGGTTTCTTTTTTTCCTTTTTTTTTTTTTTCTTTTTTTTTTTTTTGTTTTTTAATCCTAGTGGGTGGCAGTGGGACAGCTCTATCACTACAGTTGTATTACACCAGGCTTGTTCATGGCCTCTGAAGGTGCTCAGGAGGGAGCACTTCTATGCAGTTGGAGCAACTAAATAGATCCAAAATCCGGCTGTCTGCGCTCAGAGAAAGTGATCTCTCATAAATCTAGTTTGACACAATTCCCTATTTTTAGCTCAGTGGAACATCTCACATGACAAAGGGCCCCGAGGGCATCTGCTGCTCCCTCCAAAGAGGAGGGCTGCCACCCCCAGAAGGCAGGCTCATGTTTGCTATGCTGCTCAAGAAATAAAATTAACTCCTGACTACCCTCACATTTCGCAACCAAAAAAGGTTTTTAAGTACTTGAGCTTGGAAGTAACAAATTGATTACCATTATTTCATTTCTCTACCACTTTAAACCATGTATTTATCATGCTTAAATTGCTTCTCTAACTTTTTTTTTTTTTAAAGCATCTCCTGTGCATATTCTCCCAGCTGGAGCAGGGTGGGTGTCTCTCCTGCCTGCCTCTCCCAGACATTTCTTAGGCAGAGGCTCTTCCTGTGGCATGGAGAGGACAATCACAAAGCAGGTGCATTTGTAAAGAGAATGTTACACCTTTAGCACTGTGGTACTGCTGACTCCTTACATAAAACTGGAAAAGGGAGTGAAGGGGAAGGGACCCTTTGGCAGAACTGGCTGCACATGTATAAAGTGTCCTCCTTGCCCAGTAAACAAAGGAAACTTTTCAGCCTGGGTAAGGGGATGAGGGTTTTTGCTAAAGGAGCTGAATGGCGCTGCCTCTTTTTATTTGTTATTGAGCAAAGCCTGACCTTGAGGCTGCTCTCTTGGGGTGCCTGGTGCTCACCAATCTGGGATGCTGCATGCAGGGCCAGGCTGGAGAGGAGATCAGAAGGAGTGGGGTAAGGGGATGGAAATGTGCAGCTGTAAGGAATTTGCTGTTTGTAGAATTCCTGGCAGTTGCGTGGGCTCACCTGACAAGACTGCAGGTTCTGATTGAAGACAAACCTTGTGGTGAATATGCCCTCCATTAACAAAAATCCCTAAGGGTATTTGCTAACTAGAATGCTGTAATGCTACTTCAGTAACTCAGGAGGGTCACCAAAAATGCCTGGCTCAGTAAAACAGAATCCTAAGCCTTTGTAAGGCTCTCCCACTCCTCAGACAGGCAGTTCTAACTCATAAGTGTTGTCCATAGAGCCCTGAGTGCACTTGTGATAAGAGTTGGAGAGGTTTCTAAGTTTAAGGCTGTTTTCTGGGTATTCTAGGTGCTGAAAATGGTGCCTGGTATTTACAATCTCGTTAAAGTGGGCTCATTTTATTCGAACAATTTTTCAGCAAAGGAGACCTTGTCCCCTGTGGTTCCTTGAATTATTATACAAATATACACACCACACACATCTACTGTTCCTAGTCTTTTTTTTTTTTTCCCTTCACAGAACTATCATTAACCTTTGTAATTTACAGTGTTTCTAGCAGAAACTGTGTACATCATGTCCCAATTTTACTGCAATCTGAAGCAGATAAAATTGGGCCCCAGACAGTTTGTGTACGTCCACACCACCACATCCTATGAGTAAAAACCAGAGATGCAAGCATTATGTTAAATCTTCCCGAAGGCAGTATTTTAAAGGCCTGTTTAATTTATTTTCTTTTGATACTCTCTGCCAAGGAAATGTGTGTATCCCTCATACCTTGTGTGCAGTTATAGCTACTGCACTTAACAAGGTAGGAGGTCCCATCAATTATATTTTTCAATGCAGCCACATGAATGCTGCAACACTCAGACTTGTGCACCCTGCTGCCAGCCTGGGAAGTTGATTGTCAGTCCTCCAACTGCACAAGTGTCATTTGCAGGTTAAAAAGACTGTAAATTAATTATGTCTTTCTGGAAGACGGGGGGAGTGGATAAAAATTCCTGGGTTGCATAACTTGTGACAGCTCTCTGCTGTCGGCAAGAAGGGTTATTAATTTTCACCTCCTTGCCTTTCCTCCCCACCTCCTCTGAAGGTCAGTAATAAGGGTTCTACTTGCAGCAGCAAAGTGGTTCTCCTGTTAATTTTGATAATTTTGTGTGGATTTTTAAAAATTTGCTCTTCTGAATATTTAAATATTTTATAAATGGTTGAGGGAATTATCATTTAAATGATAGCTTCGTAATTTGTGGCTCTCTGGGAATGAAGGATGGGGGGAGGTGAGTTTTCCTGGAATCTTCTGCTGGTGTCCTGGGCAGAGATCATGCACAGGTTTACCTCCAAGCAAACCTCATCCTTTATTTTCCACTGCTTTTGCAACAAAACACTCCTCTAAATAATGCAAAGATTGAATCCAGAGGGATAAAAAGTCTTGTCTCTAATGGATTTCTATGTGACAGAGCCCAAGAGACACAAAGGAACCATGGACTACTTTTAATTATGTTACTGATTGCGGTTCATTTAGCAAAATTCCCTTATTATAAAATTCCCAGTTTTTCTTCAAAGTACACCTAGAAAAACCCTATAGGTTAGGCAGCTGGAGCCTAAGGACTATCAGGACCTGCAAACCCCACTAATGTCCTTACTTCTTCATCAGTCCCACCCTGAGAAAGGCCAAGCTGTGTTTACAGGGCCAGGTCCCGTACGAAATGAGGGATTTTGTGCAGTGAGAGCCCTCCCTCCTCTCTCGGGGCAATCTGGGCAGCTGCCCCTGGGTGAACTCTCCTGCTGACCAGCTCTGTAAAACCTGTGCTGGGACCTGCCCAGATGTGTCTGCTGAAGCTGCTCTGTTCTGTGTGATGGCAGTGGACATCATGAGGGTGGGTGAGCGCATTCACTGAGTATTCATCTGCTGGCGGGAAATACAGGCTAAGACATTTCCACATCCACAAACAATAATGCTCAGTGAAATTTGGTATTATTAAATCATTTAAAAAGAAGTCCCAGTTCACTAAAGAAGGCCTGGTCCTTTCCGAAAATGAGGCCTGCCTCACTAAGTCATTGCTGACAAGGAGTACTTGCTTTTAAAACACAACCTCATGAAAGAAATGCCCTGAGGTGAGCATCAAGGTACTGGAAAAAATAACAAGATCATCTTTATTGTCACTCTCAGTCAGTTATTAAGGATAGTTCGGTGGTGCAAGGAGACCAGTTCTTTCAGTGTTTGATATAAACCATGTTTATTTATTAGCAATCACCTCTGTGATAGAAACTGTCCTCTCCCCTTACCTACACAGCTCTGTTTGGCTGTAGTCTGCACACCATAAATCATGGATGGGGTAATAATACAGTTTTTTATTAATGACTTCTTCTGAAATTAAAGTTTCTCTTCCAGATATACTGCAAGTTTGTGCATATCCTTCAGCTGTTACAAATACTTCTCAGCTGGTGTTTTTATCATCAATAGAAGTGACTACTGGAAAATGTGGAGCTTTCAGTAAAACCTTCAGCCAAAAATATTTTTTGTTTTCAGTTGCATATCAAAACCTGATATATTCCAGTAGCAAATGGAAAAAAAAGTTTTAATTCTGAATTACCACTGTGTTTCCTCTGGGGAGATGATTTAAGTACCTTGCATTTTTCTGTGCCATCCTCAGATTCTATATTTAATAACGCGTCATGATTTTTCTCTTGTGATGGGACTTAGTGGAGTATGGTGCCAGAAGTGTGAATGTAATTTAATGGCAGATAAAGAAGAGAAAGGAGGGAAAGACACATTCATATTTCTGTGAAGTTTTTTTTTAACATGACATACTTTGCTATTTGTAATTTTGATAAGAAAGTGAACTTAACAAAGCAAATGATACTTTTTTTTTTTTTTTTTTTTTGTTAAAGAAAAAAAGTGCTCAGTTTCTCAATATGAAATCATATTGACCTATCACAGCACCCAAGAACACCGAGCTGTGGAAAGCTGTCAGTATTCAGAACACATCTTTTGGTCTTAATGCATATGCATGAGAAAATTATCCTGTGAGAAGCATGCAGTGAAGAAATCTTGATTGCTTTCTGGTGTTATTTATATATTTAAATCAGAATTTTAAAATGAGAAAACAAAGGGGTTACTTAGGACTTACCAAAACGTTATGGTGATACTGTTATTACTAATAATTAGTGTGCTGCAAATCTGATACAGCTTGATAAAAGTCACTTAATTTAAACCAGTATGAAAAAAGCAGAGTAACAGATATTTAAATGAATTTTTTAGCACTTTTGGTATAATGAAGGGGATGCCTTTTGAGTTACATTGGCTTGGACAGAAATGCTGTTACAGTGGGCTGAACAAAAGGTGTTTGATCCAGTGTCAGTCTGGATCTGTTTCTGATGTGTTGTACAGGAGAAGCTGTTCCATGCTCACAACCTTTGCAATTAATGGCAAGAAAGCCTCTGAGTGCCATGGGGTTTAGGTGAGGATCCAAAACATGCCCTGAGTCCCCAGGCCAAGGGTCCTGCTCTGAAAAACAAGTTGTGCAAAAGTGGGTATGGATGGAGAAACATCTGCTCTGTCCCACTCCGGCAGGAAACCCTTGAGTGTCCCTATTTATTACAGGGCAGTAGCTGTCCTGCTGTGAACTTTTTGCTGCCACTTTAACTCTTTCTTCTGCTGCCCTTTCTCCTCTCACTTACAGAAGGATTTAGTCACTTCAGAAGGGTTTCTTTCGAAACCTTTAATCATAATTAGGCGAATTGATTTGTGCGTAGCACTTGTAATCATACTCAAGTGGATGCAAGAAGGGCTTGGAAAGGACATCCAGAAGTGCCAGATAACTGCAGGCTGCAGCACTGGGGGATGACTTATGCACTGCTGAATAAATCAGTCTCTGACCCTGTAAAATCAATTTTGCTTGGTGTTGTTCATCAAGCAATTATTATAAAGAATCTGATTTCAAAACTCTCAAATCAGTTTTGGATCATGTTGCTTCTTAAGGCAATTGAGAAAAATGACGTGACTTCAAATGTCACACGAGCCACTGCATCCTCAGCCTTAAAACCACCAACAAGCCTCTGGTGGCCTGAGCCCAGCTGCCAGGTGAGATGGCACAGGACAGAGGGGGTGTTTGAGCTATTGGTGAGGCTGAAAAAAGGATTCAGCAAAGATGAAAATGGTGATCCAGATGAGCTTCATTGCTTCTGCTCCCTTTTGAGAAGTTTTGCCCAACAGGCTCTGCCGTGGGCTCTGTAGCTCCAGGCCCTCCTTGGAGACTGAGCTCATAATTCCTTTCTTCTGTACAACCTAGACACTGTTCAAATAGTTTCTTTAGGATGTGTTAGCAGAGGTAATATTTGAGGAAAGACAGTATCCTTGCTGTAGGAGAGTGAAATGGATACAAATCAGGAAAAGGAATTCAGAAGAGTTTGTGGATGCAGAATAGAAATGCTTACATAAGGCTGATGGAGGTAAACAAAAAGAATGAAATATTGAATTTTGAGACAGATCTAATTTTGTCTTCCTCATCTGTAGCAGTCACCCATTACCAGACACTTTCTGTGGGAGGGTAACATGAAGGATATACATCTAACAGACTGAAAAGGGAAAATTCATGAAGGCAGAGGGCTGAGTGAAGCTTTTTACATGAAACTTTTCCACAAAATATGCAACCTTGACAACAATATAATGTTTTGCTAGTACTTTCTGACATCAGTAATTTTGTTTTTCTATTTTTGAAAGATTCAAAACTCTAGTCTCAGCATTTAAAATAATGTATTGACTTACTGGATTTATATTACTTAAAATAAAAATGTTTTAGTAAGATTTTAAAATATGTGAAGTAAAGGATTAAAACAATGGAAAAATTTAGTATGATATGATGTTTAATTTTTTTCAATGATAAATTTGGCATGGATACAAAGAACATTTTCCTTTGCTGTGGTAGAGTTGCTTTCAGGTTTTGTAGGAGCTTACAGACTCTGCCAAATTATTTTTGTTGCTCTAGGAAGCAACATAATAATAAGTAAAATGAAAATGGAAAAATGAAGTCTCCGTGGGAAATGCCGAAAGGAGAGCACTGCCATGCCCAAGCCTGTGTAATACACGTGGATAACACATCACAAAATCCTCAGGAGATGTGAAAGCTGTTGGTGGGCAGGTGTGTGTCCTGATTTGTAGGGGCCTGAGTAAATATATGTGTAGGGGCCTGAGTAAATATATCTATTGTAAATATATGTATGGCAGTGAAAGATCTCTGTATTGTATTAGTGACCCTGCCCTGATTCTAGTTATTGTAAATGGGCTGCAGCTGTGATGTCCTTGATTGGGCAGCAGCTGTAGCCCATGGAGGTAGCTGGGATAAAAGGGGGTGGGTGGTCAGGGAGAGCCTGGGAGAGGAGCCCTGGCTGAGAAGCAACAACACCACTGCTGTGAAGATCTGCTGTGAGAAAACCACCCAGAAGGTATGAGACTCAGGAAATATGATATGCAACAATACAACACTGATTGCGTCCTGGAGTGCTGCAGGTGCCACGGCTGGCTGTGAGTGCAGCAGGGAGGGCATTGGGGGTGGCACAGGGTGGCAGCAGCAATTAGAGCTGCTTGGGCTGCTGCCTTTGCCCACAGCAATCCCATTCATGTCGGTTTTCTGAGCACTTTGCGTGGTGTCTGTGCTCCCTGCCTCACAGCTGACTGGGGGTACCCAGGAGCTGCTGTCCTTCTAAAGATTCCTCATCCCTTTATTTCCCCTAGAGAGAGAGAAAAAGAAGAAATGATAAAGCAGATCTGCCACTGAAAGCACAGAGCGCGCTCCCAAGGCTTTTTAGGCACGATGACAGATGTGGCAATGTGTTCTCACAGCCCATGGAAAATCCTGGGATGCTGCTGTGGGGCTGAGGCTCAGGGAGGATGTGGGGAGGACACCAGCTGGAAAGCTGGGAATAATGAGAAAGGGAAGAAAGGTCCCCAAATGAGAGAATGCTGAGCCAGGTGGAGCTGGCACAATGGGCCGGTCATAACTGCTCTTGCCAAAGGACTGGACTTCAAAAGCAGAGTTTTAGTGCAACATGTCCTGGGGGGCATCAGGCACAGCATCTCCAGAGGGACAAGGAAGGGATTGTCCTGCTCTGCTCTGAGCTGGGGCAGCCACTCCTCGAGAGCTGGGGGCAGTTCTGGGGACAGCAATTTGATAAGGGTATAAAAGCTGTTAGAAAGTGCCCAAAGGAGGGCAATGAATATGGTGAGAGGAATCCTGTGTGTGAGGAGAGGCTGAGGTGCCTTGGTCAGCTCAGCCTGGAGAGGAGGAGGCTGAGCACAGACCTCAGTGCAGTCACAGCTTCCTCCTGAGGGGCAGAGGAGGGGCAGGCACTGATCTCTGCTCTGTGTGACACTGACAGGAGCCAAGGGAGTGGCCTGGAGATGAGCCAGGGCAGGTTGAGGTTGCATATTAGAAAAGGCTTTCATCCAGAGAGGGTGGCTGGGACAGGCTCCCCGGGGCAGGGTCACAGCTCCAAGGCTGGCTGAGTTCAAGAAGCGTTTGGACAATGCCCTTGGGTGTGACTCTTGGACATGGTCCTGTGCAGGGCCAAGAGTTGGACTTGATGGTCCTGGTGGGTTCCTTCCAGCTCAGCTGATTCTGTGTTTCTCCAGCAGCTTTTGGGAACCCATGCTCCATGCATATGTGATTCCAGCCAGCTCAGCAGAGCTGGGAGCAGGGCTGCTGGCCCTGGCTGGGTGTGGATCCTGAGAGTGGGGAGCTCTGTCCTGCACAGCCCCATTCCCAGTGCCCTGGAACGCACACACAGCTCCATGCTCTGGGGATGCAGGTCTGTGCTGGCTGAGCAAAACTACAGGCAAGGCAGGTTTGCTGCTTTGTTTTAATTAGAAATGCATGTGCTTCTGCTTACATTAGCTGGTTTGGGGATTCATAGCATGATCTCCCATTGACTGCTGTTCTGGATATATTTATAGTAAAAAATTCCCAGTAAAATATAAATTAATTATCATTTATATTGCAGTATTATCCTTGATCCCCTAAGGCTGCTAGCTCTGCACAAACTTAGACTGTAAAAAGTGCTTCATTCTCAAAGAGGTTACTCTTATTTTATGTAATTCTGTTAGACAAAGAATGTCTAAAGAGGCATTATCTCCATTTTTTTCTCACTCTTGTTTCAGATGGGAAACCTGAAATAGAATAATTATTTTTTTTCCATGGGTCTCAAAGAATTTTGCAGAGGAGATTGGGAATTCAGCCAAAAATACCTCAGATTACAAACCATATCCATAAACAATCAGTTATTTTAACAGTCCACATAGGTATTGATACTGAGTGTCTGTAAATATATACATAAATAGCAATAAAACAGTGCAGTAGCTGGAGTAAAGAGATTACAGTGTTTTAATCTGCAAGTCTAGAATCCAAAATGTGCTTTCTGGCATTTCACAATTATTTAAGTTCAAGCTGAAAGTTGAAGTTATCTTTCCTTTGAGGAGATCTATACTCATGAATGTATCCCACCTGAAGCTAAAACCTGAGCCCTGCAGAAATAGATTGCATTTCTTAATTTAGCAGTCTTCCAAACTCTTGGGGTATGTGCACAGTGCACAGACTATCCTGGATGCACTTGAAAGGGTAACACTGGTGATATGGAAAATCCTGTTTTGAGATGCTCCTATTGTTTGTACCAATTACCATTAAACGCATTGGGGATCCTGGCTTCAGGACAGCATCCTGCTGAGCATTCCACCCCATTCAGCTCTGAGAGGGGTCCCAGGGGGTTCATTCCACCCCATTCAGCTCTGAGAGGGGTCCCAGGGTGTTGTTCTCTGCTTCCAGCAGGCTTTGGGCTTTCCTGCACCTCTTGGGTCATGGCTGGTCCAGAAAGCTGCCCAGGACGGGGATGAGAAGCTCTGCTTATCTGAGGTTTTAGTTAAGGACAAATAATACTTTTCCTACCTACTTCCAGCACCCACAGGAAAGCCTAAAGCCCTGGGTTTCAGCCTAATGAGAGCAACATCTGTAATGAAGAGTGGGGACAGACTGTGCTGTGGCAAACTTGGCTCCCAGTCTGTTTTGCACAGCTCAGTGTCTTGCTTGTAGCTGAGCTGGTTAAACAATTCCCATCCACTTTAACAGATCCTCAGTAAGAGTTTCAGTGCAATCAGTGTGAGTAATAAATTCCAGGTATGACTCAGGTGGAGATGTGCTGTTTCTGTGGGAAGAAGCAAGGCAACTTCTGGCTGGAAAATTTTCTTCAAGGGATTTCAAATGTGGACTGTTTATTTTGTTGGCAGGGCAAGGCTGTTAAAGACCTGCTCCAGGTTTCAGTTAATGAATTCTTAATTGAAGAGAATCTTGGCATGATGCAAAATGAGTGTTTCAGTAAAGCCCTCTGCTGAAGTTTCTAGCATCCTGGCAGTCCCTAATTTCAAATAATACAACCTATTTCATGCTTATGCAGTAGTTATCTTTTTACTTTGGGGTTTCCCCCAAGTAACAGATGAAGGAAATTATTATTATAATTGAGCTATCTGCCAAGAGAAATTAGAATATGCAGGGAAATAAGTTGTATCAATTATCGCATTTCTACAGTCTGAAAGAAAACTCTCAAGTCCCTTAAACCAGGTAGAAAATAGCTGAGGTCATATCTCCTACAGACCTGCAGAACAGAAACTCTTGTTTCAGCTAATTTTCCCAAATAAAGCTCTAAATCTGGAGGGTTTTAACATAATCCATTGGAGTAGTGAGTTGGTTTCTAGCTTGGAAAAAGAGTTAATGAGAAAAAAGGGGAACCACCATGAATGCAATTGATGGTGTTTAAAGTTACAGGTACTGAAAGCTGGGTACCTGGAGGCTTCAGAGCCAGGGGATCAGTGCAGGAATGTGCAGGAATTCAGGCTCAGCCTCTCCCTGTGCTGGGCTGCAGCCAGCCAGCAGCTGCTGGACAGGAGGGCTCTTGTTCCTTCCAGCTTTCAGTTAGAGACTTGGTTAGGGCTAATTTTAGGAGTTTGATGAACCACGGTTTTCCTTTCATTTGCTCGTAGGAGTTGTAAATTGCTAATGATCTGCAGCAGAAATTAATTATTTCTAATTATTCCCTTTCAGCCAGAGCTCAAATCTTTTAGCACAGTGTGTGGATGCAGGTTAAATGAAGTCCAAATCCCATTCCCTTTTCTGTCCTTGAAATGAAGCAGCAATTCCTGCCTGTTCTTCACAACCAGACTGGCTCATGCAGGACTGCACAGGAAGGATATTCCTTATGTTTTCAGAAGCAGTGAGGATGCCTGCAAAGAAAAGAAATAAAAACCCATTTTACAGCCTAAAATGGGACTAAGGCCTTTCTTTTATCACAGGTTCACTGTTTCTTCTAGGGCTTTGAGCAGATCAGAGTGACACTGATACCACTTCCAAATACATATTCTGGGGGAGATTGTATTTCTGAGGAGAGCAGTGCACCTGACTTGATGTCAGTGAAGGTGACAATAATGCTCCGTGTGTCCTGTGCAAAATTATGACATTGACTATGCAGTTTTTGTGGAAACAGCTGAAAAATACAACTTTCAAAATTTAAAAGATGGAAATTGTTCATGTGAAGTGACTCCAGGATTGCTGGTGTTGAAGAGTAAGGCCAGCTCAATGAAATGTCAGCCAGCCCATGGTTTCCTTGCCCTAAAGTGTGGCTGTAACCAGCACAGAGGGTGCACTGCAGCCCTGGATTGCCACCGCCTCTCTCATCTGGAGATGGGTTGGGAGGCACAAAAACAACCCCCAGCAAACCCCAGAACTCTCAGGAGACCCAGAGCAGTCTATGGGAGCTTTTTTGTCCCCTGTCCCAAAGCTGCTGCCCCTGGGTGCTGCAGTGACCCCTCCATGGCACACTCTGCTCTCCTGTGCCTCATGCTGAAACAGGTCTGCTCTGAAGGCCCCTGGGGACTTTGCTGGCACAAAAGTGCCCCAATCTCTGTTTCATCACACACACAATTGCCTGAGCACTGAGCTTCCCTGTGGCAGGGCAGGCTCAGCAGAGTGTGGCATTTTCTGGGGCAGGCCAGCACAGTGTGCTCTGCCACACACAGCAGCCCTGAGCTGCTCTCCTTTCACTGAATAGTCCAGAGCTTCAAGGGATCTGCAAAGGAGATTTGAATCTCATCTCTGACTCAGAGCTGTTATTTCAGCTAAAATAAGGCAATGATCTTTGAGGCAGGAAGAGTTCAGGTGGTTTGCTTAGCTTGTGGTGGAAGCAGCCTGTGATTCAGTGAGTATTTCTGCAGGGGAAAGCCAGGGACACCAAAAGCCCCAATTTTTAGGTGCTGTTATTTTAAAACAGTCTCCCCCTGTTGAATGTAGCCTCCTGTTGACTTTAAACCATCAGATCAGAAGCTGCTTCTGCTTCTTTCACCTGTGCCTGACCTGCCCTCACACAACTCCTGTGGTGTCAATTCATTCACTGGTGGGAATTGTGATAATTTTGTCTGCATTGCATTTGAAGCTGCAGGTTAAAAATCATTTCTCCAGCAAGTCTCATCCTTTTGACACAAACCACATAGCTAGAATATTCATTTAGAGAAAGGGCCAGCATTATTATCTGAACAGTGCCAGTGAGTGCTGTTAATTCCCACATGCTGCTTGATGACACAAATCTGTTCCAAAGAATGGTTGTTTCTGAGGAGCCAACTTTTCTTTGCCTCACCGTAGATCTCTAATATAAACCACACAGAAAATGGAGCATGCCCTCTGGTCCTCAGCTTCATCTGAGGGATGTGGGAGGTACAAGAACAAATCTCTTCCTCAGAGGGTTGGTGGGGAGAGTAGTGGGCTTGGTATCACAGGAGGGAGGATGGCTTAGCCTGGTGACAATGCTGGACATCTCCAACCCCTCCAGCACCTGCCACCCCTCTGGAGGGACCGTGAGGGATGTCCCTCCTCTGAGCTGAGCAGAGACACTGTACCAGGTACCTTGAGAGCTCATCTGCTTTATCACAACAATTACCAAGGATCATTTGACTGTAAACGCTGGTTCCCTCTTGCTATGAATCAATGTCATTAACCTTAGCAGTATTGACGTGTTCCCCCTGTGCATTTCAAGCAGTTTAATAAACAAGTGAGGAGTTGAGAGCCTGTTCTGCATGCTGTGATATATTCCTGCTTTACTTGTTCTGGATAAACACAGTGACACTTCATTGTATGACGAGATTTATGATGGAGCTACAGTGTGGGAGAGAAGGGGAAAGAGAGGCTTTTGCTGAGATGTGAGGATAAAAAAGCCAGGCTTGACAGAGAAATGGGAGTAACACGTGCTCAGCTGAAGATCAGGTAGCAGACAATGACCTGACACGTGCTAGGTAGGAATCATTTTCAATTCTTTCTGTCACATCTCTGGGATTCTCAATGACTTTGAATAATTCTGAGAACAGACATCAGAATATTCAAGGGAAAAGAAGAAAACAAAGAAGGAAAAAAGAAGAAAACAAGGAAAAAAGAAAAGCAGATTCATGAAAGTTGTTCTTTTTGATGTGTATTTTTATATAATCATAGTTAATAGCACAGGCTTGAATCGTGCCAGAGTATAGTTCTGTGTGTTATGAGGTCCTTGACTATGCTATGACACTCTTTAATGATTAAAAGACCCAAAACAAATGAAAGCAAAGCACCTGAGGAAAAAATGGAGTCATCCAGAAATCCAATATCTGACAGTGTATAAAATGACTTAGAGGTCTCCTTTCCTTCCCTTTCCAGGATCTTGAACATCCTGTGTTTTAATTATTTCTTGGCCAGCAGCCCCCATCCGGGTTCAGGCCAAAGGGATTCCCATGGGGCTCTCAGGGCATTTCCTGGAACAGCATCCCTGTGAGCAGCCCAGGCTGAGGAAATGATGCTCCAAGCAGAGCTGTCAGTGCCCAGGGTTGGTGCTTGGAACAGGCAGGCTTGTTCATCCCTGCCTGGGGGCACTGCAGCCCGGCTGGCGGCTGTGGGCAGGTGACACACAGCCCCTGGCAGCAGGGACACTGTGGGTCAGTGCCACTCGCCAGCTGACTGTCACAGCAATGCCAGGACCTCTGCAGGCAGCACAGGGCTGTGATGGCAGCCAGGAATCTGTGAGGGGAGACAACAACCTGCTCTCCGTTACCTGGGCAAATGAGGAAACAGAGGCGACAGGCACAGCACAGGACGTGGGCTCCCCAGGCTGCAGCTGGCCAGAGGGGCAGCCAGACACCCCAGCTCTGAGCAGTGAGAGCAGGCAGCAGCTCTGAAGCTGTCTAAAACACATGTGGGGAAAAATATCCTTCCCAGGGAACGTGGAACACAGCCCTGATTCTCTGTGTGAGCGGCAGGAGCTGAGGCTGCAGTGCCCAGGAGAGCAGCCTCTGTGGGTGCAGTCCCTGCACCGAGCTCAGGGAGGGTGCCCTGATGCCATGTGGCACCCCTGCCTGTGCCAGGGCCTGTGCACCAACCCTCCTGGAGCTGGGCAAGCCCCCAAAGGGCCTGGCAGCCCCGTGTTGCCTAATTCCTAGCATATGTACAACTTCAGCCATGACACAATCGGTTTAAGCCATCAGTGAGAGCTGGATCTGGGCCTTTGCAGGCTGAATGGAGGAATAGATTTTGTGTTTTTAGGAATGCAGCTTCTGTTCAGAAGCTGCAAGGGTGCCTTTGGTGGTTTCCTCAGCCAGCTCTAAGCAAACCTGTTGCTGGTTGAAGTTCCCAACATTGTCATGACCCTAAGTGCATGTGGGAATGCTCAGGAGTCACAACTGTGCAGGCACAAGCCCCCAGAACATTTCACATTTCACAGGGAGGGATTTCCAGGCAGACTGGGCTAAAGCACATTCTTCATCTTTTCTCCCCTTTTTATGCATGTTCACTCAGGTCCCACGCAAAGACCTTTTAAATGACCTCCTCTTAACTTCTCTTTCGTGAGTGTGACTATATATATATATTTGCACCAAGTTTTCCACATGCATCTTCAGAAAATCGTGGCTGTTAAAATCAGCAACTGGAGCTTTAAATAATCCTCATTTATGCTAAAGAATTTCAGTTCAATTTATGATTTTGAATAAAATTTTATATTCTAAATTAAAAGATAGAAATAATTTTTGAAGTATATCCTCCTGAGTTTTAGACCTTTTAGCTGATTTTATTTTACTATCTTAGTCTATAGAAATGTATATAGATATTAGATATATTTATAGAATAAGTAGGTCTTACACCTGAGCAATTTATAGATTTTCTACTTTAGACCTCATTAGAAAATCATAATTTTCTTTACCAGGTTAGTGTCTTATACCACTTTTATGTAACTCTACAGGTTGAATTGGAAGAAAAAAGAGACAAGAAAACAAAACCCCTCTGTATCTCACTTTTTATTCAGTCTATACTGATTAGCTGTGTTTGGTCAGATGTGTAATATGACATTGTTCTTCTGCTGTGATTGGATGAATGCACAGATAATCATGATATGAATCATTACATTTGCAAAGCAAAATCCATTTTCTACCAGAATGCTCCCTTGAGCATATTTTATAGAGATGAATTGCTGAAAGATACTATTTTTGAGTATGCTGGCCATTTTTAGGTGTCTCCCTTGAACAGCTTTAGAAATTATTTGCACTTGGTTTCCAGTGGAGCAAAGGAGCTGGGAATAGGAGTTGAAGGAATGAGAAGAGGGCCCACCTGGCCCATCCCATCCCCTCCTGCAGCCTGGGCACTGACCCACTCCAGAGGGGCTGCTTTTGTAACAGTGCTTGTTCTTCTGTAAGTGGAAACACAGCACAGGCAGTGATTTCCTACTGACTTCCCCATGGAGGGGCATGCTGGGACTGAATATTCCTATTTCATCAGTGCTTTCTGCCTGAATTAGAGTTTAGAGGCTTTCTGCCATAATTTTGGGGATAAGTTTCCCCTGAGCAGATGAGCTGATGGCCCGAGCACGCTGAACTTGGACAGCCTTACACATGGGTGAGGAGCTGCAGGAGTCAGAGGGGTAGGTGGACTTGTGGCTGCTGGAGCTCACAAGGATCAGGCCTGCTTCAGATGCTGTCTCTGGCTTCTTGTGCTCCACCAGGCATGCTGGGGATTAGAGCTTTCCTCCTCTCAGCCTGCCTTGTCTGTCTGTCTGTCTGTCTGCATGGTCAGAGGTGCACTGAAACAGAAATTATTGAGGCAGAGCATTGGGACCCAATATCACAAGGTGTCATTAGTCCCCACAGCTGTGCATGAATGTCCAAAACAAAGCATGAGGTGATACAGGGACACACACAAACTTATAGTGCTGGTGGGGATTAATATCTCATAGACCTCCGTGAAAGCAGAGAAATTCTAGCTCTCATAAATGATTTGTAATTACAATAGCATCTTAGTGCTGTATTTAAAGAAAAAAAAAAAGGGATGATAATTGGTTGCTATATAATGTCATCTATAATAGATGATAAGTTGGAGGTTTTATGGTGCCTGGAGGGAAGAGATGTGAAAGAGTTTGTCTGTGATTACACACAGTGGTGAAGTCATCACCTCACGGTTCACCCAAAGAACAGCATCAGGGAACCAAGCATTTGAATTAATACCACAGAAGTGGATTAAGGCTTTTGGAGATCTCAAAGAGAGTCAGATGCCTTAACCACCTATGGATTTAATGCCAAATGAAGAACTTGTGGGTTTAAAAAAGAATCCTTCTGTGACTGAAGAGAGAGAATGCAGAGTGGGAATTCTCAGCATCCCAAGCCCTGCACAGCAGGAGAGTTTCTCTGGGTGGAGAATGTCCTGGCTGAGAGCAGACCAGCACAAAGGAGTTCAAGGCACTGATTAGAAGGCTCTTCCTTTGCCTTTTATGAAGAACAGCAAAAGGAAAAGAATAATTTAAAAACCTCTAGTTCTGGAGGTAGCAAATTGAATTACTTTTGGAAAAGAATAGTCGCTGGTAGAAGTGTGAAAGTGTTGATCTTATGTATTTTTTACACATTGTAGAGATCCTTAAAGGCTGTCAGCATTTTAATTAAATATGACAGCTTGACAAAAGGAGCAGCTAGGTGTGAAATGCATATACTGCTGGAGGGGAGCTTTCTGTGCAACAGTGACCTGGAATCGGGGAGTCGCTGCCTGTGACCTTCGCTGTGCTTCGAGGAGCAGCCAGAGCTGCAGGCAGGCTTGTCAGCTGTGCAGTGCCCAAAAGTGACACCCACATTCATTACTGCATGAGCCAGGCGTGGTGAGAGCACTGCCACTGCTGCTTGCAGCTGCTCCTGCTTGCTGGCTCAAGCAGAGACAGGAGCTGACCCTTCCCCTTGGCATGCAAGCTTGGTTTCCTCCTGGTATAATGGACCGGCCTGGAAAAGTGATGAGAAACTGCATTTTTCCACCTTCTTTCTGTTGGGGGGAAAGAAAAAAAATATCAATCTTAGTTGTAGGATTCTGACACTTAATCTTATTATTATCATCAGAGAGCAGCCATGACTGCAGCCTGTAACTAAGTTCTTTCTACCATTACATGGCTTTTCCATTAACTGCTCCGTCCAGTGAAAGGCTCTCCATCTCAGTAACACTCTGCTGCATTTCAGGCATCTCTATTATTAAGTAATTTAATATTTGCTGTAATAAATCCCATCACAATTAATTTATTTAGCCCAATATGGGTATTTCATGTCTTCTCATTATATGTGCTTGATCATCTTGAGGATTTCCCTGCTGTTAGGACACAGCACCCTCTGACATCCTGATGCAGCAGATCCTGACCTGTAGCTGCTCAGCTTTAAAGGCCCCTTCTAATGTATCTTATTCTATGATGTTTTGTGACTTTTCCAACTTCCCAGCTGCAAAAACCACAGCCAGGCAGAGCTTGTTAGAGCTGAGCATTCTCTGCCTCATGAAACTCCTGTGCTCCAGTGTGCAGCCACTGCTGTAACTTTCTTGAACAGTACATTAAACCTACTTTCATGATATGTTACACCATAGAAGTGTTATCTTTCATGGAGCTTATGAAGTAAAATTGGTTTTAAATTGAGAGAAAAGTCTGGATTTTTCAAGAATAGTCGGTTGTACATTGACTTGTAGCTCAGCTTGGTCACTACTATGAAAGCTATTTCAGATAAGAACTTCAGATCTGCTCTTCAGACAGGAGAGCAGATCCTTCCTGAAAAGGAAGGAGAGGGAGATTCTGTACAGGACAATTCATTAGTCATTGTGAATGTAAATTGAGGTCTACAACAGGGTGCATGACTTGGAGTATTGAAAAGTTCAACAAATTCCTCACAACCACAAAGTAATAGATCATTCCTTATTACCCCAGTGGATTTCTAGCACTCATTGGGCCATAATTTGTCACTTTCATATCCTTAAGCATAAACAGTCATTGATGCACAAAGACTTAAACAAACAGCCTTTGAAAGGAGCGAATTAAACATTAGGTATCAGTAACATTGTGATTCAGTGATGCTTATTACTGAGCAATAAGTATGTTGTTTTGTTCCCCTACATCAACATATAAACAGGGTGATTAATGACAAAATCAAACGTTTCCATTCTGTTCATGCACTAATAGTCATACCTACAGCAGCTCATGATTTGTTGCTAAAACTCCAAAAGCTGCGCAACAGAGACAACTCCTGCTGTGATGCTGTGGAGATGGGGGGACGGGGATGGGAAATGCACCGGGAGCTTTCCCAGGGGAGTTCAAGGTAAGCTGTGAACTCCACTGGTTGTGGAGAGCCTGGGGAGGCTGGGCCAGTGCCACTGAAATCAGCAGGAAATGTCGATTTGGCCATAAAACCCCACAGCTTCTCAGGAACTTGTACAGGAGTGAGCAGCGCTGTAAACCCAGCATGGGCAGAATCAAAACAAAATGTGTGTGCAGCAGGGTGATCAATAAATGTGCTGCAACAGGGCTTGACAGCTTTGCTCATTTTCTGGCTTCCTACTTTTGAGAATTTTTTGGAGAAAAAACCCAGAAATGCCTCATTTCCCAAACTGAAAGTAGATTCAACCTTCTAGGAAAAAAAAAAAAAAAAGTGCTGTTTCAACCATGCCAGCTTTCAAACAGCTTCAGGGTATGGATTTACCAGGTTCATTGCCTTGCATTGCAAAATCACCTATGGGTGGTTTTGTTGTGCAAAGCATTTATTTAATGTGGCTGTGCAATTGAACAGCCAACCATTATCTAAGGTATGTAAAATAAATGCTATTTATTGCCAGCTGTTGTCATGAGCCCAGGTATGGTGTGAGTTACAATTGCTGTCCCCAGAAATCAATCACAGCCTGACATGAGCTCCAAAAGCCACAAACCAACCCCCATTTGTGTTTTACTCTCTTGTATCCTCTATTTACCAGGGTTAAACACACTTCACCATGCTTTGTGGGGTGGGACTTCCTCTCATTGGGGAGAGAGGAAAAATGAGAGTGGTTATATCAGACTGAAACTTGACACATTCCCTTCAACTTTCAACTTCTAAAGGTCATTTCTGTTCATTCCTGCTGTGAAAGCACAATTGAGCCTTTTAGAAACACTGTTTTTTAAATAAAAGCATTGTTATTGGAACAGTAATACTTGAAATAAAATCTGTCCACTTAATCAGAAATCAAAAGAACTTCTGAAATGTTGACATGTGTAGACATCTGAAAATCCTGTGCTTCTCTTTTCTGCTGTCTTCGTAGATAAAACTAAATAGTGGAAAGAAAGCCAATATGCTGTTTACAAAAGGAGAAGAATTCAATTTTTTCTGTTTATAATTAAAAGCTACTGTGCTGATGGGGTTTTTTTTACTGCTGCTTCTGATCCAGAAATCAGCATATAAAACACATGGGAGGGCTTTAACACCTGCCAGTCTTTACGCCAGGATTATTTGCAATAACCCCTCCTTCACCTCCCAAATTTCCCCCATACAGGTTTTCATTTAACCAGAAATACTGAAGTATGTATTTCTAGATGAAGTCAAGCAGTAAAGGTTACACTGGAAAGAATCCAAATCATTTTTTGCAGTTTAGAAAGGTATTTTAAAGCAATGAATTAACATTGCTTTAATTTGCATAACTTGCAAACCTTTTCATAACTGCTCAAGATGGTATTTTTTAATAAATTTTTGGTTTCTGTCAATTATTTTTTTTCCAAAAAGTTCAGTGAGGGGAGTTCAATGAATTCAGTCAACTTTGATTTTTTTTGTTTGTTTTTTTTTTCTTTGTGATTTCCCATTTCATTAAGTGTAAACTGGCTCGAACCATGCATTTATTGATCTAATTATTTCACATGTTTGCTTCCTTTCCTATGTCTTTCTGAGCCACAGTTTACCTTCCCAAGCCACCCATCTTCCGTTCCTCTGAAATTAAATCATTAAATAAAGATCGTAAAGAATAAAAGTAACTCCCCTGATTCCCTCATTAAGGGTGTCCTCTGTCTTCCCCAAATAACTTGGGGAGGCAGGAGGGAGCCAGCCCTGGAGCTCAGCCTTTCCCCAAGCCCTGGGGAAGTGCATGGGGAAGGAATCCCATTCCTGCATGGAATCCCATTCCATACAAGCTGTGGTTTGAGCCTTCACCTCAGCTCAGCAGAAAGGATGGACATACATGTAAAAAATCAAAAATGTGCTTAGCAGCAGCCCAAGGGTGATTATTGTAAATGCTCGGGCGCCCCTGATGAAGGTAGGAATGATACATCTGACTCCATGTTCTCAGAAGGTTAATTTATTGCTTTATTATACTATATTCTATTAAAGAATACCATACTATACTGAAGAATACACAAAAGATATTTATTCAGTGCTAAAGAGATAGTAACGAAAACTCTTTCTAGAGTCCTGACACAGCTTGGCTCCAATTGGCCAAAGAGTCAGAACAACTCACAGCAGAATCCAATGAAACAATCACCTGTGGGTGAACAATCCCCAAACACATTCCACAGGAGCACAACACGGGAGAGGCAAATGAGATAAGAATTGTTTTCCTTTTTCTCTGAAGCCTCTCAGCTTCCCAGGAGAAAAACCCTGGGCGAAGGGATTTTTCCAGAGAATGTGAATGCCGCAGGTGATGATCACTGTCCTCTGCATGGTGAGTCCTTGGTGAGCACAGCAGCAACCTAATTATTGCTGCTGCTGTGAGCCCTGGGATTCAACAGGAAAACATCCTCTGGAAGAGATTAGCAAAGCCTGGTGAAGTGCTACTTAGAGAGGAACTGCTGGCTTCAATCCTGATCCTGCATGAAGCCTCTGTGCGTAGCACGGTGTGAGCAAGGCATTTTCAGGAGGCTGAGCAGAGTCAGATTAATTTTCAAGTCCAAGGAGGGGAAAAATTTCAGATCTATATGCCATTGATGGGCGGACTCAACTCTGTGTGGTTTGAATTTGAGTTCTCACTTGGCGAGGCCAGAAATAATTTTCTTTTAGAGTACCACATGAAAATGGGAATGCTGGGTTAGAGCCCACCTCCATCCTCAGGCCCTGAGCTCTGAGGAGTGCACCTGTGGTGCAACACATCTTGAGCTCCTGACCTGGAACTGCAAGCCCTGAGCACCCTTCCTTAGGGAAATTCCAGCAGGGGACAACTTCTGCTTTGTCCCTTGGTGATAATCTTCTGGGAAAACTGGGGTGATGAACTTGTGCACCCCTGCAAATGTGCTCCCCAGCCCAGCCTGGCTGCAGCAGCTCCTCCCTGCACAGAGGAAAGTTGCAGGATTTATCTCTGTGGTTTCTCTGTGTCCCATTGTTCTTCCCACGTACAACAGAATAATTACAACCTCCCACAAAGATTGAACAGACCAGAGCTTTTGTCCTTATCTCTTCCTGCCTCCCTGTTGTTTTTCTTCCTATTCAGTTTGTTTGAAAAAGGGTCTTTCTTTAAACATTTTAAAAGTCTCCCCATCTTCTCTTCATTTTTAATCTTTTTTTTTTTTTTTGTTAAACAACAAAATTTTATGAGAATTTATGATTTTATAAGAATCATCACAAAATAATGGGGTTTTTTGGTTGGTTGGTTTTTTTTTGTTTTGTTTTTGTTTTTTTTTTTTTGTTTTTTTTACCCACAGAAAGATATTCAGATTCAAAAAGAGAGGTCTGAAAAAAGGAAAAAAGAAACTCTCTAGTGTCTGAAGTTTCTGTTCAGATCTGCTTTTGGTGCCTGCAGTTCTCTCCCAAGTCAGGACAACATTTACCCCTGAGGCAGCAATTAAAGATGGAGGATCTGAGTGGAATTAAACCTAGTTCCCAAGGAAAGTCTGACTCTCTTTGAGTAATCCCCATGCTAAGGGACAAGTGATTTCGCAAACACCATTATTCTGGGTTGTTTTTCACAGTGATTGTGTGGCTTTTTGCTAAAGTCACCATGGTGTTGCTCATTTAACATTCATTAGGAGGGTTTTTTTTTCTCTCTAAGAATCACTTCTCTCTGTCAAACATCCAGACATTGCAGTGAAGGGTTGGGGAATGTTTTACTGAGTTCTGTGCAAAGCAGGATGGAAACCCATCTCCAAAAAGCACCTTTCCAGCAGATCATCTGAAAACACTTCTGGTGTCAGTCACTTTATAAACAGAAAAATAAGAGTCCACTATTATTTTGGTTTAACCCCAGGCAGCAACCAAGTACCAAGTAGGTTTTCTCTCACCAAAAGTGTCATCAGGTGTTGGGCACTGCCCACTGCAGGGCAGAGGCATCCTGCACACCAATGTGCACTTATTTGTTTGGCTCCCAAAAAAGCCCAAGGTGTTTGAGATTTAATGTCCACAGAGGGAAGCAAAAAAAGGAAAAGAAAATCCCCCTCCCACAGATGGTGGGATCTTGCCAAGGATTTGTGGCAGCACTAACTCAGGGTGTGTATTCCCACTCAGCCAGACAGGGATGGGATGCAGAGCTCAGCATCTGCACACTGCTTTGCACATGGATCCAGCAGCTCCCTTTTCATTTATTTCAGCCTCTGTCCAGGCAATGACACTGATTTCCTCCCCCTAAACTTCAGAATAATTTATGGTTCATCATTCCTCCTCAACCCTTAATGTATTCCCTCTTATAGCTTAGTCTAAAATTATAAGGACAGATTTTTTACAAAGAAGACTGCAATTCTGAGCTTTGTTTTGTTCTTTTTCATCACTGCGCTTCTTAAACTGTGTATGCACTAAATAGAAATGTCATCCTCTAGGCTTCAAGCAGAGACAAAGCATAGTGCAGAATATTTGGGCTTGTTTTCAGTTGAGTGGGCTAAATGAAAAGCAATCAGCATCTATATCTGACTACTGCTCCTAACGAAAAGCTAGGCTTTCAGGGGCTCAGAGTTGTTAGGTAAAAGTCAAGAGGTTTTCTGTCTTCTGTGGTTCTGCACACATCCAAGTTTTCTGAAATAAAAATATCAAAGTTCCTTCCATGGATTCTCACCTGTGTAAAATCAGCAGCCTGAGGTTCAGCTGCTGGACAGACTGTGACACAATTTGTCTGCACACACACAGCTCTCTGCTTTCCAGAGACAAGGAGCCTGTGTGAGCTCAATAACTACCCAGAGTTTTAGATGTTTATTCAGAAAGAAGCCTTTGAAATTTATCAGCTGCTATTTGGGATATGAGAGAGGCTCCTGCTCTGCAAATTATGGTGCCACACAGTCAGACTTAAAAGCTTTCTTAAAAATCAAATGCCAGAGACTTAGAAACTCCATGAGGGGAAAAGGAAACCTAGGTGGAAGTATTTTTTACATCTTTAATTGCATCCCCTGCAAGAATTTGTTCCCATAATTAAAGGGCACATGGTAATTAGCATGAAGAGGCAAACTACAAATGAGAAGTCAATGGAGTTGTGTTAGAGGGGCATATAAGGTTTTTTCAGATGCAGTTGGAAACTCCTATTTTTAAGCATTTATTACAGAGTTGGAAAAAATTATCCATAAAAGAAAGCACTTTTTCCAGGAGAATTATGTCTTAAAAACTGTTTTCCACTTTACAGTCCAAAGCTTTTCTTTTGTCATGATAAAAATGCTCAGCACCTTTTGGGGTCCATACTTATTTATCCCTTCCAATAGTTAGGAAATTTCAGCAGTGCCATTCTCAGCAGTGATTGCACATTTGAGTGAGTAATAATTTTTGATACCTCATCATAGAGACAAACTGGTATGTAAGTCCCTGCAAATAATGTGGGGGAGATTTTTACAGTCACCAATACCAAAATTCACACACAAATTAAATGTCTCCATTTTTGGCCACTAAATATAATTGAAGTAAGCCTTTTCCTTTTTTCCAAACAGATGGGAAAAAACCAAAATATTTAGTACATTCATCTTCACCACAGGGTTCTTTCAAAGGCATTAAACTTTTGGATGGCAGCCAGATTTTCCATTGGGTTTTTCTCCTTGTGTTCAGGCCTTGCAGCTCTGAAGGCAGAGAGAGGAGTTTCATGCAGCTCCCCTTAGCTTGCCCTGCCTGCTGCCTCTGCTGCTTGCTTAGCAAACTTTGCCCAAAGTAGGTTAATGTTCTGATGCACAGCAGGCTCAAAAACCAAAGCCTGATTTTGACTTTTTTTTTTTTTGAAGGCTGTCAGCACTCATTCATCCAAGGACCTCTTCCATCTCTCTGTTTACCCACCACAGGACATTTTAAAATCAAAGTCCCAGGCACTGTTTTTAGAATTCAGAGGAGTCACTTCAATCAACCATTTTGTTCTCCTGCAGTGACAATTGGGATTTATCTAATTGCTAAATAAGGCTTTGCTCGTGCGAATTTGCATGGGGAGGCATCCAAGAAGAACAGGAGGCAGTGGGACTTGCATCAGAAGGCAGGTGTATTTTTGGGTAGCTCTCCTTTAGCATCTCGCCCTCACCATTACACTTGTCTGAACTCCTCAGGCTCTGGAGGCTTTGGACTGGGCCCTGGATCAAGGCTCTGTGATGGAAGGGGAGGAAGGCAGGGGTCTGCCTGTGGCAAGGAGAGAGGGGAGCGCAGTGTGGAGGAGGCTGCTGGTGTGTGCATACAGGATGGATATATATATATATATATATATATATATATATATGTGTGTGTGTGTGTGTGTGTGTGTGTGTGCGTGCGTGTGTATGTGTATATATCAGGGTGTGTATACACCCTTCCCTTCTTGCCTCTGAAGTCAGAGATACTTAATGTGCCCTTTCCATGTGTAAACATGATTCAATGCAGGCAGGTTCCCTGGCATCCTGGTGGAATCACAGAATGGAATCCTGGAATCATGGAATGCCTTGGGTTGGAAGGGACCTTAAAGATGACCGAGTCCCACCCCCAAATCTGTGTAGGTTTTGTTCCATGTGTTTCCTGATACTTGCCCAAGCCAACTGCGTCCCCAGTAAGCATTTGTAATGTTTATTCCCTTCTGTGATGGAAGGGGAGGAAGGCAGGGGTCTGTTTGTGGCAAGGAGAGAGGGGAACACAGTGTGGAGGAGGCTGCTGGTGTGTGCATATAGGATGGATATATATATATATGTGTGTGTGTGTGTGTGTGTATAAGGGTGTGTATACACCCTTCCCTTCTTACCTCCAAAGTCAGAGATATTTAATGTCCCCTTTCCATGTGTAAATGTGACTCAATGCAGGCAGGTTTCCTGGCATCCTGGTGGAATCACAGAATGGAATCCTGAAATCATAGAATATCCTGGGTTGGAAGGGACGTCAAAGATCACCCAGTCCCACCCCCAAATCTGTGAAGGTTTTGTTGCATGTGCTTTCTGTTACTTGCCTAAGCCTCCTGTGTCCCCAGTAAGTATTTGTGATGTTTAGTAGTCTCTGAGAAGAATGTATAGAAGCTAATAACTGGATTTTGGGAAGACAGGACCGTGTCTCAAACTTATCTTTGAGGGGTGGGCTCATTTGTCAGGAAAGGGAGGAAATAACCAGTGCAAAGTGCTCTCCACAGTGTGTCAGGAGTTAGAAATGGAAAACTATTAACACAAGTGTGTGGCCTGGAGGAATAAATATATTATATGAGCTCCTAAAGTATGATTTAAACTTTAACTTCTAACTTGGAAGGGGAAGAAGGGAGTTTATATTGCTTATGTTGCTTCAAGGTATTCGTCTGATAATGATAAGTATTTCTCTTTCTGTGTCATTGTAGTGAAAAATCACAGGAAGTTTCTTCAACTGGGATAAGAAGGGACTTGAAACTTCACATTTTAATATCTCTGCACTTATGAATTATGTTACAACTTGGGATGCTTCTCCTGAGAAGCTCTGGAAAGCAGCAGGATTGGTTTCAAAGACAGGATGAGAGTAAAAAGCACCAGTGTTACAAGAGCAATCTGTGTAAGCTGTTTTACAGCCTCAGAGTTATGCAAAGCTGTAACTTTCCCTGGCCTCCTGCCCCAGACTGCCTGTCCATAAAGCACTGCAGCCATGCCTTGACACATTTTATGGGACCCTTCAGCGTGCAGGGGAATCAATAAGTTGTCAAAATGCTCCTGCAGTCCTGTGGTGTGTGCCTGTGGACAGACAGAGGGATGGGCTGTCCTGGGAGGGCACAGAGAGAGGTCCTGGGGGCTGCTGTGCTCAGTGGGGCTGTTCCATCAGTAAGGGGCACCCAGTATGAGATTGGATAGTAGGAAAAGGTTTTTCATGTAAAGAGTGATAAAATTCTGGAATGGTCTGCCCAGGGAGGTGGTGGAGTCACCATCCTGGATGTGTTTAAAAAAAGCCTGGATGTGGCACTGGGAGCCAGGGTTTAGCTGAGGTGTTGGGGCTGGGCTGGACTCAATGATCATGGAGGTCTCTTCCAACCCAGTGATTCTGTGAGTTCAGTTGTGGTGATGTGTAGGGTACAGTGACCGTGTGTTCCCTCTGCCTGTGATGGAGCTGCCCAGGTCATTGCCTGGCATTGCACATCCTTCTGGAACTGCTGCCCAGGTCACTGCCTGGCACTGCACATCCTTCTGGAACTGCTGCCCAGGTCACTGCCTGGCATTCCACGTCCTTCTGGAACTGCTGCCCAGGTCACTGCATGACATTCCACATCCTTCTGGAACTGCTGCCCAGGTCATTGCCTGGCATTGCACGTCCTTCTGGAACTGCTGCCCAGGTCATTGCCTGGCATTGCACGTCCTTCTGGAACTGCTGCCCAGGTCATTGCCTGGCATTGCACGTCCTTCTGGAAGTGCTGCCCAGGTCACTGCCTGGCACTGCACATCCTTCTGGAACTGCTGCCCAGGTCACTGCATGACATTCCACATCCTTCTGGAACTGCTGCCCAGGTCATTGCCTGGCATTGCACATCCTTCTGGAACTGCTGCCCAGGTCACTGCCTGGCATTCCACGTCCTTCTGGAACTGCTGCACTGCCTGGCACCTTTTCTAATCATAAGTAGCAATAGTTGCATCATACCAATGGCACCTTCAGCTTGGAACGGGTGCTTGTTTAACATGAGATAATCAGTTTTAGAAGGCAAAAATGGGATCTAATCCTAACTCTTGTTAGGGTTGTTAGAATCTTGTTCTAACAATGAATAGCTGATGCTCCACATGCTGTGCAGTTTGTAGTATCTTAATTTTGAGCCTAAACCAGGACTCATTCACACATCTGTAATTTGATGTGTACAAAAGCCTCTCAGGAGAGCCCACAGGTGCAGAACCCTGAAGCTGTGCAGGAGGCAGGCAGCAAACCCTGCTGAGTGTGATCATGTGCAGGCATTTCCTTGGGGACACCTTGTCCTGCCCACCATCCCCAGGGCTCTGCAGGTGGGAGCCTCCCACAGCCCCTCTGAGCTTTCATGTATGATCCCAGGTGGATCCCACATTACACGAGGAGGAGGGAAGATGGGAAGCTGATGAGCAGAGGATCTCAAAAGCAAACTGCTTTTTGTCTCTAAAGGGCTCGATCCACATTGCACTGACATGTTTCTTGCAATGCAAAGAAGGAGCTGATGTGTGAATTAGAGCAATTTATGCACATTTAAAGAACTTTATGATGCTGTAATTAGATGGGCATCTCTACAGAAAGTACGTGTCAGCAGCCTAAATAGAAGAGATGAGAAAACTGTTGTATTTTATGTTGCTCTCTCTGTGTGCCTTTTAGGTCCAGTGCACTGTCCAGATAAATGTTTCTTTAGATTTTGTCCCTGTAAGAGATTCTTCATCCCAGAAAGATAGCCTTTTTATTTTTATTTTGAGGTGTTTGTGTGCATTGGAATAATGCCACTCTATATATATAGAATGCTTTCTGCTTTGATTTAAAAATAATTTTATGCTTTTAATGAAATAGTTTTAAAATAGTTTCTTGCTTTCAAAAGAGCAAAATACAGCTGCTACTAGAATCTGATTAATGCTTGTTATTTCATGATAACTGTAATTAAATTCAGCTAATTACTGCAATATTTATGGAAAACAAGGAACAAAAGCTGTAGTTCAACACTTATGCAGCAGAGTATTGGGGCACAGGAGTGATCTAAAAAAACTGTAGGGCAGAGTGGGGACTCTGGGGAGCCCTCAGGGAGCCCAGTCCTTCCCTTTGTGTCCCACTGGGTGATGTGGAGCCAGCACAGGCACACCCTCCCTCAAAACATCTCCTCCTTCCATTTCTCTTCTTTGCTGTGAAGGATGTGCCAGCAGAGCAAACCAGTCTGGGGCACAGGAGGGATTGCTCCGAGCTGTGCCTCAGCCTGTGCAGCTGGAGATGGAGGTGTCCCTCTGATGGGACAGCACCGGGGGGATTTACAGCCACCTTTGTCTGCCTCCAGCTGAAGATTTAAGGGAAGAGCAGAGAAACATCATTTCCCTGGGAACTCCTCGCTGGTGACAGCTTCTGAAACACCGAGCTCTGACAGATGGATGTGGTGGCAGTTCATGGGTGTCTGAGTGGCTACAGCAGGGCCATTGCTCTCAGCTCATCACACACACCTAAAGCAGTGACAAAAGTGTCTTCAAAACCGATTGAGGGGTTTTTTGTTGTTGTTGTTTTGGTTTTTTTTTTCCCCTATGTAGTTGTGCCTGTCCAAAATGATCACAGGAATTGCTGCAACCAGCTTTCCAAATCATTGCCCAAACCCACCTACCTGTCCTCATGGACAACTGCTCTGCTAAAACCAAGTTTTATATGGTGGCATGGCCTGCACAATGGCAGACAGGGAGCCCACAGCTGATGAGGCTGGGGAGCACGGCCTGGGGGAGGCTGACTGCAGGCAGAGGGACAACAGGGCTCGGGCATCACAACTGATTCACCCTGGTTCTGCTGACAGTGCTTGTTGGACTGAACACCAAGCAAAAAGCTGCCAATCTTGAGCAGCAAATCTGTTGCTCAGAGAACTAATATATGGCAGCTATTAGGGCAGGAAAACAGAGCACTAACTTTGCAATTTGGATAAATTTAAACAGTGCCCCCTGCCTCACCATGAGCAGCTGTGCTCAAACACCACTGATACATTTCCCAAGCTCAGAGCTCCAGGCTGTGATTTGTGAGCAAGCCTGTGACCTGGTCTCACCCAAAATACAATTTTTGTCTGTTCCATGAAGTGTTTGAAGTGGGGAAGCACGTACAGCTTGAGGCACAAGCCATAGAGCTGCTTATCCTAAGATCACGGGTGTCATCATAGGCACACAGAGGAACAGCACATCCTGCTGGGGGAACATCCTGTCCTGCAGCAGCAGAGGTGCCAGGGACAGTGGTACTTGTGTTTCAGTGAGAGGGGACAGAGGACACACAGTGTGAAGAGATGCTGAAGGAGCCTGGATGGTCTCAGGGGTTCAGTGGAGATGGCTCGGTGGTTCAAATGCGGCTCAGCCTTGGAACATCTTGGATAACTTTCAGTCCTGTAGTATGTGGTACCAGCTGTCCTGGTTGGTGTAGCAGTTGGTGTAGTGTGGGGATTAAATATTAAGAACATTTCACTAGGCTATTTCCTCATTGACAGAAACATCCTTTCTGGAGGAGAGAAAAATAACCCTACCACCAAATATTTTTGATAAATGTGACAGGATTAGAATAGAATATTTCAATTTTTAGTTTCAGTACAAGATGCTTTTTTTTCAGTGCCCTACTTTCTTAGCCCTTTTTTTCTAATGTTATTTTTTGTGGCTAAGAGACAAGAGCTTTCTTGTCTTCCTCAAGTTATTTAGAGCTTTTCATTGACTAATGCCTTTTGTCACAAGTGACAGTGAAGGACCTGTTTGGTAATAGAGATCAATGGAGATGAAGGTGACATTTCTGAGCAGAGTTTTAAAACTAATGCATTGCTATTTATCTGACCAGGGCACCCAGGAACACTGGCTCTCTGTCTAACAGCACTCACTGCAACTTCTGTCCCTGCTCTCCTCCTAAAAATGCACATTTTCTTGTATCTGTCACTCTTCTCCAACCCAGTGCTTTTCATATTTCTTGCCTGTTTTAGAAAACTCTTAGTCAGTCTGTGGTCCCATGAAATTTTCATCAGGAGGTTTCTCACTCTCTCAGAGCCTGTTGGCTGGATGGGGTTTGTCAGCCAGCGGTGGGTGACCTGCTCGCCCTGGGGAACTGCACCCCGTGCATTCTGCAGGGACAGAGCCTTCAGTGCTGGGGAGCTCCAAGGGCATGAGGGGTGCTGCTTCCTCCCTATTCCCCACTGAGAAAAGTGTGGTGTTGGCACTGAGTAAGTTAAGGAAGTGTGATTTCATGCTTCAGCTCCTTCTCCAGTTCCAAATGCACTGAAGATACTTGTGAGGAGTGCTAAAGTGGCAGTGAGGAACTTAAAGCCCCTCTGTGCTTGCACAAGAGGCACAGTAGGAGCTAATGGTCATCCTGCATTATCTACTGGAGCTATCAGTTTTGTGTGTCCAGTTCAATTCCCAAACACATTTAGGATTTAATCCACACTTTCTTTGCTAAGAAATCCAGGAAGGTGGTGGTAGCTTTCAATCCTGCAGTGATCTGAGACCACCATAACCTAAAATTTCAAAGCAGTAGTGACATTAAAGCCCTGCCACTGTTGACTGGCTTTGAGTAAATAATTCCTGCTTTGATTCCAGCTTTGAGCTTTGCCATCTGTAGCCAGAAATACTGGCTTTGTTTGGTGGCCTGTTTGCTCGACATCCTCCCCACTTAAGTCTAGAATAAGAAGGTCAATTTAGATAAAGCCTAATGCAATTAGGTCTCAAACACAATCTCAGTAACTTCTGTACATAAATGAAATGAAAACACATTAATAACCTCACATACAACCTGCCTGGCTGTCTCACCCAGTGTCATGGCAATGCATTTAGTACAGACCAAGCAAGAGAAAGACAGATTGCTTTCCCAGAATTCGCTCAGTTAATGGAGAAAAATCCACCCTGATCTAAGCTGGCTCCAGCAGTTTCTCAGAAATATTAATGTCTCAAGCTCTCATGACCTTAATAAAGTAAAATATAATGTATTTCAATGGAAAACAAATCCCCTATTTCTTTTCTCCTGGCAATAGTTGCAGCTGATAGCTACAGTGTTGGTTTCAAGCAGAGCATGCTGAGCTAATTATATTTCTTCTAAACATTGTTGATTTCTTGATTGCTAATGTGGTATTTGAGAGTCAGTGATTCTTAAATGTCAGCTTAAGAATCCATCTTTACCAGTCTGAAACCCCTAAATGCAGATCTTGTTTTACCAATATTCCCAGTAAAGAATTACTCAACTGCTTGTCTGGCAAGTGAGACAAATAAAAATTTCCAATGGCTGTATGTTTGGGGGTTTTTTTCTGCACCACATTTAATTGGTGGGAGCATGGAGACACAGAAACATTTTCATTAATGCTTCATTATTAATCAGTAAAAGATGGATGCAACACTTGAGGGAAGCACTGAATGGTGAATTCCCTAATCAATTTACTGTAGCTTCCTTTGCCCTATTAGTGTGGATGTTGCAACAGCACACTGTGAATGTGCTCCTCCTTTAATGTGCTCTTTATGAAAAAGGAAAAAATCCCTGTAACTGGAGAAATCTGAACTGTTTGGTAAACAAACACTAATGATATTATTTTTCTTGATTTTTCCAGGGTTCTGGCGGGCACAGCATTCAAACAGTTTTGGGATGACGAGTCACATAAATATTGCCTCCATATTTTTGGTAAGTTTCTCTTTTTCTTTATTTTGCTTGTATAATATTTTCTATATTATTTCCTTTCACATGAATTGCAACATAACAGTGACTAAGCCCGGGGTACAGATATATTCAGTTGTCCTGCAGTGAGGGTTTCCCATTGTGAATCCTCCTGGGAGGGGAGATTTCCTCACTGCTGCTCTGCCAAGCAGTGCCTCTGTTCCCGAGCTTGCACCAGGCAGCAGCTGAGCACAGTGCAAAGTCTCCAGCACAGGACTGTGAGGTGCAAATCCACATTTCTGTGGGAAAAGGGGAGGCAGTGGGAACCAGTCCTAATGGCTGGCATCAAAGTACTTAAAAAATGTTTTGAAATCTGGCTATGCAAATTCTTATCCAGTCCTTGCTAGAAATCTGCCTAAATGGGAGGCTGTAAAAATTGGCCATGGGAGCAATGTGTGAGTTCAGTTGCTCTTGTGTGCAGAACTCTTGATTTTTTGGGAGCTTTTCAGAAAATACCCTATTTATGTAAAGAAATCCTTTCCTATCAACAGTAATGCAAAGACTAAGGAACCGTGGCTTTCTTCTTTACTGCCTGTATTGAAAGGCAATAACAGGCTGATGGGATGAGATGGATGGAGCTGTCTCCAGACAGCAAACCATGGGGTGTTTCTCTTTGGGGTCCTGCTGTGTCCCAAATCCCCCTGCTCCTCCCTCAGCTGCCCAGGGAGAGCTCAGCATGGGCTTGTCAGGAGGCCATGGCAGAGCTGGGGCTCTCCTGGACTCACCAGTGACCAGAGCAGCTCTCCAGCATCTGGCACGCGTTACTGGATGCTGAACACAGAAGAATCCACTCTTCAGTCTCTGTTTATCTCCATCCATCCCATTATCCTGTTGCTCAGTCGAGTAATATTCAGGCATGACATTCCAGACTTTTAGGACCTTGGATGAAAATATCTGGGAGCAGAGAAACTGAAAAAGGCAGTTAAATAGAAGATATGGCACAGTATGTTCTCATCCAACATGGAATAACATTGACTGAACAAAAAGAAAGTAGCACATCTTTTTTGCTTAGCTTTCTCTCTCATAGGATTTACTTTCTCAGCAATACAAATCAAGTCAGATACATCCATGAGACTATTTACTGCTTCCAACCAAAATTGGAAGGGCAGCAGGTAAGAACTGAAATATTTATTTTCTGTTTAACCCTTAGGACCATGTTATAAACCTGGGACCTATCATGATTGAAAAAGCAAGTCATTAGATAATGACTAGTAAACCCATTGTAGTAAAACATGTGTGATAAAATGTGCATTAACTAACCAGCCTTCTAATAGACCATGAGTCTAACTCCCTACCCTTCAATTTGGTCACAGGGAAAACTCAAGCATTTTCAGCATTATTTCAAAAATACTTTAAACAGACCCCATTACAAGGCAAGAGCTTTTGGAGAGAGATTATATTTTGCTTTGGCATAAAAGGAAATGTTTAATAAAACACTTACTGTGATGTAAAACATAAGCACAGTTTCAAGCTTCAGCCTTCCCTCCCTGTCCCTTTTCACCGTTGTGCCAGGCCACCAGCTCTTTTCTTTCACTCCAGGTCCTCTACTACATTTTATCCTTTCCCACTGGCTGAAGAGGCATCAAGCCTTTGTGTTGTTATTTTGATGCTTCACCAGACATTACCCTTCCAGGTTCCTGAGTCAGCAAAGTCCCAGGCTGTTGACCTTGAGCACCCTCCCATTCCTGTATCCCAAGGAGTCTCTGGGACAGTGCTGATGTTAGCAGAGAGTGCAGCCCAAAGCTCTGAGCATGACAGGAGCTGGCATGCAGGTGGTGGTTGGAATCCACCCTGTGCACATTTTGGGAGATTGTGCTTTGTGCAGCTGCTGGGCTGATCCTGTGGGGAGCAAGCAGAGCACACCTTTCAGTTTAACTTTACCTGAAATGGGCCCAGTTTGTGTGCCCTGCTCAGTGCTGGAAACCAAAAGACAGGGATTTGCACTGCTACAGGGGCAGTATGAGCTGGAATGTCAACACAGGTTTCCTCTTTCCTGTCTTTGCTTTTCACTCTCTGTATTTTCCGTCAGCCCTTTGTCTGGCCAAGGAACACTTTCTGCATCTCCCAAGACCCACTTGAACTTAATGAGTGCCTCCCTTCCAGACATGAACTTTCCTCTCTTGCCCTTCCTTCTTCTCACTGCTCACATTCCAGCAGGAGGAGGAGAAGGGGAGGTGCTCACCCAGCCTGGCACCAGCCAGGGAACTCCCACAGACCCAGCTCTGGAGCACTTGCCAGCATACAGGTAATTGTGGTATTTTTGGGGAGGAATGATGAATCTGACTCCATGTTCTTAGAAGGCGAACTTATTATGTTATGTACTTATATTATATTAAAGAATGCTATACTAAAACTATACTAAAGAATAGAAAAAGGATGCAGACAGAAGGTTACGAAGAATGATAATAAAAACTCATGACTGCTTCAAGTCCTGACACAGCTGATGGTGATTGGTCAATAAGTCAAAACAATTCACATGAAACCAATAAAACAACCACCTGTTGGATAAGCAGTCTCCACCCACATTCCAAAGCAGCAAAACACAGGAGAGGGAATCAGATAATTATTATTTTCATTCTTCTCTGAGGCTTCTCAGCTTCCCAGGAGAAGAAATCCTGGGCAAGGGGATTTTTCAGAAAATATGACAGTGACAGGTAATATTTTCCTAGACACAGGACTGTATTGCTATTCCTTCTTCCAAATCATGAAGTGTATCAATTCTCTTGATAAAGCAGTTCTTAAAAACAAAACAAAACAATAGTTACAAGGAAAAAAATCTATTTCCTTGATCTTAAATTTAGCCTGATTTTTAAATTTTTTTTTTCAATTTAGCCTAGATAAAGGAAAGTTCTTCTTTGTCTCTAGGAGTTCAGCCATAGAATGAGCCCTGGATCTACAATCTTGTGATTGGAAATAACAAATGTCCCCACAATTAAGTATTATGTCCCCACAATTAAGTACTCTTTTCCTTGTGCTATTGCACCCTAGGGATTCTCCAAGTGTCATAGCTTTAGAGTTGATAGTAATTCAATTAACATTTATGCAGCAATATAAATACAGGGGTTTTGGGGTTTTTTCCCCCACCAAGTCAACACATAGAACTTTTCTCAGTTGTAAATCTGCCAGAAGTGCTCGGGAGACCTGAGCACTGGACTCTGAACCAAAGGTGCTTGCAGTGAAAGCTTCCTCGTGAACACAACTTGAGTGACCTGCTCTGCTGATGTCTGTGAAATTACATGTACAAAGGGGAATATTGGAATGATTTCACACGCTGACAATCATTGTGGGCCCCTGTATGAAACACTTTTTCTGTGAGCTTCCTTTTATTGCTGTGAAGGCTTTCTTCTAGCAGCAATCCAAATAGATCTTTTATGTTTATAAAATCTCAGGTACCCATTTGAGATGTAAACAGCAAGAGATGAAGGGTGTCATAGCTACATGAAAATAAAGAGAAAGGCATAAAACATTTGCATGGGATAAAAAGAGTAAAGGATTTTTGGGAATTGCAACTTATGTGGAAGATGCAGCATCATCATCCTTTGTGGGTGATAGTCATACTCAGTTATTTTCTTTTTGGAACAGCTGTTGACATCTTTTGATGTATGCCATGTAACAATTCTCTTTTATATTCCTTTTCTAGTCTCATATTTTGACTTTTGTTTCCTGGCCACATACTGTACATGTGTACTGTACTGTGAAACAAAGCCCTCAAACCTTGAAAAGAAATTTCCTTTTCTTTCAATTCTTTCTTTCTTTCAATTGTGTGAATGGAAGATTTGTATGCATTGCACTTTGTCTGAACAGCCATTGAATAAAATTCACCAAGTGGCACCACTGTATAAAACCTGAAATATTCTATTCAATTGGCTTGCCCATTTCCAAAGAAAATGAAAGGACAAATAAAAGGCAAAAACTTGAGCTGGGATCTCCAATCTAAACAATGACTTTGTCATGAAAAAGAATTTTCTGAATCATCACTTTCCAACAGAGATGCAGCCATGATACATGAGTGTAAACCTCCAAGTTAAATAGCCTCTAACTCTCTGTGTAAACCAGAAACCAATTAGAAATATTACAATAATCAAACAAAGCCTTAAAAAGCACCAAAACCATTTGTTGCTCTGTATACTTCTCCATTATAAATGCTGTCCCTTAGCAATTCTCCAGGACAAAACCTGTGTCTCTATAATTTAGTGAGAAACTATTAGGAACATGTGAAATGAATATGGAAAGTTACAGGTGTCCAAAATGCCCATTCCCTTGGTACCCCTGTTGGGCCCAGGCTCTCTGCCTCTCCACTGATATTTTTCTCTGCACACTCATATAGAAAATCAAGCAGAACTTGGGCCTAAAGTACCTTTATTAGTGTTAAATTGGATTATTTAAACTGTTAGACTAACATACTTAATTTGGCATTTGTGTTTTCCTAAGAGCATGAGTTTGGTTTAATTTGTTTCATTTCCTCCTGTACCCAGCTGTCTGTAATTTTACTATCCATTTCTATACTTTTATGGTGACTTAGATAAATATTGCTAAATTATGGAGGTTTTATGAAAGCCAAACAGGTAATACCATTAACCTCAACAGTCAAAAATAATCCTATTAAATTTCCAGCCAAATTGCCTCGTAATGAATGTGCAGTGAAACTCACAAAAATTAACCATTTCACTGCAGATCAGCAAAGCGTGCACTGAATATTTTTTTTCAGTCATTGCTGTAACAGCCTGTCACCAGAGTTGTCTTATATCCACTAATATCCACTGTCCAGCAGCCAGTGGATATTAATACAAAGGATCTCCTGGCCTGAGGGCCACCTTGAGCACATTGGTGTTTTTTAAACACCAGAACCTGTGTGAATACACAGCCACATTCTCACTGCTTGTCTCTGGCCACAGGAATGGCTTTTCCAAAAGCCTTGCAGACCAATGAAATGCTAATTTTTTTTTTGGTCTCTTTTATTAGCCTCAATGGACAAAAGTCTTCCTACATTTTGCATCTTTTCTGTTCTGGAAATGCAAGATTTTGATCAGGATATACCTGCTTTTCTCAAGACTGTAAAACTATAGGATTAGGAAATTGAATCAGCACAAATAATTTCCATGTGGAGATTTCTACTAATAGCTTTGCATTTTTATTAAAGCAGGATAGCTCTTTAAGCCTCAGGGATATTGATGGGCTGAAGGAGAAGTTGGTTGGCAATTTCTGCTTTGCAGGGGTTTTCTGGGGCTGAGCTCTGGCTGATTAATCCTGCCTGATGGCTGATCCAACAGATGCCTGTCAGAGCCTCTCAATGATACAATCCCCTACAGTCTGGCTAATTTTGCTCTTCAGGTCTCTCTTAGGGCTTAACATCTCTTTGCATAATTGGGAAGAACCACAGCTGATGTTCATAATGGGCAATTGTCACTCCAAAGCCCCCAGGCCCCTGGTGATAGCTCTATGCATCCAATGACCTTCATCTTTGGATGAAAAATGTGAAACAATTAGCCTGAAGAGCAGCATGTCTGAAAAAAATGTTCCAAATGCTCCAAATTCCCAAACCTGGCAACGACTGCCTGCATTTACCAGGAGACCACTCCTGGATAGTTCACAGAGTATGTCAGTGAAAAGCTTTTGGACCTGGTCTGGGCCTCAGTGTGAGCTTCTCATATCCTTCTCCCTTGCTTGAATTTGGAGTAAATTCTCCATCCTCACCCCAGGGCACTCTGCTGCAGGAACAGCTGGCCAGGAGCAGGTGAGAGCTCACAATCCAGGCAGCTGCTCCTGCTCTCTTTATTTCACCCTCTTTCTAGCAAGGAGCAGCACAGCCTAGTCATTTTCAGCACTGTCTGCATCTCCAGCATCTCTGAAAATAAAACAGAGGAGAGGAAAATACCTGGAAAAATAAATACATTGGGAATGGGAGTAAGGGAGATGCCAAAAAGAAAATAAATGTACAAGGGAGGAGATGGAGAAAGAGGAATGAAAGCATGAGAGAAGATAAAAACAGATATAAAGAATAAAGGAAAAATTAGAGGGGGGGAAAACCCACAAGTCAAGACAAACAAAAAAAAAAAAAAAGAGAAATGGAAACACATGCTGAGGAGAGGTATGAGCCCCCCAGGAATTTTCTACTACTCTACTAAGGGAATTCAGCAGAGAGATAAACATGGGAAATCCTGACTCAGTACTCTCTCCTCCTCTAAGCTGTTTGTGCCAGAGATAATCAGTGCCCAGATTGTTTCTTACAATCTTTTCTAGCCAATACACTTTTCTTTTGCCTGAATGATACCTCCATTTAACCTTCTATTATTATTCTTGTGGTAAGTACTGTTAGTTGAAGACAGTGCTGTGCTTTCCTGGAGTGTGGTTTTTGTCTCTGATCCCTATTCAATATTCCAAACTGTAGCTGCTGTTACTGGTGGAGAAATGTGGCTTTGGGTTAACTGCTGGAAGTAAAGCAGCAAAATCTGCCTGACAGTTGTGTGTGCAGGACACACAAGGGCTCTAAAACATCTCTCTGGATGGCAGCTGCAAAGGACAGAGCATAGTTTCAATCTATTTAAGTAGATAGAACTTTCAAGGTACAATGCTATCCATTTAAAGAATACCCAACTATTAAATAAATCCTTTCTTTTAGTACACAGGAAAAAATGTACAAAACTCCACAAAACTCTCTTTTCACAACCTACAAATCATGTGCAGTATCTCTGCATTCTGCAGCTTCCATCATGCCCACAACACATACACAGCCTCTGTGTAATCATTATCCAGCATCCACCTTATCTTCACCATGCTGGAAAAAATAAATCCATAATTTATTTTATCTATAGAGGAATGAACAGCTCCATGAAATTTCACCCTTCCTAGAAATCTTCATGTACTTAACATGCACAGTTGTTGAGTTTTTTGAGGGCTGTATAAACATGACTGAATAAGGAACAGCTGAACCTCTGCACCTAAGAAATACATTTGTTCATAACATGTAAATATAATGGAAATATAATCATAGACATGATGTGCTAAATGGTCAGCTGGAAAAAAACCCCATCTTTTCACTGCCTTCTGGTTTTCATAAAAGTTCATATTAAGTTTCATAAAGGTTCATATGGTTCCATAAAAGAGTCTTACCTTTGCATATGGTTCCATAAAAGAGTCTTACCTTTGGGTTTAGACAGAAGCATTTTGGCTTAATGATTTTTCTGTTTCAGTTTATTTGGCCTTAACAAACTCATTGGCCATTGCATTCCGCATTGCATGCACAGAATATGTGTGCTTACTTCTCACAGATTTATATTTTGAAGCTCACACATTTAAACAAGAAAATCAAATCTGTCTGTTATCTAATGCCCTAGGAACTGTCAGTACCTTGATTAAAACTTAGTTCTGATACAACTCTGAAATAATCTAAGGTCCTGGTTTCCTGTAGGAGCTCTCTGCAGCTGAGATCTGACCCAGAGCAGGGCTCAGCCCCAGAAAGGGACAGCTCACACAGTGTTCACTGGAGCTGGCTCAGCTCAGGTTCTGCCTGCTTTTCGTGCTGTTGGTTTTTGTTTCAGTACAGCTGCCAGAGCCCTGCCTGACTGGAGGCTTCCCCTTGCTCCAAGCCCCAAGCAAAGCTCCAGGCGTTCGTGCCTAATCTGAAGAGACAGGCCTGGGAAGAATTGCTACTGCACACTTGAAAATACAAGGCAGGGGAAAGTAAATCTGCTGTTTAAGGTATTATTTGACTCCTAGTTTTACCTGAGGTGATGTATGAAGTCTAGGGCAGAGGAGAGAGATGAACCTTAACCTTCCACTCAAGTGCATTTAACCATAAAACTGTCATTTGTCATGGCATGCATGATGAATGCACAAACACAACTGCTTCCCACATTGTTCCTCGTGGAGGATTTTACAGCCATGACATGGCACAGGAATCAACTGGCTTGATTTAGTTCCCTACATCTGCTGTAGAGCCTCCTCAGTGCTGTGAGGAACCAGCCCCGAAGGCTGACATGCCTCTTCTGAGACACCATAAAAATGCACACGTTTGTGTTTGGAAAGCTTTGTGGTGGGAGGATGCCAGCTCTACTGAGATAGATAAAGACCTTTAAACAGCTTTTGAAAGCTGCTTCTGCAAAGTCTTTCTTTGCAGTATTGCAAAGCTCTCTTAAGAGAGCATCAACACTGGCTGAAATTAAGGAATTAAATTAAAGCGTGTGCAACAGTAAAAAGGAAAACCCCAAAACAAAATAGATGCCCCATAAGGGAGCTGTGCCTCTAAGCTGTGTGAGTTTTAGACAGACTGGATATAACTCATACCAAAGGTCTCAAAATACTTGCTGCCTCAAGGGATTAGTAGACTTTGTCAGTAACTATGTCACATAACTCCTGTGACACCTACAACCTTCCTGCCTTTATCCCAAAACCAACGTGAACTTCTGAACTTCCTGGAGACAAAAATCTTTCACTCCCCTCACTGGGTCAGTAGCTGGTTCCTGATGCCTATCCTCACTTGTCTTCCATATCTCCTGTTTAGAGGGAGGGTGCTGCAGAGTGGGTTCCCTGAAGGATGCTGCCCATGCTGTGCAGCTGAACCCCTGCAGCATCCCTGCTGGCTGCCCCTGAGGAAGGGGGGACATGTGTCACTGTCCAGCCTGCCCTTGGGCTGGGCCAGCAGGGAGGGAAGAGCCCTGGTGGCTCAGGAATATGGCCAGGAGAAAGCAGGTCTTGTTTTAGTGTCATATTTTCTGAAAAATCCCCTTGCCCAGGATTCTCCTCCTGGGAAGCTGAGAAGCCTCAGAGAAAAAGGAAAACAATAATTATCTCATTTGCTTCTCCTGTGTTTTGCTGCTTTGGAATGTGGTTTGGAGATTGTTTATCCAACTGGTCGTTGTTTGATTGGTTTCATGTGAATTGTTTTGACTTAATGGCCAATCACAGCCAGCTGTGTCGAGGCTCTGGAAAGAGTCACAAGTTTTCATTATTATCTTGTTAAGCCTTTTGTAAGTATCCTTTCTCTATTCTTTAGTATATTTTTAGTATAGTATTATTTATTATAATTATAGTAACATAAAATAATAAATTAGCTTTTTAAGAACATGAAGTCAGATTCATCTTTCCTCCTCACGATGGGGGACCCCGAAAATACCACAGTTTAGCAGCTCTGGAAGGGTTTCCTTTTTCTTTTTTTCCTAGCACAAAGATAGGAACCAGAAGCACTGTGTTAATGTTGGAACTTTCCAAGAAACCATAATTAAAGGAGAAAACATCAGTCTACTCTTCCCTTTAGACTGGTACCACAGGGTCATTTTGGATTTAATTCTGCTGGTCTATTATTCTCTAGTGTCCTATCTCATTTACACCCAACAGTATTTTCTTTCAGATGCTGTAGTTTAACACCTTACCACTTCACATTATAAGGTATTCAAAGCTTTTTACATTATCTTATTGTAACTTCAAAAAAGGCAAGTTATTCAGTGTGTCAAAGGAAATAGCATCCATCCACTGCCAGGGCTGAAGGCAAAGGTTTGTAATCTGTCCTCAACTTTATTAAAAAACATAAGGCATCAGCCTTCATGTAGCTGAAATACATTTCCTTGCGTGGTGACAAACCATGTCTGATACCGCAGAATGAACTCGATATGAATTTCTATTCAGTGCACTCAGCCTCCTGAATACCATTTAACTCCCCAGTGCTGTGTGATTGAACACACTGATCATGGACTCAGAGTGCTGGCTCAGCCTTGCACTGCTTTGCTTTGCTCTCTCTTGGGGTGTTTTGTTGTGGTGTTTGTCCTTTCCTGTGTCTGGGGGTTTAACCTCACCTTTCATGAGTGGGAAGGATTTAACTCTCAGACCTGCCCTTGGTCCCAGGATTGCACAGCCCTGCCTTGGCAATAGCTCAGCAAAAGTCTCAGCAGCCATGCCATGCTCTCTTAAATAGAAATGCAGGAAAAGCTGGAAGTCTCAAAGCAGCTGAGATCTCTGTTTTGGGCTGTCTCCAGGGGCCTTCTGTGGCAGTGGCATGAGGGCTCTGGTGGCACTGCTTAGTCCAGGCTCTCGGTGACACCCGTGGCTCAGTGACACCCAGGTTCCATCCCCCGGCTCTCAGGGGTATTTGACTTGTTGGTCTTGGTATCATTAAGTTTTGACTTGGGACATGCGCCTCAAGATTTAGAGCAGATACTAAAAAAAAAAAAAAGAAAATCAGATGATTTTATGTAATTGGGGCAGAAGCTGGAGAAGTATGGAGGTTAATAAGGGAAAGAGGTTTGCTGTTCAGGCACAAGGCTCTTATTCCCAAGTGAACCCAAGCTATCAGCTTTTCTACAGCAAATCTCCAGCTTTGTACATCTATTTCTGAGCTACCTGTGCCTGGTGGGTTTGGTTTTAGCAGCTACAGCTGGCCTAGGGGAATGTGGGACATGGGCAATTTACAGGGTATCAGTGCCTCTTTCAGGGGCTGGGACTGGGGGAGCATTCTGTGTTACAGAGGACACAATCCCTGCATTCTCTGCCATGCCTTGTGCAGATTAGAGGGAAGATAACCTGCCCAATCATCATTATGTGCTCAAAAGCGTAACTGGAAAAATCCGTGCGCGTCGGTTCCGTCAGGCTCAAGGAGCTCTGCAGAGGGAACAAACGACCCACAGTAAAAAGGGATAATACTTCACAAAATTGGTACCTGGGAGCCATGTGGCTAAACTAGCAGTAAAAATGACCCATTCTTTTCAATATGAAATTACTTCTCTCTGGAAGTATAGAAAAGAGATTTTTATGCTGTTTTACCACCTGCTCCTCATCCCTGGGATCTGTGTATTCACTTTTGATTTATGAGGGAAAGTGGGGGGAATCAGATGAATTTTAACTGGCATATATCAAGATCATAGTAGTTTGGGTTTTTTTCCTCCCAGACTATATATTTTTTAATCTATTTTTTGTAAAATAGCACCATTTTTACTTCTTGTAAAGCCATAGAATTCTTGGTTTCTTCTCTTCTAATATTTTATCCAGTGCTCCTCTGTCAAGCATCACTTTTACTAAGAAATAAAAACAAGGTTTTTGATATATGGAGGGACTTGCCAGCAAATAATTCAATCATAGGTCAGCTCAACTGTTACAGTCATTTCTTTCTTATTTATGTTAATAACTTGTACGAATGTGTACAAGTGTACCCATGAGTGTATTTAATATTTCCAAAAAATGTTAATTTAACTGCTCTGGCATCTGACATGCTGGGCAGCAGTGGAGTCATTTTGTCATTACTCTTCAACACATTAAACAGAGTATGCTGAACCCATTATAAGGTCATTAAAAAATAGAAATAATATTTTGTCTGGTTTTAAAAAAATATAATAAAAGCAGTCTCACCCTCATGGAAAGCCAGGAGCCTCAGAATGCAATTTGCCCTCAAAAACTAACAATTAATTAACTTAGGTGAATGAACTGCACACTTCAGTCACTGTGGAACAATGACATCAAAGTCTATTTGTTAATGACTACCAGGAGGAAAATTCAGAAGGGTTTTGGAGTCAAAGTGTTGGAAATGGGGTCCAAACTCTCCATACAGGGCAGAAAAATTCAGTTATGAGTACTGTGAGTATATTTTCCTGTTTAGAGCTGAGAAATTACATGTAGAGTTTTTAGAGAGAGTCCTTACACTTTCTGGACCCAAACTCCTGGTTAAGAGGGATAAAAATGGAGATGGAAAAGGCAGAAGAAATAGAAAATAGAAATAGAAAACCCTGTTTCTGTGGATGTAATCAGATTAGCTGACATCGAGTTTAATGACTAATATTTTTAGGCAATCTGGGAAATTTGGATATAATTGATATAAAGGCTCAATCAGTGGTTCACACTACACTACTGGTCTTTGGAGATAAAATTTGGTGCAGATTGTTTATAGAAAACTTCGTGAAAAAATACTATCGAAAATTCTGCTGAAATGTTTTATTTCTTCTTTAACTTTTATTGTAAAGTCATTTTTTACAAACTCTCTGTTTATTACTGAACCTTTCCTGTACTGTAGTCCTAATTGAAAGCTTATATTTTCAATTTTCAACTCAAATTGTATGTCAGGGGTAATTATCATTTTTAGGTCTTGTGAATAGAGAATGAATTAATTAGAAGAACAGAGCCTTTATAAAGACTTAGTTTTAAATACAATATCAATCTGTATTATTATTATCATTATATTTTATTATGGCATGTATTATATTATATACAATATATATTATATATTATATATTATATATTATATATTATATATTATATATTATATAATATACTCATAATATATGTTATGTAGCATGTAATATATAATATATAATATATATTATATATTATTATATATTATATAATACATATTCAATGATGATGATGATGATGATGATGAATCTTTTTTTTTTAATGTTTCTTATTAAAAACATCCTGATGGGTAGAAATTACTCTCCCTATCAAGAGGTCAGGAAACTGAGAGAGAAGGAATGAAGAGCTCCTGCACTGGAGATGCCTCTGTAGAAATTAAAAATATAGCAGTCCTCTGGGGTCTTTTGTGATTAATATCTGCTTTTGAACCTTCTTGTTGAAAGTCTTGTCTAACTCCAAACTAAATTTGTTTTGAAACTGTAACAACAAAAGTATTTTAAGAAATGTTTCTCCTTCTGTTTTTCCATATCAAGAGAACATGGACGGCATGACAGAAAGGGTTAGTCCAGGGCGGAAAATATATAAAATTTTTAGAAGTGTCTTTTCAAGAGAATCATGCCTTTTATGTCAGTCGTTTTTTTTTTTCGTTTCTTAGTTTGTGAAAATTGTGATATAGACAAATTACTTAAACAAGCACCTCAGATGGAAAGTATTAATATAATGGATTTTTGTCTTTGAAAAGAAAAAAGCTTTAAAATTATCCAATTTCAAAATTCTGTCTTTGAACAAGCTTAGAATTTTACCCTAGTCTTCCCTCTTTTACTTTTCTTTTTAATATATATGATGCCTACATATATATGCTATTCTTTGAAACTCTCTGTAGTAAATATATAATATTTTTGACATTAATCATAAATCAAAATCATCATAGACACGGAACTTTGCACTGTTCCTCATATACACCTGAAATTACTGTTATTTAATTATTGTAGAGAGAGATATTTTACTTGAAAAATGGCTAAATACAAGAGCATTAAACTGTACTAAAAAATAATAAATTCCATTTAGCCTGTTTGTTTATACAGCTGTGCTTCTGAGTGGTTTCTTAGCATGGGTAGGAGACTTCCCAAGGCAGGATTTACTGCTCAGGAGGTGTGGATTTTGATCCACAGTTCTGGATGTGCTCCAAGTGGTGCTGTTTGATCAGAGGAACGAGCTATTATTTATAAGGGGGAGCTGAGTGTAGAGAAGTTTCAGGATGAATGAAATATATTAATCTATTTCAGGGGTGCACAGTTCCTGAATAACATCTGAAAGAAAAGAAAAAAAAAAAAGATTTTATAAAATAAAGCCGAGCAATTTGGGTTTTCACAGTTATAGCAAAGGATTCTTCCATGGTCTCTGAGCAAGCAGTGGGGTTCAGCCCTGGTTGTTGGCTTGCAAAGATCTTGGGGAGATCATTCCACACTTGAGCATCTCCTCCAGCTGGTTCTGGTCCCACAGCCCCTGTGTCCATCTGGATTTCTGCTTTGCCAGAGGATCCAGGGCACACTTTTCCCTGTGTGCTGGTTTTGTGGCTGAGGAACAGGGCAGGACATGCAGCTAGCTGGTGTCCTTGGTTTGGCTTGGACATCCTTGTTCACACAAATCCTGTCCTGGATTCCTCAGCCTGCCTGGAATTAGCTAAATAACACCAAAGTCCCACAGATTCATTGCAGGACCTAATTCAAGTCTAATTTTCTCCTTTATTGATCTGTATTTGGTGTCGTTATCTTTAGAAGTCAGGTCCCTATTTTGGATATAAAAACCTCATCTTTCATAGTTCCTCTATCTTTGCTCCTGCTTCTTTACCACCATTTATCTTTATCAGTTTCTGTAACATTATGGCCAGAACAGACCACAACAGAGGGACAAATCCAGTCTGTGATGAGAGACTGAATTCCACCACACACGGAGGCAAAAATTTACAAAATCATTTGTCCACTCTATTTTCTCACTTTTAATGCTTTATTTTTTAGGATACTGTGTTAAATCTTTATTCTAGCTTTCAGAAACAGCATTTTCTCTATTTTTCTCTTATTTTCTTATAGATATATATATTATATATAATATATATTTCTTGTTTTCTCTATTTTTTCTCTTTTTTTTTTTTTTTGTTTATACAAGATGAAATGTATAAGATCCATTCTGTACTTAGGGGAAGAATGGTAATGCACACAGAAGGGGTTATCAATCTAAAAGCAGGATTTTTTTGTTTGCTTTGTCCAATCAGCATTAACATGATGCTGTTTTAAGTGCTAATGAACGAGAACTGAAATTTCTAATTGTGATGAGACTTTTGGTAAGAGGATAGGTAAATAGTGAATATTAAACAAAATACAACTGAGAGGCAATATTGTGTTGCACCTGAAGGCTCCTAAAGGGACTTGTTATGGTTATAATTGGGCATGTTATTAGACATCATCATTTATCCAGCCACATATTCTCTTTCTCTCAAATGAAAGTAAACTACCTCCTTCAAAATATGAAGAAAAGACCTGTAGGGCACCTGCTCCTCTCCTAAAGCTCTTGTTGTGGACTAAACCCAGCTAAATGTAGCTTCAGGGCCTCAACCAGCTGTGGCTGGTGACCAGGGTAGAGTAAAACCCCTACAATAAAACCCCTACAACAGCTGAAAAGGCTGGAGGTGAATTGCAGCCCTTCAAGGAAAATTGTAATTCCTAAGTTTCCAGCACTGGAGTTCTGTGAAAGATCCTTCAAGACTTCTCACTTTTAACTCTCTCTTCTGCTTTTCTTTATCTCAGGAGATTATTTGGTAGTTTTGATTTGGTGGAGTGATATTTTCCTCAATCCTTTTGGATCGTGCATCAGTCATGAGGACAGTCTGCTGCAGAATCCAGATTATCCTTTGAACAAATAAGCACCAAACTTGACAACATCAGGATAAAGAAACACAGTTCAGCAGGAATTTATGCATGATAATTTCCCACAGAAATCCAGGACAGCCAAGCAGACTTGAAATTGAATTTTAGAGTACCCAGAAATTAGGTGCCTTGACTCTTTCCTATGAATAGATCTATCAGACTTTGAGACATTCAGATGAAGCACCAGTTCTAATTAATAGCTATTTGCTGAAAGAGCAAGTATTTATTCCAGCTTCTCCACTGGAGACATTGTCAGCCTCTGAGAGAAAAAGGAAAATTTCTGTTTTTAGGGCAGGATTGTGATGGAAGGTGGTGCATGCCCAGCACAGAGGGACCAGGGCTGTGTGTGGATATTGGCAAGCTGGGACAAAGGTTCAAGCAAGAAGCCTGGGGACAGCTCAGGCTGCATTTTGGGGAATAAGGCAGGAGCTGGTGTTGTGGATTAGGCAGCAAACAGCCAACTTAGCTACCAGGGCAAGAAAATAGGGGAGAGATGCTCACAGAGCCCAGGGTACAGCAGCAGCACCCTTCTCACCATGCGTGGTGGCAGATCTGAGCTCAGGAGCACAGGGACAAACCAGGGCACAGCACAGGGACAAACCCAGGGCACAGCTCAGTGACAAACCCAGGGCAGAGCACAGGGAAAAACCCAGGGCACAGTGCAGTGACAAACCCAGGGCACAGCACAGGGACAAACCCAGGGCACAGCAAAGGGACAAACCCAGGGCACAGCAAAGGGACAAACCCAGGGCACAGCTCAGGGACAAACCCAGGGCACAGTGCAGTGACAAACCCAGGGCACAGCAAAGGGACAAACCCAGGGCACAGCACAGGGACAAACCCAGGGCACAGTGCAGTGACAAACCCAGGGCACAGCACAGGGACAAACCCAGGGCACAGCTCAGTGACAAACCCAGGGCACAGTGCAGTGACAAACCCAGGGCACAGTGCAGGGACAAACCCAGGGCACAGCTCAGTGACAAACCCAGGGCACAGCTCAGTGACAAACCCAGGGCACAGCGCAGGGACAAACCCAGGGCACAGCACAGGGACAAAACCAGGGCACAGTGCAGTGACAAACCCAGGGCACAGCGCAGGGACAAACCCAAGGCACAGCTCAGGGACAAACCCAAGGCACAGTGCAGTGACAAACCCAGGGCACAGCTCAGGGACAAACCCAGGGCACAGTGCAGTGACAAACCCAGGGCACAGCACAGCCAGCCCTTCTGCAGCCGCCCTCCCTCTTTATGCTTGCAACTTCTAATCAACAGCCAAAGGTCCCAAAAGGCAAATAACATCCCTGTAATGTTCATCAGCTGGCAGATTCCCCAATAACCTCCTTCACCACAGCTGAGAGGACAGAAGAATGGATTTCAAGGGTGTTTATTGGGCATATCCATGCCTTGTTCTCCTAGGGTAGTCAATACATTTAGGAAAAAAATCAGTATTTATACACTGCAAAGGCTTTTTGATGCAAAGCAGCTGTGGTAATATGAACTAAGCATTCACCTTTTTTTTTTTTCCCCTGGCAGTTTAAGCTAAAACTCAAATATTTAAGGCACAGGATATTGTGTTTGTAATTGTGCAGCCCAGCTGGATGTTTCTACCAGCATATTACACTGGCTACCCAAACCTCATGTGAAGAGACATCCAGACATCAGAATGAATTACCACCTGTGCTCACTGAGCTGATACCTGCCAGAAATGCTGCTGTCTGTAGAGATATTCCTTGTCATTTTGGGGAAATTAAGTCTCAAGAGCAGGAGCTCAAAGCTCCTCTGGTGTTAGTATCTCTCTTTTGAAGGGCATTAAAAAAAGTAAAAGGGGAAAAAATTCTTCTCTTCTTCATGAGGGATCCAAGAAATTGAAAGAGTTAATGGCTGGATCTGCTGTCCTTGAAATTGCTGGAACATCTCATTGTTGGTCCCACTGAGCAGGAGCCAGGTCCTGTGTGACTCATACAAGATAATGAATGGGCCCAGTATTGCCTAAAATTGATTCTTGCACTGCTTCTTGCCTTTGCTGCTGGGGCAAAGGGATGGTTCATTTCTGTTGAAATTGCCCTACTTCACAGCCTGCTCCCAAGCATCCCTGGAAGCCCTGCTTCCCTCAGTGTGCTGCCATGAGCTGCACATCTGATGATTTGCAGCTCTAAAAATTACAGCCTCCATGATGCACACTGCTGGTGCTGTTATATTAGTCTAATCACCGATACACATTTTACAAGAAGTTGACAAATATGTCAGGTTATTGAGGTTCATTTTAGCTTTGGCTCTGGATGATTTAATACAGAAGGAAATCAGGTTAGGGAAAGCTCTGAATATGTATTTTCCAGAGGGAACAAAATAAAAAAGTTTTTCTCGCCTCCTCTCACTGCTTCTCAGTCATCGAGAGAGAAAGAAATGATGAAAATGACACATGAGCTGCTGCAAAGCCTAAAAATAAGACAGCTTTTATTTTATATTTGGAAAGGGAGATTAGTTTGTTCTGTGGCTATTTTTCTTTCTTTTTTTTTATAATCTTTAAACAAGGTGGCATTTAAAGTAGACACTCACCACATCAAAAGAGGCAAACAAATTGATTGCATTTTATTGCTGGTGAGGTGGATAATGGGAAAAGATGTGAAAAGTGAGGGAGAGTGTGGGAAGTGGGGGCACTTACAGGGAAATGCATTTGTGTGGGTTGGGTTTAGCAGTTTGAGACAGAGAAGTACTTAGACAAATTGCTTTGCATTTACACTCAGAAATGAAGAATAGCCTTTCTCTTAAAAGGAATTACATATGAGCCATTCTTGAGGCTGGCATTAGGTAGGCAGGACTGAGGATGCTGCTGGCAGAAGACTTAATGTGCAAGGGCTAATTAAGGCCAGACCAAATGGGTAACCTTCCAGGTCAGTCATAGTAAAGGTCCTGATGTTAAAAAAAGAAGACAACTGACTTCCAGGAGAATTTTTTTTTTTTCTAAACTAAAAAAAAATAAGTTGTTGTCCTTACAAAGAGTTTTGACATTGGCCTCAGACACAAACTGCAGAAATAAAAAAATAAAAGCCACCGAGTTCATGCTTTGAAGTTCACTAGGATTAGCCACACAAGAGCAAATTCCAGGAAGAGAAGGTAATCAAAATGCAGGCAAGCAATTAGATCTGCATATTAAGTATGAAAATACACAGTGCTGGGTTGCATATTAAGTAAGTGCAGTAACCTTGTGCTTCTGGAGCTGCTCAATGAGGTTACTGAGCAAAGGAGCTCAGAGGACTCACCTCCTGAGGGGAAAATTGCTTTTCTTTGGCTATAACCATGGGTATGGTGCTGAAAATGCATTTTGTGCTAGATCTCGTCACAGGAGGGCTGGGGACAGTGGGCAGCAGTGAGGAAAGCCAGCCAGGTGTGGTGGGCGCCTGTGGGCTTTGGGCAGGCTGTGAGGGCACAGGGGCTCTCACAGCCAGCCAGGGTGCAGGAGAGGTTGCTGGGCTTGGAGGGGTTTGCAGGGCAGAAGCTCACACCATGCTGGGCTCACACTGCTCTGAGCAGCAGGCAGGGAATGGTCAAACTCCTATTATTGCAGTGGGCTTTGGCTGGAGTAGAGGAGCCTATTCCAATTGTGGAAACCAGCCCTTCCTGAACAAACTTCATTTTATTTGTAATAATTATTGGGTTTTTCCCCTTCTCTCTGAAACTGAGCACTGAGATTTCCGAGAGCCTGTGTGTTGCACTGGGCCCTCCCTGCTGCTCCTCACTGCAGTGACTGCAGGGCTGGGAAGAGATCTGACCCTCCAGGCACCCACCCAGCACTGCCAGCACAATTCCTGGCTCTGCAAGGTCACAGTTACCTCAGTCACAAGGTTTCAGCTTGAGCCGCTGCCCTGTGCCCATCTCCTGTCCCTGAAACCTGTCTGTGCCCACCCAGTGAAAGCCAGATGGGGATAACCTTGGACAATATGAGATTCTCTGAGGTTTCTAAATGCCGCTGTTGGTTAGCACCCAAAGGCAAACCATGGACTCCTGGCTTGTTGGCTCAGAAACTGCTTTCTAAAATCCAGTGGACTTCCAAGGGAGATTTTTCCTCACCTTCTCAAGGAAGATCATTGGTCTGTAGTGAGAAACATGAGCACAACACAAGTCTGAGGTCACCTGACAGTTTATGTGACATGGAACACATGGAATAAAATAAATGCCTGTCTTCCTCTCCTTCATGTCCTTAATTTCCCTGTGCACCTCTAATCCTTCCTTTTATAAAAGTCTCTTGAAGATGAAGTAACTCATTCAAAGTGGTGAGTTTTGCTGTTTGTTTATTTCTTCAAGGAGCTTCATAATGTAGGAGGGAAAGAAAGTAATAAGCAGAGGATGGGGAGAGTGATCACCTCCAAGGCAAGCAGGTTAATATTTCAGGGGCCAGGCAAAATCATTTTGGATGAGCATCAAACATATAACACAGCCAAGATGTTTTATTGTTCTCTTCCCCCCCTCTAAAATAGCATTTTGAGAAACTGTCCCTTTAAATCTACTCTTGAGTGTCCCACTTCACCAAGCTGGAATTTGCAGTGTTTATCAGTCCTGTGTGTTGGCGTGGGTGGCAGAAATAAGCAGGTGATGTCATTTTCCATTCCCTCACCCAGGGTTTAATTGACAATATCATTCCACACCCCTCCTCCCACCCTTCTTCCACCTCTTCAGTTTAAACCTTGTTCTCCCAGGACTTTTGGGCCAACACTCTTCAAAAATGTGTTACCTTCATCCTGTTAAGTTTTCTCTAAGGCAGGGAATTTTCATGACTTCATTTTTACATCGTTCTTGGTATGGAGATGCAAGAAATATCCAATTTGAATTTAATGTAGTAATGCTATCTAGCAATAATTTCTTTGGCACACAAAATGAGGAGAGAGCTCACTATTGATCATAGAATCTGGCCATTAGTATGCTTTGAATTATGAAGATTTGTTGCCTTCATTTTATCTTTTTAATAAACAAAACATATGCCTTCTGAATTACCTCTTCTGCATAGAATTTGGTGTTGGAGTATCTACTTTTATACAGCCATATTAAATAAATCACAGCAATGAACAGTCCTTGGGTAAAGTGTTTTATGATACCTGTAATCAATTCAGCAAAGATTCCAAGTAAACAGTGAAGGTTTTCCCTTTTTTCCCCCCAGTGGGATGCATCATTACTGGAAGAAGTGCAAGTTTGGAAAAGAAGTGGTAGGAAAATGTAGAAAAAAAACCCCAACAATAAGGCAGGAACTTAATTGCATTGAGAGAGGAAAGGTCTCAGTGGCCTGGCTCCTCTCTTTTTGAAGGATCCTCCTGCTTCTCACATCTGAGGGGCTCTTTGGGACGAAATCCCCAAGAGCAGCAATGATCCATGGGCTCCACACAGACAAATGTCCTTGGGACTGTCCTGGCAACCAAAAGTCAAGCTGTGAGGCAAAGCTCTTCCTCTGCCCTCCTCTCACCCACGTGAATGGGAGCATTGATTGGGAACATTGATGCATTCAGCTCTTGTTTCTTGTGCCCAGCTTCCTCTGACTGATAAATGGGGATGCAAACAAAACCACCCCCCCATTCCAGTGGAGCTGAGCCTGGGAGGGAACAGGTAACACCGCAGGCACTGCAGCAATTCAGGACCATGAGCCTGCCCTTCCAAAAGCCAGGCTTCCAGGCTGCTGAGGCTGCCAGGCAAAGCCACAGCCCAGCCTGTAGCCCTACATCTTAGCACCTCCCTCATTACAGGTATTCGTCTGGGATTACTTACTGAGTCAATTAATGAGCTAAAGTAAAAGTGTGAGTGAGAGCATATTGGGTAATTCAGAGGGTGAAAGGCTATATTGGAACACATCTGGTGATAATTAAGTTTAACTGTACAATTTTATCTGGCCAAACATAATTACTTACAACTAAATGTGTGTCAGTGCAACTGATTGACACATACACTGTATAACCATGGCATGCAGAGGACAAGGCTTAGGTCAATTGCAGGAAAAAGTAAAAAAAACATCCTTACAGGGATGGAGAAGGACAAAAAACCACATATATATTATTGGCAATTAACTTCACACAGAGTTTAAGACCCATTTCTTAGAAAAAGGTATGTCCCAACCTAGAGCTAGATTTTCTTTTATTTTCTTTTGGACTGTCTCTTCTGTCAGGTTAAATGCAGGTGTAATACATAGTTGTAGTAGTTACAGTATAGTCCTTTATTGTGGTTAATGCTATGAGTGGAAAGAGTTAGTGAAGGGAGGCAGGGAAATGGTGGGTTTAGTGTGGGCATGACAGGAATCAATACAAGTGTCTGATGGAATCCCCAGGAGCTGGTGATTTGCCATGATGAAGCTGGTTAGATTTTGTCTAGAAGTGCTACCTATATGTCCTGTTTCACAAGTGTCCAAACAACAAAAAAAAAATCTCTTTGAAATGTGATTTGAATTGACACTGAAGTAAGCTCAGTTGGTTTGAGCCTGGTGCTGATAATGCCAAGGTTGTGGATTCAATCCCTCTATGAGCCACTCACTTTAGAGCTGGGCTTGAAGGTCCTTATTGGACCCTTGCACTCAGAACATTCTGTGTTTCTGTGAATAATGTTTGAAACCATTGCTACTTTCATCATCTTATCTCTCCCTAGATGTACTGCAGTACTGACCTCTCACTCCAGGATGGTTGGCAGCTGTGCAGCCCTGTGTTTGTGGGTGTCTGGCACAGGCACAAAGGAACTTGAAGACTTGCTCCAGAATTCATCAGGTATTGAAGAAAGGAAATTCTTAACTGAAAATTGCTTTCCACTTCATTTTTCCTTGCCAGGAAAGGCTGACTTCCCACAGGCGCTGTAATTCACCACAGGCCCTCCAAGGATGCCAGTTTTACTGAAAATTCAATCTCTTTACTACAATAGAAGGCCAGCTGAGCTGCCATCCACAGCAGCACTCAACTAACCCAGTGCCAATAGTGTGTGATTCATTGATTATCATCAAATGAACTTTCACTTCTAACTTCAGAAAAGAATTAGACAGAGATGGAACTCACTGTAAAGGCAGCTGAGCAGACATAGTTGAAATGATGAAAAGGAATGATTACACCTCTCAGCTGTACCAAGAAACACTTGGGCCTATGCTGTTTTTACTTAAATATTATTTAGACTTCTGCAATTTTGTTTACAGCATATCTCAGCATGAGGTGCCATATGGCAGTAGAGGAGTGGGTGCTAATAAGAGCACATGTGAGACAACTGTGTCTCTGTGTCCCCCTTCCCAGCTATCCCAGGAGCACTCTGAGTTGAGACTTTAGCCTGCAGGCAACTGAAGTTTGCTCAAGACTTTGTCTGGCTTCCACTCAGGTGTTTGCATGGCCATCTGACACATTAATAAATGAATGAGCATTAAGATGGTTCCCAGCTGTGTTTTCCAGGCAGATGCATCACCAGGATGCTTTGTGGTAGTGCTGATCACTGCAGAGCACCTGGAGGCTTTGGAGCAGGGATTGTCCCTGCAGGTAAGGGGTCTGCCTGCACCCAGCCCCTCAGCCCTGCTTAGGTGACACAGCCATGGGATGGGCTGCTGGAACTGCACCCTGACAGGGCAGCTGGGCATGGGGAAGGCTGGGACACTCTGTCCTGTCCCTCCTGCAGCACAGCAACAGCACTGGCCTTTGCTGCTGTTGGATTTCCCATTTCAGCCAGCTTAGTGGCTGTGCCCATACTTCGCTTTCTGCTCTGCCAGGTATTGCACACGTGTGTGTGTGTTTATCTGAGATACTCCACACACCAGCCTAAGGTGAGCTCTGTGACCTCTGTGTTTGCCGTGGCTTGGAACATTATCTGTTAATAATTTTAATCCTGCTGGAGGTTTAGCTGGGTGCCTTCCTCACACACACAAATGATGAAAATATTTCACCATTTTTCAAGGAAGAGTTCAAAATGGAGATAAATCAACATGCAATGGAAGGGATATTGATTCATTTCCTCACCTTTGGAATGAATACCTCCCCCCCAGCAAAAAGCTATGAAAGGGAAGCCATTGTTTGTCTGAAACAAACAAGGCTCAATAAATCTTAATTCTGCTAAAAGATAGTGCTGAGACCAGAAAAATACAGCTCAGCATTACTGGAACCAAACATGAGATTATCTTTCTCTTTTACCATTGTACTTGATCTACTACTTGGGCTGTGTTTTTAATGAAGAATTACTTAAGTGTGGAACAAAATTCTCATTTTAATAGTAAAACTGTATTCTTATTCTTCCATTTAACCGGGGGAGTTCCACATTAGTCTCATTGAATACCTGACTTTGACCTATGGCAGTACCAGAAGTCAGAGAGTGCTTTAAGAGCTTCCAGCAGGGTATCTCTGGTCCAAGCAGTCTGGCAGGGCTGTAAAGCACCAAGTGCTGAACTATGGGCACTGGTTCTGCTGAACACCAAGGCCTGTCTCAGGTGCTTGGTGCTCAGGGAATGTGCCAGTAACTCCCAGATTTGGGCCTCTAGCTCATGCTGGACATATTTCCTCTGAATATTTTATACAGCCCTTTTAAAATGTATTCATTTTGCACAAATTCCTCTTGTATTTGCTTCCCATCAATATTTATGGAGGTGGCAGTGCTGCTGTGCAAAATGTGCATGGGAGGTATTTTAAATTACTCCCTGGGCCAGTCACACTGGCCCTACAGTGTCCCTCCCTCCCCATCAGGCCAGGGCAGGAGGGGCTTTGTGGGAACAGCACAGCTCATGGGGGAGCTGGGAGCCTCCTTGGGCAGCAGAAGTTTCTTGTCAAATGCACAAAAATGTTCTTAACAAGTCCACATGCCCTGGCACACAGCACCAAGGCTGCCCCTCTGGCTGCAGCATCAGCATGCAGTGGCAAAGGAGTGACGTTCAGAACATTGCACTCAGACATGAGCTGGGACTGGGTGTGTTGGGATCTGCCCCAAAAAGAGCCTTAGAAGCTTTCTTTCTTCTGTAACTGCTTTGTGACAGTGGCAATGTAAAACTATCTCAAGTGTGTCTCAGACACACAGAAAAAGTTTTGTTCAACCCAGTAATTATTGCTGCTACTCCATCTTGTTATCCAGGAAACTCCTTCCTAATGGGCAGTCATGGAATGACCTGTGTGGGAAAAATTGCTTTTTATATCAAGTCAAAAATCTGTAGAGCATGATGGCATCTCTTATTCTATATATGTCATATATGGAAATATCTGTGTGTGTGTAGGATTTTTATATTTTATAAATACAAAAATAACATGCTTTATTTGTGCATCTACTTTTGAAATATGCATCATTAGACACAGTTCAACATCTGCACCCTATAAAAATATGCATACATAATCTAAAGTCATATCGAGGTTACCTAATTTTATCTAATATACCTATGGAGTTTCTTCTCATTCACCTCAAATTCCTTTCTTTTATTTCTCTTCTATATATTTGCTACCTGTGAGCAGAAATAAATTTGGTGTTAATTTATTAAGTCTGTATTTGATTACATTTAAAATTTTGTTTTATACACACATGTACCTATAGCATTACATGTGCATTCATTGTAAATATTATACATAATGTACTGTAATGTGGATATACATACATCTATAATGAATCACAATGTAAAATTGCAAAACATTAATTTGGTCCGATATCATACATCAGAATATTCTATGCCATATGCTATATCACATATATTTTAGGTAGCATTCTGTAAATTGTTATGTTACAGTGTGTAATATGTTACCTGCAACACACATCATGTAATATGGTGTTTCTCATATATGATCAGTGCAAGCCTCACAGCTGCAGTTACCTACCATAATTAAATCATGTTTTATTTTTTAAAATCTTGTTAAAGAAGACCTTTCTGAGAACAAGTATGCTGTTAATTACTTTGTCTAGCAGGAGCTTGTTCTGTCTGATTTCTCTCATCCATGATAAACAGGTAGGATCATTTCACATTCTCTCCTTATGAAAGTTTTCCTACAGAACCAATCCTTTTATTTCTGTGGACCTGTTTCTGCTGTTCATATTTTTGAGATGCAGCCAGCAGAACACACTATTGAGGTTGAAGGACCACTGATTTCTGAAACACATTCTGAAATTTTTCTGTTAATCTGTAGTCACTTTTTAGCTGCATTATTGCTCTGGTTGCCATCCCACCACCCTCGTGCACTGAGCAAAATTGTTTATGACTCCAGGTCCACTTCCTCAGTGATCACAGTTAATGGAGATAAAAACAGGAGATGGCCACAGAAGTGTTTCCTGCCTGGTGTTGCTCAGGATGAAGCACTGAATATCTGATTGCCCAACACATTGGGGTCATATTTTTTATTGTTCATTTCAGTCCCCTTAAGTGATGATTGATATGAAATTTGAAAGCCCATATTTCATGGGCTTTTGTGTGATATGCTGTTTTCAAATTTGATCAAGTATCATTAGCCTCACTAAGATTCTCCTGTCCCTCTCTCTGTGGATTCCATGAAGGTTTAGGTGATAATTCCATCTTGTTCCTCCTCTACAGTGAGGTGCCAAGACCACCGAGGTCTCTGAGCTGGGAGGGACAGACCCTGTGTGTCTCTGGCACTGAGAGATTTCTCTCCCCAGCTCCCAAGCAGAGGCCAAGGGACCCCACAGCCCTTGAATTTCCTATTACTGGCACGCAGAGGGCAAAGGAAGCAATGGCAACAGCTTTTGCTGACCACAGTGGCGAAATCAAACCACTGATTCTTAGTGAGGTTACTGCTGCACTAACAATATTCAAGAAATGGACCTCAGTGTTTACCTTCCGTGCAACTGATGCCAAAAACATCCCTTATATTTTTAGAAGTGCCAGAAACAGGCTTTACCCATTCTAATGGACTTACAGTGTTTTAATGAAAGAAATCTGCTCATTTGGTTTAGTTGCCCACTTCAGCCTCTCAGCACCTCACTTTGGCTGCATGACTGAAGGACGCATCCCTCTGTGTTGTGGGGGTTATTTCTCTGCAAATGGGATGTTGTGTATATCTAAATCTATGTGATGCAAAGAGAGGAAAAAATCAAGTATATGGTTAAAAGGCAAAAAACAAGGAAAAAGACTCCTCAATCAAGCAAGTTCTAAACTCATTTACATTCCTCAGTGATGCATAGCAGGGAAGTTGTCTGTGGTTTGAAGCTAAAGATCTTTCAAAAAGTCACAGGCGCATTGTAAGGCCTTGGATTCCAACTCCTTATTAGTTTCCATGATTTTAGGCACAGGAAATGTTTTGGCATTCAGTGCTGAAGAGGAGCTGAGGTTCCCCTTCCAGTCAGGGTAAACATTCTGTATGACCCATTGCTTCTTACACAGCTCCATCCTGCTGCTCACCTGCTGGGGGACACAGGTGGCAAAAAACCAACTTCCATTTTCTGCACATCAGCTTGGCAGACTTTCTGTTATTGTTCATTTTAGAGAGAGGCCTTTTTTTATTGTGGGTGTGGGTTTTTTGTTTGGTTTTGGTTTTTTGGGTTTTTCTTTTTGTTGAGCTTACATTACTGTCAGTTGGAATACTAATGGACATCAACATAAACATCATCTCCAGGGCAGTTTAACAAAACTAAGGCAGATTGTCTTAAAATTAGCTTGAGTCATATCTGAAAATTGCCAGTGATTAGCTGATTATGGTTTGAATTGAAGTCAGATTGCTACAAAAAGCCACAAAAAGTCATCTGCAGATATATTCTAGTAAATGATGCCTTGGATGCCTCAGTTGTTGCCAGTGCTTGCATTAGGGATGAAGGTCTATTACTGCATCACATTTATGGTAGTCATTTTAAAATATGGATTCTGCCTGAGGAGAATCAGTCTCCTGGGGAAAATTCTGTCTTTTTACTTTTTAAGCTACTCACTAAGAGTAATAAAAAAAAAAAAACAAAAAGAAAAATGGAAAAAAAATGAGACGTCACAAACAACAGAACAAATTAAAATATTCTCCCTATGAGAGAAGCTTGTTCCTCTGTAAATACAATTATTATAATTACAGAGTGATTCAATCTTGGTGTCTTACTAGAAATCATTCCTTCTGTACTGAGAGTATGTGACATTTAAAATAATTTTCAATAAATCAAAGGCCTAGTGTAACAATGCTGATAGATGCCAGGTTTATTAAGAACAAAAGAAGGTACTATTCTACCATAATTATAAAGTTTGGTGAGTACTTCTGGTTTGATTAAATTCTCCGGATTTAGGACTTCGATGGAAAAAAAGATAGGACCTTGTAATTTCCCTGCCCAACATTACTAAGACATTCATTTGTCACATGTATGTCCCTATTCCTCAGATTTGAAATAAATACAAAACCATTTCATGAAAATAAGCAAGGCCTTTATTTCAAAACTGGTCACTTTTGAGCTGTGTGTCTGCATGGTTTACAGGCTGCTCTGCTCTTCAGCACCTCATATTTTTTAGTTCCCAGAGAAAATTCCCTGACAATCTTTACCTGTGAAAATGTATTTGAGCTCCAGTCATTGTTGCATTACCAAGCACATTGCACAGGGAAATACTCAAATAGTACCTACAAGTCAGGAGTCATATTTAATTCCCATAAAAGTGGGCAACAGGATACTGCTGTCCCATTTCTAGCAGGTTTTTTGATTTAAAATACTCACAATTGGTTCTCATTTCTTTCTAGTGCATATTTGACTTCCCACCAGAAAAATAAATTCTTACTTGGTATCTCTGATGATATGGGAGAATGTTAATGAGGTTCTGTGCTGGAAGCACTAACCTGGGGTGGGGACTGGGGAAAGAACGAAGACACTGACACAGCTGTTGGAGGTGGGACCAAGAGCTGGACACCAATTGCTCAGACCCAGAGGAAAAGGGAAAGGGCCTCAGCAGCCAGCCCTGCCCCAAACACTGCCCAGGGAACAGAAACTGGAAAATCCCAAACTGGAAAAATCCCAAACTGGAAAAATCCCAAACTGGAAAATGCCAGGCTCTGTGCCATTCTGATTTTTTACCAGTTCCAGGCCAGATCTTGGAGAACAGGCTCAAGGGGCTTAACAGGGAGGCGATGACAACTGCTCACACCAGTAAATGCTGTTCTCAAAGGAGAGGAGCACATGTTCAGGACCACAGACAGAACCACAGACTTGGTGACTCCTAAATGATTAAAAGACAATTATTTTTCAGATATAAAAAAGAATGGCTGAGGAAATTCAGTGACAGATATGAGCATGGGAAACCTTTACCCTCAGCCCCCAGACAGCTTTTCATATGGAAAGGCTGCCTCTGTAACCTCTGTAATGACCAGGAAAAGCCATCTTTAGGGCAGCTTCAGCACACTGCTAACAGAGAAACAACAACAGAATAAAGGAAAACTGACACGAGCAATCCTGTGCTGGGGACAGAGCACAGAGACAAGCCATCATTAAGCAGCACATAAATCTCTGCTTCACTTACATCAAGTGAAGCAGAGATTTGCTGCTTGCTTTACTGCTTTCGTCCTTCTTTATCATCTCATAAAAGGGTGTAGAGAAACAAAAGGTGGCTAAAAGGATGATCAGAAATCCACCTTGATGGAGTGAGTTAACAAGACCACTCGTGTGGCTGAACAGGACTTGGAAGAGGATGGCAAAATCTGGGCCTTGGGCAAGGCGTGTGTCAGGATCAGTCATCCCTATCTCTAAAGCAGTGGTTAAGAACAATAGAAGAAGAATATAAGCAGATGGTTGCTAGTTTCAAAACAAACAAAAGTATTTCTTCTCCTGGTGTGGTGAATTTGCACTGAGAAAAAGCTCTGCTTTTCAAAGGCTGCGGCCGAAACGCCGCAGAGAGTCAAAAGCAAAAGGCACAGCCATGGAGAAAAACAAAAACCAGAGAGGACACAGAAGCCAAAAGATGGCAGGTGTGCTCAGAAATGAGCTGCCATAAATCCCTAATGGATGGTAGAGTACTCTGGGACATCAGTCTGTCCTTGCCTTGTTCCTGAGCTCACACTCAGGTGTCTACTGGAAATCTGATGAGGAACATGGGCCAATGCAGCCTGGCCAGCAAATGAAAGGGCTTAAAAATATTCATTTGCTCTTACTATTAAATTCTGCTATCATGGAATCTGTGCTTGGTGATACAAAATTTGAGCAGAAATATGTGATGTCTGTGCTGTTAAAAGCACAAGGTAGACTTCTTAAAAATACATTTTATAAATGTGTTCATGCTACTTAATACCTAAAACAGAATTCTAACCTTAGTTATGCAGTATGTGTTGCCTTGCTGTCTGCTTGCAAACAAGAGTGACTAATTATTTAGGCTTTATGAATAACTAAAATGATTCATAAAGCCTAAATAATTCCTAGATTTTTTCATGCTATTTACTAGAATTTATCATGTTATACTCAAGAAAATGTGGCTGTCTTCATTTTGAAGAAATCATTTTTAAAATAATTGCTTTTTTTTCCTATATGCTTTCAAAAGTTTTAAGGTGCATGCAAGAGACCCCTCAAAAACCCCAAATCAGAAAACCTGTATCTAGAACATAAATATCTGTGTTTTAAAAAGCTAAAGGCTTGCAACAAAGACGCTTCTGACATTCCCAGCCCTTTCTGTTCAGCACTGTGCTGGCAATAAATTGGTTCTCAATTTTATTAGTTCCTCATTTAAAATTTAAGTTCTTGCATGCAGGGTACCCTTAGTGCCTCAGGACTCTGAAATTACCTACACAACCCCCCTGTAACTGGAAGAACAGATGCATAAAATTCACACCTAACTCCATGCAAATCAAAGAAAGGATGCATTACTTTGGTTGCCTCTCTTCACCTAGTGACTTTCCTTCATTATCTCATTAAACATTAGAGAAGCAAAAAACACAGACTGAGAAATCTCAGGTAATGTAGAAAACACATTCATTTTTGTGGTGCCTCCAGAGGTGGTAGATGGCCCCAGGAACTCTTCTGCCCAGCCAGGACACTGCAAACCAATCTTCATGGAAATGCCTGTGCAGTACTGGGGTGCTGGGCTGGCCCTCACAGTGGTGGCAGCACTAAGAAAACAGTGAGATTGAGAAAAATCTCTAAAAAACAGGAGTTGAGAGCCCCCTCAACACCAGCATCCAACTCAGCTCTTCTGTCAGTGCCAATCACCTTTACCTCGACAACTAAACCAGGATGGCAGCCATTTAGAAAGCTTAAATATTTCATTTAGGAACAATAGTAGGTCATTTAAATAATTAAATTCAAAGGAACACTGAGACAAGCCCACAGTACCAGAAGGGTTTAATTCTGTCTGACATCACTGTGCACGTTCACTACAGGAGCACCTGCAGTTGTTAGCTCCAGTCACTTCTCCCCACACCTACACACACACAAATACACTCAGACTCAAAAATGAGCTTGATATGAACATTGTTGATGTCAGTTTAAAAGTATTACATTAATGTAAACTACTTATATATCTTAACTATTTCAATGTGCCTAATTATTATTTCTTAAATAACTACTCCCAAGTAGGTAAATAATATCCAGGATCATGATCACTTAGCTTTTGTGAAGCAAAACACCCCAGGTTACATTGGCTGTGCAGAAATTTGAACCTCTGCTGTGACATGGGCACAGAACTGTCAGTTTAGCTACCTGCAGGCCTGAAGGAGAGCTTTTGTGCCCCCATTTGAAATACTGGCTTTTGGATCAAATGTCACAACAAAAGCAAAGCCCTGACCTCCACAGCTAAGTTATCTAATGCATTGAGATACTGCACTTTTGATAAAAATCCTAATTTAATCTAAAATTTGATTTTATATGCTAAACATATTAACTTTCAATAGTCAAAACAATGATGTTGGCAGTCTCAATCTCATTTACTTCATTTACATCTGTTTGATTAGGGGAATAGACCTCTAGCACCTATGCTGGTTCTTGTATTCCTCACCTTGCTGGGAAGCTGTCAGGATTCACAGGAGGCTCTCTGGGGCTCAGATGTGCACCAAGGCTGGCACTACTTTCCCTGCCTGTTGGGGCTCTCTGCTCCAGCACTGCAATCCATGTCCTGCCCTGGAAAAGCGCAGACTGCAATCCCTGAAAGGGGATAGAGGCTGCTTCTCTCCCTGCTGCTGCTATGGACAGCTCATGAACACTGCACCCCAGGCAGCACTGCTGTCCCCAGGCACTTGGCAAAGCTGCCTCGGGAATTATTTCTGTGCTCTTCCCCTAGGAAATAACCCTTGGTCCTATCAGCTTATTAACAATTGGATGTTTGACTTTACATTCAGTTAAGTTCTCAGAGAAAGAACAAGTGATGAAAGTGCCTTTTGGAGGAACATCAAATGCATTCCTTGATGAATTGCAAACTGGTAAACTGCTTGGAAGCTTTTGAAATGTGGAATCTATTATGCCTTTCAATAAAATCATTCTGTAACATACTGGACCTTTTTCCCCTCCAAGGACAGCAAATATAAAAGATCACCTGTTACTGACAGGAGCTTGTGTTTCTCACTTGGTTTTTGTGTTTTCAATTCTATTTTATATAGGATCTCAAGCACCAATTAAACATAGCCAACCAAACTCATCAGTGCACATCCAAGTAACTGTCAATAAACTGTTTTCTCTCTGAGATGAGTACATGGACACATGTTCCTGGGATCCCTCTACAAAGGCATCACTCATCCTGCAGTACTTTCCTGAATGCAGGTGAGCTCACACCTTCCAGGAATCAGCCACTGCCCTGGTGGCAACTGCAGTGCACACCCTGGACTATAAATACTTGTTAAAATTTAAATAATGTTTCTTATGACCCTTAAATACAAATAAATATGTCTAAGCCTAGTTTAGCTGGAAGATGTGACCTTATCAAGACTAAATGGCTATGAAAAAATCATGAGCAAATTTCTGCAGTAGATGGAGAAATGATACTTTGCACTTTTCAGCTTCTGTTGTGAGTAAAATTCAGCCTGATATAGACAAACTAGGTAAGAGATTAGAACCTTAGGTCTAACAACTTCTGCCTAAAGGATAATGACAAATGTTCTTAACCTTACACTCAACAAGGTCTTTACACACAATTAGAAGACTTTTTTCCAGAGCACCGACAAAATTAACCACATCCAAACGTTGGCTTCTCAAGCATGAAGTGAAAAAAAACCCCAAACAATTTCTGAGATCCCCTGCAGTGCCTGTGACTTTACTGAAGAATGGGAAAATATGTCCAATTCTTGAAACATATATCTGAAACTGCTTTCCTAAAAGACCTTTTTTTTTTTTAATCATGCAAGGAGCATACTTGAAATGTATTTTTTCATTTACTGTGCTCTGACATGGCTTGGCAAGGGGTGTTTTAAAACTTCTTTTTATTTCTTTTTAAAGGCCATTGACTTAAAACTGAACAAACACAGGAAGTGATAAACTGTTCCTGCTAGGGGCATTACCCACGGAGTTGTGGAGCTCTGCTGTGTTCTCCATGCTTTACTGACGTTAGAGGAACTTGAATCAAGACAAATTTCAGTCACAATCCCTCCCAGATTTGGCTGCTTTCAGGGCTGTGTGCCAAGGATTGATCTTCCCAGGTAGCATTCCCATTTACCCAAGCATATGGCTGGATTGCACACCAGCAGGAAAGAACACTTCAGGCGTGTCCCTAAAATTGCTGTTTTTGAAGAAGGTGAGGTTTCCATGTGCATTGGCACCAATGCCAATAATCATCCTTGTGCACAGGAAACCGTATGAGGAATTTGCTGTACAGTCAGTCAAAACTTTCTTTTGACCAGGTCAAACACTTTCAATTCACATTTGAAACTCCCTGTCCAGAGGTTCCAAACTGCAATGGCCATAGGTTACAAAAAAACAAATTTATAATGCAGGCAAGGCTTATAGGTCTCTGGAGAAGTTCCCCAACACAGTATGGCACAAAGGAAAAAAATAATACATACATTTCGGTAGGCCTCAAACAATAAAAGAGAAGAGTCCATAACACAATCAAACCATTCTGCAAATAATTATATGAGAATAATGCCCACAAACATTGTGTTCTGAAAGCAGTCGCTTTGTGGTCAATGTTAATGTCATCTAATAGCGTTTGAATTTTATTCTGCTTGTATACCCAAGCAGTTGAGTAAAAATGGTAGAAAAATCAAAGCACCTGTAATATTGTTTGGGGTTTTCGTGTGTGTGTGCAGATTTATATATTTTTCTCCTCAAAGTACTGTAAATTATTTGCCATGAGCCAGAGAAGACACACATGCACCTGTAGACCCTAAGTAGAATCCAGAGATTAAATCACTACAAGATTGCTTAGAAGTGGCTGGTGATCCCCTGGAGACTCCAGGCAGAAGGGTTTTATCTCAAACACAGAGGCATAGAATGTCACAATGCCATTTTTGCAACACTTGATCTAAAGTGTCCTAGATCAACCAGACAGTTATGGGAGGATTGGGCAAACAACCAACAAAATCTGCAAAACCACTACAAGTCATGTGCTAAGGCAGGACAGACCAATTAAAACCTTTTGAAAGCAACTTCAGTTTACACCAATAAAACTTGCAGAGTCCACAAAATCACAGAGCACAAGGAACCTTTGGAAGAAGACTCAATTCTCACTTTTTTTGATGACCAGGGAGAAAAAGGGGAAGAAGATTGTGTCAAGATGCACCAGGAAAAAGATGAAAATACATGTTCATTGACACAAACTTTCTACTCAGTCTTACTCTGAGTTTTCTCCAGATCTCCAAGTCTAAAGTCATATTAATAAAAAGTGGGAAGCTCCATGAAAACATGCAACTGCAAAGCAATAAACACCTTTTCACCTGTTTGCTGTTTATTCAGTTTCTTCAAAAGGAATATTTTTACAAAGAATAAGCTCAGTGAACTGTTGCTATTTACTGAAACCTCAAAGCAACAAAGAGCCAGTACAAATAAACTCTGGAGAGAATTTCCTATTTCAGATGTAGAAAGCAGAGATCAATACACTGGGCTAGGCAGCAGAGCCTCTGAATCTCTCTGTCAAGTGGGAAGGAAAAGCCTTTCTGTCTACATTTCTTGTATTACTGGCTTTTTGGGTCCATTAATAAAATACTGTGTATAACCCCACATATGGTGTGGGAGATGGCAAAGAGGGAAGCTGCAGTTAAAAAACCTTCTCAGAAGTTTATAGAAGTGGATAGAGAACTGGCATTAAAGGCAATTCCATTGCTGCAGTACCTTCTATTATTTATAATTATTGATGTTTTTGTTTCTGTATATACTGATGCTCTGTTTTCTCATGTGCTGTTTTCTCCTGCTTTTACTAAGAAGAAATGCACCCAGACGAGCACATCCTGATTAAGTTTTGCTAAACATCTAAAACAGCTCAGCTGAATTCATTTGAAATTAAGTAGAGCCACAGCCACCAGGACATGCTTGTGCTTTCAGCTTTTGCACAAAGGCTTGTTCATGAGGTCTCTGCTTATTATGTTCAAGCTCAAGACATAATAACTCAGAGTTAAAATAATAATACACCCAAGAACACAATCACATCTGTGACTGTGTATGATGGAAACAGTTATTTATATATTACATAATATTAATTTATTGTTATTTAGCCATTAGTGGAATGATATAGATGATACTGACTAGAGTGGACATAAACTCATATGCATGACGTGTGCAATAAAATATCTTAAAGTGGCAGAAAGTGACAGTTTTCTTCCTGGAAAAAGAGGAAAGCAACCAGAATGAAGGTCCAGCAGACACCCCCCCCAAACCCCAATCTCCTGTATGGCATAATGACACACACATTTTATTGTGAAAATCCATTTCCAGCTTAAAGCTATTTTGAAATATTGCACTATTTTAAAGATACTGATAACTTTGTGTAAAAACAAAGTTGAATTAAATGTTTTGTAGGAGCACCCAGCATATCCCCCAAGCTAACAACTTCTGCAAGCATACTTGAAAAACAATGTTTTAAATCAAGCATCACATTTTTTGGATGCAAACTCAGATTGTCAATGTTGAGGCTTAAATCAATATGAGTAATAATCATTATTATCATAACACTGAAGGAGTGATGTGGAAGTTTTGTGCAAGAATTTCACATCAGCTCTTAATTACCAGTTTTGTCAACAGAGACATGAACTTGTCTTACAGTCAAGTGTTTTTAAGAAGAGCGTGTGAAATACTAAAAAAATACAAAATAGCTGTTGCCAGCTAGCTCTAGCTGCACTCTAAGAGTACTTCACAGAATAGTTTAAAGAATTTTATAGAAAGATAAATTGAAAAAAATAGAAAAAAGAGTACGTTCTCCTTGATTTATCTGCTATCTTGATGAACAAATTTGGAAAGAGCAGGAGGAAGAGACATTGGTCTCTGGAGTCACAGAACACACCAGGCTCAGGGAGCCTCCTCCACTGTGGTGATTCCACCTGAAAAACACTTTCAAGGAGGAGAGGAGCTTGACAGCATTGGGATCACAAAGCTTCAGAGGCATGGTGGAAAAGCAGAAACTTTTGAAAAGGCTTTGGACTGGGTGTGTGCTGGAAAGTCCCTCAAGGTGCTCTTGACTCGGCAGTTTGAATTCCCCACATGGTGCTCAGAAGAGAACTGCTTTCCAGGCATTCTATTTAGTTCATCTCAATCAGGAACTGAATTTAGAGAGTGGTGTTACTTTAATTTGTTCTCTGATCTTACCAAAACCATAGCTCTAAAGACAAGAAAGTGCTCGATAAAGGGCCCATTGCAGTCCTACTCTTCCAATGAGCTTAAATTTCTGTAGTGTGGAGCTCTGACAATTATAAATTATTTTATAGGAACTGATCATTAAAAGAGAACACTTAAAAAAGCTCAATTTATTTTAGAGGTTAAAGTGTGACTGGTTGTTTTAATTTGATAGGTAATCTTCAAAGAGGCAACATTTTAATTTAAGGGTCAACTCACTCTGAGAGGCTAACCAATCATGTAATCTAGATAAGTCTCAGTCTAAAGAGGGTAAAGATGGCTATGCATGATTAAAGTATTCAAAGGCACCTTTGTCAGTTCACTGCAAGCTTTTGGAATGCCTTGAACCATTCTAAAGGAACACTCATTGAGGCAAACAGTTTGAGAGATCTATCATATTAGCATGGGTAGTGAATCCTGCTTTATACCAAGAAGTAATTTTAATATAATCATCCCTACGTGATGAGAATTTGTAAAACAGATTAGCAAGGTCTGATTATCTCTACTTCAGGGAACTTGAAATGTTCCATATTAAATTTGCAAGTAACTATTAGCTCCTTACAACTTTTTTGCTTGTACTTCTCATAGTTCCTTTCCTACTAATGTCACTTAATAAAGCATAACCATTCACATAGTTCTGCCTTTAAACACCACAAAATCTCATATACGACTGAAGAACACTTTATAAGTTATCTTTCATTTACTTTTCATTACAAAGTCTTCTTAGGTACTTTGCACATAAGTACTCCACTGTAATTTACTGCAATCCTCTCTCCTTGTTATTTTTTAGTCAGAAAGCAAGAATTGTCTTGCAACAACAACAACAAAAATAATAGAAATTACAGGCTGCCAGAAATAGAACTTGATTTACATCTTCACACCCTTAAGCCATCACTTGCAGCACAAGTATCAGCCAATACCTAAGTGAGCACATTCTTTGTCCTTCATCTATTAGCAGATTTTGTGCCCCGTGCCCTGTTTCATATGCAGTGTGCCTCACTTCTGTGGGAAGCGATTGAACAACAGTTTCTTCCTATTTTCAGAAACTAATTAAGAACCTTGCTCTCAGCCCTCTGGCTGAAAGTGGGAAAGAATAAACACATGTGGTGGACACTTGCTGGCTTGCACAATTACAGCAGTTTGAATCAGACCTCTTGACCAATTAATCTAAGTCCTGGAGCCTCAAAAACTAATTCCAAATCTTCCTCTCTCTCACAAACACAGCAGCAGAAGTGTTTGCCAGCCCTGGAACAAACACCTGCTGTGACACCCAGAGCAGGATCTGTCTGATGCCATCAACCAGGCTGGGGACCAAAGAGGGAAGGGAGGTTTATCTCTGAACAGAAAACACAAGTGAAATACCAGAACAAGGTCACAGCCAGCAAGGCAATAACCTGGAGATTACCTGAAATCTTCCCTGTAATTCCCAGGTTTTTGTTTTCATGAAAAGAGATGGAAAATTTTTGCAGGAAACATGCTCTATATTTGTGGTTAGTTCCCCAGCAAGCTCAATTTGGAGGCTGGCATCCTTTTAAAACAAAGTCCTGACACTCAACCCCTGATCCCCCCGGCATGGTTCTCAGCTTCCCTCTGTGAAAGCAGAAAACTTCCAGCTCTTTCACAAGACAGTGTAGATATGTACCAAGCTTTCCATAAATCAGAATATAATTCTGTATTTGCACATTATGCTGACAAACAGCACAGTACCAGAGCCACTTAAATTCAGACTAAATATTGACCACCTCCTCCCTTTGCTACTCTGTTCCTCAGAGTCAGAGAGAGAGAAGGTCATGTTTGACATGAAACCTCCAGTATTGCAGGCAGGATAAACATGACCCCTTATGAAGGGTTGACCAGAGATGTGCTCAAGCCTAATTTTATGCTTAGCTAACAAATTTAACTTGAATGAGTGTGATATATGCAAGACAAGTTCACAATGGGAGGTGGTACCTCTTATTAGGCCAATTTGTATCATCTGAAAGCACAGAAAAACCTACAGAGGTCCTTTTTCATGTCCAAAACCTCTTTTTGAGGTCAGCTGAAGTCCAAACCAGCCTGTGACCCCAAACTGATTGTGCTTTATAAGGCTCCTTGCCAATGTTGTGTTTGATGCTGAACCTAATTACTGATCCATCTGATAGGGTTCACTGTAAATTAAAGGAACACAGACTGTAAGGTACCAGATACAAATTAAATACTGCACTAATACAGACTCCTTTCCCTAGTGGTCATTTTGGGGACCTCCACGCTCAGTTAATAGAGCAAAATCTGGTACAGTGAACAGTTCATAATAATTAATTCACATTACATTCATTGATGTAAAAATAACTACAGTTGTATAACTGAGCTCTTTATGTTAGCAAGATTTATTGTGAGAATTATTAACTCTAACAGGTATTTTATCTAAAGCAATGCCCATGAAATAGGATGACCTTTTATCTATTACCTGTTGGGTTTGCAGCACCTATGAGTTCCAGATTGATGAGTTTCCTACTCAGACTGATTTCACTACATGTTCTATTTATATCACCTTTTTATTTTCCCCCTGGACTGACAGGAGAGGAAAAAAAAATAAAACCAAAAAATAAAAAATACACACACCAAAAAAAATGCCATCCAAACCTGACATGTTCATGGCATAGAAATTTGATCAGCTAACTACAGTGATTATAAATGAACAGAACCTCTGGGCCCTTGGACAGAGGAGACAAAGCTCTGAACCTCCCAACCCAACAGGTTCACAGTGTTAAATATTGACTTAGTTGGCATAAAACATTCACTTAATGCATGAGGAGATAAGGCTCCAGTGGTCAAGACATCACAGGGATACCTGTAGCTTGAAAACACTGCCAGTAATAGAAAACTTGAATTTATAAGGCAACAGCCAGGGAAAATGGCCTAAGCAAGCACTGAAATTTTCAAAACTCGTCCTGACTTGCAAGGATGTCACAGCCTAGGACTGGGACATGGCAGGCTTCATCAAAACAAAGACCACCTCTTATTTTGGGCCCTCAGAAAACAGCTGGACTTTCAAAATGCTAAGCACCAGGTAGATCCAAAGGGTACCACAGACCCGTGGTAATCAGACTGAGCCAGAAAAAAGGCAAATACCAAGAAAGGGTTTCTCTAAATTACGTGATGACTGCTAAATTACCAGTGGGTTGCTAGAGCAGAGACAGAAACTGTATCCACTTTGCCATGTTCTCCCCTCAGAATATGCACAGGGGCTTTCAAACCTGGTCTCACAACACCTCTCAAAGTCCACATAAATTATAGAGTACAGCAGTCATACTGTGGAGGAATTATTTTAAATAAAATCGACCATTAAAATTATCCAATCTCATAGAATATCTTTATTTCCCCTCTGAGCTTTACAAATCACACCTCCCTCTGCTTTCCTCTCAGGCTTTCTAATGAAGTACAAAAATCTTTAACTGGATTATTATTTGATCCTTTATAGGCCCAAAATTAACTTTTGTTGACTGGCCTCCTAAAAGGCTTCAAAGCACAGAAACATTTCTAGACATCTCTATGAAATAATTAATAGTGCTGAAATTTGCATCATCTCAGGGTTAACAGCTGGCTGAGATAACTGAGCATTTTTTATCATTTCTGCAGATTAGTGATTTAAGAATTTTGATAGGGGAAGACATATCAGGCTGAATCCTTCTGCAGATGGAGAAGCAGCCTCATGATAAACACAACCAGAATTTATTTTTCTTCTTCGTAACATCTTGCTAAACAGTGAAAAATTATGAAAAAGCCCACCCAACTAAACATAGAAAAAAGTTGAAGAAAACCCAAAAAAATCAAGTATTTGTAGAGAATTTGGGCAGCACACACAGAGTGCCATAGAGAGAGAGCTGAGGCACTCAATAACTTTCCTGCTGAGTTTTCACCAGAAGATGGTCCAGCCACAGATAAGTGATGGGTGCCCCATCCCTGGAAGTGTTGGAAGCCAGATGGAGCTCTGAGCATCCCAGCCCAGAGAAAAGTGACCCTCCCCATGGCTGGGGGTGGGATCTTGATGGTCTTTAATGTCCCTTCCAACTCCAACTGCTCTAGGACTCTCTGAAGAAACTTGGGAATTTCTAGATCACTTTTCTAGATCATCCCTGTTTGGCCACTGGCTCTGAAAAAAACACCTTCTGGCACAGTTTCTGTTCTACGTTATAGGACTGCTGTCAGGGAAAGTGTTTCTTTTATAATCTGCAACAAAACCATATGGCAATTCTAACCCCAACAATTGGCATTAATCTCAGTATTATTTTCAGGTACAACACCCCAGTGTGGATAGAGCCTGTTGTTTCACACACACACCCCTGTATTTAGTCTGCCTGTGTCTTTATTTAAGTGCTTAAATTAATGGCTTCATATTTAGAAGTTCTGATTACCTAGCAGTAGCTCATGCTGGCTTTTAACTCACTTCTAACTTGGTGAAGGCCTTTATTTCCAGACTGTTTCTTTTCTTTCTAAGCAGCAAATACTAATTTTTACCATCCACACTATTAGTTATAATTTTATGCATTGATGAGAGCCTGCTTTGTTTTAAACCATACCACTGCTCTGTGAGTATAAAACCACCACAGAACTTTGGGGATAACTGATTACTTCTCCTGAAGGGCATCACAGCTTCAGAGATTTCTCTCTTCCTAGGAGATGAGTAGAATCTGCATAATTTGTACTTCATGACAAAACAACAGCTCACACTCTGAATTAGTAGTGTTATACTCTGATGCATGTCAGCAACAGCAGTGAAGTGCTGGCTGGTTATTTAACAAAGATAAATTAATTTGTAGCTGTCAGTCATGTTTTCCAGATTTGCTTAGATTCTGAAATTTATTGACAAGCTATAATAACTGACATTTAAATTGTCTGTTCTCATAGAAGCAAACATGAGGCATGGACCTAAAATATGACATTTAGTTCTAATCCCTGCTGCAAATAGAGAAGAGAGATCATTTGCTGCTTCTGTAATTCTTCTATTTAAAATGAGTATTCTCAAATGGTCCAGCATCCTTTTAAAGCAGCATTTGAAGACCTTAAATTTACTTCTTCCTGAAATATTTATATCTTTCTCAAATTCCTTGAATGCAGTTGATTTATTCTGTCAGACAAGTGCAAAAGGGTCCATTCATCCCTCTCTGCTCCACTGTACCACTGGCTCCTTCAATCCCTAATTAACAGGCAGTGTGATGGTGATGGAGGGGAGCTGGCTGCAGCCTGTTTGTTGCTGCCTCATGGGAATGGGATTTCCAGCTCCCTGTGTGTCCCCTTCCCTCTCTGCATGCCTGCCCTGGTGCTCACACACTCACAGAGATGGGCAGGAAAGGGACAAGCCTCCAGCAGCAAGGTGCTCGAGGGCAGGGAGGGACAGCTTTATTCCATGGGAATGGATCACAGCTCAGCCCTGAGGAGACATCAGGGGCACCTGCACTGCTAACAGCTGCAGGGATGCTGTAAGGATATTCCACCACAGATCTTTACCAGGGGAAACATCCCAAAAAAACCCAACCAAGCACCAGACCAAACCCCACAAATTACAAACCCTTTTTCATCCTCTTGATGCCTTAGAGGAACAGCTTGATCACCTGTCCACTGACTTGTGTGCTCACCTCAGGCCATTGCCTGCTTTCAGAAATGTCACAACCAAAAGGGAAAAGTAGGCTTCTTTGCTATTTTAGAAGAAATTATTCACTAACTAAAGCAATAATCTCCATCAGAAGTCCATTCTTCCATACTGATTCAGCTACAAATCATCAGATTCAAACATATCCAGGCAGTCTGAAGGGTTTGGCACTGAGTTTGGCCTGGACAGGCTCAGAAGCTCCTTTGCACAACAGGATTGAACCCTTGAACAAAGCACTCTGACAAGGTTGTGAAAGCAAATGAAAACAACGACAGGAATGGAATGTTCTTCCAGGATTTTGAACACTGGGATTCTACCGCAACCTCAGACTGTACACACAAAACAAAGGGGGAAAAGTCAGACTAAATTGCCCAGGAGAAAGAAAAAAACAGCCCCAAAATTAGAACTGGGAGATGGGCAAAGGCTGATGCCTGACCTGCACAATGCCTCCTCTCCACCTGTCTGAAAAGCCTTTCTGATGGCTCACCCCTTCAATCACTCTGATTGCAACTGCCAGCACGTAAAATCAGCCACTTGTCTAAATCACTTCTAGCTGATTAGTTTAAAGAGGCTCCACTTCAAATAAGGGGTTAAATCCCCTTTCTGTTACATGATAATGTTTTTCTTCAAGGGGTTTGATTGGCCTGGTGCTCACACATTCACTCTGTGGAGAAGGACTAGGGCAGTGATTGCAAAAATGACACCCAGCACAGCCCCAGTAAATCTGCTATTGTGTGAGAACACAAAGAACAAAACTAGCTCCTGGTTGCCTTAAAACCTAGAAGTAATATTTTCTTTCTTTTATTAGTGGACACATTTCTGAAAAGCAACAACAGCTGATGCTTTAAGTCCTTCACTGGTCCCCTAATGATGACCAACCAGAAGAGCAGAGCATCCTTGGCTTCCCTTCAGGCCCTTTAACCACTCCAGCTGGCCACTAAGTGCTCTCTGAAAAGGCCTCTGTGTGACACATTTGTACACAATATGGATCCTGCAGGGTTCCAGCCCCACGGTTCCAGTTAGGCAAGAGTTCCCTTCATGTACTAGCTGTGTCCTGCCTTACAGGCATGTATCTAGATATTTTTCCCTTTCTGCCAGCTCCTCCGAATTCTATTTTTAATATTCGGTTAACTTTGTAGAAAGTAATTATATTCTGCTCATTCTACACCAGCTGGTATTTACTTCATCCTCCATCAGGCATCAACAGAGCATGGGGCTGCAAGACAGAAACATTACTCTGGCAAGCATAAATATTTCATTTTTCACACCACAAATGCGTTGATGATTTATTAATTAGCCTAAAGGCCTGCTGCTTCTGCATAGCTGAGTAGCAAAATAACTCAGCTATGACGACTGAGAAAGTCTGTGGCTCACATCCCATTGGAAAGCTTTGACCAGCAGCGTGCCTGAAGGCTAAAAAACACTTCCAATGGGCTGAGACTAAAATTACCAAGATAAATCTTGGCCATCAGAACCTTTGGAGAGATGCCTTGCCCAATTCCAAGCAGTGGCAGCGCCGGCCTCGTGCCACTCCTGCAGAGGGACCTGTCTGGCTGCTGTCAAACACATTCTCAGCAGAACTGGTACCCTACAGCAGCCATAACACTCAAGCAAGCCAATAAAAAGCAGGAAACTGAGCAACAGTGTATTATCCTTCGGTGTTCATAATTTCAGATCCAAGCTGGCAACTATATCTGTCTTTTTCTTGAATTTAAAAAAAATAAAATATATATATATATATGCATGTTGAAATTCCCCCTTAAAAATTCAAATAATCATTCCTATGTCTTAATTTTACTTTCAGAACAGCCAAGACAGTGCCTACTTAATTTTGTTTAAAAATTCAATAATTCAGAAGTTGATTCTAGCAATCTCTGAATTTTAAATGAAAAGCAGAGACAGGAAAGATGATTATATCAAAATAAGTTACACCAGGTTTAAAGCACTCTGAAACACCATTTCAGTTCTGGAAAACATGCCAGTGTTCCCATTTCCATTCTGTTTGCCTCCACTTTTAATTAAATTAGAAAGAATAATTCTTATAATCACTATAATGATTACTTGTCTCCAGGCATGATTAAAAGTCTGGATGGGGCTGAAGTGTTTGGGTGGGCAGTGGTCCAAAACAGTGACATCCTAAGGAATCAATACAGGGGGCACCTCCACCAGGGACCAAATAACTGGGAAAAAAATCCCAGGGGAGCCTCAAGGAGCTGAACAAAGGGAAATGCAAGCCCTGCACCCTCATCCTGGGCAGCTTTAGCAAAGGAGAAGTAAGCAGAAGCAAATTAATAATTTCCTACCACTGGGCATCAGGAAGGTTCAATCCCATGTGCAGTGCCCAGAACGCTGTCCCTCCCCAGGAGGGGGGGCAGGAATTGATCCCCCCATGGAGGAGGATGGAGGCCAGGAGGGCCCCAGGGAGCTGGGCTTGCTCAGCCTCAGGAGAGGAGAAAGGGGGACCTGCCACAGCCCTCAGCACCTGGAGAGCCAGCCAGAGGAGATGGAGCCTGACCTTTCTCAGCAGTGGTCAGCAAAAGATTGAAGAAATGTTCATAAATCACAGCTGGGTATAAGGTGAGAGGGGAAAAAAGCCAAAGAGAACAGCATGAAAAGGTTAAGCCTTACAGAGGTTGTCCAAAATGTCTGTGGAGCCTCCATCACAAAGGTGGGCAGGACTGTGTGAGCCCCTCAGACTGCTCAACCCCCCCATGGCCACTTCTAACCTAAATTATTCAATGATTTAATGAGTGAAAGAACTTAGTGGTAATTGTTATTTATACAGCCTGCTTAATAATTTGTTATTTGATGTTTATATCATAGATATAAATATCTAAACATATAAATATGTTATTTGATGTTTATATCATAGAGCCTTGACCCTATTCCAAAAAGATTTCTGTTTTGCTTCCCTGCAAGGAATTATCTTGTGTACTCTGAACATATGAAAAACTAGAAACATTTCAGTTCTAAGGTTCTCAAAGTGCAGCCTTTGTCCATTTTGGGTTAAAAACACATTTTAAAAGATCAGAAATTTCCATGGAGCTCTGCCTGCAACTCCTGTGCATGCACACACATCACTTTGACTCTTGCTAAAATAAAGCTTGTGTTTTTCACTCTCTACCCCTTTTGCCTTTTATTAAGGTTTTTCAGTAGGATATTTATTTTAAAAAAATTGAGATTAGTCCAATTAGCAATTTCCCTTTAGTTCTGTTATTTATCTTTTGCATGCAACCACAAGACCCCAGCAGAGATTTGGCAGGTGGTGTAAAATTGTGCAGCAAAGAGCAGAGAATTGATGCCCAAGAGGGGTGGTGTATGACAAGCCAGATACACGGTGCAAGGTTTGGAAAGGGATAAAGAGAGGTACCAACAACATCAGAGCTGGGAATACACTCTGTGTCTCTGGCTCTCAGTACAGTGCTCTGTTAGAAAAAAGCTGGTGTGAGGGGGAAAAAAACCATTTCAAAGTCTCTTGCTGACACAGTCTGCCTGAGGTTAAAGACAGAACAAAGGCAGAGTTAGACTTGTTCCCCAGGGTTATTTTTAAGGTTACTCCTGCTCACCAGCTGAACATCACGAGCTGACACAAGGGAAAAAGCAGGGGAGGCATGGATGCCTGCTTCCCTCTGAGCTGGCAGCAGGGGACAGTGGCAGCAGCATTGTCACCCTGGGGCGTTGTGGTGCCACCAGCTGCCTGCCCTCCCTGCCAGGCAGGGGTGCCAGCCACAGCAGCACCTGCCTGGCACAGCTGAGGGCCACAACAAGCACCTGAGAAGGGATGGGAAATTCAACCTCAAAAAACAGGCATGAGAGGACTTGGCAGGTGTGGCACAAACCCCTCCTTCTGGAGGACACCCTCAGTGGGTTATGCCCTGCAGGGGAGTCACCAATGCCACAAAATTCCATGTCCACCTAGTCTGGACACCCAACACTTGCTCTAAAATGTGTCTAGGGCACCTCAAGCCCAGTGCTCCCATTCAGGCTGCCAGCAGCATGGGCAGCCCATCACAGAGCCTGCCCAGATAAGCATCAGAGCTGCTGGGCTGTGCTTCCGTTCCATTAATTTGGGAGAACTGGATCTTTAGGATAGTGCTTATTTCCCAATTTTATAGCCTATATATTAAAGTTTAAGAAAAAGTAAATTGGAAAATATATTTTTGCTTCAGCATGGTGTTAGCATTAACACTCAGCTAGAAAGGCCCCTCACAGCTGTGTTTTAACACAGCAAGGATTGATTTACACCGGGACCCATTTCTTTTGGACACCTTCTAGAAGTTCCTGTCAAATTCGGCTTTTTGTTTATATTTTTTCACTTTATTCTGCATTAATAATGCATACTTTGTTATTAACAGCCTTTGTATTCACTGAATAAATGTGGGTTTACTAAATTTTTCATTAATTATAGGAACATGTACATTACTACACTGGATGTACATGTTCCTATAATTGCAATTTTTTAGATGGACAGCTGTCCTAATGGACAGCAGCCTATGCTTTTGAAACAAGGGTAGCACCACCTCAAAAACTTACCCAGAACAACACTAAAGATCCAATTCCCAAGACAAAAATTTTGCATTTTGCTTTCCTTTTTTTTTTTTTTTCTTATTTTTAAAATAATCCTGGGTGTTCTGTGCAAAATAAAGTGCAGAATATAAGTTGTTCTGGTAAGGAAAGAGGTAATTAAAAATTTCTTGGATTTTTTTCCTATTTGAAAAATTCCAGGTTTTTTCATTTCAAATTGCTACACAAAAACATCTGAGATCTCACACACATTAAAGACATCATCACTCTTCCTGCCAATATTTACTCAGAAGACAGAAGGAAACCAGCATAGGAAATAGGTTTGTTTATTTGCTTTTAAGTAAAAACGTCAATAAAATATGATAGTCTATATCTAAGAAAATTGTGTTTTTACTCACTTCTAAGCAAACCCCTCATCCCATAATGAATTTTCAAGAAGAAAGTAGCACAGGAATAATTATCTCCTGAGCACTTTTTTCAGTAGTGTCAAGCCTTTGGTTGCCCTACACCCTCAATTTTTTTTATTTTTTTTTTTTTTGCTTGAGTAAAGAATTCAAAGTTATGGATTGCCAGTGTGCTGACTTTTTTGGGCTGCATATGTCACTTATTACAATGTATAAGGCACTGCAGCAGTGCAATGGAGCACCATGGCAACAAGGGCAACAAGGAGAGGGCTGTGAAACCAGAGGAGTAGGTGTGACTGAGGGCCTGGGGTTTGTCAATAATTCACACTTTATGGCAAGAGGAAATTGATAAAAGGCATTTAAAAAGAGTTAAATCTGTTCTATTTCTGTGATGACATAATGCATCCTTCATCGAGATGTGAACTAACACCTCTAATGAAAGGTAAAGGACACACAATTCAGTAGCTGGTCCCGTCAATCCCATTTCCATGCTGTTCCACACAAATCAAAATTAAATGATCCCCTTGAAGGAAAGGCACTGTAAGTATCTTCCCAGGAAAAGAAGGGACAATAACATTCAGCAGCCTGGTCTGACCCTGCCCGGTTGTCTCAATGCCACCCTCACAATTCACGCAAGCGTTTGGTCCCCAGAGGTGAGGCTGAGGGGCTGGGAGGGCAGCAGCCATGTCAGCAGTGACCAAATCCTGAAAACCTTTGCTCTGACACGGCAGCACTTTAGGTGACCTTAGGTCACACTGCTCTGCAGTTGGATGAGGGAGAATTTTGAAAAAAAAAACTTACGGAGGAAGGAAAGGTCATTTATCCAAATACAAGACTTGCAACATAAAACCAAGAATATGAACAACTGGTGTAAAACAAAGGACTTTTACTCAAATGTAATACTATCAGCTAGATCTCCCTTTTGGCTTTGGTATTTGTTCTGTTTTAAAGTCTTTGGTGCATCCTCTGAATATTTTTACAAGTAATAAAAGTATTGTATTTTCGGGGTGCCCCGTGGCAGAGAGGAATGATGAATCTCACTCCATGTTCTCAGAAGGCTAATTTATTGTTTTATGATGCTATATTGTATTAAAGAATACTAAACTAAACTATACTAAAGAATACAGAAAGGATACTTACAGAAGGCTAAAAAGATAATAATGAAAACTTGTGACTCTTTCCAGAGCCCCAGCACAGCTTGACCCTGATTGGCCAATGAGCCAAAACAACTCACATGAAACCAATGAAACAATCACCTGTGGGTAAACAATCCCCAAACACATTCCACATGTGAGCACAACAGAGGAGAAGCAAATGAGGGTAAGAATTTGTTTTCTTTTTTCTCTGAGGCCTCTTGGCTTCCCAGGAGAGAATCCTGGGCAAAGGGATTTTTCAGAAAGTATGAATACCACAATAAAAGCCAATTATTTATAATAAATTACTAATAAAACATTGTTCTAATCTGCTATTCCAATCTAGAATAAAAGTAATTTATGTCTTTATTATAACCTGCATTTCAAACAGCTCAGAACTTTTAAATCTGAGCACTATCCCCTAACTCACATTGGAGCAGCACAACTACCACCATGTGCTAAGGACCAAAACCCACTCTGAAATGCCAGCAGAAAGGATAAATACTACTTAATCCTCAGATTAGATTGTGAGAACTTTCACCCTCCAAAATTAATACTACTGCATGTAAAATCCCATGAATCAAGCCTGGTTTGTCCCCTTAGAGAGGAGTTAAGTACAGAGGTGCATTTCCAGGTGTCATGAAATCTTCTAGAAAGCAGCTCTATAACTCCCAGTTACTAATGATTTCAAAGTTGAAAAATAGTAATTTTAAGGTCCAAAAGAGACAAAGGCTGTGCTTTTGCAAAGTGCTGGCCTGGGACTGACAAGGTACAGGGGCTCTGCACAGGTTCCCTGAGTTTATTTCTGAGATGCAGCTCACCTGGCACGCAGCACACTCAGATACACCCAAACTGCAAATCCTCAAATTACTGCTGAGCCCACCTGCTATCCATGCAGGAGCCGGAAAAAGGCAAGGGATTTTATTGGTACAGGAGCCACACAAAAATGCTACATGAAGCATGTCCATATTTCCTGCCTCTCAAAGGTCAGGAATTCACTTTTTACAGAAATAGGGAGTTAAAGAACAAAGGCTGACACTTTAAAAAACCCAGATAATGGAAACAGCCACAGCTGTTTTCTGCAGGTGAATCCTGTCAAATACTCAGTGTGGGGAAAAGGGGAAAGGCTGCAAGGGGAAAAAAAGCTTAGAAATCATTTTGGTGTGTGCAGAATCAGCAAAACACTCCACCCAGAACCGAGTTTAAAAATGCATTGACCCAAGTGACGCAAGTCAAGAAGAAAGCAGTTTCATCAGTTGTGCTTGCTCAGGAGTTCCCTCTGGCAGCAGGGGAGACCCATTCCTCTGGAATACCCATTCCTCTGGAATACCATGGGTCTCCTGCACATGCAGCAGAGCAGACACCTGCAGCACCATCCAGCCTGCATCAGCACAGCAGAGACACAGCTTTAACACACAGGTTTTGTGGGCTCCTTTTTGAAGTTCTGAATAATTTATATGTAGGTAAGTTCTGGTCTGCACACCAGCCATGCAGAGTTTTAGAAGCAGCATGCTGGAACACTCTGTGCTGCTGAAAAGCCACCTTTCCTTTCAAGTATCTTCTTAGTGCCTTGCTTTGCTCTTCTATCTTAATGGAAAATACATTTTTTGTTCCTAACATAATGGCCAAGAAGTTCTCCTGACAAGGGCTTTGAGAAAGCCTAAAGTTGCAGGCACTCCTGAGAGGAGCAATCCATGTTTCATTCTTAGTTTTTTATTTTTTACTGTTTTAAAAGCAACAGAAAATTACCTTGAAAGTCTTCCCTGAAGAATCAAGAGAGCTTATTATAATGTGTTCTGACAGAATGGAGTACAATTGTCTCCCTCTTTGTAATTTTTTTTCCAAAATAAATGTATTTTCTTCCATTTCTTCTTCTATATGCATTTACGATATTTTTCCATACTATTTCATGTTCAGCAAGACTGATAACTTTCTTGCTATTTTTTGTGACCTGCTTTTATTCACTGACAAATTTACATTTAGATTATGCATTTTTACCTTTTTATTGGAACAAATGGCAATAAAAGCACATTTGATATAGTGTTTACATCCAAATATAAATAAGCATCAGTACCTGGTCATGAATTTCTCAAGCCCTACCACACAAAATGAAAATGCTGCATTGTTTCACCTAGCTGACTAAGTCTGTAGGGGAGGAGCAGATGGAGACACCAGTACAAAGCAGTATTCTGGGGTGCTGGGATGTGAAAATCCTCACAAAAAAATCCTTGTTATGAGCTTGATTTCATCCATGAAACTGCCCTGCCTTTGGAGGAGCAAACCATTCCTTAGCAACCTCATCAGTTCCTCCAAAGCCAAACATCACCAGTTTCAGCAGGAAAATAAACCTTCCTTGTCACAGAGAGACACAGAGCTGAAATCCTCTTTTCCCCCATGGGTACTGTGTGGTGGACACATTTGGCTCAGACCTTCAGCTGCTGAATGATTCAGGAAACAATAAAGTGTCTCCTATCCAAAAACATGAAAAATTAATGCCCTGCCCATGGTAAAAAAAAAAACAGCTCTGGAAAGCAAGAATCCCAGAGTGCTGATTGTTCCTGATCCTTGGTAAGCTCTGACCCCAAACTAATGTAATCTGTGCAATAGGAATAGAGTTTAATTAATTACAGAAGTATCTATAAGCCAAATTCTTCATGATCACTTCTATGGTATGCACAAGAATACTCAAACTGTTTCCTTGCTGATCATCCAAATGCTGGTGCTGGGGAATACTGAATTCTCAGTTATATCTTTAACAGCAAATTCCTTTAACAGCTCATTTCTTCAATAGTTTTTTTTTAATACACTCCCACTCCCCCCACCAGAAAATACCACAGCAGAGAGCTTAAAAACCTACACTTTCAAGTTTTCACTGCATGTAATCATTCATGCTTTTTTCTTCTTTTTTTACCTTTACTAATCTCACTTTTGAAAAGGATAACCAAAAAATGTAAACTTTCCAAAAGCTGAAAAAGATCTCTTCATCTGAATGTCCTTTTTTGCTACAGAAAGGGAGAAGGGTTAGGAAAGCTGCAATGTAGCAACAGAGGATGAAAATGGGTAAGTGGATAAAAATAAGCAATGAGGAAGCATAGATATCACTTACTGCACACAACATCAAAATAGAAAATGTGTATATTTGTGCCTATGCCTTGCCAAGGTTTCCTGCAAGGAAAGCATTCAATATTGAAGCACCTCAAGGTATAATTTCAAATATCATGTTGAGAAAGACACACACACCAAAAAAAAAAAAAAAAAAAAAAAAAAAAAAAAAAAAAAAGGAGGCAAGGAGAAGAAAGCACCCAAAAAAATAATCACAAGAATTGTCTAATTCAAATATCTCAAAATGGTAACAGCCTCAAACTCCTGGGTGGAAGGTGAGCAGGACAGAGAAGTGTCGCCACTTGTGGAAGGACCTTGGGAGCTTGGGGTGGATCCCTGCTGTTGTTTCCAGCAGCCAAACCAAGGTGCCTGGTTTGCCTTCTCCTCCAAAGCCAGGGCAGGAGATAGGCACAGCTCTGCTGGCCCCCAAATCCATTCCAGCACTCCCACACACTCTGCTCCATGTGCTACCTGGAAATAACCACACACTCTGCTCCATGGACACCTGACAATAACCACACACTCTGCTCCATGGCCACCTAAGAATAACCACACACTCTGCTCCATGGACACCTAGCAAATAACCACACACTCTGCTCCATGGCCATCTGACAATAACCACACACTCTGCTCCATGGACACCTAAGAATAACCACACACTCTGCTCCATGTCCACCTGACAATAACCACACACTCTGCTCCATGTCCACCTGACAATATCCACACACTCTGCTCCATGGCCACCTGACAATAACCACACACTCTGCTCCATGGCCACATGACAATAACCACACACTCTGCTCCATGTCCACCTGACAATAACCACACACTCTGCTCCATGTCCACCTGACAATATCCACACACTCTGCTCCATGGCCACCTGACAATAACCACACACTCTGCTCCATGGCCACCTAGCAAATAACCACACACTCTGCTCCATGGCCACCTAGCAAATAACCACACACTCTGCTCCATGGCCACCTGACAATAACCACACACTCTGCTCCATGGCCACATGACAATAACCACACACTCTGCTCCATGGCCACCTAGCAAATAATCACACACTCTGCCCATACAGGCATCTCGATGGCAGCAACTTGTTTTGAGGTTCAGCTCTTGCTGCTGAGTGCAGAGCTACCAGAAAGAGCAAATGCTACTGAATCATCTAAGTTCTGGAGTTGAAGGAACTCAACTCATGCCCTGCATGGGCTGTGAGGGTTCTGCCAACACCTGGATGGAGCACAGCCCACTGCCACTGAGTGTTCAGCACTGAGAGGTGAGCAAATCCTAATTCTGACAACCTTCAAGGTGCACTATTCTCCACTTCCCCAGCTCCCACTGCTCTGGGAGGAAAGGATTTAAAGCCATTTATTCAAAAAGAGAAAATAATAACATTTTTCTGGCAATAATAGAGTGAAGAAACCATCTTTTCACTGAAGTTGATCCTGCAGAGGTCTATTAACTTTAGTAAAGAGAAGACACAGCTGTTTAAAATAACAACATAGCTGCTTTTCTATCTGTTGTGCTCCAACAGCAGTGGGAATTCCCCTCCATGCCTCACCTTGCAGAGCTCTGGCTGTGAGGTGCTCCTAGGGTAAGGTGTTGTAGCTTGGGAATTTGGAAATTCTATTCTACTCTTTGAAGGTTTGAAAAAAAAAAAGGGATACCGTAAGGAGAGAGAAAAATGAGGGCAGGGAATGGGCCATTTTCACAAAGTCTATCTGCAGCAGATCATTTTCAAATGTAAACCCAATTCAGTGAGAGAAGAAATCAAACAGAAATACACAGTAGAACATATTCCCTGGTCTCCCTTCAAAACAAGGAGAGAAAGTATATTAGATATGGTTGAAAAATCTGTAAAACATCCCATGGCTCACATACCATACCATACCTGTGCTCTGTGTGTGTGGCCAAGGTACACATGGTCTTTCAACTGCTTGTTCATTATTCAGAACACATTTTCCAAACCACTTGTGTGCATATCCAGCTCTCAAACAGGAAATATGCTCTCAGTATGGCTGCATGTTTACAATTTAGGAAAAACACTTGAGCAATGCCAGGTATTTTTCATGCCATGCACAGGTTGCTGAAAGCAAAGCTCATGGAGAAAATTGCCATGGTTTGTCCCAAGCTGTCATTAGTGAATAAGGTGGCTGGGACCTGCCTGTTGAGAAGGGAAAATGAAGCAGGACAGTTTGGAGGGAGCCTGGCATGCCCTGAGCTCCCAAGCCTCAAGCCACTGCTCTTGAGTGCAGGGTGACTTCACACAGCTTTGCAGTTAACCTCACAGTTTAGAAAAAAAATCAAAAAATGACTGGCTTGAACTCAGCATACCCACAGCTCTGCAGGGCTTTTCTCTAAGAGTACCAGATAAAGTGCCTCCTATAGCCACCACTCTGCTATTTTTCACTATTTGCTCCCCCTTTCTGACCTTCAGTGGGTAAATCAGAGTTATTTTTCTCCCCAGTATTGCATTTCAAGTCCAGGCATGCTACAGAGCTAACACATTTATGGACACCTTCTGAGCTGGAATCTCTCCATTCCTATATTGAGTTCAGCGGGGCTGTGGATAACTCACACACACACACCACAGCAGAGCCCAGAGCCCAATGGGCTGGGCATCACCCCCAGTGCTGCAGGCAAGGCAGATGGAATGGGGTTAGCTGCAAGGGGATCCACCTCAAGGACTCTGGGATGTGGCTGCAGTGTATGAGAAGAAATACAACCCAAGCAGGCTGGATTTCCCAACATGAAAACTCCCTACTCCAAGAAACTGCAATTTGGTCTCTGACCCCCAGAATTTTGTCATTTCGTTCAGTTATTTGCCATTCACTTGATCTAAGTTGCTCTAAGCCCCATCCAGCCTGGCCCAGAACACTTCCAGGGATGGGAGAGCCACAGTTTTTGTGGGTAGCACAAAGGTGCCACAACAGCAGAGGAGGGCTTCATTCTGCTCCCTATCCAAGCCTGCATCATGGGATGTACAATAAGCTGCTTTTTTAATAGACCAGCTGGATTTTCTAGAGAAAAATCTTGATGTAGAGTGATTTATTCATTTTGTTGAAAAAAAATAAAGGTAGAAGGCAAAGCTTTGTTGGATGAAAGAGATAGATGCCAAACTGTTTTAGTAAAGCTGCTGGGATGCACAGGAAAATTGGCTCAAATGCACATTTCATTCAGTTCCTGATTTATTGCTGTTTGTTTACATTTCTTCAGCAACTCAAAATGTACTTAAGTAGGAAAAATGTTTAAGCAAATTTGCACTGGTCTACTACAGCAGGCTTTCACAAGACACAGACATTACTCTAAGTCAATTATTTTTTGCTTCATTGTCTTTGACTGTGTTGGACTTCTCTGCTCAGTCAACGAAAGCTGTTACAGAGCTGACAAGAAATTTCCCAGCTGGAAAACACTCTGAGTGCCAGTGGAAACTCGCTGAGGGAGTTTATTCCATCAGGGAGCCACTGTGCCTCTTCACAGTGGAGATGAGAGACTGAGCCATGAGGTCTCCAACAGGCCCACATTTGCCTTGGCCTCCAACCATGTTTGCCTGCTTTTAAGGCATCTTGCCCTAAGTACCAACCATAATTCAGGCGGATTTTCAAATGATCAGTCTTTTCTGGGTTGGTTAAACGTGCTCTCATTTTATTGTGTGTGTGGAATGAGAGCATCTGGCTTGTTTAGAACAGGAAGGAAGCAGAAGTCATCTCCAGCAGTGCTCCTGCAAACTGTGAGGTTTGAAGCAGGGAGCACACAAAGGTGACCCATTCAAGGCACACGTAGAGGAACAGTAGAGTTGGACAGCAAGACAGGCTCTCAAAACCCACCCCAAAGAAATTAAATACCTCATAACTCTTAGTTTTCCAAAATTTTTCTTGGGGATATAACCTGCCAAGCAATTTGCAGACTAGAGCCACCTCTGTGAGTCTTAATCATTCAGAAATTATTTACATTAAATATATGCAACTTCCCACTGAAGGTTCCAGGCATCCCAACAGATCAAAGCTGGATTTGAATCAGGATTGTTAGCAGTTGTGAGTCCCCTTCTCTGTTCATCCCTGTGGCTTCAATCCTTGACATGTAAATGCCACCTGTGCCCTGCTGATTGAAATGAATATATCCATAAATCCCTTCCAGCTTTATGGCTGATCTGCAGACTTTACTGAACTATGCCACTTGAACATCTGATGGGTTTTGCCTACACATCTCCCAGTCTCCATTTGTCCAAATTTGGCTTGGACAGAACCACTTCTCTGTACAAGTTAAAAAAGTGGAGTTCCTATGCCCTAAGGTCAGAGTTTTGTCAAAGCACAGATTTTTGACATAACTTTTTAAGGCTATAAAACATTCAAGAGACTGACAGCTCCAGACTGTCATTTGTTTCAGGAGAATAACTACCAGAAAAGTTACTAAGGTTGCTTTTAGGCATCTAGTTTATATTCTGAACTTGATTTACCCCTGAATGGTCCTTTGTAAGCCATTTATGTTTCCCATTTAAAATAGAGCAGCTACAAATTCTTCTGTTATCTAAGCATGTCAGAAATGAAAATTAGATTGTTTTTTGCATTCCTTTTATCACAGTGGCTCGATTGCACGCCACACATGAAAGCTTGGTCTCTGCTTTCTTGTAGCCAGAAGCATTTAATCCTCTTAATGGGTGACTCACCCAGCTTACTTAGTCTGGTCAGATAGGAAATCATCTGCACAGCCAAAGAATTACAAGTATGGAACAACACTGCATGAAATTACCTCAAGGATTTCCATATGGATCTTGCTGTCTACAAGCCTATCCTACCTAATAAGCCCAGGGGATTCAGATAATATATTTACAAACCCTACTTTCATTGATTTTTTTTTTTTTTTACTCTTTCCTCTCCTCATTAAAAAAGACAGATACCCAATTTGAAATCACTGGTTAACAGCTAAAAGCAACTTTTGTAGGCTTTTTAGCAAGTAGGAGTGACAAAAACACCTCTTCTCTCACTTCCTGTAGGTCAATAAAATATAACATGATGAACCATCTGCTGCTTGTATAATGGGTAAAGGCTGGAATAACACATCAGAACTAATCTAGTCTTTTCAGGGTTATCTCCATGAGTTTTAAATGTAACTTCCCACTGGCTAGATGAAAGAGCTGACTTAGCTGTGGAATAGCTGAAGTCACTCTCTGTGCTAGCAATCTTATCTGCCTCCATTCTCACCATAACCAACCCATGAGGCAGTGAAAATATCAATTAAATTACCAAAATTACCTTTAGGCATTTCTCACAAAACCCTAAAATAGGCAAGCATTTTAACAACACAGCCAAAGAGGTAAAACCAGGCAAGATGCAGCACTAAGGATCCCACTTTGCCTTTGGGATTGCTCGCACCTGGGAGAAGCTCTGAGGAGAGCAGGTCAGGGGATGCATTTGCTGCACAGAGGCAGAGGAGGGTGGGTTTTGGGCTGCTGGGAGAGCAAGGGTGGGCTGGAGGGCCCTGGGCTGCGCTGTCGGGAGCTGCAGGGCCTTGGCAGGCACATACTGGAGCTCATAAGGGACATCCCAACCTCCCGTCCCAGCTCCTGGAGGGACACAGGGGTAACACAGATGCTCACACGCTCCTCAGATATCACCTAAGCCGGTAACTGGGATCAGCCCAGCAGCCTGCTGTGGAAACAGCCACCCATGGACCGCCTGTCCCTGCCCAGCTCGGGGGAAGCTCCCACCAACTGCTGGATGTGATTGCTCCCTGCCTCTCCTCGCTCCATGAGGCTCTGCAGAGAATGCAAAGTCTGTGGGGAGGACTGATGGGATTTTCCATGAGGCTCTGTGACACTGGTGACTTTCAGCTGGTGCAAAGGCAGAAACACAGGGGATTAAACTCCCACTGTTCAAATCTTATGAAGGATAAGGGAGAGGGTTTAAAAAACAGTGCTGTGATGCAAAAGGACGTATTCACAGGTTCTAGCTTACTCAGTAGCAGAAATTAAATTTAATTAACAATAACCATATTCAAATAGCATTAACTTTAAACCAACTAAATCCACGAAATATCTTCAGCCTAATTTGCAAATACTATTATTTAATTACTCTATCTTTCTGATATCAATTTAAGCAGAAAATTTAGTCTCTTGAGGCATGCTGAACAAAGGCTCAAATATTAGCATCAGTATCTCCTTGTTGTTTCCACAATTATCTTTCTTAATACTAAACACAAAATACAGTTTTGAAGTGGTATTTTCTTTAGGTCTTAACTTGCTTTGACTTTTGTAGTTCAACTGAAATAAAATTAAAAATTTCCAAACCACAAGGAGCATTAGTCCAACAAAACAAAATGAACACAATTTGCAATCTCCCATGTATTTGCAAACTAAAAAAAATTAACTATGTTGAAAGTGAAAACCCTGCACATGTAAATGTTGTAAGCACAAGGATTTCTTGTTGTGGGTCTTTTCTTTTTTTTCCCCTGTATTTCATTCCTCTACAACAGCAGTGGCACACTTCAGCTGGAGGCAGCCTGGCAAACACTCAAAGTGTGGCTTGCTAAAAGCAGAAATTCTCAAATTGCTCTTTCAGGGACATTTCTTCATCTGCTTCCCCTTATTGGTAGCTAAACCTACAGCAAGACTACTCTAAATATTACATGTGTTTGTGGTTTTAGCATAAAACAACGGGATAGTAAATTTGTCAGTGTTTTCTTTAAAAGCTATTGTCGGAGGTCTTCTAGGGCTGCTTGGAACTGAAACTGAGGACAACTTAGATATTTCAGAGCTTTATAAACTCTTAAAAATGCTAAGAGATAAATGCAGCTTTTTGAAACTCTTCATTTTTCAGAGCTCACAAATCCCAGAAAACAGACATTAACAGTAAAGTTTTTACAGTAAATCATGGCTGAGGTTGATAAATACAAAATCATTCAAAACCCATCAGTGAGCTCTTCAGAGCACTGGTGCCAACATAACACAGTTCAGTTGCTGAATGCAATTTGCCTAAGCTCAGATGGGGTTATCTCATGTGCATCTAGATTAACAAACCCATGGCAGTGACATTAGAATTTTGCAGCTCTAAATGTAAAGAGCCACACACATCTGGCAGCAGTCCCACTGCAGGAAAAAATTAATAAAGTTTTCCATTTTAACAGCAGATTATGGCCCTTAAGAGAAACAGGCCTGACCTATCAAAAAGCATCAAGACAATACAAAAATCAAAAGCACGGGCAAGCTGGTGTCCCTGCACCATGGCTGTGGACTAAATTCCACATACCAAGAGAAGGATGTCTTCTTCCTCACTTTCACCTTAGACCCTGTCCTTAAGATATTTAATCCACCCATCTAAGGGACATTGATCTGGTGTCTCATGCTGACCTCCACATTTTCTCAGTATCTCTGTGCTTGCCTGCAACTGTGGATTTCCCATCCCATTGCAATCCAGAGCCTCCTTCTGCCTTATGTGGGAGTGTCACACATTTCTCATGAGCCTGCTGTGTCCTAAGGCATGTCCCACCTTCCCATCCCAGGGAGCTGGAGGGTTCCAGGAGGTTCTACCCTCAAAGCGTGGACAAATATTTCAGCAAGAACAGTCCCTCACTATTTCTGCCACTAAAAACATTTAAATCTTCTTCAAGAGAGTGATTTGTCGTCCATAGATCATCTAATGTTTTCCCTTGGAGAATACAGAAAGAGTGGTTCAAAGAACACCGAAGTGCAGTTGTGTACTAAGGCTTAAAACACCCAAATCCCCAGCATTTTGCTAACTACCCACACTGACATCAGAATCTTCTCCCCAGCTCACAGTTGGGGTTTTAGATAAGTGTTCTAACCCTTTCATATTGATGAATCTTATGTATCCTGACAATGGAGGTACGTGGCTATAAATCAGGAGCACTGTGTAATCCACAGGTTTCTGTTACTGAAGTGAAAAGTCACAGAAATTGTCATCTCAGGGCCTCCCAGGCTTAGCACATGGATCATTCTCAGCAGAGTCTGAAGTTTGCTACAGCTCAATCATCCACACACATGGAAATGTGCACCTGCCTCATCTGCAAAACTGGGCTGAGATCACAGGCACAGCATCCCAGACACTGCAGGGAATAAAGATATTTGTTTAAAGCTGAAGGGAACAGGGAGACCACCATCACATGGTATTTCTTTCGATGTAGATGCTCTTTTTTTTACCAGCTGGTTTTGCAGAATCCTCTTCTGCTCTCATGTTTGTTCCCAAAGCTGCCTTACCCCACTTAGCAAACACATCCTCTCCCTGTACAACCTTCTGCTTCTCCTGGGCAGTTTAGACTGGCTTAGCTTTCCTCCCCTCCCTCAGCTGCAACATTACTCATGTATATCCATGCCTAAGCCACATAATTCAGGATTAACCATTCCACTCTGATAAATGTCACTGACTTTTGCTCATCTCTTCAACACATTTTTACTCAAGGGCCAAGCAAATGGTAAAAGCCAAGGATAGCTATATCTGGTAGATAAAGGGCAATCTGGAACTCCAAGGATATTACACAAAAGCTCCAATGGAATTGAAGAAAATTGGGGCTTAGCCCTAGGGGGAGTTGTGTCATAGTCTTCATTTAAAGCAAATTAAACAGGGGTTTTCTCTTTTTCTTTTCCCTCTTTCTATTCAAGGTCTGAATAACCGCATCTCAAAAGATAGACAAATTTTCCCAGGCAAAGCTTGGGTGAGGACAGCACATCACCATTCACAAAGGGCCAGGTTTCTGACTGAGAGGGACCCCTTCACAGCATCTTTAAGAAATAAAGCTTAAATATTCTAAATATTCTCACCATTTTCCTCGAGCTACTCGCCCCTAACCCCAACTACAAAGCTATCTACTAGAACAAAAAGAGCCCTGCCTACAGATATTGCCATGTAAAACCAGGGAATTTGCTCACACCCATGGGAGCAGCACACTCTGGAGTGGGACAGACATTTCAGAGCCATGCTGTTATGGGAGCAGCTAAAACACATACAAGGGTTTCAGCAGGAGCTGAGAAATGCTACATGCCCTCAGAATATTGAGCATGGATTCAATGGAAACTGGACACTCAGAACTCTTCAGAGCCCCTTATCCAGTCAAAGATCAAATTGAGAATCTTTCATATGTGCTTGGAAGAAGAAACAGGAAAATATTACAGGAGACTACTTTGTTTGCATTAAAAAGACCTCTCACACACATTTGCCTGATTTAATATGTGACTCTACAAAAACTGGTCAAGAAATTTCAACAGATCAAACCAGCAAGGAAACAAGGCAATTGCTTAAAAATAAAGTCTCTGCTTTTCTCTTAGGGGACTAACAATTTTTGTTATGGAATTGATGCAAGCTTATTTTTTTAACACAACATCCTGCCCCCCACAGAAAATGAAAGGCTTATTTGGGGATTATATTAAACTGGCTAGTTATTTACAGTGGTTGTCTTTCTCCTTTCTCTCCATCTCTCCCAAAAATAAAACAAAGAGAAATTTCACTCTTATTTAACCTGAACTGTATATCTATTCTGAGCAACTCTGACAAAAACAACCCAACCCCACCACCCTCAAATGCCTACTTACAGCCATGTATTTCATGAACCAAATGAGACAATACCTTTTCTGGCTCGCTCTGAGGAGAAATAATCTTCCTTGAAGCAAGGAGAGGAGTCCCAGCACAGCAAAGCAGAGCAGCTGGAGGCTCAGGCATTCATGTCCCTGCTGCCCTCACACGCTGTTCCCTCGTTAGGGTTGACTGGTGCTCTGAGCTGAGCCCAGTTAGGGCTCACAAGGCCCAGGTGTGGGGCAGCCCCTGTGCCCTGGCAGGTGTGAGTGCTGCCATGCTGGGTTATGGCTGGGTTATGGGCGCTGCAAATTTTGAGCCTTCTCTTGCACACAGAACAGGAGTGGCCTCCTGAAAATGAGGCAGAAGATCATAAAAATGTAGATCTGATTTACAGCAATATGGAATTATACTCAGGCCTTAGGTTTGAAAAGCAATTCAATTGCTTTTCCTTGGCTAGTAGAAAACCTGGAGACGACCAGGTCTCTTAAAAAAATCATGTTGTTTTTCATGCCTTTTTCCTTTCTCCATAATTAGTAATTATCTTAACATGTGGTTCTGTTTAGAGTCTGACAGTCCTGTAAAGTTTATGGGTGTGCATTGAAAACACCAAAAGAAAAGCAACAAGAAAGGAAAATGAATAAACCTCATATTACTTGGCTTCCCCACCTGCAGTGCAGTGTGCCTATGAGTCCACTGCTATTTTACTTGTTTCTATTCAATATGCAAATTCTACATTTTAGATAAAACACCAAAAAAAAAAGTAATTTATTTTGTTTGGAGTTCTTTTGTTTGGAGTTCTTTTTGATAAATGCTTCTGATTTTTTTAACTGGAGAATGTGACATAATTCTGAGTAGAAATGCCTCAGCATTAAAAACACAAAGAGAATTATTTTAAAGATTATAATTTCCATAAAACATTTAGATACATTTCAAATGAGCTGCTGATGAGAGCTGTTTTTTGTGTCATGTGACAGCAGAATCCCAAGATCCTTGTTCAACCATGACTCTCACTGAAATTTAGGAAAAGATCATCTGAGCCAAGACAGCAGGATTCAGTCCCAGAGATTTCTCTGCAAGGCCCTAGGGCCAAATTCATTTTTGATTTAAATCAGACCAGCAGAACTGGAGTCAATAAAATGCCACTGATTTATATCAGCTCATATTTATTGCTATAGCACCCATGCTTCCTTCCATGCCCCCACTGTAATCATTTTCCACCCTTCATTAGGTGCACATATAAAAGCTGACAGAGAGCACAAGCCCACTGACTGCTCTTTGCACAGCTCCAAATGTCAGATTTCCCTCATTTGCAAACAAGGTCTGGGTCTTACTAATGGTGGAAGTAAGGATTCCTACAACTCAGCCCCATGCTGATCCATTGGGATAAATGAGATGAAAATCAAGAACTGGAACACAGAGCTACTGTGAGCAATACTGTTGGCATTGCTTTGAGGTGTGACATGCAGGGAATTTTAGGGCTGGCTCTTTCTGTGATATCTCACTGGTAACTCCAGTTCTATTTGATAATGTGAAGCCTCTTAGTGACATTTCTAGACAGATTCCCTGTTATTTCCCACTCAGTTGCTTTATTACTTTTTCTTTTATCATTGTTCTGCAGAGATGCTCAAAACTAATTTGCATCAAAATGCCCTATTATGCCATTATTTTTGGAAAATTACAAATCCCTGCAGTGTCCAAGGACAGACTGGGGATGCCTGGCTGTGTTCAAACAAGTGGTTTGCTGAAAACCAGTGGGCAGCTGTGAAGGGGAACCCCTGACAGGCCCTTGGTTCTGTTCTTGGGGTGCCCTGATGCTCCCAGGGTGGATTCCTTGTGGAAGGAGCCCATGTGGTGGCTCTGTGTCACAAGAGACACAGCCCAGGTGGCCCTGTCCCCTCACCAAGGCTCCCTCAGTGCATCCCTAATGCTTCTTTCTTGCACAAAGCTTCAAAACACAAACCCTTCAGGCAGTTATGCTCCAGGACCAGATTATCTCTCAATTTCCCCCAAGAAATGCAAAATACCAGTGGACAGCAGCTCTGCATAAGTTGTTTTTGCCAACCAGCCCTCTCCTCTGACACTGAATTGCTGCTGATATAGTTGTAACCACAACCTCTTCTAGGTTCCTTTTCCACAATCTCCCCTGAAACTCTGACTGTTTCATTATGTCCCTGGTAATGTCATAAACACCAGCAAAAAATATCACTTTCAATCTGCAAAGCCAGTGTGGGAATGCCTACCCAAATAAGCTGCTTTCTTTCGTTATCTTAGTGAGTTGTTACAGTTCGAAGATATAATTGTAACATGATCATTTATCTTTACTCTGGCTTCTGCTAATTTTGAAGGAACAAGAAATTGTACAAGTATAGTGTTATGATTCTAATCTTTCTTCACTCTCTTTTTATGTTTTCTTTGTTTTCCTTTCAGAGATACTGCTGGAGCTTCAATTATAACAGGCAGGTATCTTCTCTTGTATCCCACTGCTGCACAAAGGAGTGCTCTCAACTATGCACTATACTCTGTGCTGTTTAATCTCTTAGGCATGTGCTACCTTTAATAAATGGAACAAAATTCCAAAACTAAATCTGCAACACTTTCAACCTGAAAGAAGTCTTACTTACCTGATGGAGTTATCTTTCACATGGGCTGAAGCACAAAACCTTTGGTTGAAATTTATGAAGTATAATTAATCTTCTGAAAATGTCTTTTGCCCCATGCTAGCTGGTTTTTACATGAGCATACCCTATTGAAAGAAGGACAGATTGTTTGTAAATGAGTGAGTCAGTGAGAGAGATGATTATTCTGATGACTAAGTGTGGCCAAGGGATGCATGAGTTTTGAAAATCTTCCCCCCTTTTCAGTCCAAGTAGTTTAGATTGAATTAAAACTACAGCCCCCTAGGTGGATTTCAGTATGTGCTTACTTTATGAAGTAAATCAGAATAAGGATGACACAATCCAGCAGTTTGTACAGGAGCAATTACCTGCCAGAATTTTGAACCTGACTGAATATTCACTGAAGTTACATTGACTTTATCATTGATTTCAACTTGACTTGAATCAAGGCATTCATTACTGCCTTGAGATATCATTAAGTTGCTGTGTAAGTTTCTTAAAAGTTAAGAAACTTACAGAATATCATCTGAGCCCAACAGAGCCAGGCTGCTCTTTTTCCTTATTCAGATACATATCTAGTGTTTTTAAAAAAACTTCACTGCCCGCCTTATTAATGTCTTGAGGCAAGGAATATAATGCAGTAAAATGGGTTGAGTTTAATTTCTTGATTTGTTTGAATGTCCATATCAGTACTGCACTAGAGTACAAACTCCATACATACAGATGTGTCTCCAGCATCTATATTAAATCACAGTTTCTTATTATCAGTCAGTACTTCCTGTAAATGTACCTCTCAAATCTTTACACCTGTCACAGTCAACTTGCATGCAGAAACTTTTGGCTGAAATTTCATAGTTCAGTATTGTTTGCCTGAAATAGAAAGCAATATATGTAATCTAAATTTAAAGATCTAAATATATGTAATCTTAATTTAAGGATCAAATACCTGAATACCCTCCATTTTGTAGATTGTGAGGCAGCTTCTATTAACGTTTTTCACCCATAAGTGTTCTTGATAAAGACAGTAAGAATAAAATGTAGAAGCTTAAATGGGAACACTCATCCAGCTGTCCAAATATGCATCATCTTTTCAATAGTAATAAATCCATGTTTACCAACATATACAACTGTTTTCTAAAACACTTCACATGCATAGCTCTCACTAAAGCAAACAGAACTTGTTTAGAGACAACATCAAATGAATTTGTCTCCACAAGTTCCTGTACTGATCCAGTAATCATTCCTCAAGGCTTCCTAGCTCTGCTGCCATATGGTTTTCTGTGGGGAGAACATTAGAGTCGAATTTGTTTTGTTCACAGGAGCATCCTTCACTGGAGCAGAGGAGCATATATTGTCAATAATGATGGTTCTGCTCCCTCAGTGCACAGAGCTGACACCTTTGCTGAGTCACTGCCAGTGGCAGGGCTTCCTTCACATGACTCATTGCTTTGCAGTTCCTGCTGCATTTTCATTCTCCCCAATTGACGTCTGCATCATCACCCCCTCTAATCACCTCAGCTCTGTGAGGTCCCCCTTGGATTCCTTAAAACCCTCCTTAGCATTCATAAGGCAAATCAGTGTGTGTGACTGGGAGATGACTCTGCCACCCTCACCCTGCAGCACATGGCAGCAATTATGTCATTCTAAGCAGCCAGTGTAATCTTGAATGCTCAATGCACAAAGTCCTGAAAAGGCACGTGGACAAGGGCTTGCATTTGAGCAGAAGGAATTAAAAGGAGCAAAACTACTGCAGAAGGGAGGGGGTCCACAGGAGAGGGGACAGATGTATCAAAGCAAGGGACACGTCAATGTATTTATGAGCATTTGTCTGGGATGAGGAAATTGAGCTGAGGAAGAAGGGGCTGCTCCTGAGCAGCAGCAACAGGTGGGCTGCCTGCACGGATCCAGCTCACAGAGAGTCACTGGATGGCATTTCTGCTCTGCAGAAACCCAGCTGGGGGAGATCAGTGCTCCCTCTGGCACAGAAGGAGCCAGAGCTACAGAGGGAAATTTCGACTGTGGCCCAGGCATACATCTAAACATAAAAAGCCTTTCATGAGAAAGATGAAATTTAATTTCTCCTTTCTCTTTCCCATTTATTTTTTGCCTTATTTTTTCTCATGGGAGTGATTTTCCTCATCATTACTGGCTGGTCAGAAAACAGTGAAATATCTAGAGCATTTCAATTTCATCCCTAAGGGTCATGCCATTGTGAAAGGCATTTTACTACTATGATCTGTAACTTTATTTTGTCATTTGTTCAGCTCTAATTGTGATACGGATCATATTTAATTTTTTTAATTTTCTCTTTTTAAAATTTTTTATACATGCTTGAGGTGAACTAAATGCTCCCCATTTGTCATTTCTTTATTTCTGCTCTGCAGTAAAATAAGAATTGGAGGACATCACATCCCTTCTAAGATGTCTTGATCATGCTTTTCTTTTCTTTGATGTATTCTGAGTGTGCCCTTTCTTTTGTCATATGCACTGCTTTCTTGCAGCAACTTTTAACAATTGTGATTGATTTCTTGGCTTTCCTTTCAACCACAGTCTAAAACTTTAGTTTTTCAACTGCCACCATACTTCAGCTTCTGTATCTTGACATTTTTCTCTCAAGATTTTTTAAATGATTTTCAAGAATCCATGGTTTGATAATTCTTCTCAATGTATCTTTATATACTGTGCTTTAGTAGTATGTAATAATAAAGCATTGAGAAGGAAAGCCAAAACTTATTTCAGACTTCTTCATAAATATTAATTTAAATACTTTTTGCCTTTTATATTGCCAGAGACAGCTGCAAAGCACAGAAAGCACACGCTTGGCTTCACCTGCAATAATACTGCCATGTTTCTTATGTCTTCATTCAGCTCCTTTTCCTTGAGGAAAGCCTAGGGAAGGTGGAGGCTTTCCCCACAACCACAGGAAAGTTCATGATTTTTCCTTTTTCCTTTTTTTTTTTTTTTTTTTCAAAAGGGACTGTGATAAAAACAAGATGTTGTTATAACCTGAGAGTTTCTCTCATCTTAATTCTCCTCCTGAATCCTTTCCCTGCAGTTTATTTGCATTTTGTGATAGTTCCTGTGAAACAGGATATTGATTTATTTTAATGCAAAATTTAAAAAGGCGCAAGAAGGAGATGGGGACCAAGAGAATAAATTAAATATGTGAGATAACCCAACCATGCTTTGCAGATGTATGATGTTAAGTTCAATGCACAAGTGCTGGCGATACACTGGATTATAAAACCCCAGAGTTCAATGCAGATTTTGGATAACAGAGGGGATATTGACAGTAGTAAGAAAGCACTAAGGGAGCAGAGCATCTTCAGTGAGAAGCATCAGTTCCAGGAGAGATAATGGAATTATTAGCTGGCTGAAGGAATAGAACTGGAACTTTGCCTGCTGCTCAGTTTGACTGAAATCCATGGAGGTGGGTGCACTTAACCAGGTGGGAACTGCCATGATTGAGGTTAAAGCTGTAAAAATAACTCTATTTTTGTGAAGGAGTTAACTGCAGTTGGCAGGGGTGCCTGATGCATGTACAAATGGATCAATGGTCTTTCCTTTCTCTCTCCAATACCATACAAATCTCAATAGCTATTGGATGAATCAGCAGAAGAGAAGAACTGAAAAATCAGTTTCTCATTGACTCTCCAGGACTTAGTTCTTCTTTTTGCCTTTAGTGTTATTCAATATAGACTATTTGAAAATTAACTGGCAGTAAAATTCAATCCTTTTGGAAGTCTGAGCTTGGCTTCAAAGAAAAAAAGCTCATTCAAAACAAATATTTTCACGTTCACTTTTCAGCAATCAGTTGCATCTGAATGTCTGTCAACCCAACCCAAAATCTGATCTGAAACTTCCCTCAGGTGTACACATAGAAGTATATTTCTCATTGAAGACTTCACAATATGGAAAGGTAATATTAATTTCTTAACACATCTTTTTCTATAACATTTTCTTATCTGGGGTACCATTTCTGTTTATCAATGTGAAGATATCAAAACAACAAAAAGCTGACTGGGTAATGAAGGATCAGTCACACTAATGGTGATTCCAACATCATACAGGTGTGAAAAGAGCCCTGGACAGCTTGCCAGCTTTTAAAGAAACAGGTGTAGCTATAAAACTGTGCTGCCATTTTTCTTGCATGATAAAAAAATCACTAAAACCACTGGCTATAACATAGATGGTTCAGATAGAGAAAAAAGGCAAAGGTAAAAATTGTCAAATTCTTTTTTTCTTCAAGGAAATTCTTCAAGGACTGATTTGTCCTTGATGTCCAGGTAGGGCAAACTCGCTGGCAGACAGGTGAAAAAAAACTTTTTAAACATTCCTTTCCCACAGAAGTGTGAGCAATTAAAACATATGTGCCTGTTGAAGCCTATAGTTAGGTTTTCTAACTATGTAAAAGCTATTACTCATCAGCTTCCTCTATGTTATGAACTTAGATGTGAATTTAAAATGTTTTTTTAGAAAATTTTGGCTTTGAATACGCTTCATCTGATGAAATTGACACCCCTAAATTCTTTAAAGCTCTGGAGAAGCCCTTCCATGATTTATCACTTCGTAATTTTCCAACAGAAGTAGTAAAATGGACTTTTCTCCTTTTTGCCACCCAGCATCTCTGAACCCTGAGCAGAGGCAGAATTGCAGCCCCTCACAATAAAAGGGTGACCACTGCACCCTTGTCCACCCTGCTCCAGCCCTGAGAAGAGGAAGGTGCTCTCTGCTGATGGCCTGGCCTGATCCTTCCTCTCCTCAGATGGAAAAAGCACATGAGGTCTTTCTGGAGAGGAAAACCAAAACTGATACTGCTGTGGAGGAACTGCAAAAATGTGAGCCCTAAACATGAATCCTATGAGAAAGGCTAGAATCCAGGTTTGCTTCTCTAATTGCAGGCACCATCGGACAAATCTGGATTTAAGGGGCTCAGGTGACTCTGCCAACAGAGCTGTTAATAAATGATGACTTTGTGAGCCACGGGACACAGAGGCAGGGAGCTGCCTGCTGCTCACCTGGGCTCTGCTGAGAGCAAAGAGTATTTGCATAGAGCTTCTCTGGCACTTAGGAAGGGGAAAACTTGGGTTTCTGCTGAAAAATGAAATGCTTTCTTTCCAGATCAGCTGCTGAGAGCACTCTGTTCCTAGCAATAGGAAGAAGAGGGTTTAAATATTGACAGTATTTCTTATGTTCTGAATGAGAAGTAAGGGGACACATTCTTTATTCTCCCTTTATCCTTTCCTACCTAAATTTTGCTTTTCTTCACTATGTTTCTGTAAATATAAGAAGCAAGGTAAATGAATGTTTCCTCGGTTGAAGAAATATGCTGTCCCTGATTTAGTACATATTTGCAAATTGTCTATTTAGTTTTATCTCCTTGCTTTCCTAATTCTCCATTTTGTTTGATCTGCAGCACAGAGGAGGCTGGCAGGATTACAGGGAGAAAATGAGCAGCATAAGGCAACCTGTGCAGGGTGTGGCAAAAGGAGACTTGCTGCAAATTGATCCTGAGGGATCATTTTAAAGTCATCTTTTCTAAAGCTCTGTTTTAATGGGATTAGAGAGATGTCTGATACATATTTGATTTCAGCAACCTTTTACAGACCCTTGCCTGCCTATGATAACTCTGTGCTCTAAAGGATGCTGCAGCTATGACATTTGTTTTATTTCAGGGTAAATTCCATGGGAAAGTAGGATATTTTAGAGCTGTGAAAAGATGTCAAGAAATCAGAAAATACTGATCATAAGGCTTTATAAATATCCCCTTTCTTTTTTTTTCTTTTTACTCATCATTGCAGCCTACAGTTGCAACATCTAAGGAAGTGCTGAACTTTCTCTTATACATGAGACTCACATATTTTATCAGAATTTATGTTTCTTTTAAATCTGCAGTGATCTCATTGGCATAATTTATGTTTTAATATAATTATTTTAATTCACTATAGACTTTAGTTATATTTAAATTGACTTAGATATCCTGGTTGAGATCTTGACTCTGGTGAAGACAGGTGGAAAATTACAATCCCTTAATTTCCCATCTCTCTCAGTAATACTTTAATAGTCTCAGCACTGACTCAGGCATTTTTTCTCAGCTTTGCTCATGCTCTGCATACAGCTAAAAGAGGAAGTGTGGTGTCCCACCGGACAGCTCTCCATGAAGGGCTTGTCCTGCTGGATGGGTCCCCATGACTGCAGTTTGTGGGGACACGCAAGGCAGAGCTTCTGACAAGGCCTTGGCAAGGCCCTGGAGTGGTTGCTGCCTTTGTTAACTTTGCCACCTCTCTGGATTCAGATGTTTCCTTCTGCAAGATGGAAGTTTTCCTAGAGCTGCCATTGATTTCCATTAAGGTCCAAGGAAAGCTGTTGTCGGAGGATTTGAAGGCTGCCTAACTCCAGCCATTCCAACAGGAAGATAACACATCCATGCCAATCCAGCTGAGCCCAGCCCTGGTGCCTCTTTAGACAGCAGGCTAGTCCAGGTAAGGGATTTCCAAAGGATTTCCCACTAAGAATGTCTGTGGGAACATCAAACACAAACTCAAACTGACTGCAATTAGTTCTGTGTTAAATGTAAATTGATGGATTTGCCAACCAGATAAGGGTCCTGCACCTATTTCACACAAAGAAAAGGATCCAGGTAACTCGGAGGAATACTTCTATTTCTCTCCTTTCTCTTCTCTTTATACTATTTGGCTAAATAATATGAGACAGTGGGGACAGGAGAATAAGTGTTCCACAGAGAATTACATTATTATTATGCAAAACCAGAGACAAAACAATCCCATTTATTTATTTAAATTTTAGTCTGCGGTGTTTTTACATAAGACAACTCAAGAGGTGAAACAAGTGGTCTCAGAACAATGGCCTTAATTTACTTCACAAATGAGACACAAGAGCCCCAGCAGCAGAGACAAAACAGGAGATGGGCTGAGGGGAGGTTTCAGTGTAATTAGTTATGCTTAATGTACTTCCAAATTTAGTGTGGGGTTCAGCTCTTCCAGCTCACCTTAAAAAGGTAATGGGGCCCTTCTAAGCTGCCAGAAAAGATTTGGCTCTTGCACTGAGGGGCCCCCAGTGCAGATTTACTCGTATCATTAGAAAAGCCATTTCCTTTTACGTGTGAGCCTAATGAAAGTACACTTAATTTGTAATTTTGTATAATTATAGATCTTGATGAGACAGATGAATGTGAATTCAGTATCAGCTCGTGAGTTCATCATTCCTTGTATCATCCATTTCTCAATTATCTCTAATGGTTGTCTCCAAGAGATTTATATCTTGTCATTTTCCTCCTAACTCACGTAGCATATCCTCGCAGATCTGTACCAGTGATTTGTCCTAAGGAGACCAATTTGTGACCCACATCAAGTTCCTGAAGGTTAGGCTTCTAAAATACTTCCAGACCATCTCAAATGGATAGAGGAGAGCCATCCCTCCAGCTCATGGTGTTCCCACTGTTTGCTTTCCACTTCGAGAACAACAGCCAGGTACTCCGAGACTGATGTCTTCTCACCTCCCATTTCCATCCCCTTCCCTTCTCTGAAACCTTGCTCAAGATCAAATTAAACCTCAATAATACAGACAATTGTTTCTTCACATGTCTTTATAGATTTATATTAGTACAATTTCCTAAATGTCCTCTGGTATTTTCCAGATCTTATCTTTCTCTTTTTAACATTCCTCTTTTGTCCTCACAGTTCAATGGCAAAGTGACCTCCACCCTGGGGTCTGGGCTGTATATCACAGCAGTCTTTTGGGTCTCTCCTTACTCCTCTTATTCATGGTAACCTTTTCCTCATGGTAATTTTTATTTATTTTTAAACCACCTGATCTACTCCCAGAGGTGATATTTATAAGAGAACTAAAAGACCTAGCAGTAAAAGCAAACATGAGGCATCATGGGGAGGGGCTCTGTGCATTTCAGAATTTGTTGCTGAATTTGTTCTTTAGGAAACTACATGTATCTGAGAAAAAATATGTTCTGGACAAAGACCTGCAGTTACTCTTCCACAACTCTCCTATTATGAAAGCAGCTATCTGAATAATTCATACAGAAATAAAATTTTTGAAAATCGCACATTTCCAGCCTCTCTTTCACCCTTTACATGGTCATCTCCCAATACTCAGGGTAGGGATTAATTTCCATTTCGCAGTATGGAAAAAGTAAGCCCACATATTAGGTGGTTTTTCTGTGCTCATTCATCTTGCTGACTTTCATCTTGAAAGACTTCAGGATTAACTGAGAACATTTCTTTTTATTTTTTTCCTACTGAGGTGATGGAAGCAGCACCCTTAGTAGAAACAAATTATTTTCCATCAGAAGGAGAAGGGTTCATAACATAGCTCTGTTTATCATCCTCCAAAATAAGAAATACTGCAGCTGCTTGGTCTGCCACTTTGAAATGTTCAGAACCAGTCATGCTTTGTCATTACAACACCCACCATTATCTGCTAGACCAGGAAAGTATTTCAGTGCTCTCATGATAAATATTTTGGTTATGAGTACTGTTCATTTTGTCCTGTATGATGTAACTGAGTTCCCTTAAACATCCATAAATTGTCAGGTACTACAGATATTTATCAGCATCCTAGCTGTTGATAGAAATGCTTGGGGAATTGTTTCCCTAAATTTAATAAACATAGTTTTATGAAACACCTGAATGAGCACTGTTTAGAGATGTGCAGATTTAAACAGGTGAAAAGGCAGAAAATAAATGTAAGGCAGATTCTATCTCACAGTGCAAGAAAAGATAGAGGTGACTTTCCATCTCCCACTGATCCATCCTTACTGTACTGCAAATGCTAAAGTAGTTTTGTTCAGTTTTATGAGCAATGAGCTGGTTACTCAGCTCCACAAAAGGCTGAGCAAACCTAAGGAGGGAACAGGCAGAACTTTTTCACAGGACTGGCCTTGCCTTGTCTCAGAGAAGCAGTGATTGATGTAAGAATAGCCCCACACCAAAAAAAAAAAAAAAAACCCACAACATCACTCCACACTTCCAGCAGCTCCTCAGAAATAAGGCTTCCCATTCTAGTCAAGAATGAGGCAGAAATGATGGTTCAGGCTCATGGGACAAAAGGACTCTCCCAAGGGATCTCATAACTTTAATTTATTGCTAAATGTGCTCATGTTTGGATGGTATTTGGAGGAAGTTCTCATGAGAAGAAATTGTGAGCCCTTCAGTGCTGGATTATCACACATTGCCCTTGACAATGAATGTAAACTCATCACACTCTCACCTGCCAAAGAAGCCTGGTGAAGGTGATTTCTAGCTCCAGATGTCTTAATTGAAAAATACTTGAACAGAAATGAGGCATAGTTCAGAGAGATAGAAGTATGATTATAAGTATGGCTACATAAATTGATAGTTACCAGAAAAAAAATTAAAGGTAAAGAATATGAATTTTGAATTAAGTTTTCCTTATAAGGTAGAATATAAATATCAATATAGTTTTTGTAAAAAAGGTATTTACTGCAGTGTTCGTTAGCTGGGTAGTAATTCTTGGATATACCTGGCTGAACACTTATCATGGAAAACATTTTGAAAGAGAAAAAACTTGAGGTTGGGTCCATCATTACTACATTTCCATGATTCTTCTTCAGGCAATCCAATCCAACCCCCTCCTTCCAGCACATCATCTGCTCCTCTTCTCCACTACAGCCCTGATGATTAAACAGAAGCAGATAAGAGAAAAAAAAATCTCAAGTAATTGTGAAAAGAGGTGGTGTGGTTCTTGCGAATTGCCCAGACACTAACAGCGGTACATAAATCTAGATTTGGGAGCTGGAAAAATCGCCAGTATTCAAGTGATGTCTCACTCCTACAATAAAATAGCTGCATACTTGAAGAAACAGAATGAGAAGTGATTTTTCCCCTGAACTGAGAGAAGAACTACTCAAGGAATAAGAAGATCAGCAGAACAAAGACATTCCATGAATCACAATTTCCTCTGCTTTATTTTCCTTTTTCCATTTATAGAGTGAAATTATCAAGCATGCAGATAGCTTACCTATGTAATGTTTCATTTCATAGGGTTTTTGAGAGAAGGCAATAGAGGAAAAATACAATAATCATACCTTGCCTGTCATATCTGTAACCTGGAAGATTTAGAAAGAAGAGCAAAAACTGAAATGTTTAGAAGATTGCAATGCATGGATGTGTGTGTACAAAAGAAACCCTTGGCTAAGAAATTATCTTGTTCACTTTTCTTTGTTAAAATGTGGTGCAGACAAGAGGATGTCTAAGTAAAGCAGCAGCAATAATCCTCACTCCCCCCAACTGCCACAAGTTTTTCCAGCCATTTTCACAGTAGGAATTTATTCTGGATTTTCTGACCTCCCCACAGAGCTCATAATATGGATTTCCCTCGATTTACATAGCTTTGTTTTAGCCTTACATGCTGTGTTCTGTTGGCACACAGTAGCAGTTTAGACTATAATAAGGTGTTAGATTCTGCTTGTTTCCATCCCTGCTGTAGTCATTGGTGGGGATAATTACTGTGTTCCTTTCTCTGTCCCCCTTTCCTTTGGAAACCTGTTGTTCCAACATCTGGCAATAAAGGAAACGCTCAGCACTGGCAGCATCACTTCCACTTTCCTGTTGCACTGCTGACTCTGCTTCCAGGAGCTGCTTATTCCATCTCTCAGCTGCTGGAGATGTTGGAGAGCAGAGGGAGGGATTTGGGAACCACAGGCACAACTTGTTGGGTCATTTGGCCTCATTTTGTCGGGAAGTCTCACTGCTTCCAGTGACTTTGTGGCCCCATTTTGTGGGGAAGTCTCACTGCTTCCAGTGCCTTGGGTTTCATACTGTTCTGTAACTTTATACCTCAAATTTCACACCTCCCTCAGGAAAAGTCTGCAAAGATCATTTGAGTTGTCTTTAGTTAATTTTTTTAGTCAAGGCTTTAGGAAGGAAGGGAAAACCACCAAAGGTTATTTGCATCAGCTGACTCAGTTAATAAATCCTATTTTGACATATTAACCCTCTTTGCTTCAATTCACACTCCTACTCCTTACTTTTCCCCTTCCTTACTTATATGGTGCTTGGGTTTTCTCTTTCAGTATAGTACCAGAAAGTGAAAAAACCCCAACTTTTAAAAGCAGTATAAAAAGGTGAAAAGATACAAAAGTCACATCTGACATGAGATATGACATCATCACTATCCCGAAGTCAGCTTAAACCTTTCTCTTGAAACAGCGGGCACTGGAAAAAGCCCTCAAGCCCCATATTACTTTAAACTTTTTTAATCCCCACTTGCCTCAGCACTGATCTGACAAAATGTTCTGCTAGTGCTGAACACAGTATTATGGGATGATTGATTGGCAGATTTCTGCTGTCTGAGCTAGAGTGGCTGCTGCTCAGCCTGTGCGCCTTCAACTGAAGAGGAACCAATGAATTTAAAGGTGCTTTGCTCTCCAAAGAGACTCTTTATTACCCTGCAGCTCTTCTGACACTTCAGAAATACAAAGTCGAGTTTCCCCTCTGCCTTTTCACTCTTTGGGATGATTGTTTTGTTGCATTTTGGCTGCACAGAGGACTGCAGTTCAAAAGTGGCACCAGCTCTGTCGAATGGCAGAGAGCTGTTAATCCACACCCTTGGGCACTGGGGCCCAGAGCACAGAAATAGGGAAGGCTGGGATGGCAGTGGGAGTGAAGCTGGGCTGAATATAGATCTTTTACACCTCAAATCCTCAATGATTTGCCAGCAGAACCAAAGGAATGTGTGATTTACTCCAACCTCAAAAAAAAAGGCTTCATTTATGACAACTGGATCTGAAGTGAACTCTGCCGTGGGCTTGGGCTAAAATCTTGCTCTACTTTCATCTCTTTTCTTCCACATAAAGTATAATGACCCCAAAGACATGAGACTGGAAGATCACCTATGGCACTTCAGAAGATCTACTTCCTTTCCTCAGAAGAGCCATGGAAATGGATGCTGAGAGCCACAGAGACTTCCTTCAAGCCCATTTCCCAAAGGACAGCTGCTGCACTTGTGCCAGAAGGTTTAATAGATTTAGAATGAAGCACATATGAAGAGGTGGCAACTGAGCTTTTCTGGATTCAATCTAATGCAAGCCCTTTTTTAAGAATTAGACCATTCAGCTTCTGTGTACCCCCTCCAGAAGCAAAGTATGCTAAAATAAGTTTTTCAGTGCTGAGATTATTAATTTATGACTAGCACCTCTCATTTCATAAGCTATCAGGCACTATTTAAATGTACTTTAAGTAAATATATATTCCACTTATATGTATTCAAATTTTGCTAACACAGAGCTACTGTCACAGTGGTTAGTTCATCCATTATTTACATTAATAACAATAAAAAAAATATTCTTCAGCTTCAGCATAGACTGTATTTAAGTATTTTTAAAAGCTTGACAAATTTTAACCCTTACTCAGCTCCAAGTCTGGAAAATGTTATCGTACCTGTGAAGAATGTGAATGCCAAATATAAGAATTTCTTCACAAGTTTCTCACTGAGATATCAGATATTTTCTAGCTTATTGTCCTTCCTGATAATGATAATCTTTTCTTGACTTTCAGGAAGCAATGAAAACCTGGAGGTAGAAAATACAAACCAAAGTTGTTTATGTGTGGCAGAATAAAAGGAAAATCTAAGTGAGGCAAACTACTGCTGAACTGGAGCTTGGCAGGCGACAGAGGATTGGTGCTCTTCTGTCCCATGACAATTCTTTTATTTTCAAATGTCTTTATCAGATACAGCACTGAGGAACAACAGTGTGTGCAGGCAGACTAATTAGTTCATTAGTGAGATTCATCATTACATCAGTACAGTACCCAAGCTTCTGCTGTTATCCACACAAGAAAACTAACTCAGTTACCTGGGGATTTATTTATTTTTTTTTTAATATTAAGATACAACTTTCACCTTTGACCTCATACTTGATAAGTCACATTTTGGAGACCATTGGTGAAGACAGAAAAAGAAGATAAAGTGTTGATTCATGTATTTAGTAATGTTAATTGTCTTTTTGGGAATTGGGGAGAGAGAGCAGAAACAAAAGAAAATTTTCAAATAATGATTTATGCTGACATGTTTTTCATCATTTTTCAATTAAATTTTTCCTTGAAACAACATGGCTGGACACCTTGTCTTGCACCAACTTCAGCTGCAGTTTATTGCTCCCTTCTCACTGTCTGATAATATTTTTGGTTGCAGGCTGTCAAGTTAGGCCTTTTTTCCTTCTTTTCTCACATTTAATGGAAATACACAATTCTTTGCTGTTTTATTCTCCTCTGGCTTTAGTTCTGTGCCATCTTTGCACAGGTACTTCAACCCCTGACACCCCAAACAGATTTATGACAGGCTGGAAGAATTGCAGCACCCTGCAATGCAAACCATCAGTGGTATCAGACTTAAATCTATTTTTTCTTTACATTTTTTTTTTGTTAAAAAAATCTTTTTCAAGAGAATGACTGTATTCCCACCTAGCCCATTTCAATGCTGAGCTCTGAGGCCCTACACTCCTTTACAGCCTGCTCAGAAAGAAGCACAGAGGGCCAAGAAACATGATTAGAATATTCAACCACACAAAAGACTTTGATATAAATATTTGCAAGAGACCAGAGCTATAAAACTGAAAGAGAATAGGATTTAAAAGAAATGCCTTAACTTTGTGTTCCAATAAAATAAAGCTCTGGTTGAAACCATGTTGGAATGCTGAGGTGCTGTGATAAATGGAGGAGTCAGTTCTGTTTCACCTGCAGGAGAGGGAAACAAATTCTTCCTAATGCACTTCATTAAAGTGCTGATTTTGACTTTTTGTCTGTGACGGGACAATCTGTAAGAGAGAGTAATAATGGAGTGAAGCTTTGAATTTTAATCTCTCTCTTCCTCTTCTTCTTTTCCCTTCCTGTTTTTCTCCCCTCCCTTGGCTAACACAGAATTGGATGGCTGTGACTCAGGCACACACAAAATTTAAAGGCTTGTGCAGAATTAAAAGGCTTAGCCCTGTCTGCTTCTTTATTTGCCCATGTAACTCTATCCATAAAAGCCTCACTAGTCCCAAGAACAGGTTGTCTGGGAGTACCAATGGTGTGGCTATGTGACTCCTCCAGAAAACTGACTTGAATTGATAATCTTCAGTCATTGTATAGGAAAACCAATTTGAAATAGATTTCAAATTAAAGTCATTACACTTGGTGTAATTTCCTGATGTCTTAGCGGCTCATGCTTTGTATTACAGGTATAATGTCCCACAGAAGTTGTCTCTATTGGATTCAGAACAAAATGAAGTAAGAAATATTGTGTGTTCAGCAGGATATTCAAATTGAAGGAATTGATTTTTTCCATTCAAGCGTCAAGCTAAAAGCAAATCTAGGAAGACAATTTCTGTAAAACAACCAACCAAATAAACCAAGAAAAAAACAACCCTGATGACTGGACAGATAAAGACTTCATTGATATCAATAACATTCAATTCTAAGATCACTGTCTTGGGACTTCAGCACAGCAATGGAGTGTTGTGGCAGAAGTAAAGAAAACAAACATGTGTGAAAGGGAAGAATTCCAAGATCCCGCAGTCTTGGCTTAGCCAATCACTTGGTGTAAAACCTTGGATAAATCACTTGTCTGATTACACCTCAGGAAATCAGCTGCAAAAGAAGCATAAAAGCCTGGCCTCTCTGACAAGCTGCTTGGAACAAACTGAGACGTGCTCTTGTGTCAGGACAAGTATTTCTTTAGATGGAGGATTTCCTGATAGGTACCATGTGGGGGAAGGGGAAGAATAATCCAACATGACAAATGCAAAATGCACCTGTAATATTTACTGCATAAAAGGTTGAAGTTCCTGCACATTTAAATTAAACACTACAGAGGATAAGACAGCAAAAGATTATTTTCTAACTTATTTTTTTTTCAAATCCTACAAAAATAATAATTAGATTTAGAGAGGTTGGTTAAAAGTTCAAAATTAATCTGAATTTATCCCAACATGTTCCTCCATGCTAAATGGCATAGTCTGTATGTGGATGGGATGGACACAAGAAGTGAATATGAATCACCTGGCACACAAAGCCTTGCCTCCTGTTTTACCCAATTCACACATCACTGATCCTGCAGCCTTGATCACCCTCCTTATGAATGAAATATTAGTTTTTGAAAAGAGCTGGGGAGCTGAAAGAAGAGGGAAGGACAAAATTGATGCTATGGCTGACTAGCTGCTAAAAGCTTTGGGTGGTGGTGGTGTACTTTTATTTTTTTTAATTTCAGGTTTTGGAAAACTCAAAATGAAAGAATGCACCACCCATGTAGATGAGTATATAAGAGTTAAAAGCCCCACAATAAACAGTGTTCCTGATGACTCCTTAAACACTGATACTTTAAGTTAAGCTCTGCTTCTCCAAGCAAGCTTGTGTATGCAACTTGGCAGTTGCTAAGGTAACAATCATTTGGGGGAAACAGGAGAGTTAAACGGACTTATAAAACAAACCTACATAAAATTGACATGAAATGGCAATGGCTTCTCTGGGCTCACAGTAACTTCCTGTATGCTCATGAACACAGATATCTAACACAAATGTTTCCATTTCCAAGGAATCACCTGGTTATATTTTTGTTTAAAAGATCAATGGCAGTGCCATTTGTACTTCTTTAAGAAAGAAAAAATGTGGGTGATGAAAGAAATGTACTTTTGACTCAGGCCAGCACCATTTAACACCCAATATGTAGAGGATATTTACACCCATTCCCTGCCATTGTTCCTCCTCCAAAGGGATGTGACACAGCACAGCTCCAGGGACCTGTCCCCTCCTCTGCCCACCCCTGAGCCTGCACAGGATGCACTGAGAGCCAGGGCAGGCTTCTCTTAACTCCTTTTTATTTAATTTTTTCTCCCTAGCCCAAGACAATTTGAGTGTGGTGGATACCAAGGTCCATATCTGAGTTAAGGCACACAGACTCATTCTGCCTTCCCATGAAAAAAATCCAGACTGCTTTAACTAATGAAGATATTCTGCAGCTGCTTCAATGGGTTATAAAGGGTGCTCCTTCTATTTTAAATAAAATTGTCACTGGAGCATGCCTCCCTGATGTCAAGAAATCATCCCTTCACCTCAGAAATATGTTCTTTATATAGGACACCTGCATCACTTTTTTCTTACATGTGAGACATGAGGTGTTGTAGATGATGGTAACTTGGAGCTGAGTGAAACATCAAAGGTTTCTTTAAAAAAAAAAAGAGAGGAAACTCCCCTGCAGGAGTTGCTAACACTTTCTAACAGGGAACAACTCATCCTAGTGAGAGCATTTGGGGTGAGTTTCAGCGCAGGCTTCTCAAAGGCTCAGTCATCATTTTCTGATAGGAAAGTAGAAAATAAGGGTGGTCACAGCCACATAAAAAACTCAATCAGATAGAAGCACAGATGTTGGCAGCATACAAACTAGGAAAACAACAAAACCCTCCAACATGACACAAATCTCTGTCCACCATTTAAAAATAAACAAGTAAAAAGGCCTTGATTTCTCTAAGAGTTGTAGGGGCCTGAGTAAATATATGTATTGTAAATATATGTATGGCAGTAAAAGATCTCTGTATTGTATTAGTGACCCTGCCCTGATTCTAGTTATTATAAATGGGCTGCAGCTGTGATGTCCTTGATTGGGCAGCAGCTGTAGCCCATGGAGGTAACGGAGATAAAAGGGGGTGGGGTGGTCAGGGAGAGCCTTGGAGAGGAGCCCTGACTGAGAAGCAACAACGCCACTGCTGTGAAGATCTGCTGTGAGAAAACCACTCAGAAGGTATGAGACTCAGGAAATATGATATACAACAATATGAATACAACATCTGGTGACCCCGACGTGATAAAGAACATGCAGCCAAACATCAAATGAAGGTATGGAATTCCCCGGACAGCCGAGAGCTGTGGCAGCCTGAGAGCTGGGACTCTAGAATATAGTATGGCCTTTGAATCAAGGAGCTGTAACAGCAGAAAGCTATAAAACTATGGCCTTTCAGAGAGCTGTAAGACTATGGCCTTTGAGGAAAAGAGCCTGGGAACATCTAGGGATTTGTATGTATTCAAGACAGCCAAGAGCTGTGGCAGCCTGAGAGCTGGGACAAAAAGGTGTATTGTAATTGAAAAATTGTTAAAAGAAAAGGGGGAAATGTAGGGGCCTGAGTAAATATATGTATTGTAAATATATGTATGGCAGTGAAAGATCTCTGTATTGTATTAGTGACCCTGCCCTGATTCTAGTTATTGTAAATGGGCTGCAGCTGTGATGTCCTTGGTTGGGCAGCAGCTGTAGCCCATGGAGGTAACGGAGATAAAAGGGGGCGGGGTGGTCAGGGAGAGCCTTGGAGAGGAGCCCTGACTGAGAAGACAACAACACCTCTGCTGTGAAGATCTGCTGTGAGAAAACCACTCAGAAGGTATGCGACTCTGGGAATATGATATACAACAATATGAATACAACATCTGGTGACCCCGACGTGATAAAGAACATGCAGCCAAACATCGAATGAAGGTATGGAATCCCCCGGACAGCCGAGAGCTGTGGCAGCCTGAGAGCTGGGGCTATAGAAGAAAAGACAGCTGAGAGCTGGGACTCTAGAATATAGTATGGCCTTTGAATCAAGGAGCTGTAACAGCAGAGAGCTGTAAGACTATGGCTTTTCAGAGAGCTGTAAGACTATGGCCTTTGAGGAAAAGAGCCTGGGAACATCTAGGGATTTGTATGTATTCAAGACAGCCGAGAGCTGTGGCAGCCTGAGAGCTGGGACAAAAATGTGTATTGTAATTGAAAAATTGTTAAAAGAAAAGGGGGAAATGTAGGGGCCTGAGTAAATATATGTATTGTAAATATATGTATGGCAGTGAAAGATCTCTGTATTGTATTAGTGACCCTGCCCTGATTCTAGTTATTGTAAATGGGCTGCAGCTGTGGTGTCCTTGATTGGGCAGCAGCTGTAGCCCATGGAGGTAGCTGAGATTAAAGGGGGTGGGGTGGTCAGGGAGAGCCTTGGAGAGGAGCCCTGACTGAGAAGCAACAACACCACTGCTGTGAAGAGCTGCTGTGAGAAAACCACCCAGAACGTATGAGACCCTGGGAATATGATATATAACAACAAGGATACAACAAAGAGTCACTTAAGCATTCAGTTCTGTGAAAAGAAAGAAGAAAAAGCTAGGAATAGAAACCAAGCATAGACCCTCCACCCAGAAAAGGAACCCAAGGTACTGAGACAGCTCAACAAGATGCCTCAAGATAGGCATGAAAAATTCCAGGAACAAGGTTCACTGAGTGCCTTCAGCAGCTCTCAGACTGCAAGTTGAAATGGAGTCAGAATTTTCACGCTGGTGGAAGATAACTTGCATTGCTGTATGTGTTTCAATTTCAGGAACAGCAAAGGGAAAATGCAAGTCCTGTGGGCTAAACACTTCCCAGATGTAAGCCTGTGCTTGTCCATAATAATAAGCATTACATTAGTTCAGATCTATTTTGTAAATGTCTTTGAACCTGTGTCTAACTGCAGGGTAGGAAACAAAAAAAAGAGAAAGTAAAAAGAACTAGGCAACTTTCAGCACAGAAAGATGGTCATAGCTAAAAAAAGCCTCTGTGGATCCAACTTGTACCCTGAATATCCTGGGGGAATCAAGTTGTGTCTAGTGTTGTCTGTCTTGATTGCCTGCCTGCCTGTCTGTGCTCTCAAATGGTGATTTCCAGGATGTCAGTGCCACTGGCAGGCTCTGGTTGGGTTGCAAGGAGGCAAGGGAGCAGCTCTGCTGTTGGCAGCAGGGATTGAGCCCTGTGGATGTGCCCAGCGCAGGGAAGGGAAGGGTGCTGCCCACTCTGCCCTCTGGGGAGGGAGGAAGCAAACCCCCATTTTCTTTGGTGTCCTCTCCCTCTGGCACTCAGAGCAGCAGGGATGTGCTCTCTGGAGAGAGGCTTCAGCAGTGCCAGCCCTCAGGCACATGGCAGGCTGCAGAGGGAAGTGCTCTGGAGGTGCAGCTGGGAACATCTGCCCTGCTCTTTTTGTCCAAGTTCATGTTTCTAACCTTACACACTGGAAAGGCTGGGCTTTTCTTTGTGTTTATGTGAATGTGAATGAGGCATCTGTCTCATGAAAACACAAGCACCATTGGCACAAAGAAACCTATCCTCTCCCACTGGGCTTTCCTCTATGAGAGTTTTGTCTTTACTAGGTACCATGTATAGTGTCTTCTGCAAGGTTTTTCCTATTTAGGAGAAAGCCCAGGGTACTGCATCAAATATCTGATCTCATTCCTCACAGGGTCTCTCTGTCCTTGGGAACTTACAGCCCCTCCTCATGACAAGCACCAGGCAAAAAATAAAAAGTGAACGCGTGTGTGCCTGTGGGGCAAAATATTTGTCTGTGATACATTGATGAGTTTGGTACCACATGGTAAATCTCAGAGCAGACAAAAGCTGTCATTCATTACTCCTGCTCTGTCAGTCATTTTCTACATTATATTTTAATACCATTCCTGTCCACAAAAAGAAAAATTATGGGGATCATTCATACTTTCTTAACATCAGCAGAGGGGGAAGTCTAGGACACAAGCCAGTGCTCCAGAAGGATTTCACTGTATGAATTCACAAAAGAATAAAAACCACCTAGTTAAAAGTCAGTGATATTAAATCAGCTGACTAAAATCTGCAAGACAGATCAGTGTTAGAAGACTGATTTAGCAGTACAGGAAACCTGACAGCAGCAGACAGACATCACAACAAGCTGGGACATAGAGTCCTCATGATATCTCAGTTTAGGTCCAGGATATGGCCTGGCAGTTCCTCACCGTCTTAATGATCTCTGACTCACCATAATCAAATCCAAGTAACTCATTAAAACTTGGAGAGGGCCAGTGTGCCCTGAGCCACCTGCAAATGGGAATTTCTTTAGGCTAAATCAATGGGATTCAGTGAAGTGTGTGCTGGCAGTCTGAGGAGGGACTTTCAAAACTTGCCTACATCAGAGAATTTTTTCAAACCTAGAGCTACTACTTTGGCATGAGCAATAAATAGTTGAGAGTGATTTAATTGTAATCTAAACATGTGCCAAATTTTATTTTTAGGACAAATGGATGGATGGCAAGAAGAAAGAGTCACATAGTACAAAAGTAATTTAGCACTTTTTACATAACCAACAAAGCTTTTTTTAGTTTTGCAGTGGTACCTTACAAGAAAAGTCTATTAGCTGCACTCTGTTATATTTGAAATCTCTCTGTTGACTTAAATGGAATTTCTCTTCCATGAGACATGCAGAAATAGGTGTCCTTCTGAAGAAAAAGGTGCATTTTTCTCCTAGGCAGGAACAAGTAAATCAATGCTCAACCATCCAGAGTGCCAGGGGAAACAAAGGGTTAGCTGGGCTGAAGGGCCTCAGGGTTGCTGGGCATCCTTTCAGCAGGACTGGTTTTTACACTGACATTTGGCACCTTGCACTCCATTTTATGGTGAAAAAATGGACCCCTATGATACCTCTGGTGGGAGCACAGTGCATGGAACAAAATGAATCCTGCGCTAAATTCAACCTGAGCCTCTGGCAAGCAAGCCTGACCCTCTTGAAATTATTGAATTCACTAATGGGATCCCTCTCTGAGAGGAAGGAGATAAATATCCAGACCATTTATCCCAATCAGAATATTAAACATTTAAAAATGACATTAAAGGGGACGATGCACAGACTAATGCCCACATCAGAGCTGGCAGCCCCAAAGGGTGTTAGCAGCCCAAATTGCAAAGCCTCAGCGTGGAGGTGCTAATCACAGAGCTGGGCTGGGTGTCTGCTGGAAATGAACATCCATTGCCTCGGGGCTGCAGTTTGACTGCTCAACACCACAGCAAAGCACTCAAACAGAAAAAGCAAACCAATATTCAGGAGAGCTCTGCACAAAAGCTCAGATCCTTGAGACAATCACTTTGTTGTGCTGCCACACTTATTTTTAGCATATTTTGATAGGATAGACTTTTTCTTTTTGTCTCAGCCTGGTGACAGTTAATTAAATAAACATTTCACTGGATCCTGATTCATATTTTATATGATGAAGTGATTCAAAGGAAAAACCTGTTTGAACTGCAGTGGGTAGATGGTTTTGGAGGGTGAAAGCCCTTAGATAAATAATCACATCATTTTGTGTATCATCACTTAGTGTTTTTCATCATCTCTTCAGCTCCCTCTGATATTTCTTCTCTAGCTGTCCATTCAGTTTGTTTTGTTAAGGTGACACATGAACAAATCAATCTGCCTGCTACTCTGAGCAGCTAAGCCCTATGCATCTGTGCTCCTGAAAGCTGTGGAAAAAAAGAAGGCGACAGAGAATAAATTTCTCATAGAGTGCAGGAAGATTTGTTCCTTTTTTCTGGCAATTCAGTTAAACCCAGAAGGGCCATTCATTAGGTTCTGATATTGGATTTTGGACCAGAAGGGCTACTAATTGGAAGCACCAAATGCTGTATGATCACTTATGTGCCTTGACCTCAAAAGGCAAATCAAATATATCCTTAGGAACAAATAGAAGAAGACACATCCATTCCCCCTCTGAGGATAACACCCACATATTCTGTGGAGCTCTGCTGAGTAACTTAAAGGACAATGGGAGGTGAGGCAGAACTGGAACTTTTCTCAAGCCTTTATGACCCAAACCCTAAAGAAAGGAGTGAATGTGACTCCTGTGCAGAAGGAGTGGACAGGAAGGTGCTCTCACTAATTCTCTTCCCCTCTTCATGAAGAACCAGACCAGACCCTGTCTAATTGGCTGCCTCTAACCCTGTGGCCAGGAGGTAAAAAAAGCAGGAAATAAAACGTTGTTCCAGGTAATGACTCAATGGCAGTTATGTGACTTTTATCCCACACCCCAGAGAAACCTGAGTTTTGACATTTGATGTGGCTGGAAATAGGGAATGCAGCAGGGAATCCCTGGCGAGGATAGCAGCTAGTGAGAGTGGGTTAGCATCTCCTGGACACCAGGGGCTTTTTCTCCTGTGCAGAAAATTTTGATTCTTGTTTGTCCTTATAAATAATTTTAATGTATATTAACTAGCAGTAACATGGCAGGCAGCAGAGAAAAATCTGTGCGTCAAAAATGGCAAAAAAAATTATTGTATTTCAATAATAGAAATGATACTTCCAAAGACTCAAAGATTTTAAGCACAGAATAAACTTTAGTCAGTTTATTCTAGAAAATTTAGGCCAGCAAACTTTATACAGTCGTTTCTGTAATGAGCTTAATAACTTAAAGATAAACTAAAGCATTTATTTTACAGAAAGGCCAATCTTACAGCTGAGAGAAAATTTACTGCATCACTTGGAAAGTTCTGCAATTACAATTATCCTCATTATAAAAATGTGTTCCTCCTCATTATTTAGGTGCTGTTGTTGAAAGCTTAATGGTTCACACTCATTTATATGGGAAAAAAATAAACAGTTTAATATGAAGTATGGAACTACAGCATAATGTTCTCAAAAATTAGTTCAATTTTAATGAGGCTGCAGAAAAAGTAAGTTATGTGTTCATTTTTGTTCTGGCTAGGTGCTGAAACGCAGCTGTAAGGGCTGTTCCAACCCAAGCAGACAGGCTGAATTCTCACACAAAACCCTGCTCTCTCAGGAGACAATGATCAAATTTTCATTAAGACCTTTGAATCTTTCTGTTGAAATCCTTGGGCTATAGGCAGATCCAAAACAACCTACTTTTAAACCAAGTATTTTACCTTGGGGGACTTATTTGATCTGAAACACAGCTGCTTTTCAATTTCTAAGTTGATCAAAAACTATGCATTTGAAATATACCTTGGGCTTTTGAGTTCACATACAGAAGAACTTGAAAATGCAAGCGTAGCTCCATATTATTTTCCTGGAGGATTGTGACAGGAAAAGTTTATAAATTAAGGACAGCCCCCGAATTTCCACACAATTTCCATTCACTTTCACGTGAGAGTTTTTAAATTGTCAATATTTACCTGGCAAGAGCAATTTTCCACAATGCCAAAAATGAAAATGGAAACATAATTTACAATTGCAGCAAAACAAAATGGTTTTCACGACACTGGACTGGAAAGAAAATTAAAAATATAAAACAGATTGAGGCTAAGCCAACATTTTGTTTCAGTGCCTCACTTCATATAAATAAATCTGTGCCAGAGGAATAAGATTGCTTAGCATCACTGGAAGCTGAACAGATGCTCATTTCTTTGTGATTCTCTGTCCATCTCTGTGGAACCTAAATTTCAAGCTGATACTAAAACCTGCTACTGATAGCTCTTTCTTGCCACTATCCACTTCCCAAAGCTGTTTTGCACTTGGAGTAAAGTTTCTTTGATTAATGCATGGAAATACAGTCGTATAGTTTTTTCATATTATTTTCTATTTCTGCTTTGTGACTTTACTCCCAGCTCAAGTTGTCACAGGGACAACTTCAGCATCATCCCCCTGGTTTTAGGTTGCTGAAATAACCTTATCTATTCAAGATTTGCAGTAAAAGGAAAATGCCAAGACCACTTTTGAGCTCAGAGATGCACTTCTGTTCCCCTGGACCTTTTTAAGCAGTTCCTTGTAGTCTGGGAGGAAAAGTGGGAAGGATGTTTGTGAAAAGCAGAGAACCTGCAACTCCTGTGATTCATGCTTGTAAAAAAATGTCTCATGTGCAAGGTTTAATCTGAATGAATTCTTGCAGCTGACCCTGGGTGTGTTTTCCTTACACCGCCCTATAACAAAAGATACTGATCAAGGTGAGTCAATGGTCAACATTGAGTCAGATTCCAAACCAAAAAGGGCAAAGCAGCAAATTGCCATTGAACAGGCTGTGATTTGGGACACATGGCAGGCTGCCCTGAGTATTGTAAGGACTAGAAAAACACCCCAAATCTAAAACCCTGGCACAATTGTATCAAATTTAGCTTTTCTTTCATTTCCACCAGTATTTTTTCCCATTTTCTTTTGCTGTATAAAATACAATCCAACAGCGAGCTTGCAAAAGCCATGGATGTCAGTTATAGATTTTTTCCTTTCCCTGTTCTAGGGCACACAGATTCTTCTCAGCTTTCCTTTTCCTCCCAAAATAAAGTCAAGAAATAAGATCATACTCAGATTGAAGATTAATTCTTCATAGGCAGAGGTAAAAATTATATGCTTCAAAATCTAAAATCTACTGCATATTATATCAATCATATAAGATGAAAAAACAGGTTCACAGTTTGAAATTTTTTGTTACAGTGGAAATTGAGGCTCTATTTAAAGGTTGTTTCAGGATGCAAAGAAAATTATTAGGGATTTTTGTGTTTTGTTTTGACAAAAGTTCTGTATATAACAAATAGTGTTCCTAATTTCAAGACAGCAGCTCACTTACAGAACCATCTGTAAGTTCTAAAGATTTCCTTAAAGCCTTAGACATAAGTTATACCTCAGCAAAGGTCAGCTCTCCCTTTTAGACTATTGAGAAGGTTAATTTGACCAGATGAATCCAGACTTCACCCTGAAAGTCAGCTGACATTTTTAGATGAAAAGTGAGTGATGGCAGTGAGGGAAAGAAATCGGTCTCAGCAGGGAGAGCAGAGCTGCAAGCATGAAAACCCCAAACTCCTCAATTACTATGCCCATATGAGAGTTGGATCCTGGAGCTCAACAGCTTCAAAGGATTTGTTTTGCACACTGTAGTAACAACACAGCACAGATTTCAGGAGCCAGCTGTGAGAAAGGGGAAGGGGGAGAGGTGCCTTTCCCAGCTAAGGTGTGGAATGGAACATTCCTCATTCTCTGCAATGAGATACATGTGAAGGGCAGAGAAATCTAAAATTTTAAGGAGATAAATGTTGGAAATATTCTCTCCTTGGAAGAAACAAGAGACACACATCTCTGTGTGCACACATGCACACACAAATATATGTGTAATATAAACATATACATCTGCACCCACATATAGACATGTAAAGGGATTCAGCCGAAAATTCCTGAGAAACACAAGACAAATAGGAATGTTTAAGTTGCCATTTTCACCTGCAGTGCACAATGCACTTCTGCAGAGCTGAGTAATTTTTAAGCAGGCACTCTGCCACTTCAGCAGATGGGTAAGAGCACAGCCATGCCAGCCAACCAGCCTGTCCCTGAAGTTTGGGACTGCCTTGCCAGCTCCCCATCCCAAAATGCTTGAGCAGCATGTGTTGTTTCACCTCTGGCTAGCGGGGATGTGCTGCTGCCTGAATACAGAGCATGAGTAAACTTGAAATTCCTCAATCAGCAGAATAAAATATCTGTTCTGGGAGGTAAATCCACCAGGCTTTGGATTTTCTGGGAACGCAAAACAGGAGAATAAACTACATGCAGTGTGATGTGCTGCCTGTGATGTCCCAGAGGGTTCACACCATTCCTAGGAAGCAGAGGAGTTTTGGAGTCAGGGAAAGGGGCACAAAGTGACAAAACTGCTCCTCCAGCCACGTTGGGTAGCTCAGCCAAGCTGTCCCAAAGCCCCTGGGGTCTCATCCAGCATTCAGCAACCTTGGGAGCAGCAGGGTGAGGACAGGATTTGCTATCCCTGCCCTGAGTGTGGCTCAGCCACCATGGCCCATCAGGGTACCTCTGGCCACAGATTTTTATCCCTGGGAGACTCCTGAAGATTTCCTGGCTTTTTCTACCGAGAAGCAGTAGGAATTTTCACTCTATACATTTTTTTCATCACTGCCTTACTATCAGCTCATTTATGTAAGTTCTGCTTCATGTAAAATACAAGTCAGAAAACATGTCTTTAAATTCATTACTACTTAATGCTTTCCAAACAGCCACAAGCCACACCAAGAGCTGCAGGTGCAAAGACTGAAATCCTAGATATCACTCAGCCACAAGAGAGGGTTTTTTTGTGTCTTTCTGATAATGCTGTATCAAAGCACAACAGTTAAAAGGATCTCTTATAAATTAGTCACACTGCTTTCACTTCTATTTAGGGCAGTTTTCTTTTGGGTAAATGCTTGCCTGCAAGGGGTAGCCAAGCCACAGGTAACCTGTGGGAACTGAACACCAGAGGTGTTTGCAAAGTGCTGATGGAGATGGCTTTGGAAGTGTTTGCCTTAACAAGAAAATAGAACAGTTTTTCTCTGTCAAAGATGTGTATGCTGCAAAACATTCAGATAAACCTGTATGCATGCACAGCTGGATATACACAAAAATATACATATATTTTCATTATTGTATTAATAAGCTAATAAATTTGGAAGAATGATCTGAAAATGTCATCATTTACCCATAAGTGTGCGTGCTGTACAAGAGCAGCTGACAACTTTCCTTCAATCATGGCTGTAATTAGGGAGGAGGAAAACTGCAGTGGCTGAAGGTTCATGCTAGAAGACTGACATGATGTCAGGTTTTATAAGTAGTAAGATGTGGAAAATGTCAAATTATTGTTGAGGGAGAAAATGTCAAGGATGCACTTAAAATTAGATTTCCCATGTAAGATTCCCAGTGAACAAGAGGCAAGAGGATGGAGAGGATGATTATGACCAATGTCCAGGTGCTGGCCTTCAGGACAGTGATGTCTGGGACTCAAGAGCACAAATCTATTGCAGCTCTTCCTAACACCTGAAAATTGTCCTCACTGACAGCACAACAATAGGATATAACTTCCTCAAAATACTCTCCTACAGCTTTTCAGCTGTGTTGCTTTAGTCTGAATTAGCATAGGTCTAATTTCTCCCTTTTGTGTTTTTTTTTTCTCTTTTTTTTTTTCTTAGCACTCTTGAATATGAAAGTGCATCATTTACTAAATCAACAGATCCTGAAATTTCACATCATGCCAAGAAACACGTAATGGCTCACAGGACTGGCATGCCCCAGTTTAGAGAAGTCTTCAGTGAGGCAGGACACACTGCAGTCAACTCCCCCAATTCTCTGTGATCAAAGTAGTTGAAAGTGAGTAGGCAGCTTTTATCAGTAAATGCTTGGTTTTAAATCATAACAGCTATTCAGGTTTTCCTTGTCCTTGTTTGTAAATTGCCTACTTTTTTTTTTTTTCTCCCCACATGTTCCAGACATCTACCAAGGGAAAAACTCTAAAACTTTATGGTGCATCTGAGAGATGATTAATCAATCTTTGAACTTCCAACTCAGTGCTGCACAGACACAGAAGGTGGCTGTTAGGCAGCATTAAAAGTGTGCAGCTTCCTGTCATTCAGTACACATTTCTTCTCTCCCCCTTCCCCAGTCCCTTTTAGAACTTCTGTTGCCATATTGCTAGTAATAAAATAATGCTATTTTTATAGTTTAGAGCTATATAAACTATTGAAGAGTCTTTAAAAAAAATCCATAGCCACTTGTTTTTAAAACTATGTTTTTTCAAGTGTTTTACAATGCTGTAGCTAGATGAATTTCCAAAGGGGAAGCCACAATTTTCTGACAAAAGACTGACATCAGTAATTGGAGAGCCAGGATTTCCCTGAACTGCAGTGGGACAGTCACTACACAAGGCAGGGTAAAATAAAAATACCAAGCGTGTATTATGTTTGTGTCACTGTTACTGCACACTTTTGCAATAGAGTGAAGGGAGGACTTCAGTGATGTCCCAGAAACCCCACAAGAGGAGAGATACAGGTGCCTCACACCTGGAAACCTCTGCACATACACTGAATTTCACTAATCACAAACCAACTCTTTTAAAAGTGCACCCACCCTTCATTTTAATTTTGTGATGTTCCTTCTTTTTAAGACGGCAGGTTTTGCACTCCATCTGAACATGAAGTGACACTGGTGACATCACAGAATTATAGAAATGTTTGGGTTGGAAGGGACATTAAAGATCCTTTATTTGCAACCCCCTGCCATGGGCAGGGACACCTTTCTCTATCCCAGGTTGCTCAGAGCCCCATCCAGCCTGGCCTTGGACATTGCCAGGGATGGGGCATCCACAGCTTCTCTGGGCAACCTTTATGAATGCCATTTGAAGAATCTGGAATTACATTATAATAGAAGAGAAAGGACAGAAAGAATAACTGGGTTACAGAAAGAGCTATATCATGAAGATCAAGGCAATACTCATTATTTTGTTGCAAGTAAAATGTGTCTCTGTTACAGTTAAATCCTCAATGTCCCTAGAGAGAGGAAAAATACCTTAGATTCTGTTTGTGTAATCTCTGAATATTCCATTTTAGACAATATGAACACCAGTTGGGAATTAAATATTAATATTTCTGAATTGAAATTACTGGTATTTGCACTTAAAATCCAAGTTTTATTATGATTTCAATAGTCTATGATAATTTTCCTCATGTAGATTTCAGGGTTTCAAATTTCAGTGTAGTCTCATCTATTTTTCATTTGGGATAAGAGTTTATAACTACACCTTTCTCTTTCCTACCTATTAAAATTTGAAAAAGATAGTTATCAGAAGCTGAAAATATTCTTTCATTTTTTACCTCAAGTCAAGGTAGAATTATCTATATTAATGTAAATTTTCCCAGACAAAGCAGGTGTATTCGTGTGATACTCAGTAGGAGATAATTTGGTTTTTATTAGAAAATGTCTGGCTAATAGGGGGTCACTTTTACTTTTAAATACATTTTATTACTTAATTGACTTTCTAAAGGTATAGTAAAGAAAAAGATACAGGGGAAAAAAACCCCCAACTTGTTACAAGGTAAAAATTATATATATCAGGTAATTATTTTTTCTCAAGCATGAAAAATAGAAGATTCTGCTGCTGCCTGGGGCATACACCTTCTCTATGTGTAGCTGAACTGTCTCTGACCTTTTTTTTAGGCCTTTAGGTAACAAGTTGAGCAAGCAATGTTTTGCAGCCTACGCTTTGACCTTCCAGTCAGATGATTTTGGTTGGAAAGTCGTCTTAGTACAGTCTCCAACTTGCATCATGTGAAGAATATCCTATCATCTGAAATATCCATTGCATTCCCAGAAAAGCTGAAGAAAATTCAGGTGCATCAGAGGAAGTGAAGATGTGTTTAGCTGGACACCTTGGTGTCATGGGTGAAAGAGCATGTCATGGGCTGGAGGCTCTCTTTGTCTTGCTTTATCTTTAGTGCTTTCTTTTGTTTGTCTCATTTTATGAACCACAGAGTCAAAATAATGAGTTTTGTAAGACAAAGTAGGAAAGTTACTTTATATTTTTGAGAATTCTGAATTATATATTTTTCGTTTTTCCCAAAAAGACTAAAAATGTTCACATCCCAATCAACACACACGATTTGACTCCAGATATTTTTTTCTTTAAACTGGGTGTTTACATTCTATTTATAACTTTTGACTTATTAATCTTAGATTGTCTCTTTGTCTTAGTGCAGTCAATTCTTTGCTGTTTTGGAGCATATGTGTGATGTGTGTGGGATTGTTTTCCTGTCTCTGGAATTATTGGCTTCATTTATCCCTATCATGTCCACTGCCTCTCTTGTATGAGGCCTGACATTGGGAGATCAGAGCAGCTGAAAAAAAATATAGCAGGAAGGCAAAGCGATAAAGAAAGGAAGAAAGAGAAAGGAAAGAAAGGGAGGAGGAAAGGAAATAAAGGGAGTAGGAAAGGAAAGGAGGCAGGATTCTGCCTTCACTGCAGTTTTACTCAGAATTTTCACTGTGAGGTAAAACCTCACGTATTCTATATGTAACCAGCAACCTTTGTGCTACAAGGGTTACAGTGACAATCTGTGGAAATGCTGTTGTTTTCTCTCAGGTTTGCGAGGGTTTAATGGACTTAATCCACATTAAGATGATGAAACACTAATCCAAGAAGATACACCAAAAGCCAAGGAACTCCTTCTTACCACCCCGCAGACCACAAACTGCTTCTTCCTTATCTCATCACAGATTCTTATTAGCAGTCTCATCTTTCCACACTTCACCTCCTTGTGCCATGGATTCTAAAGAAATCACAAGATCCTTCAATTTACTGATGAAATTATTTACCTGCCAAGGATGCCAGCCAAACTGCTGGAGAGAGCACCACTCAATGTCTGCTCAATCCTGTTGAGAGGATGTGAGAAAAGTACAGGTTGTGAATCGAGCTTTGCTGGAGTTCTTTGTGGGGATTAATTTCACTAGGAAAAGATTACAGCAGCTGTTAGCTCTGCTTTCTAACACGAGTCCCTTCTGCTGTAGGATTTGAGGATGTTATGTCTCCCCTCACTCGGATAATATTCAGGAGAGGTGCTCTTAGGCTGTGTGCCAGCCCTTGCATACCTGGAGAAGGGCTAATCTTACCTCTTGGAAAGCTAAATATCTGCCTAAAGTCATTGCCTGCTGTCACACCCACTCCCTGGGGGTATGAAACTCTCTTCTGGGCACCTCCCTTCTGCCTCTGACCATAGGAATAGCTGAGACAAAGGGTAACACTTGTTTTGGGTGAGGTGACTTGGACTTCCATACAGCTAAAGGTAGACATGTATTTCCCCACTTCTAACCACCATTGGTACATGTACAACCTGGCAATAGTGCCCAGAATTGGTATTTTTGGTGCTTATCCGCAAAATAAATAACTAATATTCAAAATTTAAAAAATATGGCCAAAGCACAACACTAGCATTGAAAATAGAGCGCAAGATGTCCTTGGAAAAATTCAGCCTTGCTGATACAACCAACAATTTGGATTATACTCTGATCCTTCTATTGTACTTTCTCTAGCCAGAAGACTTTCCCAGGGTCTCTTTGGAAATTCATTGTCATGGATCATGGATTTTTTTTTTTTTTTATTTCCTAAATGTTCCAGTTGGTGAGAGCAGAGTGCAGAACATGAGCTGCAGCATTGCTGGTGAAAGTAAGCCACAATACCTTAGATCAGAATTTGATCCCCAGGTGGAGATATGCAAAATATAGAGTGATGTCACCAACTTGAATGATAATTAGAAAGTTAATTGAACTTTCAGGTAGCAATAAGAGGTGTTTAGTTATTTATTTTCAGTGTGGCACTTTTGTCTAACAAGACGAGTTACAAGACTCAACATCTGGAGAGAGAAATTGGGTTGCAAGGTAAGAAAAGAAGAGTGGAAGGGATGTTTTGATAACAGTGAATTAAAAAAAAACAAAACACTTTGATTTCAACTTTTCATTGTGCTTCATAAATATCACAGAAATAGAACTCACTGAGATGTAAAGCCCTGAAATTATAAATCCATCTTTATCCAAGATGTTGATGGAGATTCACTCGGGCTTTTGCCAAGACATTGTTTTCATCTCCAGAGTTCCCTGATTGATGTGCATGTTAGAGTCCACCTCTACTCAAACAGCTTCCCAGTAATTGCACCCTTCTGATTTGCCACAGACTCTTCCCTGCCAGATGCTCCTGCTCCAACCCTTCATGGAGCTGCTGCAGGGAGGTGGAATTGTTGCCTATGCTAATCTTACATTATTGTCAACAACAAATCCATCATGAGTTGAGCTGTTGGAACATTGTTCAGGAAATATGTTTCCTGATTAATTTCTCTATTTTGCATTTCACTAATGCAAATTCTCTTCTGATGTGCTTAAACAAAGAACTCTCATATAGGTCCAGGACTGGATCAACCCTTAGCATGTTCATCTGCTTCAGATTTCAATGCAGTTCCTTATTTTGAACTCACTCTGAATGTACTTTACTGTTCACTAAATATTTATTAAATGGACTACTTGGATGCAGCAGTGAAATTCAGCAAGTAATAAAATACTTGTAAAAACTTTTTACTCCTAAATGATTACCTCATATTTCCCAAATGGGCCATGCAGAAAAACAGCTACCTAACAAATAGCAGAGATTTTTTTTTTCTGTTTTCCATGAGCCATAAATGTTCTTCCACATCCTAGACCATGGAAAGAACACTGCATAATGATTTTTATGGATACGAAATGTCTAATAGGAGTGAAACATAAATAGACCCCATTAAAATTTTCCTGACATTTTCTCCCACTATATGAAATTTACCTCATATAGTGAGAATTAAGTTTAATAGAACCAAAAAATCTTATTTAGATAGAACTCTTTATTGTTAGGTTATGTATTCTGTTCCAGTTAGCTCTTAGCTCCTACTACCTTAAAATTCAGTGGAACCCAAATTTACAACAGTGCCTTAACCTGAATAACCATCATTTCCAGTGAGAAAGTGCTAAAGGGATTATTTTCATTTGTTCACAGAAAACTAGTTTTCATCCAGAAATAATTTAGTTTGGCTTGCCACCTTTCTGCGCAGCTTTCCTCCCTGTATTTCACAGGTCCAGCCATATGAAAAAAAATAGATTCAGATATATTGATTTTCCTTCTGATGGCTGCCTGTCATCAAGCAGGTGTGAGAATCTCCTACAGAGGCAAATGAATGAGTTTGCACACAACTTCATGCTGTAGTTTTATTTTCTGCTTTTACTTTTCTTCTATTTTTTTTAAATATATACCATGCCAGCTTAATCTGAAGGTGAGCAGAAAAGCCGGTGAAACGTGAAATATGAAGGTAATTAATTTGGCCTCTGACCAGGCATGTAACCTTTGCCATCTCTATGCTAATTCCTGTTGCACTACCTTTTTGTGCCTTTCAATCCCAGAAATCCTCCTGAAACTGAAAGGGACACCAGTACAAAAAAGCCACTCTCCAGCATGAGGAAGAGAACAACTTGTCTTTACAGAAGAAAGGGCTTATTAACAGTGTTGGGTTGCTATTCTATCTGCATCCTTTTGGAAGAGGTAGAGAGGAAATTACACATTCAACACACATCTAAGCCAGGGACACACTGCCAGTAGCGTTTCCAAAAAGTGTTACTGCTCAAATAAAGCTGATCTATGAGCCTCACAGCCCAGAGAGTTTTACAATGCAGTCAGCATTTTCTCCTTTGTTCCCTTGATTGAGCAGTCACAGATTTAAAACCAAGAGATTTACCAGGCAGCAAAAGAAGAGCACAAGCCATGTGATTTAGGCATCCAGAGCAGAGCCATCCATCCCACCACAAACCACGGGTGACAAAAGGCAAAGACTCTCAGGGTCACACGCCAGGTGACCCACAAGGACACAGGGGTGGCTGGCAATGGGTGTTTCTAGGGGAAGGGGCTGGGGAGCACCATCAAAGGCTGCCCAAAGCAGGATCCAACCCCACAGTCCCATCCTGTCCTCAGCAGCAGCACAGAGACCCCAGGCAGCTGCAATGCTGCCTGTGCTATGGTCAGTACATGATAACTGGTCACATATTGACACAGCCTCTAACCACAATGCAAAATCCCTTGATCCAACCCTGCTGTTAGTCAGACATGACCTGAGCTGGGGTAAATTTGTGGCACTGATGGTCAGTGTTGGCCCAGAGGTGTGAGAGTGGTAACTCCGTACCTGAGTGGTGCTCAGAAAGCCAAGTTCTGACACGGATGCTAACGTTAAACAGTAATTTCTTTTCTCCTTAGTACAAATTAACCTAATTTCAACTGTGTATGGTTGTATGTCTTTTCCAAAGACTGACAGATTAGAATGGATTGAAACCAGCCAAGAAGGTTCTTTGTAATTCATAAAGGCAGACACGGTGATGTGGATTTAAAAATAAAAATCAATCTGAACCCTTGCTTGGAAATTAAAGGGAAACCATTCTGAGTACTGAATCAATTACTGACAGCTTTGAACTGCCAGATTTTAAAGATTTAAATTGAATATTCCAACTCGAGTCACAAGTGAAAATGAGTGCAGGTGCTTTAATCACTAAATGTACTCCTCACAAAAAGTATGATCAATGCAAGGGAGCACCCAGGATTTCAGTCTCTAGCATTTCATATCAGCACTGGACTGTTCTAGTGGACACCTGGGGAGCCAGGAAGGAGAAGTTCAAGGCAAGGTGATCAAATATGGACAGCACATCTCAAACTACTGGCCCCACTGCTAGGCCGATAGAAATCCTTCGCATTTTCTTTTTTTTCATTTTTTTTTTAAGTCTGAACAATCAGTTTCCTATTTGTCTTGTTTGACTGGTGTTTGGTTTATTTGTTTGTTTGCTTTTTTCCTCTTCAGTCATATTTTATTTTATTAAGAACTCAATCCCTCAAACTAAGAAAAAAAAAGTGTCCTGTAAAGATACTGAAGAGACTCCTTCTGTGGCTCAGATCAATAGAGAAAGCTAACTTTGCTTTGTTTACCAGTTTCTGTTTATGCACTGTTGCAGTGTGTTCGTTAAGCTCATTTAATTCTTCCCCCATTTTATGTATCTGCTCCCCCCCATGTTGTGTAAAATGGTTCTGCCCTCCTCAGTTTTCCCGCCACAGCCCTGCCAGTTCTATTGTCAATCTTCTAGGTTATATAATTCCTCCTCCTCCTTTTCCCTTATATGTATGCTTTTTCTCCTCCCTGGGCCAAGTCAATCACCCCCCACTCCACCTAGTATTCCAGAAGCTTCTCCTCTTTGGGGGTTGTGGTTGGCTGTGGTCCCGGGACCCCTCCCATACCTGGTGCCTATTGGGCTCTCCACCATGTCATTTGAGTTAAGCTCATCCCCTCTTCTCCCCCTATTGGTCTTCTGTAAACCCCTCTCAGGTCCACTCCTTCCCTTTATAACCCTTAAGCACCCTTTGTTCTGGGTCATTCACTGATACATTGTGGGCTTTCCAATAAACCTGTTTCAGCCCCCAGCGAGTGTCCAGCTCCTTCCTTCTTGTCGTTTAGCAGCGATCCAGTCCGCAGCCAGCCAGCACAGCCCGAGGCCTTACGACGCTGAGGGGTGCTGGCAGACCGTGCAGCGAGGTGTCGGCCTTAACCTCAGCTAGCCGGACTCTGACCTTCTCTGCTCTAGAAGGCAAAATACACTTCGCTGCAGTTGATGCCCAACGTGGGAGCTTGTTCTGGACAGCCAGACGACTTAACGCCAGGTCCCTGGATCCCGCAGATTGGATTATAAATTCCTCTAGCCGTCAGACTACCTCCGGTGGCAGCAGACCCCGTTTTAGGTGTGGCGCTCCCAGGGGATTCGAAGCCGCAACTCCCCGCACCTGAGGAGGGCTTCGAGACGAGAAACGATCCGCCTGAACTTTTCGTTGGCACCGCTGCTGGATTAGGTGAGCCCCGGACTCGGTGGTTACCCCCCCTGCCTTTTTAATTTTCCCTGGGAGCCCTCCCTGCACTGGGGACCGCTCCCGATACTTCTTCCCTTGATGGCTGATTCCCAGGCACTACACGTGGCTGGGAGAAATTCTCTCTCTCAGCGCGGGGGGCTGCGGTCTGCCGCTTTCCACACGCCGCGGGAAGCCCCGGCAGGCGCCGCCCGCCGCGCGGCGGAGCCCTCTGCCGCTTTTCGCGCGCCTTTTTGCCGCGTGGTGCGGCAGCGCCGGGGCAGGCGCGGGGCTCTCGGCGCGGCACCGAACAGCTGCTTGATTGACATAAAGGACTGTTTCTTCCAAATTCCTTTACACCCAGGTGATGTCCCGCGTGTTGCCTTCACGGTTCCTTCCATCAGCCGTGAGTCCCCGGACAAGTGCTACCACTGGCGATGCCTTCCACAAGGAATGAAGAACAGCCCTGTGATTTGCCAGTGGTACGTCGCTTCTCTGCCGTCCCCAGTACGTACAGCCCTTGGGGATGCCGTCTTTTTACATCATTATATGGACGACATCCTCGTGTGTGCTGCTGACGACAGTCTGCTTGCCCATGTGCTTGACCTGACAACCAAGGTGTTGGTTGCTGCAGGGTTCGAGCTCTGGCAGGACAAGATTCAGCGGATGCCACCTTGGAGGTACCTAGGCCTTGAAATTACAAAGCAGACCATTGTGGTGCAAAAATTGGCTATAAGGACTAATGTCCGGACCCTTGTGGGGGTCCATCAACTGTGTGGGTCTTTAAATTGGGTGAGACCCTGGCTGGGCATTTCTACCGAGGACCTGGCCCCCCTTTTCAATTTGTTGAAAGGGGTAGACGGGCTTAGTTCCCCTAGGACTCTCACCCCAGAGGCTCAGGGGGCGCTGGAAAGGATCCAAAAGGATCCAAAAGGCTATTTCGGCCAGGCAGACCCACCGTTACCATCCGGGCCTGCCATTTAAATTCATAGTACTAGGAAAATTACCACATCTCCATGGTATAATCCACCAGTGGGATGAGACTCTGAAGGACCAAGGTTGGGGAGATAAGCTCTTAATCATAGAGTGGGTCTTCTTCAGCCACCATCGGTCCAAAAGAATGACAAGGCCACAGGAGCTGGTAGCCGAACTGATCCTCAAAGCAAGATCGAGGATCAGGGAGTTGGCACGATGCAATTTCGAATGCATTTACATACCAATTGAATTGGAATCGGGCAAGTTAAAAATGAAGACGTTCAATGAACTGCTGCAAACTAATGAGAACCTTCAGTTTGCCTCGGACAGCTACACTGGGCGGATTGCAGTAAATTGGCCGGGCTACAAATTATTTAGTTTGGAATTTAAATTATTACTAAAGAAGGTCCAAAGCAAGAAGCTCCTGGATGCAGTGACAGTTTTTACAGACGCGTCTGGAGCATCCCACAAGTCAGTGATGACTTGGAAGGATCCTCAGGACTCAGCAGTGGGAGACAGATGTTGCTGTTGTGGAGGGTTCTCTACAAATTGCTGAGTTAGACACAGTAGTCAGGGTATTCCAGAGGTTCCCAGGACCTTTCAGTTTGGTAACAGATTCCGCATACGTTGCCGGTGTAGTGTCCAGAGCTCAATCAGCAGTTCTGCAGGAGGTCTCTAACCAAAAATTATTTGAATTACTTACTAGGCTCGTCGATTTGGTCTCCCACCACGAGCATCCGTTTTTCGTAATGCATGTGAGATCGCACACCGAGCTGCCGGGGTTCATTGTTGAGGGCAACCATCGGGCCGATTCCCTGGCCGCGGCTGCCGTTACGCAGGGCCCACTCCCAGATGTGTTTGGCCAGGCTAAGATCAGCCACCAGCTCTTTCATCAGAACGCGCCTGGCCTGGTCCGGCAATTCCATCTGACCCAGGACCAGGCCAAGGTGATCGTAGCCACATGTCCCCAATGCCAGCGTGACCAGATGCCCACCATTGCCTCGGGGGCTAATCCCAGGGGCTTGGCGAGCTGCGAGGGGTGGCAAATGGATGTAACACACATCCCGTCTTTCGGTCGATTGTGTTACGCCCATGTCTCAGTGGATACCTTCTCCGGTGCTATCTACGCCTCTGCCCACACAGGTGAGAAGGCTGCGGATGTTCAGAAGCATCTGCTTCTGGCATTCGCTGTCTTGGGCATCCCTAGGACTATCAAAACTGACAATGGCCCAGCGTACACATCCAAGGAACTGCGGAGCTTCCTGCAGCAATGGGGAATAGAACATAAGACCGGCATCCCCTATTCCCCGACAGGCCAAGCCATGGTGGAGAGGGCCCACCAGAGCCTGAAGAAGACCTTAGCTCGACAGCAAGCTGCTGTGAAGGTGGAGACCCCCCACATCCAGTTGTCAAGAGCACTTTACACTCTCAACTTCCTTAATTGCTCTTTTGACAACCCTAACCCTCCAGTGGTCCGGCACTTCGGCAGTCACCAGTAGCTGCAGCCTAAAGCCAGGCCGCCGGTCCATATTAAGGACCCGGAGACCTGGCGGATGGAGGAGCCCTTTGACCTGGTGACCTGGGGGAGGGGATACGCTTGCGTGTCCACGCCCTCAGGCCCCCGCTGGATACCATCCAAATGGGTCAGGCCCTTCACCCCGAAGCAGAGGACGCAGAAGGAGGCTGTGTCACAGGTTCAGGTGGCGTGCTGGCGGCGGCGGAGAAAACCCTCCCAAACGCCATCAGTTTCCTCAGATGTCCAGTTCCTCCCCAATGCTGAGACTCCTCCTCCTACCTCTCTCCTCACTGAACTACCTCTGATATATGAATCCAGATCCTCCTCTCCAGTCTCCTCACCATTTGCTTCTGATTTGTACTTATTATTTGAGGCAGAACCATCTGTTTAAGTATTTTGTGTCTAACAGTTCCCTTTTTGTCTTGTAGTACATTTCCCCAACTCACTTGATTTTCACCCCCCTGATTCGCGAGCTAGTCCGGAGAAAACTGACAGCGCCGGGTGCCACTGTCCCTTGCAACGAGCTCAGGGAAAGGAGCGACCCCTCTCCTTCAACCTCTCTTGAGAGGCAAGCCGCAGAGGAGGAGGGGGCTACTGCTCCAACATCCAGCTCCTCATGGGCCGATGGACTATGTTCAGAAGACAAAGGCACTTGTCATGACTAGCCGCAAGTCACAGCTTTTTAAGTTATTTCACTTGGACTTTTCAGTTTTACATGGACTTTTCCATTCTTTTTATTTTTATTTGGTAAAAAAACGGGGAATGCAGTCGCAAGCTGCCATGTGTGACACCCTGTGTGTGCCCTTTCCCTGCCATGCTGCTCCTCAATGTCCTCACATGCCAAGCACAGCAAGGGAAATTCACTGGAAATTTCCTCAAGAAACACAGATCAGAGAGCACCCAGTGCTTTAACAGCTTGGTGCCTGTGTATCCAACATTTGGGAATACATGGCAGCTGGGGAAAAACTGCTGTCCATTGGAGCAATGTTGCTCCAGCCCAGGAGCTCCATGCTGGAGAGGATTGCTCTGCACCTTCCTGTAGAGCCATGGTTTTGGTGTCATCTTTGCCTCCACACAGTGCCTTCCTGAGGTGGAATCTGAATGAAGAGTTACGAAAATTTTGCTGTGTAGTGACTGCCTAGAAAGCTGGTGCAGCTCTGTTGCTCCCAGTAGATGGATTCCCACACAGACCTGTGAGTTTGGATTCAAACCCCACAATTATTGTCCCATGTTTATGGTGGGCTACGAGTGTGAGGAATGCTGTCATGTGTTAGTATCGCGCCTTCCCTTGGAACAGATCAGAAACCCTCTGAAAGAGCGAAGTTTGCATTTTGGAAAGTGTGTAGACCTCATTTAAAGACACTGTGGCTCAAAAGGGCCAGATAAATTTCTGGAGACCTATGGAGAGGATGAACTTCATCTGAGAAGCTGCCCTGAGGACACCAAGCACAGCTGAAGGATCTGCTGGCCTGGGAGGGTGGAAGAGAGGATGAAAGCCAGAAACCATGAATCAGATTTTGCTGCTCATGAGGCAATTCCCTCTGCTGCTATGAAGAAGCAGTGGGCTCTAATAATGAAGTAATTGATATTCTTGTCATTCAGCTAATTAGCTACAATGCTTCTTCCACATCCTCTGCCTTCCATGGAGGTCTCCTGCCTGAGGACTGTGATGGCTGATGAGATCTGTGGATTAATACAGAGAGCAATAGGCACTGAGCTATACCTTCAATCAGTTCAGGATCCTGGGGCTGACAAATATTTATGCAACAGCTGGAGACTAGGAGCACTACTTTCCCTCACCAAGAAAAAAAATTAAGAGGCGTTGATTACTAAAAAATCTTTTAAGACAAATATTTACTACAGAACTGTTACATCTTGTATAACTTTACAGCCAACATAGAAAAAAAATTAAAAATATTTCAATGGTTTAGACTTATTCCTATTTTTACATAACTAGCTAAGATGGTGATCTTACCTTACCAGGGTAAGGAACAGCTCTCCTATGTGAGGAAGGGCTAAGCAGCTTAAGACTTTTCAATTTGGAGTACAGATAAGTAAGGAAGAAATGACACAGATCTATAAAATCAATGGAGCAATGGAAAAGTGCACAGAAGACAATTATTCACTTTTCTTCTAATGCAAGGATTAAGGGCAGTTAAATGAAGAGATCACAGATTTTAGAAAGCATATTAAAAAGTTCACAGAAAATGCAATTAAAACTGTGAAGCTCATTACCACAGGATGCTGGAGATGCTAAAAGTTTATGTGAGTTCTGGGAGCAACATACTGGGAAAAAACCCACTGAGACTCTTCTCCATGCAGGCACTCTGCACATCTCAAGGTTTAAACTACAACTCAGAGGAGTTTTGGAGAGCATACCTTGGAAATGTGACTCTTAGATATCTACTGCTGTCTTCTGTAGGAGGTAAAATTTCTCGCCTTGATATACTTTCAAGCTGGCCTGAAGCAATCACCTCATGTCATTATTAACAGATTTGCAACCACAGAGAGCTGCAAAGCTGACACACAGCTGTGGGGATTTTGCTGTGACAGAACCCACTGTGGCTGATGTTGGCTGTGGGATTAAAGCCACTCTACCAAACACACATTTCTAGAGAAGAGCCACACCAATGCTCTGGTCAGCAGTGCCTCTTATTTTTCCATCTGCAAAGAACTAAAGGAACTCATTTTATTTTAGCTTTTATAATTATTCAACAGAGTGATTTGAAGGTACAAAATGAACCCCAGTGACCAGAATAGTAGAAAAGGAGGCAGAAAATGGCTCATGACTCTGACTTGGGTGAGACAGAAAGTTATGAAGGACTAATAAGGAATTGGCCTTATTAAAGCTGCTACACATCTCAGTGAAATCCACTGGTGCCAGGAAAGCTCTCATGGATGCCATGCAGAAACCTGATTTGTGTCCCTTGTCCCCTCACATGACTGAATCAAAAGTTTCATGTCCCACACACGATACATGTAATTTATGTATTTTACCAAGTAAAATTCTGACAACCTGCCAATCATTCAGTTATAGTTAATATTTCCCCCCTCATTGTTTTCTGACCTTTTTATTTTTCCTTCTTTTAACAGAGGAGGCAAAACTGCAGTAAGTCTGCAGAGAGAGTGCTTATCCATGTGTTTGATGTGATCTCCAGAGTGGCTGTGGCAGCATGTGCTCAACTAGATTGCCCAGTGTCTATTGGTATACAGAAAAAGGTGTTCAGCTGCTCATTTTATTTTGATTGACAAAATATTCAGAAAGCTTACATCAAAAAATAATGGCAGCAATTTTAGCCATCAGTTTGGTATCCAGTAACCAATTTAAAATGAAAAAAAAAAAAAAGGAAAAAAGGGGGGGTGGGGGTGGATAAGTACTTGGATTATTCATGAGTAAATGAATGCAGATTAAAGATGTAGGAACCCAGAGTCCAGCCATGGGAATGTAACTGTCAGATGATGTGGAAGCTGGCTGTTTTGAGGGAATCTGATGAATGCAGGCTCATGGGAAGCTGTCACAATGATTAAACAAGCCCAGTCTGGGCTAATAGATTTATCTATTTCTACCTGGCAGATTATAATAGGATTTGGAGCCATCCCGCTGATCAGTGGGCATCTGCAGAAAGCTCATCACACAAGAAGTGTCATTTGAAGTGGATCGAAGGGGAATATGTTTTAGAGCTAGATATCTGGAGACATCATCACTTGAAGAAAAGCAGAGAAGGAAGTCTGCATTTTGGGGTATAACTTGCCGCAGATTGTCAAAATGTCTGCAAAGAAGTAGCTAAAATAGCTGATTTGCTGCTGTTGTCTGCTCATGAAGAATTCCCACAGGAGATTCCTTCCCTTCCCATTTCTCTGGAGACCTAACAGTGTTGTAGATCCCAGTGCTGCACATTTTTGACTGAAGGTATAGACATTTTGATAAAACTGAGGCTGAAATAATCAGTACTTCCAAAATCTCAAAGCCTCCAGCTGAAATGTGGGAAGAGTCAGTCAGCTTTCCCAATTTGCTAAAGATAGGTACTAAGAGAACACTCTTGGAGAGCTGGACAAAGGATTGTCAAGCAGATTTTGCATATATGAAAGGGAAAAGTAATGAAAAGATTTGTTGTTCTAAAAAAGAAAGATGTTTTGAGTCAATGCTTTAGTGTAGAAAATGAACAGTACTATTGGGACAAAAACACCAGAAAAAAGCAATTCCCATTCCCAAGAAATTTAAAACATGAAAAAGCAAAACATGAATTGTACAATGAAATAATATCAACCTTATTTTCAAGCCAGAAAGGTCAAACTCAAGTACAGCTGAAGGGAAATTGTTACACATAATATGAAGAAATCCATGACAAAACAAATTTCATGCATAATCCCTAAACAAGGCTCACATTTCCTTCCTGTGGTACCCTTATGGTCATGCTGTCCCATCAAGAAATAAAATGTGCAAACAGTAAAAGGAAGACATTTGATTCAGATATCAACAGCACCAGGGGTCAAGGACAAGATTCTCAAAAGGTGAGAAGCAAACAGACCTGACATATCTAATGACCCAAAGAATGTACAAGTAATTCATTAACTCCGGGTTACCTGCAGTGGCCACTGGATTTGCTTTAAGATTGGAAGGCAGAGTTGTGCTCTGTGAGCCTTTCAGTCAGTGAAAAAGATGGGAGAGTTTAAAAGAAAAGCCAAGCTGGAGCCCTGGGATTGTAGACACCAAGGACGCCTGATGTAAAGATGTGCAGCTGCTGCCCTCCTTGGGGAAAGGAGTTTGAAAAACAGAGAGGCAAAAAAAAATGAAATTAATTGTGGTGACAAGAACAACTCCTCATTCAACCCTTGATCTCTGTCAAGGGAGGATCTGCAAAAACAGTGAGACTGCAGATACTCTGCAAGTACTTCAGACAACTACCTGGGTACATCAACTTCTTGTCCTCAAATTTGCTTCTCACTTGGAGTGCAGAGTGCCAGTGACAAACAATAAATCATTTTAGAAACAATACTCTGTTTTCCTCTTTCTCTTCTGAGCACATAATCACACATGTTCTTCCATATGACTTTCAGTACCTGCAACACACTTTCACTTACAAAAGTGGCTTGTAGTGGATGGGACATTTAATGAAATCTCCTTTGCTAGTGTCCTTCAGAGAAAAGTTTAGGATCTTATTGCTCACATGGGACTTGAGCCAAAACCTCTTATTAAATTTTGTGGGTGTTGGATCACAAGGCTCTAAAAAGTAATAGGAATAAATGGGTTCTCCTGACTAACCATTCATTTTTCTTTAAAATAGCTCTTCATATGCTTGGCCATTTTATGTACACACCTTTGGCTTTGGACCAAACCCTAACTAGTGTAAATCAGTCTCACACCACAGGTAGTGGAGCTACACAAGCTAAAAACAAGCCTGGAACCAGCTGACTGCAAATAAGTTATAGATTTACCTGCTTCTGTATCACACTACTAGTTCCTGTTATTGCTTTGTAAAGTGCTTTGGGAAATTAAGGGAGTAGTAGGAGCTACATTAAATTAGATCCCAGTCTAATACAATCTGACCTGTATTTCACAAGGAAAGAACTTGCGCTTCTGAAATGCTGAGCAATGATTTTTAGAAAGTATTAAAAGTAAGGTAGTTCAGATGGCTCTGTGCTACCCTGTTCAGAATCATGTGGGGAAATCTATTACTGGCAATTCTTTTTCTCTCCTCCTAATTACCATTAGTGCTAATTAGTAAGTATATGTTAGTTCAACCTCATTGTTGCTCCATAATGTTTAGCTGAAAACTGCAATAATGAATTCCAGCTTTTTCAGACAAATGTAATAAAATGGTGATTATTATTCCCCAGGGCTATGATAAAATACAATTCAGGGTGATCTAACAAGCTGGTAAGTGAAAAGTTTGATATCCATCAGGTACTGAAGTTGGCATAGTAAATATAAGGAATAATTAGCAATGTGGTGAGACAAGGAGGTCACTGCCCTCTGCTCAAACCCAGGTGCTGTGGCCACCATGGCATGGTCAAAATTTCTTGGATCAGTATGTACTGGTGATGTCCTTATCTTCCCCTGGTTCAGTTCTTGTGCCTCTATTACTCTTGAAAACTGCCCACATATTGAAATCCACCCACATCTACTTCTCTGTGGAATGAAAAAAGCAAACTCCCACTTTGTTAAATTAAAAAAAAAAAAATTCCCATGAATTTATGTAGGCTGTGCATAGTTAACAAAATAGAATAAAAATTTAGCATAGTTCAGAGACATCCACTGTCCTGTCAATGCACTTACAACAAAAAAATTTTGGGTGCTGTCCCAGATGTGAGTGCCTGTCCAAAGTGCCATCCCTCTCTTGTGACAGTGTCACAGGAAAGGTTTCTTTGGAATGACACACGGGATGACCCTGGTGAGGAGCCAGAGGCAGGTGTCCACGAGAGGCTGTGACAGTCACTTATCCTGAGGAGCTGTGACAAATGGGCCAAGACCACACTGCTCAGCCCTCTTCCAGCTACAGACTTTCCAGAACAAATCTGAAATAAATCTGTTTGCCAGGGCTAGGCAGCAGGCTGAAGCCACAAGAATGTACAGAGCTTTTATATAAATACACATTTTCTGTTATCCTATACATCCAGAACTGCCAAAATTACACTTCCTATAAGAACACAAGGAGGTACAAGAGTGGGAGTTTTTGATCTCACTCTGGCAATAATCCATACAAATTCATGCCCCAGAATTCTTACTTTACATAATCCAATTTATACAAACATGTTCCTCTAGTCACATGCTGCCATGACTGCTGCCATCAAAGGGGTTACATAGATGGAGAAAGGATATAAACCCAGAAAGAATTCCACCCTGACCAGCTATTCTCTCACACTGCATTGCACAGTTCCACCTCCCTTCAGGTTCCATGAGAAACTAAATTTTAGGCAGGATTAACATAAGAGATGCGCCAAAACCCACCTTTTATTGCAGAATTAGTTTGTCAGCTGCAGATAGATCTCTAAAGTGCAAATGTACGTGGAGTTTAATCTCTCAGTTTCAAGCTCTGAAAATTAAATTCCTTTCTATGATTCAAAAAATTGCCAAACAAAAAATCAACATTAACCTCCCCTTAAACCCAAGAAATTGCTGCTAAAAAAGTACATGAAAGGAGGGTAACAGGATTGCCTTAATACTATAGTAGATCTGTGGCCCTTAGTGTTTCCAGCCTCACTTCCCCAAGAGAATGAAAAAGCTCTCTAGCAAGTTTACTGTAATAAAAAAATATTTTATAGGTGCTCAGGTGATGCAGTGTTATGTCACATAGAAGTGTAAAGTATGTAATATCTTGTGCATGTACATGTTTCTGTGTATGTGTGCAAATCTCACCAAGCTGAAAAACACTGCCCTATGCATTTTTTTTTCTTTGAAAACAAAATTTTCGTTCTCTTTCTATTCCTGCACGTACAAAATGAAGAAAACTTCCAGCTGTCTTTTGTTCAACAACAAAAAGGTGAATTTAGTGAGGGGGCAGCTCCAAAACTCACACTTTTGGTATTCTGCAGCACCCCTGAACCAGCTGAACAAAGGCAGTGCAGATTTCACCCACCCTGTCCCACTGCAATCTGGGGGGAGTCTGTGGGAGACAGACACAAGGCTCCACTCCAAGAACGTTGCATGTGTTCTCTTTTTTTTTGTGTTCAACTTTATCCGCTGAACATTTACAGAACCTCTTCCTTTAGGAGTCACTCAGAGGCAACACACAGAAGGAGTTTGTGTGCTGCAGCACAGAAACATTCACTTTTTTGGGAGGGAACTGCATTGCTGCCCAGCCAGTGGGAGCCTGAGCCCTGTTTCTATATGGATTTCACTCCTGTGTCACCTTACTCCAACCCGAGCCACCTTTTGGACTTCAACTGGAAAGGAACAAGAGGCACATTCCAACTTGCTGCCCAAACCCCATGTGCTCTGAGGCCAACCAAGTGACAAACAAAGCCACGTCCTTCTGGCCACTGATGGGGCAGGGAAAGTGTGTCCCCACCTTTGTGACCTATTTCAGCATTTTCCACTTTCTGGAAGAAGCAAACAAATGCCAAATGAAAAGCAGGTTGTTGTTGTTATTATAACTGGCAGGGTTATGCACAGGATATATACATAGAACTCTCAGCTTTATGTAAAAGCAAACAAACCAAGCCCCCTGTGCTCTCATTTTTGCAGTGGTGGGTACTTGCAGTGAACTGGAAAGCTGTCAGAGGAGAGGTGTTACTTATTTGAATTCTAGAGCACTGTATTTGCTAACTAAGTAAAAAAGTAGGAGAAGTTTCTCATGTTATCTCAGAACATGTGAAAATAAATCGATGCAAATACAGGGGAGAGGGCTATCAACTTTGTGCAATCATAAGGCAAAATCCACAATGACAGCTGAAGGGACAAGCGCATGAAAAAATTGTAGTATTCTAGCACAGAATTTATGATTTATTTATAATAAAAAACTGCAGAGCATAGAGGTTTGGGCTTCTTTCCTCCTTTTTTTTTCTTTAAAAAAAACAAAAAAAAATGTTCTATTGTTTTGACAAATTCCCTTCTACTGATTTAAAAACTGCATAGAATGTATTTTTCCCCTTCACTTGAAGAAAAATTTCCTTCCTATTAATTGTGTCTGGTTTGTCAAAGGAGTGGAAAACTTACAAGGGTGAGAAGTGTTTATCCAAAGTACTTATTTCTAAAAGCAAACCATTGAGCCTTTAAATTGTATAACAGAAAGCCTATAATGCTCTTTAAAAATGTGCAACCACAAAGAATGGGTGGCTTTCCCTTCCAGAAACTGTAAAAACACTGAAGTCTCCTATGTGAGCAGTCTCCCAGTTAAAATATGTGTATATATATACATATATATGTATATATATTTGTAAAAGAAAGACAGAGAACTTTTGTTTGTTTTCAAAGCATTTCTCAGTAGAGTTTAACACAATGCAAGCTGAGTGTGAAAGAAAACTAAAATGTGATTAGAAAGAAATCCCAGAAATAATATCCACGGTGTAGCCTGCAGGCAAGGGGAGTCTGCTTTATCACTCAAATTGCACAGGGACAATGGAGATTTTATCTGGGTTAGAGTGATTGCAGAGAGTGATCAACAGAAGGTCAGGAGAAATTTCAACAGTAAATATTTGTAATCACTCACTATATCTTCCTAAGGTGTCCAGTAAGGAAATCTGTATTATTTTATCTGGTCATCTGGCTCAAACTTGGTTTCTTGAGCATAAGAACAGTGGGAAGATGTAATAACAGACATTTTGCAAGATAAAGCTCCAATTGTGCTAACACTGATCTTCTAGCACTAAAAATTGACCATGGAAGTTAACTACCATGTTAATGTTAATTATATTTAGGAGGCAATGATTAAGTACCCTACTCATATAATTTACCTCCTGCCTTCAAGGCTTAATTCTTCATAACATAAATAGAAAAAATCCGAGCTGCATTTTCACTCGAATATTTTGACTTGCACTTTGATGTGTGGGAAGATTTTAACCAAGCAGCTGTTAATGTAGTAAATAATGAAAACAGAACCAAAATGATAAATATGGCTTGGCAACTAAATAAATACAGTATTTAAAAATTAAAAAAAAAATGGATAAATGGATAAGCAGGGAAAGGCTTTCAAGAGGAAATGATGATCTCAAAAACACAAAAAAGATACTAGAAGTCTGCATCACAATACAAGTCCAAAGTCTTAAAATTTGCCCAGGTCTGAAAGAAAGGACTGTGTACACAGGGCTTGGGTGCTGCTCAATAGAATATGCCTGTTTATCAGTTTTATACCAGACACATTTCTATGCTTTTTATAAGATGTACTTACTTAATTAGCAAGTTACTGGTTAAAAATGAGAAATTAATGTACTGTAACACATAATACAGTTGGATATCTAATAAAGAATTTATAAAGCACAGAATTTGGGATGCTGAGGACAAAAAGAAAACCATTAGGAGCAGGAATGATCTAAAGTAATAAACTATATTGTTAACCTTTTGAAGGCCTTCTCATCTAGTGGGAGCTATAGAAATATTAAACACTTTTCCCACAAAATAACATTCAGCAAAGCTTCAGTTCAATGTGATAAATAACTGAGAAGGGGGAGAAAAAGGAAAAAACACAGAGCTGTGATAGAGTATGAGTTAAGTCCTACTCATCACAGCTTCAGCAGAAGGTAATGAAGGAAAGAACCAGCTTCAATAGAGGTTCTGCTATTACTTCAGACAGATTTCCCCTTATTGCATATCCTTGAGTTTTGCTTGTAGTGGAAGGAAGAGAAACAGCAAGTTCCTTAAACAAAAGCCTTTTGGTGGGGTAGGGACAGAAGCTGGTGACAGTGCTGAAATACCTGTGCATTTCATGTACAGCTGAGAGTGCATAAGGGTAAGGCTGTCTAGGGAGAGTTCCCTCTGATTTTCTGACATGCTCCAAGTCACAGCCAAGAGTTTTTACCCAATTTTCCAACAGAAAATGACCAAACAGGCAGCATACACAAAAGCACTGTTGACAGCCCAGGTACCCAAGCCACACTGCAATATTCCCTTCTTATTCCTCAAAAAAATAAATCTGAGGGAAATCAGAGGCTGTTCCTGTGCTGATCCCTGCAGGAAGGTGGTGAAGAGGTCATTCAAATCCTCCTGGGAAGCAGGTGGGATGCAAGGCAGCACCACTGGGTAGGTAGCAATAGTGATCCATGCTCTGTGCCAGGCCAACAGAGATTTGAATGAGAGTTTGGGCTGTGCCACAGGCTTCATGCTGCAGTTTGATGGCTTCAGCTGCAGCAAGGCAATCAGGGGAAGGTGCTTTGAGAAGCATTTTTAATGAATCTAGTTTGCAGAGGAATATTTAAACTAAATGCCTCCCTGTCTTGTTGGCTGTGCTCCCAGCCCGGCGGAGGCAAGGTGGCACAGGCTCTGCACTCAGCCCCAGAGGAAGCACATTGCAGTGTTTGGAGCTGTTTTCAAGCACTGTTGAAAAAAAATCCTGAGGGAATTTGGACTCTGCTCAGTCAAGGAAAGCTCCCTTGACAAACGAGGATTCCCTGGCCTACACACTTCAGCACTGGCTGGTCAATTCTTTGTGCGTTCCTTATCTCCCTTGGCACTGAAGCTTGTGGAATGTCCCCTGCCCATGGCAGCAGAGCTGCAATCAGATGATCTCTAAGTTCCCTTCCAACCCAAACCACTCTATTTTTCTATGATTCAGCAGCAAGCATTCTTGAACAGATAAAAGGTTTACAGACTTGAGATTGGACTGGGTCACCCTGTCCTTGCAACTAAACATCAGTCTGAGGCAGATTTTCCTCCCACAGTGAGAAGAACAGCCTCTAATCAGCTAAAGCATTTCTTCCTCTCTTGTTCAGAAACCTTTAAGAGAGAGTATTGCTGCCTCCTCCTTTGTGCAGGGACTCCCAAGAAAAACGCCCCTTTGATTGAAATTGCTTCTACTTTGAATTTCCTTTCAGCTTCCAGGCCCTGAAGTTTAACACACTGGTTTTACCACCTAACTTGCATCAGTGAGTTTAAATGCAATTAAAATTATTGGTAATCAAAACCTTTATATTGAGAGTTCATAATGTCAATTTAGTATGCCAACCATACTGAACTGTCGTCGGACTTTTGGGATTTCCATTAATGCAAACTAAGGCCTGAAGAAGTTCCTGTAGAATTTGTATAGGAGCCTTTAATCCACCTTCTCTATTTCTAATTCTTCTTTTGTTGGCCGGGGGCTTGGAGCCCTATGGGAAAAGCAAGGAAACAAACACCTAATTGAAGCTTTCAAATCCTTTCCATACTAAAGGCAGCATCTGCTTCAAGGACAGACACACTGCACCTTCACTGCTGAGTTTTCCCAAAGTCTGCTGAACAGCAATGTGTTTTTATTGCAGCTCTTAGTGGTGTCTTACAAAAGGCACTGAAGGTTTGGGAATGAATGGGAGGGCTTAGGATAACAGCTTCAAGGCTGGAAAGTTGCTCAGTAAACTGCACCATGTCTGTCTCCAGACCTTGGCAACAAAACATAGATGGATATTGAGCTTCAGAATGTAAAAGATTTGAAGTGTGCCTTAAAGACAGCACCTCAAACTGCCCAGTGCTGTGGAGACTTGGCAAAACTTTCACAGAGCCTGATGATCCCCAGGCAATGCCCCAAGGAAACTTGTCCACTTTTCCACTTGTGTGGAACTCAAGTGGAACTGTAATGTGCTCTGCTCATCCTGACACTCACACAGGCACACTGCTTCAGACTTGTTTGTTCCTGATTTCATTTACTGCCCACATGCAAAAATAATGTGATGAGCCATGGTGGATCAATCTTTTTGCAGCATTCAAAACTGATTTCCATAAGAGCCTGGCCATCCCCTTTCTGAAAAGCACGCCAAGTAGCATCACAGGAGTCTGCTGTCAGCTTCTTTCTGGTTTAATGGGATCATGGTGTGCAAACACTAAATGTTGGCCAACAGCAAGTGGAATGACTACAGGCCTGAAGTGTAATCACACCCAGTAATTTCCAGGGACGGCAAATTATTAATTTGTAACAAGGCATTCTTTTCAATTACAGGGTACTTCTCCTGGGAAGCTGTTTTCTCTCTGATCTTTCAGCTGCAATGTGCCCTCCATTGCCCTGACACATTCAGATACTCTAATAAACTGGACTTGGTGAAAATGGTAATTACTGTGTGTTGGGGCTGAAGAAAGCCTCAAAGATGAGAAGAGATGTGAGCTTCCAGAGCAGTAAACATTCACTTGATTTACTATATCAGCTTCCATCTGCCTGTCATGTGACCTTTAAAGTTCATAATTTACAGTAATGTACTATCAAAGATAGCTTCTAATTTGTATTATCATACAGTTGCTGAATTACTGCTTTCTTTCAATGATGCATACATTTATGCCAGCTTGTTAGAAAAGACCTTTTTTAGAGTTTACTGAAACTCAAAAAAATAAAAAAAGGTATTCCACTTCTGAAGAGTTTTGTGATTACTCCAAATGCATACACTTGTTCCTTGAATAATTCATGTCCTTCTCAGTCCTAGGATCTGAAATGGAAATATTTCAATATAGAAAGCAGGATATGGGCAGGGTCTGAAGTCAAAAGACAACAAAGGGATACCAATCCTGAGATGAACATGTTGGATTTTGTGCTGTGTCTGAGGTGGGCACAGAGTGGATGGACAAACAGAAACAGCTCAGAGGACAAGCTCTGCCAGGCCAGGGCTCAACTGCAGCTGCACAGCACATCAAGTCAGGATTTCTTGCAGATTAATTTTAGACTGCTATCAAGCACAGTAATCACATTGTAACTTCATTCTGAGGGGAAGCAGATATGCTCTGAGCTGTGTTACTTCAAAAGGAACAATCACCAGGCCCTGTTCTCTTCATGGGTTATTGTAGGACAGATAGACAGCACTTGAATATCAGGTAAATTTTGAAGTTCTACTCATTTTCCATAGCCCTCTATTTGCTAGAATACAACAGTGGAATAGGGGTAAGGAAACAAGGGTTGCTGTACAGTAAGAATATCTGAACCACTTGTGTAAATTAGAGAAAAAGGACCCTGGATTTTGAGATGGGCACCATAACCACATCAAAAAATGCAACTACAACAGTGCTGAGAGAAATGTGCAAAACAGATTATCCTTCCTCAAAGCTACAAGAAAGGGAGGCCTAGGCAACCTCCTAGAATGCCTCTTGCAGCAGGTTGGACTGGATTATAAAACTGCCATGTGACTCCCAGAGATTTGATGAAGCTGAAACCCACTCTGCATTGACTGATGAGCAGCTCATTTCCCTTGCTGAGCTTGGACTGTGTTCACAAATCTCAGAGGCAAGGAGTTGCCACAGCACTTGCATAAATTATGACTGAATCATGATATTATTAATCACTCTGCTGTGTGATAAATTCATTCTTTTTTTCTGCTCCCCCATGTATACCACAGGAAGTTGCAGCCTTTCCTAGTAATTTTCACATTTAGGGGGATTTAATTATTTTTTGCCAAGTCCCAAATGCCACAAACAAAACCAAAAGCCATCCCACAGTATTTGTTACATCTGTGAGTTGGTTATCAGTGGGCTGGGATACTTCAAGAAACTTTAGGTTTTAGGAATTGCCCAAGACAATATTTATCTTGTCATCAGGAAATGAAGACTAAATCCTCTTAAGCAGTCTTATAAACTGTGCTCTCCTTCCTCCTCTCACTCTTATCCTCCCAGAGAGCCTCAACTGGGCTCTTGGCAGAGCTGAGCATGCTGATGTACAGAAGGAAATTATGTGCCTGGATTTGTCTTGTGCAGTACAGATGCTGTCTCTTCAGCATGGAGAGCTTTCATAATGGCTAGAAAATAAGTTTTCATTACTCTTTTTCCTCTTATTTCTTTGATAAATATCACCACCATTCCAGATCTGGCCATTTTTGGATTGAGAACAGGTTTCTTCCTGAGTGTTATTTAATCCTCACAACTCTGGATCAATTTTATGAGAGTCAGTTAGAAATCCCATAGGATCTAAAACCTGTTAAAGGTTATAGAGACATAGAAGGCTGGGCTGGATTGTGATCTCCAAGAACCACTCTATTTTATTGCTTCCAAGGGGCTTGTCAGCTTCCTATTGAAACACAGTTCAGTAATTGCAGAGTGAATAAAAACGAGAAGATAGCTTTTTATTAGCACTAAATGATCAGGCTGATTGGCATTAGGGATCTCTATACAATTTCATTGACACAGGCATATGCTGAAAGGCATCTCTATTTTCCAATAACACATTACTACATGTAGTAAAACAACTCACTACCCAATATTGAGCTATAACATTACTGATTATTTGGAATATGCCTCTATAATATCTCATTTCTACTACTCCCACCAAAAAAGTATTTACCTAGTTTTTAAATTTTACCTAAACTCAGTAAGATGAAAAATTACATATAATTGTTTAATCTATGGTTCTAAGATTCTCTGAAAGAAACATTTCCACAGTAGAGCAGTACTGAGGGGAACTTCCATTTTAATTTTACTGATTTTAAATTTTACTAATTCCCATTAGATACTTTCCTATTACTTATGGAACTCACAGTAATACCTCCCCCTCTCATAATGGTGAGTCCTTTTTCACCACAACTCTGAGACCCAAGCACAGCCCAGATACAGATGCAGCACCTGATGCAAGGACAAAAGAAAAGAAATTGCTGCAGTGGGATAAAGGGGTCCATAACAAACTGAATTGTAGGATTGTCATTTCAGAACCTTGTTAGTTGCTACTAACCCTCCCTAAAAGGATTTTCAGTGATGAAATTTCTACCATTTCCTTCAGATGATTCCCACAATATAACTCATCTCTCCATAGGCTTTTTTCTTCATATAGAGAAGTCTTTTATATATTTGTAATGTTCTGTCTTCCCCAATCCTTCAGCCTTCTTCATGGTCCATTCTTACCCTTCAATACCTCATTTTCATTCTCTTCCCTTGTTTGATTATTGTTTTCTAAATCCTGACATTTTCCATTGGTGCCCTGATATCTCTGTGATGTTTATTTCCTCTGTATCAAGCATCAGTCACATATGACTGGAAGGACTGAGTCCAGACAGAATAGATGTTATGCAATGCACTTATTTATGAGCTTTAACCAAGTTTGGACTTCTAGAAATATTTGTCTGAGGCTTCTTGGGACAATATTCAAAAAAGGAAAGCCAGGAGTCATCTGACCTCTCATTGAGAACTAAATAAGGAAAACATGCTTTCAAAGATTGGTCTGAATTTTCATGATCTTCATCTCATGGTTCAAATTTCAGCTGCCCTGGTCAGTCATACAGCCAGGTGGCCAGTCAAAAGGAATGGCTGCAATTCCCAAGATCAGAATGAAACAAAAGGATAGATAGGAGCACCCTACAAAAACTCCAGAGGCAGGAACCAAATCCTTCAATGAAACCCCATTTACAGCAGACTGCAGTAACTCAGTGTGGAACCACCTCCTTCCTTGCCTTTGGCCAGAGACTGACCACAAGAGAAACCAATACAAGATATCCCTCTGAAAGGAAAAATAATGTCCTGCTTTGCATAAAGTGGCATTATATCATGGGAACTACCAGAGAGTTAATAAGAGTTGCACAAAGGCAAAAGATTTATTTAAGCAAAAAGGGATGAAGTCAGAAATAGCCCAGAGATCACAGAACTTTTCTCATGTTCCCCCACAGATTATCTACTTGCATTAGAAGCCCACAGTATCAATAGCTAAAATGTACACCAATTGCAAATTCATTTCCAAGGTATGTCTTTTTAATTTACTAAGTTTAGTTTCCAGGATCATTAAAAAAAAAAAAAAAAAAAGGATTGAGAAGTAGTTTTTCTTCTCACAATATACTAAAAAGAAAAAAAGAGCACCACAACCCCCTCCAACAAAAAAAAAGCCCCAACCAAAACCAGTGCTAAGGAATGCCTGAGGAGTTATGGGATTTGGGGATTTTAAATCTCTGAAAACAGAGAGGTCATGTGAAGTGCAACTGAGATGCATCGTGTTTGGATTTTATGAAGAATGCAATAGATTTGCATGAAAATTACTCTAGAAACTATTACATATAATTTTTTATAAAATGTGTGGGAGTTGGAAATGAACAGTGCTATTGCATTTAAAAGCTCTCTTCGGGATTTCTTTGACTGCATCTCTTCCCTACACAACAGTCTGAAAAGATATGAGTAACTTGGAGTTGTAGGAATATTAGCACTCCTGGCAGGCAACCTTCCCAGAGCTGAATGTAGACCAAGGTTTTGATTCAAAAGGAAAACTGTCAGCCCTCTTGCTCACCTCGTGTTTAAATGCAGCACTGCACACAGGGGACAGATTTGCATCTAAGGCTCTTTGCTGGTTTGCAAAGTGGACGAGTGAAATCATGTAAAGCCTAAACCAAGACATTTTTCTTCATCCCATTCCCTAAAGGGTCACCTCTTTGTGATTCCATCCTTTCCTTTGCTACTGAACCCTTCAGGTCCCCAGAGCTGAAGATGCAACCTGTGAGCACCCTGTTAGCCAAGTGTCATGGCAAAGCCACAAGAAGGGAGCAAAATCTCCAACCTGCCACTCCTGGCTGTGCTATTGATCTGCTCTGAGAGGGTGATAATCCCCTCAGCAAGATGCTGGGTGGAAAAAAAACAAAGCAAACCAATATCCAGTAAACCAGCATATCCAATAATCCAAATATCCAATAATCAAAAAACCCCCAGCATATACATACACAAATACTGATTAGGAAACTGATCCTTTCTGGACAGAGAATTATCTGTCAGGGCTCTAATTTCCATGAGAAAAACAAAAAAATAATTTTAGTGGAATGTTGCCTTTTTTTTAAAATTGATTCTGTCAGATGAGATGCCTTTTAAATAATCTAATTTTCTGTTTTCACCAAAATCTGAGTTGTAGTTGTATGTTCTTCAGAATTACAGAGTGACGCATTTATGTGAGAACTCTAAAACTCAGACAAATAATTGAAGTTAAAGACAAAACAAAACATAAAAATCTCAGAAATAGTTTTCCAATTGCTCAAACAGTGGCAGAATTACAGGAAAACATGTGAAATATGGAGACAAATACAAGCAACTGTTACAGGATTGCTACCAGTTCTATCACTTGGTGGTATGATTGCTTCCCTTTTGACTTGTAAAAATCAAGAGGGAAAAAATGGAGAGTAAAGCAGAAAACAAGAGGTAAAATCATAAAAAACAAGAAAAAAAGTAAGAGTGGAGAAAGCAAACATTGGTAGGGATAAAAGTGATGTCTATGATTATTATTTGATACTCTTTTAGGGAAAGAGGACTTAAATTTTATGAAAGCTTGACTGCTATATAATTTCTTGTGTAGTACAACTGTGGTAATCATAAGGGCCACAGTCAAAGATAAAAGACATTTATTGGAAGTCCCTTTGATTTCTAGTCACTCTTTTTCACTTCCAAGTAAATCATGAGTTGTTAATGGAAATATATCTGGAGAAAAACATATTTTTGCCCTTTTTCCCAAAGGTTACTGTAAGAATTACCATAGGTTTATACAAAAGAGCCTCAGCCCACTGTCACTCACAAAAATAAAACCCCTCAGGACAAATAGACCAGAAAGGACAGGCAAGGACAGCTGGACTCAAAATCAAAATTGTGAATTTTCTAACACACTGGAAAATCACCTCTTTTTGTTACTCCTCCTGTCCTGGCAAAGCCCAGGCTGATCCACAATTTCCATCCCTCACATAGCAAATGCATCATTCTCACTCATGCACTTATGAATATGTTATAAATTGTGACTAAATGTAATTATGTAAATGATAGTCATTTGTTTGCTGTACAGATTAATGTTCTGCTTCACTGGGGTCCCAATATGGAGCAGCAGAAGTTTGAGCTTTGCAGCTGTGCCTCTGTGTGGTGCTGCCTCTCATGTAAAAATTAAAATGAAGATGAAATTTATCTTTTGCTTAGGGGGAACAAAACAAACCATCCCTGTGTTACTTAATACATTATCTATTACTTCCTCCAGGTAGCAGAATCAATCACCTTTCCCAGTGGTGGTAAAGTCCCAGGGAATAATTTCATACACCTCCAGCTCTATAACACAATGTCAACGTGTTAATTGGAATCCCAAAAAAATGGATTTGCTTTTTTTTAGTGAAGCTAAGCTTCCTTTGTCAAACTGGGAGCTGTCAAGAGACATGAAAAGTAAAGTTCTGCTACACTGAGGAGATATGGCTAATAAGGATTTATGTAAAATGAGTTTTCCATCCTGTGAAGGGTTTTGTTGATAATTAATAGGTTGTGCTGTTTTGCATCAGGATTGATCTGAGAGCTTTAAAGGGTGGGGAGAGTGTCTAACAAGAAAACCTCTTCCAGAAAGCAAATACCTGTGTGTTTCATAAACTTATACATGCTTCCTTTTAAGAAAATCATGGTAGCAATTCTGTGTATTTTGGCTTTTTCTCCTCCCTCTTTAGAGAGTTGCCTGTAAATGCCTACCAGAAGCAGGCTGCAACACTGCTCTCAGGCTGATGCCATGGGAAGTCCCAGGTCTGACTAGTGTTTAAAGTTGGGGAGCCCATTTCTCTTGTTTAAACCACCAACATTGAAAAGCAAACTGAATGCAGCTTCATGTAGTTACAATAACAGTCACAGCATTCATAATACAGTTATCACAAAGTGTTTACATTTGATTTTCTAATTATGTCTTTGGAATTATACATGTCCCTATCTAATAAAGAGAATGCAACCAAAGCAGCTTTAGGGAGGAAGGGTAAAAACATCTGCCAGACTTAAAAGACTAACAAAGGTAGCAGCTATTTTGTTAGAAGTGTGACCAAAAAAACCACAATTCTCTCACAACAGCTCCTTTCACCAACAACATCAGCCCTGGGACTAGCTGTATTTTCAGCACAGCATAACAATGGAGACAGGAATAGGCTGCCTACACACTCTAATGCTTTATTAGTAAAAATTCAGTGTTCAGGGAAGGAAAATTCTAAGTCAGGGCTCTTGCATCTAATAAAATGAAAGTCTCTGCTGTTCTGCATTTCAAGTTCATGATGTCATCCAAGCTCCTCTGCACAGAGCTTTAGCCCTTCGTTACTTAATCAATCTTCTATGAATTACCCTTGTTCCCTGGAACTCGACACTGACTTCTTACACTGATTTGCTCAGGTCATCTCTCTCATTCTAAACCCAAAAATTTCTGTCTACACAATAGGAAACAACAACAACAACACAAAACAGACAGTAACCAGTGTGCCTTGCTGGTTCCTCATGTAGTTGTAGGTGATGTAGTAACACTTTCACACCTTAGGAATAGGCTGCTTGTAAATTACTCAGAGCTTCTCAGGTGAAACACACTGTTGAGTTCACAGGTATTACACTTTCAAGTCTTACTTGAAAGGAGCATGTCCAGGGTATTTGGAACCTTTACAAATGCCACCCACAAGAGGAAGAAATTAGCTAAACTTTTTTTTTAACATATTCCTGGTTGATTAATGTGGATTTACATGCATTATCTCATTACATACATACACAATGAAAACTACAGGAGAGCAATTCATACAGCATGTTCTTTTATAATTTAACACAAAATACCCTTTATCCTCATTTTAATCTTCCCCTACATCATGCTCAGATGTTAATCAGTGTACAGAGAGCCTGCCTCCAGTCAGCCTGGATCCATTCTCACAGTGCTTGCCACCACAGAGAAGCACATTTGTGCAGCCACAGCAGAGCTGACCCACCAGGATGCTCCAGGAGTGCAACCAACTCAAGTATTCATAAAGCTGCTAATTTATGGCAAGTGCTTGTCTCCCATCAGGGTTTTCCCTCTGACTGCATGCAGATTCCAAGTGTAATGTGTCTTCCTGCAAAGCAGAACTGGAAGAGTTTAGTGTTTCAGGAAGTGAAAATAGGAAGAGGAAACAACATGGCAGTTTTCCATACTTTCCCTAAAGGAAATATTTTTCTATGTTATTATTAATCCTGTGTGCATCCTGTTTGATTTTTCATCAAACATGCACAAGTAATTATGCTCCTCAAAAATATGCAGTTGATAATATTATTCTTCGTAAACATTGTTAAATGTCAAATATTTTAAGATGTTATACAACAATATAATTTTTTAATGTTTGTCACTTCTCATTTCCTAACAAAGAAAACATGCATTTCCTTTTTCCCCATTAGAGTGAGACAAAACAATGCAAAGAGACAGAATAAAACTTTGGGCACTAGCTAAGGGATCCTTGTGGCTATAAAAGCATTTTTGTTGTCTGAAGAGTCCAGTTAAAACTCTATTGCAAAACAGTTTCACTCTAAGGGCTGGCCTGAGGGCACTGGTTCCAATCCTTTCCAGGTTGTGAGTTAGGAAAGGCACAATAGATACCATCAACAAGAGGCAATCTGTAGTGTGATCAGCTGAGGTTCAGGCTACAGATTGGAATATATAAACTGAGAGCAGCTTTAAGAGAAAAAGAAATAAAGAAAAAAATGTAATAGTAGCATTTGGCAGATGAGAGAGTGCTAAATGTGCAGTGGGCATGCACTTCAAGCAGTGCACAAGCCAAGCTGGGAGACTGCAAGCCAGGTCTCTGCACACTCTCTTGCCAATGTGCCTCAGCCCTTCTCTGGAAGGCAAATCATATTGATGGTAATTCAATCCTTGGCTCTTTGGCTTAAGGTACTGATATTGTTTTACTCCCCATCATAAAACAAGCTGTTTTCAGTAGTTTGAGACCCGTACTGAAGATCCAAAGACAAGGATGCCTTTAGAGGAGGCACCTGAGAAGTTGTGGTTACCTGAGATATAATTGATTGCTTTGGCTTCATGCCAGCTTGGGATCCTGGTTCTCAGAAACTCAGGAATCTCTTAGGAGAACAAGGCCTTCCTGACAGGGTAGGAAAAGTGTCTTTTGAAATTCTGCTAGGCTGCAAGTACCAAGATATTTGTGACAGTGACACTGGCTAATTTTAGTTATCGAGCTAAATCACTGTCAGCCTAAATAGGCTGCAATGAAATGCCGAGCTGACAAATGGCTTCAGGTCACCAAAGAAGTGATGAGTCCATATGGCCACTAACTGCTGCAGGGCCCAAAGGCTTCCCACAGAGTCCATCAGCTCCAGAGTTTTCCAAGAAAACTGCTGCTTCTCCGTGCAAAAGCTCCCAGTTCCCCTAACTCCCTTAGGGCTTGGCTTTGCCTCTTTACCAAACTCTCCATGCCAGCTGCAGAGAGCTGTGCTTTAAACAGCCCTGGCAAAAGGCAGCTGGGGATGCTGGTGTTTTAAAAAGCCCTGGCAAAAGGCAGCTGGGGATGCTGGTGTTTTAAACAGCCCTGGCAAAAGGCCGCTGGGGATGCTGGTGTTTTAAACAGCCCTGGCAAAAGGCCGCTGGGAATGCTGGTGTTTTAAACAGCCCTGGCAAAAGGCAGCTGGGAATGCTGGTGTTTTACTGCAGGGACAGTTGGGCATTGCTGAGCCGACAATGGGTGAAGCAGACCCAGCGTGCACCTTGGGTCTATACTGGGAGTGTGACAGGGGAAAGCATTCCAAATGGAAACAAACATGAAAAACCCCTCAGGACAGTCAACAGCTAGGGAAAAGCTGGGGAAAAAAGGGGGAGGAGGAGGTGGGGAGGAGGCTGGGGAAGAAACACAAAAGAAAGAAAAAAAAAGAAGAAAAGATGAAAGACAGCAAGAGACAAGATTTTCATCAGTGAGAACCATGAGTAGAGAAAGTTAAAGCCCTCTAACAAGGCTGAAGTGCAAACTCCATGGCAGAGAAAAGGAACATCATGCACATAAAAGATCTGACCTGATAGTGTTTGGGGGCCTAACACACTGTACTACCATGTCTGGGGGACTACTGTGCATACAAAAGAGATGAGAGAGGGGTGGTTTGGTTTTTGCGGGGGGAAGAGGAGAAGTGTTTGCCTATGTTGGGGTTTTTCAAACATACAGTTGATTTAGAGTTCAGAAAACCATCTTATGAATTTGGGAACCTACACAAATCCCTAATAAGAAAATTGTCTGTACTGTTAGAATGGAACAATTTCTCAGCCATGAGCACAGGACTCATTTAAGTTTTTCCAAAGAGATTTCAAGAAGTCACCTACAAAGCTCAAAGTGAAGATGTGCACAATTGGCAGTAGCCTGTGCAGTGAATACCACCAGCCCAGAGACTCAATGAAAAGGATTCCATGGGGGATGCTAAGGGGAAACAATGGTTGAAAGCACCTGTAACATCAGATGAGAGTTCTGCTGTTCTACCTCACGTTTTGAAAGGGAGGCATGTGCAGGTAATGAGCTGGAAAAGACTTAGCTAGGAAGAAAAACAAAACAAAACCAAACAAAAAGGAGAAAGGAAAAACAAACAAACAAACAACCACAAAAGTAAGATAACTGAGCCCTGAGAAAAGACAGAACTGAAACCAAGACAATCACTTTCTAACAATAACGTTGTTGCCCAAAGGCTCCCCTGTCCTCATCTCAGAACAAATACCAGGACACTGCTAAAAACTCTTCTTAATAGGGTGCTTATTTGAAACCACTGGTGTTATCTTCAGATTGATTGCCTCCAATATCATACTCAGTTTGTGTGTAAAGTATTAGAGCTTAAATAAAGTGACACAAAGCAGTTAACTCAGCTTCTGTGCAATTCACTAGCTCAGATACACAACATGGGCTGGATAGAAGCAGGCACTGAAGGAAGAAAACTTCCTTGGCTTTGAGGAATTACAGAACTGCAACTGAGACAATGAATTATTCTCTAGCAGAAAAATTGAGAGAGTGAAATGCATGTGAGTATGAAATAAGTGCATTAGGTACAGAGAAAAGACAAAGTCAAGGTATAACGCTCCAAGTCAGAATTGCAATCCACTCCTGTGTGTGATAGAGATTCCTTAATTTCTATGCTCAAATCACCTTGCTGTTTACAGAGCACACAGTCTGGAAAGTTTTGTAGGCACTAGCTTAAAAATAGGGGTTTTCCTGTCCAGAGGTGTTTTAGTAGGTGATGAGGCAGGCAAGGAACAGGGCAGAGCGAGTCTGACGTGTCTCAGCAGGGCAGCCCATCAGGAGCAGAGGGAAGCACTTGATCCCAGCACAGAGAGACCCAAACCCTGCAGGAGATGCAGCTGGGGCTGATCTCTCTCACGTGGGTCCAGCTGTCACCCCTCAGCCACTCCAAACCCCTTCCCCACCAGCTTCTCAACATTTCCCTTCTCCTTTCAACCTGGTTTTGAACTTCTCAGCACGAGCTGGCCAAATGCAAGGGAAAGAGCACTTGTAAGTCCTCTCTCCTTGCAATCAGACTTGGAGAATGTGGCTTTTGTCTCTAAAGTGTCCTTTCTCCTTTGCTCACAGTACCTCTGCCAGCACCCCCCTCTGGTTATGTGGAAAGCTTTGTTATTTACTTGCTTATTTATGGGCTGGGAAGTTGATTTCAGTACAAATGAATGCCTGCAGGAAAGAAGGAAGAGAATCTTTCAAATTAAATTTCCCATAGCATAGCAGCTAAATGTTGATTTTATCTTTTAGGCTGTGAACAAATATTCATAAACCTATTAATTTAATCTCTGAGATCTTCAAAAATTCTAAATTTTCATAATTCAATATTTTTATCTGCTCTCCACCCAAGCTATCCCTAATGACAGCATTTGCTTTCCTGGCCATCACTACTGAAAAACTGTATTACATGTCCTGTGAAGTATCAGGCAAACATTGATATATGCAATCACCTTCTGAATGAAATTTCTCCAATTTAAAAAAAAAAAACTAACTTATTTTTCCTTATTCTTTTCAATAGTAGCATTTTCACTATTTGGATTACTATGCTCTCTTCATCATTATTTCCATTTTCTTCCCATTCTACCCCATTTGCCCTGCAATTTTTTACTGCCTTGAAAGCATTGCAGAAATGCTTTCCAGGAATTTCCAAGGGACTGGGAAGGACACTCAATGCACAGAGCCTGTCAGCAATGACGTGCTGATGCTTTGATCTTTTCCTGAGCCATGGATTGCCTTCCTCCCACAGAATCAACCATTGCCATCTGCAGGTAAGGATTAGTTTTGATTAAAAAAAAACCAAACAGCTGTGTGGGAGCTCACAGGATTCTTAAGCATTCTTAGTGAGCTGATGTCAGAGTAGTGAATGAAATAAGGCTGACCTAAAGCAGGGGCAGAAGAGAGGCAGAGTAATTGCAGAGTGTCCTCTCTGCCCACTGGGTGCTTGCTCATGGTTTCTCAGGAGCCCAGTCCTCAGGTGTCTGCCCTGTCACTTAGAGAGATGCTTGTTCCCTAAATTCACATGGACTCAGTCACTTTGCCACTGAACTCCAGATACATCAGCTTCCCATTCCTGCTATGAAATTTCTTTTCAGAGCTTCCCAAACTATGGCACTTTATTATAACATTATTATTATTATTATTATTATTATTATTATTATTGTTATTGTTATTGTTATTGTTATTGTTGCCTTCCTCCATACAAGCATCTTTCTTTTTTGCCATGGCTGGTAATGCTGGGGATCAGGAGAGATGCTTGCAGGGGTTATTTACTACAGCACCATGCTCAGGATGTCAAATTTCAAGGTGAAACTCTGGCCACAAAGATGATGTTTGAATGCTCTGCAAAACCAAAAAGCTTGGAGCCTCTCCTCCAGCCTTGCTCACTTGCTTTACTGGGCCATGAGATTTTTTTTCTGCCTGCCCATAGAAGATGAAGTGAAAACCACTGAAATTTTTAAGTAGCACATGCAGATCCACTAATCACAGTGAAGATGGAACAGCATCAGGTGGATATTACCTTGCCCTGAATTCATTACTGCAAATCTTGCCTGCATTGATGCTTTCAGGACAATTACATAAACATTCACCTTTTTTTTTTTTTTTGTTATTTTTGACATCTTTTTTCAGAACAGTTATTGTATTTCATTCATTTGTTCCTTTGAGTCATCCACATTTTATCTTTTGTTCTTGTTGGCTTTATTTCAATCTCTCTGAAAAAGTGCAGGAACTGATTGGCCACTGGAAATTCTTTCCAGGATTATATTGCTCCTTAGGCTTCACCTTTGTGGGCTCAAGATCAAACACAGCAACCTCAGCAATGTAAAAGCTGCAGCTATGTTGAGAACACCTTTTTTTGTATATTGTTACATACTTTAACCACACAGCTCCACATGCGCACTCCTCCTGCAACACCCAACCTATTACAGCCAGTCGTTGTTTAATATTATTATTATTATTATTATTATTGTTATTGTTACTGTTTATTACAGCCAGTGAAAAGAGCTAAGGACAGCAGATCTCACCTCTCCACCCTAGAGCCTAACCCCACCAGAGAGGTTTTCTGCAACAATAACTTCTCCAGCTACAGCACCTGGTTGTTAGCATTCTGTTCTCTAAACTTAGCTATCTTCAGAAAATCTTGTCTATGTCTCAGTTGCTCCTTAGAGACACACCCAACAGGTCCCTGATGTGTTACACAAGTGCTTTGTTTTCTCCTTAGCTGGAGTGACATCAGCAGTGTCTAATCACTCCTAGGCTGATTTCCAAAGGTCAGAAAGAAGAGGTAGAAAGAACTCTTGTTCTAATCACTTTTCAACATTTCACTTCCCTTCCTTTGTAGCCATGCAAGCAGTTTTATCCTGTGCTTCTCTCAGACCCTGCCATATGCAAAATCTACATGGTATCATCTCTGGAATCTCTCTTTTGCTCAACAGACAGCCCTTGAAATATCATCTACCAAATGGAGCTTTGAAAACAATAAATTCTCTTTCTTTTTTGCCCAGCTGAACCAAATGAAATGGTAGACTTCCAGTTGTCTAACCAAGTCTGGAATAAGCATATTTTTACAGTTTTGTACAAAAGTTATGGTTTAAAAACTAAGCATGACCCAGCCATTCATTCACTCACGCCTGGATGGAATGGGGAAGGGAATCCAAAGGGTAAAAGGGAGAAAACATAAGGGTTATGTTAAAGGCAGTTTAACAGGCAAAAGGGAAGCAAAGCAAAGGAAAACAAGGAACTCATTCCCCACTTCCCTTGGGCAGCCAGGGCTTCAGCCACCCCCAGGAAATCTGGGCTTCATTGTGCACAATGGTCACTTGAAAAGACAAATACCATCACTCCAAATATCCTTTCTTTCCCCAGCTTTATGAGCTGAGCATGATGCCATATGGAATATGAGCAATCCTTTGGGTCACTTGGCATCAGCTGTCCTGGCTGTGTCCCCTCCCAGCTCCTTGTGCACCCCCAGACCCTCACTGGTGGGGTGAGGAGCAAAAAAGGCCCTGGCTGGACGTGCTGACCAGGATTAATTAAAATATCTCTGCTTTATCAACACTGTTTCCAGCACAAATCCAAAACACAGTTTTGTACTAGCTGCAGTGAAGGAAAAACTCTATCCCATTCAAAGCCAGCACAAAAGAGTTTCCATTTGTTTGGATAAATTGAGTAATTTCTGTATCATCCTTTTGATGATTTTCACATGTCTTGGTCACATCTATCATTTCTTAAAATAGCCACACATCACCTGGCAAAAATTCCTTCATTTCATTATCATCCATCACTTTTGGCATTACTCCTAATGGGAATCAACTTTGTGCTTGAAGCTTTTGCAGTGGGCAAGCAGATTACCCTGAGTAAACACACATCTAGAAAAATCACAGGGTTATTTCCCCCCTGTGCCTTTTTCTGTGATGTTTGTGCCACACAGCACCTAGCTGGCAACATTTTCTCTTGTGCACATCAGTGCTGGTCCCTGCTGTGCAGAGGAAACAGCTTCTCTACCACATCTCAAACAGGTATTTGTGCTACAAGCTGGATTGTCCCTCTCTTTCACCTCTGCCATGCAGTTTTGCCTTGACATTAGCTGAGGATTTTATAGACCAGTAAGAAATTTCTTTTTTTATTTTTTATCTATTTGAGCTTGTCTGAACAGCACACCTGGCTTTCCCTGCACCCAGAAGCAGTGGGGTGCACAGAGGTTGGTTGGTTTCCTATTTACAGGTTTTTGGGATTACCATCTATGTCCAAACTGCTTTTTATAGAACTTCTTTATATCTGCTTTCTTCACATATTTTCTTCAGCTATTCTGATGGGCTTTTTTCTAACATTAAATTTCCCATTAAGATCCCATCCCCCAGTGTACTAATTCTACCTGCAAAACACATTTTTTATGGCTGTACTAATTCTACCTGCAAAACACACTTTTTATTTGTTGTCTTGGATATCCCTTGGCTGCTTCCTTGGGAAAACTGATTTTCTGTGAAGCCATTATTCTTTAGAAAGAAAAAATAAGCTCAAGTAATCAACAACTTATCTGCTTTCCTCCTGTTCACATGAGAGTGCCAGAAAGCACCCATGTTCTGTTTCGTCCCTTCCAATTAGTTCAGAAACTGAGCAGATTTCTTCAGGAGCCTCAGGATGGGTCCTTGTGCACAGCTCTGCTCTCTGCAGTGCTTTTGGTTAAACACCCACAGCCTGCCCTCCTTTATGTGAATACCACAGCCTCCTTTTCCTCCTCACACCACACTTTTGATTGAGGTACCTGCCAGCACTAGAAATTAACAGAGGATGGGATGATCTAAGCTGACTTTTGTTATAACCTTCTTTAAGACTTCTATGCCATCCACACTGCTCACTGCCCATCTAGAGAGTGCCCAAGCTGTGAAACCTTTTTATCTGTTAAAGAAGCAAAATGCCAGTGCAGGGGCTGGCCACACCTGACTAATGTTTGAATTTATTGAATTTATTCTGAATTTGTTTAACTGAATTTATATTGAATGTTGAATTTATGGCATTGAGATGGTTCATTGGATTGCTGCAGCCCCCATCCTTGGGCACCTTGAGGTGGGAACTGCTGAACTGAGATCAGCCTGGGGACACAGAGATGGGATTTGCTGAGCTACAGATGGAGCACTATTGCTCTGTTTGGAAGAGTAGGTGTGCCTACACATGCAGATGAAAGAGAGACACGAGCAGTGATCCTGAACAAGTGCTTTACACTGCTCAGGGATCACAGGAGGTGAAGATTCCCACCTGTGATAACTGCTCTCAGCAGTTAATGGGGGCACAAGGTCAAAACACAATGCCTTGACAAAATATTCAAGGATTAAAAATGAAAAGGATGAGACATGCCATTTAGAAAAGGAATTTGAATTTATGGGAACAACCACACGAAATATTAATACAGTTAGAAATATCTCTTAAACTTGATGAGCACCTACTGGGATATTTCTGGGACAGAACAAGTCACTTTACCTAAAAAATATCCCACATAAAATCATTCAAATATTTTATTGCTGAAAAGACTCAAGGAGCATTTTCTGAGGTGTTGCTGTTTAACTTATGCACCTAAACCATCAGCCTACACTCTGTGCTCTCAGGTATGTTTGCCAAGTGGTCATTCAGAACACCTCAGATAAAAGCTGAGTCTTTGTCACCAACTAACCAGAAATCTTGAGGTTTACCCTGTACAAGTTCATCATTAACCACCTTCATGATGACTGATATTATTTTTCTGGTAGATTTCTCACCATTTTTCCCCTCCAAGAGGGCACAGCAGCTTGTAAAAACCAGTTACAGCCTTATCTTCTATATATACAGCCTATCTTCTGATATTTGAAGATATTCTGTTTTCAACATCTTAATAAAAGTTCCAAACCAGAAATATTATCTCAGCTTAAGACTCTGAACTTATGATTTTTCTAGTTTTAATGGGATATTTTAAAGCGAGTTTGAAATCTCCTTGTTCCTTCTTCTTGATACTTGTTAGATGATTTTAGAGCTCCCCTGCTACCTGGGCCAACTAAGAATTTCCCTCATAAATGGTAGACCATGACTGAGCTTTCAATGTGAGGAGAAAGCAGCTAGATGTTTTTGCTACCAAAGAAAAGTCATGTTCATTGGGAGGTAGATTGTTTTTTAAAGCTAATTTGTCAAATGAAATATTAAACCTTCAATATCTACAAATCTGACCAGAAAAATACAGTTCAACTGCCTAAAGTGTCATTGCCATGACTCCAGGAATCATCTAAAACTTCAAATACAGCATGTTTCATCCAGTTCTGTTACTAGCAAAGACAGCTTTGTCTTGCTCCTTCCAAAGCTACTCCAGACTACTCATTTATTCTCATAAAACCAAGCAAGCTTTAGTTCTACTAAATCAGATAGGGCACAGAAGCCATTGCAGCAATTCTATTTTGCTTAAAGCACAGCTTGGGCAAAATATCGGCCCAAATTTTGGATGCTGCAGCCCAAATTTTGGATGCTGCAGCCCAAATTTTCTCTGTTCATCTTGTTATGGCAGAGAGGGAGAAGAAATAAAATAGTAGGAATCTATCCTAGAGTCATATCACCATTTAGATCTACACTCTCAAGAGGGATTTCTTCATCTCATGGACCAATCTGCTGAGGGAGATGTTCCCAGGAGCCTTTTTGGAGCAGCAATGGGGGACACTGACTCTTTAGAGAAAGCAAAGGGAGACAGATCCAAAATTTGTCTTCCCAGACCTGATCAGCTGCCCAGCAGTTTTTTATATCTGGCCACATTAACATTATAGCAACACAGAGACAGCTGAGAAGCAAAATTTCTCATTACTGCTGACCCCAAACCTTTTTTCAGTGAAATTAGAGGTTTTGTGAAGCACAAGTTGGTATGACAAGCTGCATTAAGACACTTGGGGCACAGCAGAGTTGCTGACTGTGGGCTGGCCCTGATGCTTGCAGAAGGAGAGGAGGCTGCAATGCTGTGCCCAGGGGGCCCTGGCGCACACTCGTCTCTCTTGCCAGTGTCACCTGCACCAGTCAAGCATACACAGCCCCAAGAGCAGGTGAGGGGAAAGCACTTTGTGCTGTACAAGGGGTGTACATGGAGCTGCCCTCTGGGTGGGCTGGGCTGCCATTAACCCCCTCCTCCTGAGGTTAATGTCTGGGCTGCCATTAACCCCATCCTCCTGGGAGCCCAGCAAGGGGGGCTATTTACAGACCACAAACGAGATGGGGCTGCTGGGAACGCACCTTGAGCTGTTTTATTTTCCAGCATCAGTCTCATTACATGATTATGACAATGGGAAGACACCACCAGCTCACATCCCAGGCAGCAGACACAGAACTTAATGTTACAACTTACTTTATAAACTTCTTGACCAATCACACAAAGCAAAAGCACATTGACAGTAGTTCTATCCAACCACAATAAGCACACGTACCTTTGGTTAAACAATTCTTGCTTATTTCGAATACAATACCTACTTGTAAGCCTTAAAACACAATGCACAGAGCTCCATTATTAAGCTTTCACCTTCCTAATATCTTGCTAGATAAATTTTTCTGTAGCTTAGAGAGTTATTCTAAACGAGCGTTAATACACAGACCATTGTTCTATTTGTCCTTGGTTTTCTGCAGTTTAAATTCTTTTTCTGCTGACCTATCTCATGACTGCTGTTTAGCTCTAATCACAGTTCTGCTGTCTTTGAGGCCTGCATTTTGCAGTTTTCCCAAAACCCTCTAATTTTGTAGATTCTCACAGCCTCTCACTCACACAGCATCTCGGTCTGCCAGGAGAGCCTTCCAGCCAGCTAAAGGGAGCACAGGAAAAGCTGAAACAGCTCTTTAAATACTAAAGAAATGTTGCCTAATATGAAAGGGGATAGCCACTGCTAAATCCATCTCCCTGCCCACCCCTCAAGCAGCCAGGTGTAAGGGAAACCAATCCATCCGTGCTATGCTAGGCACAAAAAGGGTCTAGGAGGAAGAAAGAGCAGGTGTACATTTAGTATTTTTAGCTTCACATCAAAACATGGCTCAATTAGTTTCTTTAAAAAGTGATTGCTCGACAAAAACTCTGATTTTGCTACAAAATTTCCCTTTGACATCAATAGGTAATTGTATGCTTGCTTACCTGTATTTGCATATTGCCCCTCCCATCCCCAGCACAGCATCCAATTCTCTTAAAGCTTGATAATTAGGCATTTCAGCAACCAACCCTTACACCAAAACACACAAACCCACCCATGCTTGTTGTTATTGCCATAGGAATCTTCATTTTTTAAAACATAAAATATCAAGAAACAGGCCACATTCAGCTTTATAATGGAAAAAAACCACCTCAAAATAGCAGGAGCACAGCCTAGCCAATTAACCAACAGTTTGTTTCTTTCCAGGATTGTGCTTAAGGAGAGTCAAGCTCCAGAACAGGAGAACATTACAATTAAAAAAATGAAAGAACTTTCACTTGGAGTCAGTAATTTCAGAGCTAGCAATATACAGCATGTAACAATTGCCATATGTAAAATACTGCATTAAACCTTTATTTATTTCTCTGTATATTGTGTGAAGAACCACTCTGTGTGCCTTGAAAGAGTGCACAAGAAAACATAGTTAATAATCTCAATTTTTAGAACTGGGTAAAAACTGGGAAAATACAGTCCCTATGAATTACTGCATCACTATCAGCCAGAAAAGCCAGGGGCAAAAACAGATGGAATTTGCTTAATTAGGTCCAGATCCAGTGAAGTATATACATATCTGTAAGCCAGCAAGAGAGCCTATGGACAGCAAACAAGTTAAATAACCATGTTGAAAGAGAACAGAAAGCTAAATATGGCATGGATTTCAGTTCTTACAAATGATATCTCATAGGTTCAGGATTATCTGCAAGCTCAAGCATTTTGCACAGTCAATGCTTTGCCTCTTGTCAGACAGTTGCCTGGTTGAAAGTTCTAGAAAACTGTCTTGAAACTGATTAACACCCTATTTGATTCCTCCTCATTTCTCACTCACTTTTATAGAAAAAAAGTTTCCCTGTAAAGGAATAAAGCAGCTATTGGCACTGCAGAGTTCAGGAAATGACTTATATGAAATTATAGATTTAGGAACATTAAGAAATCTGACTAAAGTATGATTCAAAGTATTCACATGATAGGTCAAAAACACTGGGCAAGGAAAAGAACTACTTGCCACTAGGCAAAGCAGAAACAAAGTTATCAAGTTGTGGATGACACATGGAGTTTAGAGATATTCCCTATCTGCACAGCAAGACATTCCTTTCTCCATCTTTTCTTGAGATAAGACACCCATCTGTCAGATCATTACAGCAATGAGAGATAAGATCTCTGCCAGTGCCCATTATTTGACATATTGTGTATAAGAAGCAATTCTTGGCCCGAGGGAATTCCCCAGATGTGTAAGCCAGGGTCCAGCTCAGCTCAGGGCCCAGGTGCCCTGGGCTTGAGGAACCTGGCCCAAGAAATGAGCCATGCACAGGGACAGGGCCACAGGACACGGGGACAAAGGGGACAGCAGCCAGCTCACAGGCCAGGCACAGCACCTGACTCAGACAGGGGACAGAAATAATGCCTGACCTGCCATAACACAATCATTGACTTCCAACTTCCACTCCAACCTAAAGACCACAATTTTACCTAAGCAAAAATGCTTCATCTTCATTGTCCAATAATGGGATGTAAAAATTAATTCTAGAGTAAAAGATTGATATAAGGTGAGCAGTATAAATAAAGAGCTAAGCAATGCCATGTATCTGCCATGGCCTAAGCCAAATTTCAAAGGTTAATGTTTTCAGATATGTCTAAACTTTGGGTACCTCCTGAGTTTAGAAATAAAAATGCTATTTTGTTTCTAGAAGCCAAAAGTTTGAGGCCATAATAATATATTTAGATAACTTATGTTAGCAAGTGAGACCGAGGGGACAAAGCTATGCTGAATTTTGACCCTTTTGAAGTTTGCAACTGTTTTGCTCTACAGACTACTTTAATATTCATTGAACTATTTTCTGGCTTTGTGGCCTGAGGAACAAAGGGCTCCTATCTGATAAAGGCTGAATATCCCTGATCCAAATAATAAATCATGATAAAATTATGGTTGCACAAAGGACAACTTTGATTTTTTTCTCTCCAGGTATTTGCTTAGTTACTTCAATTTTCTTAAAAAGGTGAACGTGTCTTTAAAGAAAAAGTGAACAAACTAAGCCAGCCTTATGCTGCAGTAGCTATGACAACAGACTTTGAAATAAGTGTGGAAAAAGCTAGACCTGAATCTTAATTCCATTTAATTATTTTTTTCAGTCTACTCTTCACACTACTTTGCATTTTACTCTGAAATTGTACAGAAACTGGGATTTCTTACAAATACCAGATGCACAGTGTCTTACATAGCCGATTCTACAGATCTTATTTAGGTTAGAAATGAGATTACTCAGAGAATGAGTAGACAACTCCTAATGTCTTCAGAGGGAAGCCAGACTGCTTTCTGGGGAATGCTTTTCCCAAAGTTGCTGTGTTCAGTGCAGACTGGCAGGTGTGAGAGATCTGACTGCATGAAGGAGAAATCCATTGGAGAAGCCATTAACAAATGGTATCATATCTTCTATTAAAGGTGAGGTTTTCAAAATAAAGACACGGTAGAGAAGGTAAAGTTAAAAGTCAGATTTTCACTAACTGGGCTGAGGTGAGAAAGATGATACTTCAGTTCTAACACCTCCACCTCTTCCTTTTCTCTTTCAGTCCTTCCCATCTTCCTTGAACAGTTTTTATAGAGGATACCCACAATCATGGACACTACCACCTTCACTAGACAGAATATTTGGCTCCCTGCTCCTGACTCCTTTCCCATTCCTCTAATTCTTTCTAGCAGAAGGAGCAGAAAGAAAATTCTTCCCCTTCCTCCATCAAGCACAGCAATTTAGCAATCAAGAACACTTAAAAAAAAAGGCGAGAAACTCAGACCATTACTACTAACATCTCTTCCTACTCTGTAAATGTTCCATTTCCCTCTCTATTTTATTTTAACAAGTCCAGGGTTGCACAGGGAAGCCAAATGACTTTACAGCTGTGACTACACAGAAGAGGAGTCACTTGGGCCTCTTTTGAAGGGAGCCACGTTCACCTGTGCTCCCAGAGCCAGCTCTTGAACTGCAGCCACCCACCAGCTCTCACACCTGACCAGGACAGGACTTTATCAGCACCTTCCCCCACTGACCCCACTTCTCCAGGGCCAGAAACCCCAATTCCACTGTTTTGGATTCTGGGGCACCACTGCAGAGGTTGGCACTGTGGCATGCAGCCATCAAATACAGAAACAGATGGGCATCATGCTACTAATTAATTATTAATTCCCTTAAGAACTGATTGTGAGTAATCGATCTTCATGATTATCCCAGAAAGACAAAAATGCATAAAAATTGTATAAAATATCAGCCATTCTTTTTCATCTTCATTCTTGAAGAAGAATATCATTATTTTTACATCCTCAAATTTTTTTCACTTAATTCTTTCAGCTTTTTCAGTAAGGTGCAATGAATGAAATAAGACTGGTGGAGCAGGGACTGGATGAAAGCAGCCTTAGCCTCCATTATCCTTTTTACCAGTGCATTGATTTTGAGACTTTGAAATTTATAAAGGGACCATCTCAAGTGTGAGCAACTACAGATATATGCCCCACAGACAAGTACATTGCTCTTATCCTCTGATTTGTCCTCTTCTCAAGCTGCAGCACCCTCCCACTCTCTTGTAGATGTGCCCCACATTTCCAGTATCTGGGGTGTAAATGAGGTGTTGCAGTGTTCCCTCTATGGCTTGCAGAACTATGGAAAGTTAGGAGGTACTTACAGAATTCACCTGCAGCTTCCAAGCAGCTGAAGGACATCATCACATGTGAGAAATGAAGCCCAGCCCTCAGCTGAATTTCTAAAAATGTAAGGACAATAGGGGACAAAGTCAAGAAAGCAGAAGTCACAGAGCTGGGTGAGTAGCTGTAGCCAGAGGGACCCTAGCTAATAACAGCAACCCTTCTTTCTGTTGCACCTGTCAAAAACACATTCATAAATTAAAAAATGTTTGAATACGTATAATGATACATATTCAAACGTTTTTTAAACTCCTTTATCTGTTTCAGGAACTTCTTAGCATGGCCCCTCCTCTGATCTGCCTTTTAGATCCTGTGCAGCAATCTTGGTTGTGGTTTTGAGGGTCTGGTGTCACCTCCTCACAAGAGCCCCTGTTCCATGGTTTCAGCAGGTGACAGTCCAAGTGTCAGTGGCAGGGGTCACACCCATTCCTCAGATGTTACCTGACCATGCAGACACTTTAGTTATTTCAGTTATTGCAAGTTAACCTCAGGTACTCTAAATCAACATCACCTACTTCACATAGAAGTATAGACATACTTCATATGTGTATATATTTTCTATATATTTTCATATACTTCAAATGTCTGATATATTTTAACTACTGCCATTTAGCTACAAAAATAAAAGCATTCATTATCATTTCACAACTATAGCTACTTCTGCAAAAGCTAACACTATATTATAATGCACAACACATAGCATCCACTTTAATATTTGCAAAAGCCAAAGCTATAATATGTGTTTATCATGTCACAACAAGTCCTTAGTCAGGAGCAGAGATCTAGGCTTTACTGATTGCAACAAATAAAAAAAAATATTTGTGCAACCCTTAAGGACAAAGAGCTGCACAGGCACTAACCAAGCACAGCCCCAGCTTACAAAGACACCATATGCAGTTCATCTAGGACTGGAGATAGTTAAAAGGGCCTACAGCTGCAACCTTTTATTCTAATTACCCACCTTGGGAGGAGAGAGGCACCATTAACTCTTCAGTAGCTGTCTCAGAAAGAGTAGGGAAAGGTGTGATGCTCAGAGTATTCCTTGTTTCTGAGAACTATTTACCATTACATTTGGAAATACTCCCAGAGTATTATCCAATCTCCATTCTACTTGCAGCAATGGTTTTTCTCTTCCACCCTCAACAGAATCAGGATAAAAGAGCCCTGCCATACATTTTGGTCTTTATATATTCAAAAAACCACTTCTTAACAACATGCTTGTTTCTGCATCCACTACATTCAATGCACAAAGAGTTCATTTGCTTCCTGATGGCAAACCTTGTGAAGTGCATGCACAGCTACTTCTAAATCCCTCCTCTTTAAATCAGATATAATTTTTTTTAAGCCTTTTTCCATTGGCTTCAGTAGGCACTGCATATTAGGGAAGTAAAACAGAGCCATGTTTTGTACTACAGTTGATATGGTCTTTCCATTTTTTCTCTCCCCAGCATGCAACAGCATTGAGGACCTTGTTTCAGTCTGTCATGTAGCAAATTTGAAAGTTATTCTGCTTTTTGTAATCATGGAATAAGTCATGGGCACTTGAAGTTCAATAAATCCCCAGAGGCAGCCAGCTTGGTTTATTTTCAGCTCCAATGACCCACAGAAGAAAATTTTTTTTGTGACATGGGAATTGGATTTTTTCCCCTTATTATATATAAACAATTCTCTTAACATGAGAGGGAAAAAGTTCATATTAAAAGGCAATGTTTATTAAAATATCAGCTCCTGCCTGCTGCAGGAGGATTATTAGCATCACTGACTTCCTTCTCTGTTCCAACAACCTATTGCCAGATTTCTCAGGGAAGGACTTGTGTGGCTGCTGCTCCTTGACAGTGACTCACTGGGAAGTTTGTGCTTTCTGTAAGAACAGAGCTGCAAAGAGGAAAAAAAGAGGTGCTGGGTTTCCTGATGAGGTGGGTGACAGAAGTACGCCCTTTTCCACCCAGGGCCACTGAGGTCTTCACTAGAAGCACAAGGTTAATTACCTCCTTCCTAAAAATCAGGCTTGTACAGCCTGGAGAAATATCTTCTCAGGAAGAAAGGCAAATTTACTGCTGCATTACACACACTGTGCTGCTGTGTACAAACACACAGAAGCACAGCACTGTTAAAGGGGAAAAGTGAGGATGATGTGATGGTCATATACAGTGACATCTAGCAATGAAGTGACCCAGAAATGACACACTCAAATGGGCCTGAATGAGTATAAATTGGCTCATATTATGTCTTAAGTATCACAAATGGCTCCATATAATGTATTGCAGGATAAAGTATTTAGTTTAAGTCTTAATGCACTACTTTTTTCTTTACTCATTTCTTTAATTCATAAAACCCAAAACATATCTGGATTTTCAGTGCAGAGATTTAGAATTCAGGCTACAGAAGCCAATTTATCACTTAAGATGCAAAAATAGTTCTGTCTAAAAAGGGAGACTTTCTTATTTAAGAAGGAGAATCTGAAAAAGAATACCTAATTAAAGTGTTTTCTTTGGGTTTTTTGAGAGAAAAGTATATGTGAGAGGATATGCATTTGAATCTTTAAAAAGCTAATCTCTTCCATGGGTTTCATTTGATTTCTGTAGTATGAAAACATATCCTCCTCCTGATTTTCCCAGTTTGTTCTTGGGCAGACAAATAAAAATGCCTTTTTATAAAACTATCTCTCTATTTGCTGTACCTATTTTTTAATCTGTGTTTCTTTACAACATTTGATGAAAAACTACTGAGTGTTTTCCTGAGAGAAAATTGTTCAGTCAAAGTTCTGTTTTTAGTTGCTGAATATTAGCAGCGCTTTTGTGCACTCTGGCCATTGAGGATGGCGGCCTTATTTTCAATTCCCAGTCTGCTTCTACCCATTATCCTTCTGGTTCTCATGCAAGTGTGATTTTAAACCTCCTGGTGTGACAAAAACAAAGACAATAAAAGGTCTGGTGACTGTCTAAGAGTCATTTAAGGATATAGAGGTACTTTGAACAATCCCAGACTTCCTTTCTAGGAATGTCTGCTTTCCTTGGACACCCCATTTCATGACCAGTTTGGGAATATAAGGTCCCACACACAGACCCACACTCCCTCCAGCAACCATCAGATGAGTGCCATTTTAGTTTGGGGGGTATTCAGTTTTGTTTGCCTTTTTTTTTTTTTTTTTTTTAATAGAATCCCTTGACTACTTCTAACATGCAATTTTGTTTCCCTGCTCCTTAGTCATTTAGGAGGAGTGTTAAAACCCCTTCTGTATAGAATACAGTTTATAGGGATATCTTTTTCTTTCCCAGAATGTTTATAAAACACTTAGCATGAGGCTTTTTCGGTCTGATACTTTAAATTGTGTGGATTGTGGAAAAATGGTGAGGTTATGAAGGAAATTGTGATTTATATAATTTCAAACCCACCTGTGCTCTTCTGTAAAAAGCAGAAAACACCTAACATGGGATGGTCAAAGTTTTCTCATGTCAGAATTATTTTGTTTTTTGAAAACCAACACAGAAACTGTTCTAAATGGCCCTAGAGACCCCCACCAGCCCTGACTTGCACCTGGCAGAGTGCTGTATACACAAGCCTCAGGTGATTTACAGTGAGTAAAGAAGCTACTTACACAAGGAAGGGAAAATGCTTGAGAGCACCCAGCTTCTCTGCGCTCCTTTCCCCTGCACTGTCTACCCAACAATGCTCAACACAACAGCAACATTTACAGTCCAGGCACACAAACCTGCCAAGTCCTGCTAAGAGCAGTTGGGCCATTAGTGGCCATTCAGTCAGACAGAGCCCGGCTGTCTCAGGGCTATTAGGGAGAGGGGAGAGGTTGGTAGACAGAAAATGTTGTACTGGAGGATCACTCTGAGCAATTGCTTGGCTCAGCTGTGTGAGAATGGCAGCCCTTGCTGCAGGGCTGATGGACGGGTGGAAGCCACAAGGGAAATCAGCACTTCATAAAAGTTAATGACCAAGGATACACTTCTTATGAGTCCTGACCATAGCAGGATTCAAGTGGAAAGCACTGGACTATTTCCTCTTCCATTGCTCCCTCTTGTTTTGGACCAATCTCCCTCTCTCTTTTTGTTATTTTTAATACATGCCTTTGTGAGAAAGCCCTGTATAAAGACACCCTCCATTATTTTCTATATCAGATCTGACTCAGCTGGGCCATCTCTTTTCTTTTCTGCTTTCCCAAAGGTAATATCTCAAGTGAGATTAAACATCCTCTTCCAGATAGCCCATTTTGGCTGAGTTTGTTCATGCATGAAGGCAAATATTGGCAGACCTTAAATCATCACAGAGAGGGGCACTGGTGTTCTCAGTTCTAGGCATGAAGTATGTATAGATGTCTATGCTGGCCAAGACTAACTGTGACACAATAAATAACAATCTAACAATAACAAATGTAAATAAAACATCTAAATTGCTTTCCAAAAAAACCCCTTCTCCTAACCATTTAATTTTCTTTCCTTTTCACCCCTACATTTATCCCTTTATTTTACCAAGCACATTTTAATGCTTGCCTATTCTGTAACCAGTTCTGCAAATATTATTCATAGTATAAACATTTTTTTGTAAAATTCATACAAGTGGGCAAGGCATGAGAGGTGAGTTAGAGTGTTTGTTATCCAATACTGGGTCAAACACAGGGATTGTGCATTAGGGAGGAGGTCTTGTGCTGATGAAAGCTGCCCTGCCCAAGTGCCCACTCCAGCACAGTGGTTATGTCTACACAACACGGCCCTGAACTCATTAAGTCTTCTTGCAGATTTGAAAAATTAGGGTTTTAGTCCAAACTCTGTTATTCACTCTGTGACCACAGGCTTAATATTTCCTCTTTGTTTTCTGTTTTCTCAGTTGTAAACTACTCATAAAGATTCTACTCATTTTTGAGGGATTTTGAGCCATATGGAATGGGGTGAGGGGATTCATAGTCATTCATGCTCAATTTTGATGACTTGGTGAGTGACATAAAGCAGAAAGAAACCCAAGGAAAAAGTCCCTTCTAAGTTTGGTGCCATACAGAAAGCTGTGGGATACATGAGCAAGAGATGAATCTAAAACCAAAATAATTCCAATAGAGCTTGTAAGGTGTAGAATAAATATGAATACACTTTCAGTATTCTGCCCTACCAAAACTGCATTTATGATGGAATAAAAAATTATTGCATTGCTAAAGGAACAGTCATAACTGTGAAGAAAAATGTTGAATTATTATGGCAGACTACACAGCAACAGAGCATTTATGGCTCCACTCAGGGCAGATTGCACAGTCAGGATTTTTCTCACATATATTACCATATAAACCTCCTGTGCCACTTGCAGTTTAGCAGAGTTCAGGTGATGAAAGACTAAGAGGGGGATAACTTTACTTATTGCTGTGGAAACCTGTTTATCATCCATGTTTAGAATTACTGTCTTTTGACTTGAATTGGAAAAGTGTTCATTAACTCCCTGACATCTTCCCTTCACCCCAAAGTTTCCCTCTTCATACACACATGCACACCATTATTATTGGAAGATGTGCTTTTACAAACTGTGCTACCAAGGTTGCTACTACCTCTTTGCCATCATTGTGTGGCAGTGAATACACATAATTTATTTATAAAATAAATTATAACAGTGCAGGACTATCCCAAAATTCAAACACATGAATAGTAACCTCTTTGTCCAACTATTTCTGGGATAATGAATGCAGTCTGTGGACTGCAAGTTAAATATTTCATGACAGTTATATGATTAACTCATGAGGTTTTTGAGATTTTATGGGCAGTATGATCAGGTCTGTCATTGTCCTTGTCAAGGAGATATGAAGGAGATACATTCTCTTGGTCTCCATCTAGGATTTCCTTTCCTACAGATTCATCAGCAGGAGAACAAATTCCAATTCTTGACTGGGAAAAAGTAAGAAGGGGAAGGGAAAAGACTATCCAAGTTTGCTGAGATTCTGAGCTGCTACTCTGCCTTCAAACTTATCCATTTCCATGGTAATACCAAGGGAAAATACAGCATCTGTGCTGCAAAGCTTGCAGACAGCTTTTGAAATATCAGAAATTTTTGTGGGTACAGATGATATTGAACATATGGTGTTTGAAAGAGTGGCCAACATTGCAAAAGCCTTTGGAATCATCTGATGTTTTATTTTGTGTTTCCCCACCCTCAGCTTTTAAGTCTGTCATATTTTCCTACTAGCAATATAGTGACCCATTTATGGCAACAGCTGCACATTCAACTTGTTACTAGTGGTGTTATTTATCACAGTGAAAAGGAAAGATTCAATAATACAACAATGACCCTAAATTTGAGGGAAAAAAAAAAAAAACAAAACAAAAAAACAACAAAAAAAAAAAAAGGCAAAAAAAGCAATGCTTATACTTCAATGTATAGCTTGGATTATCTTTCCATAACAAATAAATGCTACTTGGTAGGCACAAATTGACTCTGCGTGCTCATGTTAAGTGTGCAGCTGAAGCAAAAGTCCTTCCTCCTCTATGAGGACAGTTTTCTAGATTTTTCAGGCAGAGAGCACAGCAGTTTCTGTCAGTGATGTGAAATGTCACTCTGAGCTGGGAAACACCATGAAGCATGAAGTGATGAATTGCCATCATTTTTGCCAGGTTTCACAATGCACAGTGGCTCCATGTTACACTGACTTTACTTGTGTCTGTATATTAATTTGGTTAGGAAATATGTAAAAAGTAAAGCCTTAAAAACCAGCTTTGTCTTGTTTCACTATCTCTTAAATTTTGTGCAGTTTTTCTCAGCCTTACATTTAAGCAAAACTATTCTTTCTCAACTCATGCATTATGCAGTTCCCAACTCTCTCCATGCATCATCTGTCTCACACTGAGGGATTCTAGTTGAGACAATTGCATCATACCACAAATGTGATTTTCTGCTATTAATTCTATGGAAAATCTACTCTGGAATAGTTTAACTCCCTGGCATTTTCTGGGTATATCATTACCTGTGAATTCAGGCTTCCAAAGCCTGTCTTATATAAAACAAACCTCCCAATCCCAAGAAACCAAATTTCAGAGTTGAAAAGTCTGTAAACTTCTGCCTTGGGCTGTATTGAAAACCTGAACATCAGTACTTTGGGGCTTCAGACTTTAAGTTTTGACGTAACATGTCTTGAGACAACTAATCCAAAATTGCATCAAACCAATCATTTGGTTGAGTAACCAATAATTTATTCAGAAGTTGGCAAGGGTACATCCTTCATATTTCATATGTGTCTGTCTGTGCTCTGCAAAGCAGGATGTTAAGCCTGTACATCTTTTTCTAATTGCTTGCATCTGCATTTCAGCCAGACCAGTTCACAGCAAATATGGGACAAGTCTCAGGTGCTACTCACATCTCTGGAGTTTCAAGTCACCTAAATGAGTTTCCAGTTGGGATTGTCTGTAATAGGTGGCAAGAGAGGGAAAAAAACTTCTGCACACTGACAGACTCCCACAGGATGCACACAGACAGAATTAAAGGAAATCCCAGGAACAGATTAAAAGTATAGCATTCAGAATTCCATCTCTGGAAAAGGCTAGTGAAGGGTGATGAGATCATTCATTGAAAGCTCTCTTGCAGTCAGCTCAAGGGAAGTCCATACACTGCTGAGTGGAGGTTATAGTTTGTAGTCAGTTATGGCCTTCAGTGCTTTTTGGTTCACAGTACTTCTGAATGGTTTCAGAAACAAAGGGGGGGAAAAAAGCAAAAAAATGAAAAGCCAAACAAATATATGAAATAGGGAGCTTTCAAAACAAAATAAAAATCTCTAAACCCTTAAGGAGAGAATAAACTTTCATGTTTGGAACAGATGTACATGAAAACATCAAGAACTCAACCCCATGGCAAGGGCATTCAAAATCTGCTGCAAGGAAGAAACTCATCTCTTTGGTTCCCTGAAATCTGAAGGATGCTTTCTGTACTTCATGCAATCAGGTCAATAAGTGGAGATGAGAAGTCAGTAAGTGGGAACACAGGGCTGTTTCATATTTGGCCAACCTTTTTATCTTATTTAACTCATCATTGTGTTAATTGATTAGCGAGGGATCTCCCAGGCTGGTTTGCATTGCCTGTTTGACAGCAACAAGTCCTGAGCAAAAGCTGCACAGGGCAATGTGGAGAAGTCTCCACTGCAACTAAGGAAACTTCCTGCAGAGGCAGCAGAGGTTGAAAACTTAGTTCAGAAATGCTGGAGGAACTAGTGAGTGCCACAGTTCCACTGGTTCTGCCTTCTCTATTAGTTCCTTGCTTTTTGGACTGAGACTTCCAACAAGGGTGACAAGAACAAAAATGTTTTCTCTCTTGCATCATGAACATCTGCTTATTGGGAACTGTTTTGATGCCTTAAAATCCTCTTTAACAAGAAGAAAAGGAACTATAAAAAATGAAGTATACAAAAAGAACTATCGTTGTATTACATATCTCTGCTTGGTAATATGATAATATCAATTCATCATTTGTAGCCAGCAGTTCAAATAGTGTTTGTTTGGGTTTGGGTTTTTGGGGTTTTTTTTGGCAACATAGGAATCCACCACTAACAAGATTTAGATAAGTAATCACATGAGATTCCAGGGCTGAAATGCTCAGGATCACACCTCAAACTTGAAAATGGTCTCTATAATATTAATCTCTTAAATATGGGGCCTAGAGATGGGTGGAGCTGAACAACTTTTGATGTGTATTACAGCTCTGGTTGTAGAGATGGCCACAGAAAGAGATGTACTGAGTATGTCTGTGGAATAGAGCAATCAGATATACAGGATGAGCTTTACAACACTTTACATTATTGTTCTGTAATGTTTTGGTTTTTTTGCTAGAGAACGAATTTTTTAAAGTCAAGGGTGGAAAAAAAAATTAGAAGAACTAATAGGATTATTGCAGATTTCCCCTGCAACACTTTTGCAGCCAAAATGATATAAAGGGATTGAAGTAACCTTCACATTGCTCCATGGCAACACCAATCTTCGCTTCTCCTTTCTGCCAGCCAGGCACTGAGGCTGTCTTGGGCATTGTCTCACCTATTCAATGACACAGCTAGGGAATGAAAAGGGTGAGAAAAGGCCTCCAAAAGCAGAGCAGGAAAGATGAAAAGCATTGCCAGTGGAACAAAAGCATTTGGAGAAGGCTGGGAAGGGAGAAGAAACTGAGATTACAGCCTGCATACCTTTACCCATGACAGCCCCACAAGGCTGTGCAGCCCTTTCTTTCTGAGTTAGCCAGCTGGAGAACTTACACCTTAACATTTGCACATTTGGTGTCCAAGCCATTCTTTACAGAGACTGTGGGCTCTTCTCCAACCCATTCCATTTCCCATTTCCTGTTTTATTCGAGTTACAGTTTAATATGGCAATTAGCTGCAGTGTAATGGCTTTTGAGCTGAGAAAATTGATGAGTAGAGGAGGATACAGAGCTGGTCAATTTGAATAGAGGGGATATGGCTGCAAACAAGGCAGGGGATCATCACATCCTCTCTCCCGAACTCCTGCAAAATGGAAGGCAGCAAGAAAAATGCTTCATAACTTCATAGCTACAACATGGAGGCAGTTGTTTGCTGTGCTGCTGTGAAGCAACAACAAAAGAAAATGAAAGAACATTTAATCTATTCACTTTAAGCATCTCTAACTATGCCTTTGTGGAAAGTGCAGCTTGGCTTCATTGTGCTACTGAAATGAGCCCAAGATCTTGTGCGACATTTCAAATAACCAGAACAATATATTTCTCCATTACTTTACTTACTTTAAGCACATGTGTTTTGTAGTTAATGTAGTTCCTGGTGTTGTGAGAGAGCAGTAAAAATGAAATCCATGCTTAATGCAGTGAACTTTGACAACAGCAGCTGCAACTCAAAATTAAAATCCACTGCTTTGCTTTGCTCTCAGGGTCTGAACCAGCTTTGAGGAATGCTGCAGCGCGCTGTGAATGAGGACATCTGAAATGAAAAAGTGCCTGAGCGGCTGCCCACAGGACAGATCAAATCACCAAAAGCAAACAGTGATGTGCCAAGCTGTTTGCTGAACACTCAGGTGAAATCAGACAAAACCCATAAGCCTTGGAAATTTCAAGACAAAAGAGAGAGACTGAATTTTTATCATCTGCTGCAAGGCACTAATCATGGAGATAAAAGACTCATTTAGACTGGCTGACTTGACCCAAAAGCCAGAGGAGGCATTGAAGGCAATGAAGTCTCTGCCATCGGTCTCAGAGCACTTTAGATCTGGCCAGAAGACATATACACTACAAATTTGGATTCTCTTGAGGGGAAGGTAGTGTATTTGGGTTTGGGCTTTTTTTGGAGAGGTGGGGAGAGAGCTGTTGTGGTTTGGTTTTTGTCCAGACAGCTGCAGCAGTGAACTGCTCAACATTAGTTATTTTTGTCAGTGATCTGATGATGTCCTTTAGGCATTTAACTGCATTTTATAATGACCCAATATATCCAGGTTTTGTTCATTTGCTTTCCCTTTATGTCATCAAGGACCTGCTTTGGGTTTGTGGCTGAAGCAGGGATTATGCAGACCCCAGGCTGCCTCTAAAGGAGAGTTCTCTAGGACAATCTCTGCTGAGTACCTGGCAGGCATCAGCCTCAGCTGTGCCCTGCCTGAAACAGGTGGAATTCTCTCCAGTGATTTTCTGTAACTATCTACTATAGTGACAGTGGGAGAAAAATCCAAGGGAGGAAGGGTGTGCAGACAGTGTGGTCTTAAAAAGATTGTGAATGAGGACTGCCAGGAAGAGTCGCTGGTGCCACACTTGCCTGCTGACAGGGGATGGTGCCTGTGTCAGCCAGAACTCACCACTTCAAACTAGAGTCTTCCTGCTGCCTGTCCTCCACAGAAGAAGCAGTTTGTAATCATACAGGGCTCATGGCAAAAAAGTCCCTCCTAGAGGGATAAGTGTCAGGTAGGAAAATACCATGGCCCTACTGAGCCTGAAATTTGACATGTAAAGTTAGTCACTCAGAATGAAAGTGACAAGTTTTACAGCTGAATTAGGTTCCTATGATGTACAAGATTATTGATTCTGTTAAAAAGTCACATTACTGAATGCCCTTCTTGTTATATGTTAATGGCAATAATGTAAATATCTTGCAGATCTCTGTGTGCCATTCACCACTCATTTTCAATGAGAAATAGAAGTAGCAGGAGTCAATAGGTCTGACTCTGCAAGCTTGCTTTCTTTTTTGCAGTTAACTTTCCATGTATTGAAATGCTCTGAATACAGATTGAGTTGCTTTGTTCGATATTTATTATTGTTCCACCTGCGTTGAAATGGGAACAGCTCTGGCTTTGATAAATAGATTCAAAGGCAGTCAAAATTCATTGTGCCTCTTCTAAATGCTTTTGTGTCCTCTGCTGGAGCTCTTTTTGATTAACTCTTCCAGAAAGACTTCTCTTGAATCAAAATAGGTCTATTCCTTGCCTTCACAGAACACCAGTGCAAACCCTTTCTTTGAGCCAGATTGTCCCGTGTCATGTATTTGTCCAATTTTTTTGAACAACCAAAGCTTTTTTTCCTCTTTTCCATGTTGAGAGACATGGTTCTCCTTCTTAAATCATGGAAGCCATGCACATGACAACTGCTAGATAATTAAAAAGAAAGGTGTCAGAATCTGGCAGTAGAACTTCATTAGCTTTCCAAAGCATACCAAAGAACATTCATTATCACAGTATGAAGTATCATAAATAATTAGTGCTAAATCCAGACATGCCAAGGGAATGATCAGTATGTCTTCATACTGTGATCAGCTTGCCTGTTTATTTCATTACTGTGTTCATTTGAAAGCTCAATATTTTGCCAATTCTGCCATTCACACTCATTCTCCCAGCATTTGTGGGAAGAAAGAAAAGAATACTAGGATTATCTTGCTATTTTCTTAAGTCATTACACCAACTAATCATAAATATATCACCAAACAATAATAGCACTATCTTGATTTAACTTATCCTCAAGATACTTTGGTTTTGAAGGTAGGATAATATTAAAAATTGCAGCTGTAAATTAAGACAATACTAAGCATAAGGCTGATGCAAACCTTCCAAAAAAATGCAAGAAGCTGAGCTTAAAGATTTATATTATGTGTATAAAGTTCTTCTTCAAGAATTCCTGTTTGTGCCTGTTCTCTCTTCCTTTTATTCATGTCCTCACTGAATGAGGACTTTTTTCTCCTGAGAGGAGAACTGAGTGCACAGAAGAGCACTGAAATCACTAACTTAAATACACACACACAGAGTGTGGATTTAATGTAAATATGCATTTAAACTTATTTTCAAGATCACCCTTGTCAGCAGCCCAGGATGTAACTCACTGAATAATGAAAGAGGGGCAGCATTAGTTTAAAGTGATTGCTGTGTTTGTTCCATTATTAAGTTTTGTTGCCTGGTGCTACAGGGCAAGGAAACACAGCAGGGCTAAGTGGGGAGAGGAGTACCATGAAAATTTAACTGGAGGCATGCACCAAGAACCTGCAAACAGCAGAACACAGATACTCTAAGGCATCAAATAAATGAACAAAATAAATGAAATCCTATTGTGCTTACTGTCCTTCTTCCTCTGTAAATCTCCTGTGCCTGAAAGACACCTCCTGCTTTCACCTGGGCTTCAGGTTCAATCCAGACATCTGTCTTGAACTACCCTGTTTATTAAAACTTGCTGTTGAATATCCCATTACTGACAGTTCAGCTACCTGGAGTGCCTTGATGTGGCCCCAGGGCAGGAGAGCAGAGCTGCAGCTGGTGTGCAGGGCACAGAAATGGCTCTCTAGCCCCTGCCAGGACCCTGGCACCAAGGGCTCCTCCGCTGCTGCCAGTTTGGCTGAGTGGCTGAGAGCAGTCCACCCTCCTGTTGTTCTAGTTCCTACATAATCCATAAGCATAATAGTAACAGGTTCACCTCAGGCATGATTATCACTAAGAAATAATCCCACTCATTTTGGTTTAATTTTTTTTGAAAAAGACATGTGAATTCACCCAACACAAGTGGGAAATATAAATTATAATAAAATTCCTGATACAGAAGGGAGAAAAAGAGTGAAAGCATTTTAAAAGTGTTGAAAGATTCTAATTAATTTTCCATTAAAGAATTGCTCATTGTTTGGAAATTGTACAGAATGAGAATAGAAGGTTACAAAATTATCACAGCAGCATAATTTAATTTACAAAGGTTTTAAATTTTTTTTTAACCTTCCTAGAATTTGTGGATGGGGAAGAAACGTACACTGTCTAAAATCTTTTCAGAGGCTCCATTTGGCTCTGTAGCTGAGCAGCTGGCAAGAGGCTGCCTGGTTGTATTTCCCAAAAAAGCACTGAAGTGGCAGAACCACAGTGATGCCAAGTTTTCACTAGACTGAGTAAAAGACAAGGCTGTTAACAGCATGTGCTGAATCGAAGGGAAGAGGGGCACAAACACATTTCTGCCACTGGGCAGCATTGCCCAGCTGAGGCCAACCTGGGCTACTCCTGCTAGAACAAAGTTCTGCCAGAGCCTGGCACAGCTGCACGTGGAAGGCTGCAGCTTTCCTCCCCCAGGAGAAGCAGGAAAATGTTGGCAGCAGGGAAGGTGGGGAAGGAGCTGGCTCCCAGTCCTGCTGCCTGGGTTTGGATAAGCCAGCCCTGGTCTGCCTGAGAGAACCATGAGCCTTGCAACCAGCTTGGGACTGAGACACTCACACTCAGAGGGGAGATGCTGCTCGCACCCTGAAAGCCAGCTGCCTTGAAACAGACAGAAAGAGTCCTGATGGAGTTTTTGAGACAGCTAATATAACTCACCAGATTCCACAGAAAGATAATAACAGGTTTTGTGTCGTAGAGACTGCAGGGAGCTCGGTTGTTGTCTGCGGAGATTCATGGGAGAGATTGCGTTCCTGTTCAGTAGTTCATTTTCAGAAGGTGATTTAGCCACTTGTTTTACTCAATTTAAAACCTTCAGCTTGTTATTCACAAGAGAAAATAGATTACAGAGCCTGAGAAGCTGTATTTTTTTTTTCTTCACAATGGCTTCAAGCAGGTCCTCCAATACTTCACTGGCCTGGGCAGTTTCCCTCAGCTCTCCTTTGTCCCCCTCCATGGGGAGGTATATCATAGTGAGAATCAAATAAAAATTTACTGCAGGATTAAAGGCACTGGAGATCAGAGCAACTTGCAAGGAACCACTGTGCTCAGATTAATGGCCAGACCAATGCTGCTTTGAATTCCACTCCAGTTTCACAGATTATCAGGGAGCAATAGTCAAGTTAAAACAAGGCCGTTCCTTCTTTGCAGCAATCACGCTTGGCTGGAACTTGCTCTGTCACTGTCTGCACTAATCAGTCCCTTCAAAGTTTGCCTGGCCCCCTCTGGGGCTGCCCCCCACATGTAGCCTCTCCTTACCTTCTCATTTCAGCTTCTTCCCAGCTTCTGAGAGTGCTGGGACAGAGCTTAGAGGGACAACTCACCAGATGCAGAGCAGGAGCCTTGGGAGCATGAGGCTAAACCCAAGCACAAAGGGGGATTTACTTTGTGAACTTGGCTATTCTACTCTGTCTCCCAAGGTAGATTTCTCTCTGCCTTTGCATCAACAGAGCCAATAACCTGCAGCCTTTTTTCTCCTCTTGTTGTACAATGAAGAAAACTGATTTAAGGTTAGTGGTAGGAGAGAGCATAGTCTTTAACCATAGCAATTCTCCTGCAGCATTTTGATAACTCCTCTGCTAACAGAGCTGATAGAGAGGAGAATGACAGAAGGGAGGACATTCCCTTCTTGCTCCTTTTCTTTGCTACTTTCAAAGTTTTGACTATTTTCCCATAACTACAGAGCTAACAAGAATGAGCAGTAAAATGGCTTTTGAAACGTGAAAATTCAATATTAGAAATGTGATGAGAAGACACAAATGTAGCTGTTTGAAAAGGTTTGCTGAACAGAGAACACAGGGCTGTTGTACAGCTCCTGCACAGGAAGAATGAAGAGAGCAAAAGGAGCAGGCTGTGGGGGGACAGAGCAGAGACAGACTGAGATTCTTTTAACTAAAAATTCAATACAGCTTCATTCATTATATATTTTTTATGAAACAGTAGAATTAAAAAGAAAAGGCTTCAATGAAACATGGGGCTTCCAGCTTGCTCAAGAATACTGCAAAAACCCTTATTCAGTTTCCCTTGAAGCCAAGAGAAACATGTCTTTTCTGGTCCAATTTTCAGCTCTTTGAAGCAGAAATTCAGTCTTTTATGTGTCCCTACAGTGCCCAGTGCAATAGGTCTCCTGTCTCAGCAGGGACTTCTAAGTGCTATTGTAATAAAATTGATTAATCATAATTTCTAATAACTCCTTAATATTTCCAGTATAATCCTTGACTAAAAAAATGTATGCAGGCTGAAAAGGCATGAAAGTTTAATTTAGAACACAGTAAAGATAAGTTTCTGCTAGGAGAAAATCTAACACAAAAGGTAGTAAAAATGTTGTTCATATTAAGCAGATGCAGAAATGATATAAACAGTGTAACAAACCATAAATCTGGGCTTTACATCTATTTATAAGCTAAAAATTAAGTGTAAGATAAGTGGGATATGCACTGGCAGGCACGGATGCTATTTCTGGCTCCAAGAAGAGGGAGATGTGCTGTTACCCAGCTCCATCTGCATGGCAATGAAGGGCCACTCAGAGATAGATGTGTAAATCTTCCTGCTGTGATTCCTCCCCACTCTTTTGCAAAGCAGCACTTAATATTGACTCCTGTACTGCTGTCTCATAACCCCCACAATAAGTGTGGAAATGGAAGGGCCAGCTCACATCTCTCACTGGCTCTGGCTCAGGTTGCAGATGTGGGCAGACACTGCTGCATCGCTCTGCTCTTCAATAAATGTTTTTAAGGCTTATTTTTCACAGCAGGAGCAGGAATGAAAAATAAGATTCAATTGTACATGTTGACAGGCTTGGGAGAAGTGCCAGTACGCCGTAACCCCAAGTACCAGCCCAGCCCTGCCACTCTGCAAAGTACAATTACTGTAAATTGGTTCAGAGCCTGGCAAACATCAGAGGCACACATGTGCCTCTCTGCAAATATGCAGACACAGGACTCATAAATGATCCTGGGTTTTCCTTTTCTCCCTGGTGGAAGGAAGTTTAATAGCTTTAATGGGAACTATCCTTTTCCCTCAGCTGGGGCAGATTTGTACCTGAGGGAGTTCCTTAGGCTTCCCTCCAAGGCTGTGAAGAACACAAATATCACAGGAGGGGCTCATCTCCCCCTGTGGAAAACAGGGGATGCTTGGGCCATTCTCATCTCTCTCCCAGGCAGTTAACTGAGAGTTACACATCTTACTTTTGGCTGGATTAAATGCTTGCTATTTGGATGCCTAATGTCATTTGAGTTGAAGTTTTGTATAACTTCACAGCAAAGAACCACAAATATACCTAAACATGCTAGTTTCATAGAGAGAAAACTGTCAATTTTAAAGTCTATTTTCTGTGGTCATTTGCAACCAAAAGAAGGTATTAGGTCCTTTGAACTAAAAAAGAAAAAAAGCCTTTTGTAATTTAGAGGTATAAAATAAAATAAAAGTTTAAGTGTAGAAATGGACAAGATTTTATCCCAGAATTTAATCTTCTGTATCCGTGACACTAAGCAAAACATACCATGGAATTGTAGAATAGCAGGCTGGCTATTCATGTGGCTTTCCATCTCTGGCTCAGAAACCCCCAACTCAGCAATGTTGCTGAACAGAAAATCCCACACGTGGATGAACACGAGGAAACATTTTCCTGCAAATTATTTCTCAAAAATATCAGCTGTGTGATAAAGCTGTGGGATTAATTAATTTAGTATGCATCTCTAATTGCCTTATTGCAATCCTTCTCTCCCAGGACTAAAGCTAATGCTCCATATCTTGAAGTATCTTCAAATTTCAGGGGTTTTTTCCTTATCATGGCAGGCCATGAAATTATTCTCTTACCTTCAACACATAAGGAATTTTCGTATCTATATATACAGGTACTACATAGACATCCTGCAAGTCTGCATAGATATTGCCACTCCTTGTAGAAACCTTTTTAAAATGTAGCTGCTTTTTTCCCCTTAATGCTGAAGTACCATTGGGAAGTGCAGTGAAAGACACACCTCAGATATTCAGGTGTATATCATTCCTGTACCACAGCTATATCAAGATATTTTAAATAAAGAGACAGCACTGAATCAGCTAATGATCTGACCTAATTTAGCCAAGTTATTTTTTAGAGAGCCCAGTACCTCGTATTTAGCTCAGCAATAACTCTCCCAAACCATCCAGTTCTTGATTTGACTATTTTAACAATAATTTACTTCCTCATATTTGCCCATGCCAGTCAGATTTTAGTTTATTTCTACTGTGTTTAGTTCTCCCGTGTGAACTCTTGTATTTTTTCTTAGTGAATTAAATTCTTTCAGCTCAAAGAGAGAGGTGTTTGAACTTTTTCCTGGACTTGCCAGAAGGATCATTCCGAACAGTTTAGCTGGACAGAGAACAGACACTTACCTGGTCTGTTTGAATTTCACAAAAAAAATAAACCCTAAACCAAGAATTATTCATGGAAGCAACTCAACCTATAGTTAGAATAAGTGTATTACATTCACTTCAAAATGATTGGCAGCAAAAAGGAGATAAATTATAAATTAGATTTTTAAAAATTATTCCTGAAAGCATGTATTTTTTTTTTCTTTGACAAAAAAAATGTGTACCATGATTTTATTTAATATATAGGCTTTGGAAGATGCCAGATCATCATGACAATATGAATAAGCATAACAGGTGATCACAAAGCTCTCACTGCAATCAACCCCAGCTCAGCCTGCTCAAATCCCCAACTCACACGAAAGCCCAGCACTCCCAGCCATGTAGGCCAGGAAAAAAACAGTGATCACATGTATTATTTAAGGAGAGGGACAGCAAAGTGATGAGCACATCTGGCAGCAGGTACCTGCAGCCTTTTGGGAGGCAGCAGTGTGTCCTGCAGCCCCCTGGCACTGAGTCTGTGCCTGTCTCACCGAGCTGTGCGAGCGAAACCTGCGGGGAATCCTGCTGGGGAACCCGCTGCCAGCCCTGCTGGCCTGGGGCCTTGAATATTTCATCTCAGCCCCTAACTAGAACAGATATGTGATGAGCAAGATAAAGCAAACTCTTTAACAACCTGTCTCTCTTCCTTGGACAAGCAAGCCCTGACTCGCAACACATGGGAAAAGACAGTCAGCAGCTCCCGAGATGACCCTTCTTTGAAGTGATATCTTTTTTACTTCATTTGCATTCTGGTTTCCAGCTAAACCAGGACTTGCACTGTCGATATCTCCGTGTGTCTGTTCCAGCCCATTCACTAACAATTTCTGGCAAGTGGGCAATTTCCAATTCAAATTCGACAGAGGTAACTTTCAAATATATCTAGTCGCTAAAAATATTAGTTAGCAACTGTGTCAAGCAGAAATAAAATTACTTACCTTCTGGAGGAAAGTCAGTGTAGATTTATCCTGTAGAAGTCAGGAACAAGCCGTGAAGCCTCACAATATTCCCTCAGTAGCCAATGGGGACATTAGCTAAAAAAGCAAAGGGAGAACACAAATTAGGATTAGAAGCACAACAGGTATGAGCACACATGAAAGTGTATCTGCTAGATTATAGAATATCTTCTATCAGCCAAAAAACAATGCTTGGGTAACCTTAGCCAATGCATCAGACTTAGATACCATATGTTTAACTCATTCAAGCCCTTGAAAAGCCATTTTCAACTTGTTTGGTTGGTTTGCCAGTAGACACTTGGCCAACACCAAAAACCATTTCTCCACATCTTTCATGATTTGTTATAAATACCTCTAATGGCTTTTTCCTGCTTAAGGAATGGTTGTTAAAAAATTTGTATACAAGTCTTCTTATAAATTCTTTTAAAACCATTTTAAATTCTTATATAATTTCTTTTTCCTCTGCTCCTGGAGTGCTGTCTGCAGAAGCTCCCACTAAAACTTCTGCAGTACTGTAAACACATTTACTTATGATTTATGGCAGCCATATAGCAGCCTTCAACCTTCAACAATGAAACCATGGAGACTTCACCAGATGAAGGCAGGGGGATGGAGGAAGAAGGAAAAGCACAGGTAGACAAATGGCTGGCCAGAATCTGGCTCTGACTGCATCTTTGGGAGCAGGGAAGAGCAGAGGTGCTCCCATGTTCCAGCTCCTACAACAGACTGCTGCCTACAACCCACTGCCCAGACTTGCTGGAATCATGATCTGGGCTTCAACACCTTTCTATAACCTCAGGGTTAGTTTTCCTGTTATTCCTTTAACCACTAACATTTTTTACCTCCACAGAAGAACATATTTAATTAGAAAATGAAATTAAATTACTCAATCTCCCCTTCTTGCTTTAATTTTATCAATATCTTGACTTCACTTGGAACTATTCCCCAGTCAGAGCTAGAGGGAAGCAAAAACCCCTGATCTGAATGCAAGCTTGTCTTACTTACTCTTTCTTTTCCTAATTTAATTTTTATTTTTGTAATTCTCACATTCCCTCGGGCTATTTAAGATGACAGCAGCCTCTTGCCTTGTGTGATACAGGACTTGAACTATTTTCAGAAGCAGTAAACTCAAGGAATAAGAAATAACTATAAAACTTGTCCAGTGGTTTGACTTGATCTAATACTTCCAGACACCTATTATTCCACATTTACTGGACTTTCTCTGCCCCTTCAACGCTTGCTATCTCTTTTCTGGATAAGGAAGCCAACACAATGACCCTAACAGCAGTTTTCCTTTCACCCCTGAGATGTGTACCCTTGTGGATTGCATGCAGAGATCCACTTAATTCATAAATGTTCCCTGAGTAAATGCTATTGAGTCTGGCAGCTCCAGCAACACTCCCCTGCCATATGCATTTTCTGTACAGATCATGGCCCTTTGCCCACCTCTTGCTCAGAAGTGTGCTGAGAGTGAATGTGTGGGAGCTCCAGGACACCTCTCTTGGTGTCTATTGTGTTCTTTTTTCTGTAGCCCATGAAAGGCCACAGCAACCACAGCTGATAAAGGGCAGAGAGAAAATGTGTTACAGAACAAAGAGACAAGGCAACAAATACAACTCAAGGGAGAGAAAGGAAATTGTGGGAAGGCAAGAGTTTTGTGGGATGCCTGAGGTCAGGCTGCATGGTCAGAAAGGTGATTCCTGCCTTTCTGGCCATGCCAGAGACTCTGCAGAGGAGAGGAGAGAGCAGAGGAACATCATTGTGTCTGGTTTCAGCATAACAGGGCCCTGCTGTGAGAAACTGAGTTTCAGGGCTACAGGAGGCCACCCATTCTAAATGCACACTCCTGCGAGTCCCATCAGAGACAAAATGCATATAAATCTCCTGAATTACTGAACAGAAAATAAATCAGAAAGCAAAAAGGTTCTATCTCAGTTCAGCATGCCCAAAACTAATTTGCTTGTATTAGTATTTTCATTCAAATAAGCCTCCTCTCAAGAAATAAAGCACGCTGCTAGGAAAAATCATTGGTCCTGCAGCTGTGATCAGGGAATGAATGAGACATGACAGTGCTCCTGTAGATGTTCAGACAGCCTGAGCTTGCCTCAGTCATCTTTTCCTGCGGTGGCAACATCCTGTGTGATGCAGTTTTGTGCAATTTCTGACATTGTCATTTCAGATGTTGTAAAATCCTGGAAGTGAGAGAAGGGACCAGGGTAAGAGGGGAGAAAATAGAACAGAAAATAGCATCTGACAACACATATCCAGTCCCTTGTGTCATTGCAAGATTTGCATGACTTGTCAGGATAGCCATCGATCTGATCAAAATGTGCCCACAGCTGGCATGGCAAACGTGCCAAGCCTTGGAAACCTCTTGATGTCATAACCTAAACAGCAGAGGGGTCAGTTGATTTTCATTTTCCTTCTCCCTTTCTTAGCAAAACACCCAAGTCTGAGATGAATGCATTTCTACTAATCAGTGATAGCAAACTGGACAAGGAAAAGGCAGGTTTAGCACAGTTTTAGCAGCATTTACAGAGGCTGCTCTGCCACAGGTTTCTCAAGAGCTGGTTCTCTGGAATCTCCCAGCAGGGTTGAACTGACATTGCACTTCCCTCTATTAAAAATTATTTGGGAAATTATTTGGGCACATATTTTTGTGTATGTTGACAACAAAAGAGTTTTCTGATGTCTGTCCCATTGTCAGGCTGATCAGGTTAATAGAGAAAATGTCAGGCAGATGAATGGACCACTAGTGTAACTAGAGATGGCAGATTTCTTTAGCAAATCATCATAAAACCAGTTAGCAATGGATATAAAATGTTTCTTTCTAAATTATGTGTGTCACATGAATACTTAGAGCTAACCTGCTAAATTGTCATGACTTGCATATAGAGTTTCTCTGCCACTGTGTCACTCAGGCACCTTTTAATGCAAATCCTTCCCATTAGCACATTGGTTCCTCAACATTTGGTGGCCTCTCCTTTTGCCTAATTAGCTGGTCAAAAAATATTCCAAATATTCTCCTTTTAATCAATGAAACTATTTTCATTAGAAAACAATACTCTTCCAGTAGTTCCAACAAACATAAAATGGGATTTTTAAATGGGAATCTGTATGGTTATTAAGAAAATTCCATCTCTCTTCCTGCCCTCCCTCTCTCATCTGGGTACTTGGTGTGCTTCAGGTCCTGGATTCAGAGCAGTTCAATGCTGAGATATGGAGAGCAGCATTTCTATGACACAAATTTAGGAGAATGCTACAGAACCAAGAAAGAGATTCTAGACATTCCCTGGTGTCCAAACTGCTCAGGGGGAGCCAAACTGGACCCTCCTATGAGGATATTTCACTGCTTTCATCAGTGAAACCAGTTTCCAGTTATGGTCACCTGCAAGAGACTTTCATATATGCACTGTGTTTCTAAATTTGTGGACAAATTAAAGATGGACTTGCCAGGGCAAAAGATTTAAAGTAGCTGAGTGGATTCTGAGCTGTGGAAAAGGGACTCTTGATTTAGGTAGCCTTCAGTTTTGGGTTCCCATTCCTCAGAGGGTGTCCTATTTTCAGGTGTCAAGGTTTCAGATTCTTTGTAGGTGCTTTTCAGCTCCCCAAAGTATTGAGCTGCTGCAGAGTGAAAGACAAAACCCTCAGGAATCTCCAGGGGTCAGAAGTCCAAAGTGGAAGGAACCAGAAATCTCCTGCCACTCTGATGGCAGCTGGTTCTGCTTTGTGGTCCAGCAGTAAGAGAATTTAAAGGGGTTCACTGCTCCTTGAGAGACTAAGAAGGAAAAACATAAATTCTCAGCACTCTCAGATTAAAAAAAATAGGCCATTCAGTTCTGTTTTGGGTTTGGTTTGGGTATTTTTTATGATGCTCTCCTGAGAAAGGGGAGAGTAGCTTAGGGGGAAAATCAGAATGATTTTAGTAAGCAGATGTTATGGTGTTTGATGTACAAATTAGGAGGTAATAGTGGTTACTAAAAAAATGCACTACATAAATAAGGAATTACTTACTATGCATACCACAGACAGAATAAAAACAAAGAGCCACATTATGATCTCATAAGAGCTAATAAAATTTTTGTTCTCTTGCTTTTAGACTAATTGTACCTGAATGGCTTTATTACAACACCATTATTTGGTCCATTTTTGAAAGCATTTCTATTTTTTTCTAAGATCATTTTGGGTGCAAAACTGAAAAAGAATTCCAAGCAGAGAGATGGTCTACCACCAATGGAAAAAGAAAAACTAGTCTAGCCTTGCACTGAATGTGTTACACTGGAAATGTAAATAACAACAATTCATGAAGAAGATTATTTGTAAAGCATGAGATCACAGTACTAAAAAGTTATTATAGTCTAAAGTCTTTTCATTCTTTAGTTTACAACCTGATGAATTATTAGAATTGGTTTACAAGTTCTTTGCTTTAGCAAGCTGAAAACTTGCGTGGAAAACAGAACAAAACAAAACACCGAAAACAAAACTCAAAATCAACCCAAAAAGAAAGCCAACCTGGGGTTCTGGATGAATTCTGAATTTACAAAGAAATAGCAGTATGGAAAACTCACAAGAAAATTGTACCATGTGGCATCGTTACACCCTTGCACTCTCTCATAATATAGAGAAAAATTAAATTGGGCTGTGGATTTTATTTCAATAGCAATAAACTAGGAATTAAGTATTATTTAATAATGATTTCTGCCTTTCAGTTCTATATTTGTCCAAAACTACATCACTTTCTTAAATATTTTTATGTTGTTGCATAAAAATATTGTTCTTGTTTACAGCTTAGTATGGTTATTTCTAAAGTACCGTGAAAGGCATCGAGGGAAAATTTTACATGTGTCGTTGAACACTATTGAATTTTTCCACAATGCCAGAAGTACAAATAAAGCCTAGTTCAGTGTGTTTAGGTGATCATTAGAGATCTCAAAGAGACTGACAGCATAAATACATTCTAGTCTCTTTTAAAGAGAAACTTTTCTTTTGACTTACAGTATTTTACACATCACAAAATTTTATATATGACAAAGAAGTAATTTTAAATAGGATTCAGCTGTTCAATAGTTCTGTTTGTAAGTATTTATTTAGTATGGAATGGAAAAGAATGAAATATGGTTTAATTAGCACTGTCAAACAGGTACCAAATTTAACTTGGCAGGAGGGATAAAGTTAACAAATCTTAGCCTTTTGTCTCTCTGCATGATCAGCACACATATACCACAGTTATTTGACCTGCTAAGAGATGCATAAAGCCACACTGCCAGGCCTCCTTTATTGCAGCTTATTGTCTTGGACACCATGGGCACAAAGACATAACAGCAGCAGCGTGGTTTAATTAGGCCAGAACTTGATTAACTCTGCACACCGGGGATGGCTCTCAGAACTGCTGTAGTGCTGCCCTGCCCTCTGGGAGAGGCTGCCCTGTGCCCTGCCCTGTGCCCTGCAGGCCCTGCCCTGGGCCCTGTCCTGTGCCCTGAGCCCTGCTGGCACTGGCCTGTGCCCTGCAGGCCCTGCCCTGGGCCCTGCCCTGTGCCCTGAGCCCTGCTGGCCCTGCCCTGTGCCCTGCTGGCCCTGCCCTGTGCCCTGTGCCCTGCTGGCCTTGCCCTGTGCCCTGCTGGCCCTGCCCTGTGCCCTGTGCCCTGCTGGCCCTGCCCTGTGCCATGCTGGCCCTGCCCTGTGCCCTGTGCCCTGCTGGCCCTGCCCTGGGCCCTGTCCTGTGCCCTGTGCCCTGCTGGCCCTGCCCTGTGCCCTGCTGGCCCTGCCCTGTGCCCTGTGCCCTGCTGGCCTTGCCCTGTGCCCTGCTGGCCCTGTCCTGTGCCCTGAGCCCTGCTGGCCCTGCCCTGTGCCATGCTGGCCCTGCCCTGTGCCCTGCCCTGTGCCCTGTGCCCTGCTGGCCTTGCCCTGTGCCCTGCTGGCCCTGCTGGCGCTGGCCTGTGCCCTGCTGGCCCTGCTCCGTGCCCTGCTGGCCTTGCCCTGTGCCCTGCTGGCCCTGCCCTGTGCCCTGTGCCCTGCTGGCCCTGCTCCGTGCCCTGCTGGCCCTGCCCTGTGCCCTGCTGGCGCTGGCCTGTGCCCTGTGCCCTGCCCTGTGCCCTGCTGGCCTTGCCCTGTGCCCTGCTGGCCATGCTGGCCCTGCCCTGTGCCCTCCTGGCCTTGCCTTGTGCCCTGCTGGCCCTGCCCTGAGTCCTGTGCCCTGCTGGCCCTGAGCTCAGCCCTGTGCCCTGCTGGCCCTGACCTGTGCCCTGCTGGCCCTGACCTCAGTCCTGTGCCCTGCTGGCCCTGTGCCCTGCTGGCCCTGCTGGCCCTGCCCTGTGCCCTGTACCCTGCTGGCCCTGCCCTGTGCCCTGCTGGCCCTGTGCCCTGTGCCCTGCTGGCCCTGTGCCCTGTGCCCTGCTGGCCTTGCCTTGTGCCCTGCTGGCCCTGCCCTGTGCCTTGCTGGCCCTGCCCTGTGCCCTGTGCCCTGCTGGCTCTGAGCCCTCGGCCTCTGCCCAGGGGAATGTCCTTGGCCCCCTCCCTGACACCCATCCAATACTGGCTCAGAGCCCTGCTGGTCAGGAGCAGGAGATCCAGCTCTCCATGGACAGCTGGCCTTGAAAGGATGAACATCCAACTGCAGTGACATGGCCTCAACCTGATGTACACTGCTTACCTCCACCTGTGAGGATGAGACTGGAAACAAGCACACCAAGTAATCCTGTTAAAGGGTTCTATGAACTAGAGGGTTTGAGGTTTTGTTTTTTGGGGTTTTTTTTGCTAGAATATGTAACTTCTCATTCTCTTCTAAAATCAGGTCAGATATGAGGATGTTTCCCAATGAAGGGAGCAAGGGCAGCGATGAGGGAATGTTTGCATCTTGTCCAAGCATCCCATTTTGCTTTTCCTTCTGATGTTGCCTCTTTTCCTGCCTGTTGTAAATATTTCATTTTTATCCCATTCTAAATTATATTTGAAGTAGTTTGTTTTGCAATGCTAAAGTGTAATGTTTTGTCTTGCAGGAATGTTACCTTTTTTTCTCAATGAAATTCTGAGGGAATCAACCTGTAGTCATGATATGTTTCATTATGATCAGAAGACATTTTCTATCAAAATACCTTGGAACAGTAATGTTCCATATGTTCAAAAAATCCTTTTATTTAGCTGTTCCAGTATGGCTATAAACGATTTTCATTGGGATTTCTGTCTCATACAGTCCCACATTGGCATGGTAACAACAGCAAATGTAATAATGATCATCCTCCTGTGGCCACAGTGCTCTGCCAAAGCCATGGTTTTGAAATGACCATATGCATTCCAAACCACCAGGTTTGTAAAACACAGAATAATAACTGCTGGGGGGTTTCTGACCGTGCTCAGCTGCCTCAGTGTGTTTACAAAAGGAACATGAGCTCTGCAAAACAAAATCCTGCTCTGCTGTGCTTCATTCAGAAAGATCACTTTGCTCCTCTGTCACATTCACCTGCTGCACTGTTCACACTCCTCCCTCAGGGCACTGCCTCTGTCTGCCCCAGGGGACATTTCCCCACTACTGCATTAGAAATGCCCCCTGCATTTACCATCAGGCTCCTGGCAGGCAGCTTCAACACAAACAATGCAGCACAGCTGCCTCCCAAACATCCCAGCTGCACACACGTTCTACTTGGGGTGCTGAGTGCCCTCTGAACACACCACACCAATATTCAACCACAAGCCCCCACAAGTTAATCAGAAGAGCTTTTCATTCCCTTGCACTCTCACACTTTCATTCCATGTGTAGATTTTCCTTTACAGTAATTTCTTTGGAATTTTAAAAGAAGCTGCAGAATCTCCTACAGAAAATCCTCCATGCAATTACTCAACCCCAAAAGGGTTGTCTTTCCCACTTATTTTTCTACAGGGCAAGAAAGATGCACTTAGCGTATTACATATAATTCAGCCTGAGCCAAATATAGCATGCACTATGATGTGAGCATTGATTTGTTTTTATTTTGCCCATCTATTACCTCAATGAACACATCTGGAGAAGCTACAAGCCTAAATCAAGTTGTGAAAATTATCTTTGAATTAAGCTGAGAGATAAGAGAATTCACAGCACTGTCATCTGGGCACATGTAAGAAACGGAGTTATCGTGCTCACCTTCTCTACTAAAACAAGGCATTTAAAAGGTCTGGCATCTTATAAGTAATTTAATAAATACATTGTTATTGACAGACAATTAGAAAAAAAACAAAAACATGACTATCCACATTATCTACAGCTGGATTCTAGAGGGCAACAAGAATGGATAAGCTGAGAGACATCCTACATCCAAGGAATTAAAAGCAGCACCTGATAGTGAATTTGTATTTTACAGCTACTTTCTGATCTGATCCAGAGGGTGCTGCTGCTTGAATTAACAGTGTGAGGAAAAACCCAGATTTTACAACCTACCTGGTGATGGGAATGTGATTGCTTTTATAGTCCATATCTGCCTCCTATTACCTGTCAGCTACATCACTGCAGTTTTGTGCACTCCATTCAGAACACCTACCAAAATAACCTACAAATAACTTCACTTTTTGAGGAGGTATAAAAAAACTTCCACTTTACCTTAGTATGGCTTGTCACTGAAGCCATTAAGACACAGGGTTGTTATGCTCTATCTCTGCTGGATACAATTTGAAACACTGATTTTTCCAGCCTGGTGCCTTATTTCATATATATGTTCACAGGCACAGAGTTAAACTCAGGCTTAATGCAATTTGACTAGAAAATCCACTTAAATTGTCAACAGAATAAAAGATTATTTCAGAACAAGGTGTCTAGACAGCACTTCTATTTAATTTTCAGTGAGATTATTCTAAGTCCACTTCCAGCACTCATCCAGGGGATTTCCACCACAAGCTTTTGCTGCTCTAAAGGCAGTGTCTGCACTGGGGTATAATTCTGATTGTTGATGGCAGAGCCCAGTGTTGCCTCCCTAATCTGAGCCCTGCTGGAGATTATTCCAGCTGGAAGCAGGCGGGTGGCACAAGAGCCCCATCACTGCCAGCCATGGGGTGACCAGCAGAGAAAACAGCACGCGAATTATTGCATGTCATTGGTGACAAACACCTGGATGGTTTTAATCACTCCAGGAGCCCCCACGTGAGTTGCTCCTTAACAGAAATAACTCAGATGGTCAAGCTGACAGCTCATGGCTGCCAGGGGGCAGGCACTAGAGAGCTACCAGGCTCTGGCTCTGTGTTCCAATCAGAAAGGAAACTGATAAACAGAGGATTGTTGTGGCCACTCTCACTCTGCCAAGGTCTCTGTCACCCCAAGGATGATGTGTGTGTCTCCTTGGAAACCAGAGCACTGTGTCCTGTGCACATAATCCCCTGCACACTGCCTTTGCAGAACCAGGTGCCTGCATGCAGGACAAATCTCAGATTTTACTCTTGCAAGGCACTTCTGGTAACTGAATTCAGGCACAAGTCATTCACATATACACACGAGTGCATTTCCTAAATGAAACTTAAGAACACAGCAGAAGTAAGGGACCTAGGAAAGTTTTCTTCAATTTATGAATCTGTCAAGACACATCACAGAGTAATTGTGAGTATTGTTTTAGTGATTATCTGAGGGCACTATAATTACAATACAAAACCATCTGCTCTTGGGGACTGCCTAATTACTCTGTGTCAAAATGAGATTAAGCTTGAATTTCCTTCTGTCTAGTTCTAACCTTTAGTATGAATTGATCATTAAAGAAAAGCACTAGTCAAAATTATAAGAAGTAGCTTTCTTCATTTGTACTCCTTGAAATGAAGGAATAAAATATTTTCTAGGAATCATCATGGAGTCATCTCTGCTAGATCACTAATTCCCCTGTCCTTGTGTCCTTACCAAACATCCCCTGTGGGCAGTGAGTCCTGTACCAGCCAGGCCCAGGAGCACTGGGCACTGCTGCCATTCCTCTCACTGCATGGGAAAGATTTATTTCAATGCTGAGGTCGATGCTTGAGCATTTCTTTATGAAAATTATTATGAAAAGCTGAATTTTAAAAGCAATCCTGTTCATTAAACCTCCAGCTGCCTCAATTTGTTCATGATCAGGTTTTAGGTAAACCTTGTCTTTTGACACACTCCCTATCAACCTTCCTGTAGATTCAGAAAATTTCTTTTTATCAGTCAAAAAGAAATTAGTTTTATTAAATCTCCCCACATCTATAGCTGATGACTTTCAATACACTGCAAAATTTTATGCTGAAATGGACAACTACAACAGACAAATTACTGAGAAGAAAATAAGAAAACCAGTTCCATTCCTTTCACCTTCTACCCTTCCCTTTTCCCTCCACTGTCTCCTTTTCTTTAGCAGCTCTACACTTGATTTCTTCTTCCACCAGTAAAATAAACAATTATTTAGCTATTTCTTTGCTACTTAACTAAATGGTTAAGAAAGGTTTTCTTGTTTTAAATAGCATCTCTGGAAAAGTTTCTCTTTGCCTGAATAAGGATGTGAGTACCAGAGAATGCAATCATTTCTCCTCTCTCAGGCAAATTGGAATCATGACCTGACAAACTCTTCACGCTGCTTGCAGTGTTGAGGGTGCTTAGGGTGGCAAATTCAGCCTGGCCTTCAGCAGTGTTAATCTTTAAAGAAAGCATGTGACAAGTACTGTTTTTAAATATGCAGTCTAACCTTGCATAAAAGCAAAGGTTAGAGAGGTAAAATGCAATAATTTGGGAGATTTTTCTTCTCAAGGGTTGTATGGTCTCTCATAAATCTTTATATAGTAATAAGACTCGTATATCACTCCCAGTGCAATGTACAGGACAGAATTAACTGTAATTCTTGCTTTTTTCTTTTAAAAAAGAAATATTCCTTTAAAAGGTGCCAGATTTCACAGCAGTGGCCAGTGATAACCTCTGCTTATCCACACCTAAGAATTTACATAGCATGTAGTTTGTTTTTCATCATAACATTTCAATAAAATCCTTTAGCTTTGACCTGTAAGAAACAGCTCTGAAGGTGGAAAAGTTTTATCTCCACATTGGTTCTTTGCAAAAGTGACCTAGCAGGGAGGTGCAGCAAGGATGCCAACTGTGGGAGGAACACAGCTCCACGGAAAGGGATTATTGTTGATATGCAACACCCATGAGCTGGATTAGCCTATCAAGGCATTTCAAAATCTTTATAAAAGTGTTTGCCCTCAAAATCACCTTGAAATATCATGGCCTTCACTACATCCACATAAGGAGCTTAAAACTTTCTTCTTCTAAATTACGCTCTGGCAGCTATAAACATGTAACTTTTCTCTGTTGTTTGCTTTAGCTGCCACTGAGATGGATTTACAGGCCTAATAAAACAGCAAAATGTATTTGCAATGTAAAACCATCACACAAGTTTATTTCATCAAACTATTTTTTTCTAAAGTAAACCTTTCTAACTAATTAAAATATACTAATATGTAACATTTACATTGTGGTATAGGATGCATTTTGAGCAAGAGACATTTGAACTAAACGCAAATAGTTTTTCACTGATTATTCTATGGGTTATTCCATATTAAATAAATAATGCGCTGCTCCCCAGAGGTTTAGGAAAATGTATCTTGTTTTTGCTGCTGTCCTTGCACACAGAATTCTGTATAGATTAGTGCATTCACACAATTATATTTTCCTCCTAAATAAAACATCAAAATAGTGGTGTTTTTTTCTCTCACTCTGGCAATTTCCATCCTTGCTGTTAAATGGAAGACAGGGTTATGTTTCCTACAAGAAACAAGATGAGCTATTAGCCAGCAGGGATAGGACCAGCCTCTGCATCTGCTGAGGGGAACAAGCACATACTGAAACCTGACATTCCTGTCTGCCTTGCACAACGACCACTAACAGCTTTATCCAATTAACCTTTGCTTTGTCTGGCTTTGAGCTGGTTGTACATATGCAGCTCACACATTTCCAGAGCCCTGATAATGATAATGGCATTCCCAAAACAAGAGACCGGCTTGTACAGCGCTGCACCGCGACACCTGGCAGCACAGGGTGTGAGACACACAGCTCACTGAGAGGGCAGGGGACTCTCCTTGGGTGGCCAGGCTTCCCTCCAGCACAGGGGGGCTGCCAATGCCAGCAGGAGCCATCCTGCTCCCAGGACAGCACACCCACTGCAGCCCCATCTGTTAACACTGACACGGGGGTGACTGTGGCGCCTGCACTGTCCCTTGGTTGTGTCCCTGGGTGCTCCCTGCCTGAGCTCTGTGCTCTGGTGACCAAAGAGAAGGCATTAAAGCCATGTACATGTTCCCATCCCTGGGGTATTTTATGGGTCCCCAAAAAGAAGGCATTAAAGCCATTTACGTATTTCCATCCCTGGGGTATTTTCTGGGTCCCCAGGATGAAGGAAGAATTAAGAATCTGACTCTGTGTTCTTAGAAGGCTAATTTAATATTTTATGTTATTATATTGTATTAAAGAATGCTATACTAAAACTATACTAAAGAATAGAAAGGATACAGACAGAAGACTAAACAAGATACTGATGAAAAACTCATGATTGACTCCTCAGTGTTCCAACACAGCCAGATGTGATTGATCATTAAGTAAAAGCAATTCACATGTTCTTAGAAGGCTAATTTATTATTTTATGATATTATATTAAAGAATGCTATACTAAAGAATAGAGAAAGGACACTTACAAAAGGCTTAACAAGATACTAACAAAAAAACTCATGACTGACTCCTCAGAGTCCCAACACAGCTGGACTGTGATTGGTCATTAAGTAAAAACATGTTGGGAAAACAATCTCCAAACAAAGCACATTCCCAAGCAGCAGAACACAGGAGAAGCAAAGGAGCTAATGTTGTTTTCATTTCTCTCTGAGGCTTCTCATCTTTCCAGGAGAAAAATCCTGGGTGAAGGGATTTTTCAGAAAGTATGACAGTGACACATCCCCACTGCCACAACTGCAGGCTGAGGGGAGAGTCTGTGAGCACCTCCTCGGAATCAGAGCATTCGTGCCGTGCACTGGCAAAGTCAGAAGTGTGTGGAAATGTTAAGTGAATTTATGAGCTGTAAATGGAATGGGATCG